>NC_134112.1:44135000-44760000 GCF_040939455.1 Microcebus murinus
AATTTTGGTTGGGATTCCATTGAATCTGTAGATTACTTTGGGTAGTATGAACATTTTTACAATACGCCTTTTGATATTTACATTTAAGAGACACTCAAATTTACCAGGGCATGACTGGCAGTCCAATGAGGCAGACATCAGAAAAACATGTTCTGCAGCATGAAGCCAGGTGTAATGAATTTAGTTCAGGAGTAAAGATTCAGAGTAAGATACAATTTTGAAATTTTGAGAATAAGATGTGTTCTGTCACTGGGATTTGTTTTTAGCTCAGTTCCCACGGAACATATTAGGTTATTAAGCATGGAATGTCCAATTTCTTTAAGTACTAAGTTTGACAGTTGATATCTCTGACATTTCACTTGATACTTCTTGTTTTATTTTTATTGTGAAGGTACATCCTCAGTCTTTCAAATGCACATTTTGGCTTGTGATTATCTTTCAAATTTTTTTAGAACAATTTTTGTGAAACCATGAATAAGTCGTGTTATTTTTGAATATGAGGTCTGTCATGGAACCAAGGCAGCGCAGACATTTTGAAATATCAACAAAGTGTTTGGGAAGGATGTGGCTAATGAATGTACAGTAGGTTGATGGTTTAAGAAATTCTTTTGTGGTGATTTTAATCTTGAAAATGAGCCACGTGGGCTACCTGAGCCTAGGATGGATAATGATGAGCTGAAAGCTGTAGTGGAAGCAAATCCATCTCAATCTATGTGTGAATTAGCAGCAAGGTTTGACGTTACTATTCCAACAATATTGGACCATTTAAACAAATTGGCAAGGTAAAGAAGTGGGATAGTTGGGTACTCCGTGAATTAAACAAGCCTCTGAAGAGAAATCATCTCGAAGCTTTCCTTTCTTTGCTGTCACGATGTAAAGGTGAACCATTTCTATACTGTATTGCTATGTGTAATGAAAAATTGATTCTTTTTGACAATCCCTAGCACTTGGCACAATGGTTGGATAAAGATGGAGTGCTGAAACACAGTCTAAAACCTAATGTTCATCAAAAAAACTAATGGTGTCTGTTTGGTGGTCCAGCACTGGTATTATCCACTACAGCTTCATGAAACCTGGTCAATCAATTACAGCGGATGTATACTGCAACAAATTGGATGAAATGATGAAGATGCTTGCAATGAAGCAGCCGAGATTGGTCAATAGAGCCAGGCCAATCCTCTTGCAAGACAACACACGATCACATGTCATACAAACAACACTGCTCAAACTACAGAGGTAGTTGGACTTGGAAACTCTCTGCCATCCACCATATTCATCATCAACTGACTACCACTTCTTCCAGGCTTTGGACCACTTCTAGCAAAGAAAAATATTCAATTCTCAACAAGCTGTGGAAAACACCTTTCACGATTTCATCACCCCTTGTTCTCCAGGCTTTTTCACTGCTGACATAAACAAGCTGCCATTAAGATGGCAAAACTGTGTCAATAGTTTAGGCACATACTTTGGTTAATTGTACAGCTTCTTGTTTGAGAGATGATAAACTACACTTCTGATTCAAAATCAGACATTTCATATTTAATGACATATATATATATATTTTAAAAGGTTAATATTTTGAAAAATACTACTTAAATTTTTAAGCATTGGTTTCCATGCTACGATGCTTTAGAACTCCTCTGTCAGAATGTAATTATGAAGATCCTCTTCCCACAGTATTCAAGTCCAGGGGCTGCTGTAAGAAAGTACCAAAAATTGGGTGACTTAAACAACAGAAATTTGTTGTCTCACAGTTCTGAAAGTTGGAGGTCCACCATTGAAGTGTTAGAGAAGCTGATTCCTTCTGAGGGGTGTGAGGGAGAGTCTGTTCCATCCTCTTTCCCAGCTCTCTTAGTCTCAGGAGTTCCTTCACTTATAACTGCTGCTCTCCCTGTGTCTTTACTGTCTTCTCTCTGTTTCTATGGTCAAATATTTCTAAGAACATGGTCATATTAGATTAAGGCCCACCCTAATGACCCCATCCTAACTTGATCATCTTCAAAGACCTTATTTCCAAATAAGGGGATAATGACAGGTCCTGGGAGTTAGAACTTCAACATCTTTTTGGGGGACAAAATTCAACCTATAACACCCACCATCATCAACCTTATCACTCACCATAACGCAACTATGGCAATAAGAGAGTCCCAGTACTCCCGAGGAAGTGTGTCAGGGTATGGGGACAGTGGAAGATGGCATGAGAACAAAGGAACAGTTGACAACAAATTCAAATTTGTAAAAACACTGGATGAATTAAGCCAGAATGTATGTGGACTATTAAAGCCCACTAGTTTGAAAAGTCTGCATTAAATTTTACCTAAAGTCTGCTAGACCTAAAATATTATGAATACTAATATAATAAATAATGCTATTATAATGTTCCCACTTTCCTCAAAGGACTTAGATGTGGCTTTTTAAAATCCCTTATTTAAAATATGATTTCAGGAAATTGGTCTTAATTCAGCATAAGATTTTATTTACCTTGAAAAAGAAGGCAGTTGCTTTGAAGGAAAATCTTACTAAAGCTTTCATTTTCTTTTTCATCCCCAAAAGAGAAACAAAAGGTCACTATTTCAAAAAATCAAAAAACTGCTACTAGGAATATGCTGTAATTAAACCTAATTTATAGGAAACCACCAGTACCAAGGAAAACACTTGGCTCTAGAAAGTTTTAGGAAAGCTCATGTACTTACATACAGGAAAATCCCAGAACTTAGCCCCTTTTCTCCTTTTTTTTTTTTTTTTTTTTTGCCAGAAAAGAAGGCACTGGGAGTTGACTCTACTTTTGTAAATAGAGAAACCAAAGTTCTTGTAAACCAATGTTTGCATTTTACACAACTAAGAAGTAAAGAAGCCAATATCAGAATCCAGATTTTCTATCACTTTATGTTGCCTTGCTACTTAGACTGGCCATATATTCCAAGTCCATGCTAATTCATAGAGTAATTCCCTCACTATAGTAAGTCCTTCCTATTTGTACTTGTTAGGAATGCTTTCAGCAGCAAATAAAGTAGATCAATACTAGCATAAACAGATAAGGTTGTTCTTGTTTTCTTTGTTTTGTTTTTATAAAACCTGCACTCTGGACGTAGAGTCCAAGACATGAGTAGTGACTCAGCCCTATCACTAGGAATTGTCTCTTTCTCCTCTTTCTCACTGCCGTTCTTAGCTAGCTGACTTTATGCCTTCATTTTTATCACTTCACAGTTGCAAGATGGCTCTCATAGCACCAATCATCCTGTCTGTGTTTAGACTGAAAGAAGGAATCTCAGCAGCCAGTAAGCTGTCGTTTCATCTCTGTTCCTTTTATCAGGGAGGAAAGACTTTCCCATAAGCCTATAGTTCATCCCTTTTGGGTCAGACCTTGGTCACATGATCATTCTCAGCTATAGAGAAAGATGGGGAATTGAGTATATGGCAAAGGGACAAAGATCATCTTGATTTGCTTAGATTAGGGCTGAAAACATCACAGCACTGAACCAAAGCATGTTGCTGTAAACAATGAAGAATGGGCAACTGGTTGTCAGGTAGAGGGTGTCTGCCAGGACACCCTTGAGAGGTACGTCAGAAGACTTTTTAAGAATCTTTAAATGGCAACTCATCATTGAGGCTGAAAGGGCAACAAAAAGATGACTAAAGCAATTAGCTACAACAACAAATAAGAAAAAATAAGGACTGTTTATCACTTTTGAAAGCTCAAGAGAAACCACTGGATAAAACCAGAGCCCCTTATTAGAACAAGAAATACTGAATAAATTACCTATATAACATAAATTAGTAACTCATGTAACAATACCCTTAGTATGGACACAAATATTTGCTGATGTTTAATAGACATTTGCCATAATTTACTTAAATGCTGAATAGAATAATTTTAACAAGGGGCCTTATGGATAATTTCACAGTAACTAGAACAGGACTTTGAAAACTCAGATGTGCTTACAAGTCACTGGAGAATGTTGTTAAAATGCAGATTCTGAGTCAGTAGTTCTCAGGTGAAGCCTAAGACTGAATGTCTAACAATTTCCCACGTGATGCTAATGGTGCTGATACCCAAAATAGCAAGGATCTAGAAGATAATTTGTGTATTTTAAATTATTTCAGTATGATCAATGTGAAGTTTACTTTGGCTTGAGAGTTTTGCAAATAATCATTCTTGCTTTTAGTGAGAAAAATCAAGACTGGTCCCTGGAATATTAATAAAGATGCTCTCAAATAATTGGTTACTTCAAACATTACTTTTTCTTTTTTTCACATGGTTTCAGTTTTAATCAAGTACCAGTCCCAAGTAATTTATTCTCTTAATGTTATTTAAAAAAAACCCAATTTATGCATTTATGCTATAATCGTAATGCCTTCTAAGGACACAGAATCCTTTAAATGGAAACATCCTTTATTCTGTCGAGCACTTTGATAGGATTAGCTTTAAGGTTTTAACCAGAAACCCTTTAGATGCAGACCAATTATTTAATGCTCCTAGGTCTATTGCCTACAGCACACTTTCCAGATAAAGCATGTACTCAGGTACAAGTTGTTCTTTACTCATCTGTCTGCACCTGTTTGGAAATGACCTTTTGGCCACCTGCAAGGCAGGGCCAGAGTTGGTAGAGAAGAGGTCATATGATGCAATAAGGGATCAAGGTCCACCAGAAGGACATCAGAGGTTATGCAAAGTGCAACCTAACATTTACCCCTCCCAAGGGTGCAAGTACACAGAATAACAACAGATGTCAAAGTGAAACACTACATCTTTCCTTATTTTTAGATGCTAAAGTCCTTAACATGGTACATGTTGTGTTGAGGTTCTCTTGATGTTTGATGATGAGTAGGAAGTCAAATGCATTTGGGTGCCTTCAAGGTTTTTCTGTGTTTCATCATGCATAGTATCTATATGAATATATGCTGAGAGAGACAATCAATTTAATAATTGTGGACACTTGAGTTTCACAGCATCCAACAGCCAGAATTAATCTCTCTCTTCCCTCACCAATCTATCTCTGTCTCTAACTTATCTTTCTCTCTCTCCCTCCCCCTACATACTTCTCTGAAAAATCTTTTAAAAATATATGTCAATGGTCATTTCTTCAGTTATAGAATCCACTCTAACTGGATTAATGTATTAACGCTCCTGTGAATTGTATTTAACTCACACTGGTTTTCAGCCAGGGACCTTATGAAGCATATGTAACTCACAAGTCTCTTTACCTTGGGAACCATGTGAACTATTTCAAGTCGCATACAACTCATGCACAGAAAATGCATGATTTTAAAAAAATAAATTTTTCATTAAATTAGAAAGGATTGTTTTGCTTTTGAAGTTTTTATTCTATTTTCATAATAAAACACTGTGGCCCCAAGGAAAAAGATTTTTTTCTAGTGTGGCAGTCAATGTGTTAAGCAAAATGGATTTTTATTTATTTGTTTGTTTATTAACAGAGCATTGAAAGGTTTGCAGATCACTTGATAGAGAAACAGCCTCTAGGTTGAGTATCCAGGAGAAATTTTCAAAGCCACGCCACGTGACTGGGGCCCCTGGGAGCTGCTGGCCCTGTCCTGATTAGGAAGCACCACAGTAGCTTCTGATGACATACCTAGCTGCGCTACAATCACACCTAATGCCTCTTTCCCCACTTCCTCTAGTTCTGAATACAAGTTTCTCATGGGTGCATCTCTTTGGCAAAACCTGAATCATGTGCTCGCTTCGGCAGCACATATACTAAAATTGGAACGATACAGAGAAGATTAGCATGGCCCCTGCGCAAGGATGACACACAAATTCGTGAAGCGTTCCATATTTTTATTCTCCAGCAAACTGGTATTAACTGAGCAGCACCTAAGTGGACACATAGGTATTACAGTAATAGGGTATTGGACAGGTGGGAGGGGGGAGGGGGGCGGGTATATACATACATAATGAGTGAGATGTGCACCATCTGGGGGATGGTCATGATGGAGACTCAGACTTGTGGGGGGAGGGGGGATATGGGCATTTATTGAAACCTTAAAATCTGTTCCCCCATAATATGCCGAAAAAAAAAACAACAACAACAAAAAAAAAAAACCTGAATCATTTCCAGAACTCTAGTTTCACAGAAGTCTGAAAGTGTTAGTGTGTAAGCTTTCCAGCATCAGGCATTTCAGAAAGAGGCTGAAATGATGATTGAGTAGGTAAAAGCATAGGATCAGCCATTATAAGCACAACAAAATGGGCACAAATTTCAAACTCACTCAAATCAACTTATAAAATCCTAGCTTTCCCCTTTACTAGAATGTCACTCAAATGATACACTAAGCCACACATCTGTCTTGCCCTCCTTCCCTCTAGACATGCTGAGTTTTTCCCCATGTCTTTTCCTCTCTGTACCAGACCTGTCTTATAAAACCTCTTCAGATACACTTTGGCCTCATCTGCTCCCCACCACAGACTACTGCTTGCCCTGATTCCTGATAGAAGGATACCAGCAATGGTTGACTGACTGCTGACATTCCAGTGTCATAAATTCCTGAACACTCATCCTCTAATGCCTGGTTATCTCAGCCTTCCCTGCAAATCCCAGGGAGAAAAAGCCAGGTTTGACGTGGCCTCCAGCACTCTCACTGTGGCAGAAACCACAGCAGCTCCATAACAAAGCCAGATCCCAGCAGCAGTCTGGAGGGGAGATGTGCACATTAACACTTGTTAGATAAAGTAGACGTGAGAAAGAGCAGATGACAAGACGTGAGAAGAGCAGATCCTTTTTCCTACTTTCTGCCAAAGAACCATTTTAAGATGTTGTGAAGTCATGAGTCTCTCTGGAGATGTTTTGCATAACTAAAAAACCATTTGAATTACCTATAACCAAAACTTAGCAACATGACTTTTTGTTTCATACCTTTCCTCTTTTCCTCATTCTTGCTTCTCTGTACTGGTATCCCACAAGAAAGGAGGTACTCATAAGATTAACCTCAGACCCTTTTCTTAGGAGCCCAGCTAAGATAACACCTTTGCATATAGCGTTCCTTCAATGTGGAGTGATATTGCCTCTTTATCAATCCATATCCAACTTCTCTTCAAAATCTCTCCCCAAATCTCCCCTTCCCATACTTCACTCATGGTTTCAATCATTTCATTACTTCTTATCCCATCTCATTCACTCTTTGTTTTTTACTGAATCTCTTTGTGACTATATTAACTTGTGCTTTTCTTCACTGATTTTGCACATACTATGCATGACTTTCCCTCTTCCTCAAGCTGGCAGAGCATAGACTGTCTTGAAGAGGGGAGGGGAATCTTTTTTAAAATATATTTTTTAAAATTTTTGTAGCTTTATTTTTATTTTATTCTCATTTTTATCTATTGATTTATCTTTTAATGATGTGGTCTCACTAATGTTGCCCACGCTGGATTTGAACTCTTGAGCCTCAAGTGGTCCTCCTGCCTCAGCCTCCCAAATAGTTGGGATAATAGGCACACAACACTGTGCCTGCATTTTTAAAAAAATTTTTTTAATTGACAACTAATAGTTGTATATACTCATGGGATACATAGTGATGTTTCAATACTTATAAGGCATAGTGATCAGATCAGGGTAATTGGCATATTCATCACAAACATTTTTCATTTTTTTGTGTTGAGAATATTCAGTATCTTCCTTTTAGCTATTTTAAACTGCATATTATTGCTAACTATACTCATTCTACAATGATATAGAACACTTGAACTTATTCTTCCTATCTAGTTGTAATTTTGTGTCCTTTAAACAAATCTCTCCCTATATCTCCCACCGCCTACACTTTCCAGCTTCTAGTATCCTCTGTTCTACTTTTTACTTCTATAAGATTAAGATTTTTAGCTTCCACATATGAGGGAGAAAATGTTGTATTTAACTTCCTGTTCCTGGCTTATTTCACTAACATTATATCCTCTAGTTGCAACCGTGTTGCCACAAATGACAGAATTTAACTCTTTTTTTATGGCTGAATAGTATTCCATTGTGTATATATACCACATTTTCTTTATCCATTCATCTGTTGTTAGACACCCAGGAATCCCATATCTTGGCTATTGTGAATAGTACTGCAATAATAGTACTGCAGATGTCTATAATAATTTTCTTTCCTTTGGATAAATTCCTAGTAGCGAGATTGCTGGATCAGATGGTAGTTCTATTTGTATGTTTTTGAGGAACCTCTATACACTGTTCTCCATAGTGTCTATACTAGTTTACATTCCACCAACAGTGTATAGGAGCTCCCTTGTCTCTGCATCCCCACCAGTATTTCTTACTTTTTGTCTTTTTTATAACATCCATCCTAACTGGGCTGAGATATTATGGTTTTGATTTGCATTTCCCTCATGATTAGTGATGTTGAGCATTTTTCATACATTATTTGGCCATTTGTATATTTTCTTTTAAGAAATATCTGTTCAGATCATTTGTCCATTTTTTAATCAGATTTGGTTTTTTTCTGTTCAGATTTTTGAGTTCCTTGTATACTTTGGATATTAAACCTCTGTTCTATGAGTTGCTTGCAAATATTTTCTCCCATTCTGTAGGCTGTCTTTTCACTCTATTGTTTCTTTTGCCGTGCAGAAGCTTTTAGTTTGATATAATCCCATTTGGTTATTTTTGCATTTGTTGCCTGTACATTTGAGATCTTACTCATAAAATCTTTTCCCAGATCAATATCCTGAAGCATTTCCCCTATATTTTCTTCCAGTAGTTTTATCATTTCAGCTCTTATATTTAGATCTTTTATCCATTTTGAGTTGACATTTGTGCAGAGTAAGAAGTGGAAATCTACTTTCATTCTTCTGCATATGGACATCCAGTTTTTCCAGCACCATTTATTGAAGAGATCATCCTTTCCCCAGTGAGTGTTCTCGCACCTTTGTCAAAACTCAGTTGGCTGTGAATATGTGAATATGTGGATTAATTTTGGAGTTTGCTATAGTGTTCCATTAGTCTATGTATCTGTTTTTATGCTAATACCATGCTGTGTTGGTTACTACAGCTTTGTAGAATACTTTGCGATCTGGTAGTGTGATACCTCCAGCTTTGTTCTTTTTGCTCAGTATTGCTTTGACTATTCAAGGTCTTTTGTGGTTTCATACAAATTTTAGGATTTTTTTTTTCTACTTCTGTAGAGAACATCATTGGTATTTTGATCAGGATTGAATTGAATCTATAGATTGCCTTGGGTAGTATTTTCATTTTAACAATATTAATTCTTCCAATGCATGAGCATGGGATGTCTTTCCATTTATTTGTATCATCTTCAATTTATTTCATCAATGTAGCTTGTATTTTCAACATATATGTTCTCAGTTCCACTTACACAAGGACTCTGCAACAAGAGATTTCCCAGTGTGGACTTGGCTGTGGAGTTGAGGTGTCTATCCACCCTTGGCTTCTGCCTTACCCCCATCACATCAGCATTTTCTCCAAGCACATTTGCCTTCCTGAGGCAGCTATCAACTTTCTGGGACCAATCTACTGTACCTCCCTCCCTGGGTCCTGCACCACAATCTTAATTATCCTCTTCTTTCTCTTTGTATATGGTTCTCTTTCCACTGCTTCAGCCTCAAAAATTTAAAAAGGACTAGTTCTGAGTCCTATTCTTGACTAATTGGCTGATAAATGATTTATGACAAGTTGTTAATGAGTAAAGTAGAAACTCCTTGGGGTATTTTCATATATTTAAGAACGCCTATGAACAGTTGCTTTAAACCAAAGTGTATTTACTCAAAAAAAAAAAAAAAAGAAAAAGAAAAAGAAAAAAGAAAAAAAGGAATTTAGACACTATAGTAGCTTAATGGAGGAAAACTTTCTGAGCAATAAAATTTTAATTAGTGATTTTACCATCAATTTTCAATATTCTAGAGCTCCAGTATGTCATGCTACTGATTTGTTCTATACCAAAACACTAATATTTTTGTTAGTGTGATCCCATTATTTCAATGTTTTAAAAATCTTAAATATAAATTATTTATGCTTGGAGAAGTCCTAGGGAGTTAAACCCAATGTTAAAAGGGAGGCCTTATGGTCTTTCAAGGCCTTTAGGCTAGAAAGTGAAGAAGACTGGAACACTAACCCAGATTTTCCCAGATCAAATTCACTCTAGTTTTACATCTCAAAAGAGGGCTTTTCTTTAGCTTTCCCTGAATATGTAAAGAAGTAGAGCTTCCCTAAAGGGGAATTATATGAGAAAAGGACTCAGCCTTACCTTCAAGATAAGACTCCCTTCAACCGGGTCAGGTTGATGGCGAAAACAATCAGTGTTTAGTGGTGGAAACTCCTTATCTGTCTGATTGATTTGTTTTGCTTGTTTGAACAAAGGCTGTTTCTCAGCAGAAGCTAAGAACCAGGCAGCTCACAAGTTGACTGCTGGGCCTTAAGTAACAAAAACTACAACTGTCAATACAAACATTGCAGTCTTTAATAAAAAGTTCTAAAAATCATCTTTATACTATCGCAAAGATAATTATTTGTAAATAAAAGATTCGGAGGAAGATATTTGGATTTAGTATGTATCTGTCTCTTTACTTTCTTCTGTCTATTGTAAATTATGAAAAAGCCTTTCCAGTGGCTGGAAGAATTTGAGCCAAAACTAGGCTCACCATCAAAGAGAGTACTGTTGATGCTCATTGTTCTTAAGATCATACTTGCCAAAAAATCCAATAATTTAACTCATTTTTAATTTTCAGGATTGATTTTCTTCATTTTATGCAATGATTAGTTTATTTTATATACTTATTTTTATTGGTGTCTTTCCAATAATTCAAATTAGAATAATAATATATGTTTAATGTTTGTTTTTTGAAATTTAATTTTAATTCCGTGTTATAAATGTTTATATATTTTATATGTGTGATATATAAAATACTTAGTTTCAATGATTTTTTTTAAATGTTTCTGAGTTAAGAACACTGTTTTTAATTACATTATGGCTATTAATATCAGTATGTATGTACATTATGGAATACAGCTGGTCCAAGTGCCGTGGTGTTTACAACTAATTGATCATAACTAGTTACAGATTCCTTTGTTCCTTCTCCACTCCCACTGCTTCACTTGACTAGCCTTAAAAAATTTTTTTAAATAAATACATTATGAAATAAATATGAAAATACCAGTATTGTGATTTTGCTCCAATAGTGTCATCATGATTTTCCATGGATCTTCTCAACAATGTTGCATAATGACCACCAGCCTTGGTTGGATGTGCAAATGAATATCAGTTTACTATTTCTGGCGTTTCTCTGCTAGCCCACTTTGCCCGGTGTCTTCCTCTGACCCACCACACACCTTATCTCTTCTTCTCAGGGCTGTTTTCTGACCCTGCAACCTTGGAAAGGGAACAACAGCTATTCTTTGAGCACCAACCATGTGCCTAGCACTGTGCAACATGTTTCACACAATCATCTCATTTACTTTTCACAATAATTCCATGTGGTGCATGTCAAAATCCCCATTTTACAGTTGAGGAAATGGATGCTAAGCAGTTAAATAATGCATGAAAAATCACATTGCTGGGAGTCGTTCTGGGTTCCCTGGCTCTAAAGCCAGTGTCCTCTCTTCTGCTTTACGACTTCAAGACTCTTGGTCTCTTCTTTGTGTTATAAATCTGTAGAAATTGCTTTGTTTGCACATCAGCACAAGACACTGTTTTAAAGAACTTAAAGTATTTTTTTTCAATAATTAAACAGTATTTTATCCTAACCAAATTGGAAGATTAGATGACCTTTGTGATCTCCTCAATCCCTGGGGGGTGGAGGTGGGGGGCTTTGCAGCAGGGAAGTCTCTAAAATGTCAAGAAAGTAAATGCCTAAAGCAGCAAAAGGCATGTCGGAAAATAGCCCAGAAAAAGATTCCTTCATGAGGAAATTAAAACTTGAAGACATAATAAGTGCATTAAGCTTTCTGCAAACCAAAATGCAAATTAAATATCTTGTTCTTCTTTGATATTAAAACATATTTAGACATTTTCTGAACATGTATTCTCTCTAGGTGACTAGGAATAATACCTACCATTTGCAGAGCACTGCCTATTTGCTAAGCAGTTTATATTTTTCAGCCTTGAACACTGAACTCAGCAGGGTTCAAATCTGATAAGGTTTTATTTTTCTCCTATCCTACCTTTAGCATGATCCATAGACTCTCCCCTTCCCAAGACTTTATGATATCTCAGCAGATACCAATTTTTTGCCCTCTTCAGATTATACAAGATGTATTCTAGTGCCATCCACTTCAGTTTCTCATCCAATTTAAATGTCTATCTCCTCCCCTGGATTCAGTGGCAAGGACAGCGGGCTTCTTTTGACTCTTCCCACCTTGCATCTTCTGGTTCCCCTTCTACAATGAAGACAGAGAGAAAGAAAATTTGCAAAAGGGAGCAGAAATATTTTTGCTTATTAGCTGCTGTTGTGCTTTCTAAACTCAATATAGCAATCACCAAAGGGCTGCATCTCTTGTGAGACACCTGGCGATTCTTTGCAAAGCCCTTTGGCAGCCTCTTCACTGCACAGCCACTTCTCATAGGAAATCAGCTCCTATGGACATCTTCCAGCCTTCCCTAGTTCCCTATATAACCCACCCTACTGACTTTTGCTGCTTGAGTCTCTTTTTTTAGTCACAGTCTAGGGTGGGCTTCCATCACAATAGCTCAAGCCTGGTACCTTCTGTGGTGTCTGCTTGACTTACGGAAGACTCATGCATCTTTTTCCTGCCAAACGATGGACCTTTCACAATATGAAAAGGTCCCCTTAGTATGCCCAATTCCCCCATTTTCTTTACCCTGAGGTCTCTCTCTAAATTTTTTCTCATTGATGGAGTAGGCCAAAAAGCACAGGTCAACAAATCCATTGCATGAATAGGCATCCAACTAAAAAATGAAATTCCAGGCTTAACTTCTTGCAGGCGCCCCACAATTGCTACAAATCTCTCTCTTGGAACACCCTGTTGCCATATTTGTAGAAGAAGCACTGAGAAAGAGTAGGAGAAGACACAGAACTCCTTCTGAGGCTGATTATTTACAATCCAATAGTTCCCTCAAGATTAGTAAATACAGAGTCGTAGCCCATGTAGCAGAATGGATTTTCCTCTTAGTAAATCCCAATCATCTATTTGTCTCCTAATTATGACCTGTTTGTCTTCAACTTTTCAAACAAGTAGCCAATTCTGACACAATATAAAAAGGTCTCCTTAGTATCCTGTTGCACACAACTCTGCAAGATAGGCATTGCTATGACTCAGGAAAGTTAAGCGCAAAGAATAGAGTTACTCTATGAGGTCAGGAGAATTTCCATCACCTCATGTGTGCTTAGCACATATAAGGCTCAATAAATATTTGTTGAACGAATAAATAATATGAATTAATAGCTCAAGGTCATGCTTAGGAAATGGTTAATGAGCATTCAAACCTGTTTCTTTTTGACCTTCAACAGTTCCCTAAAAACAGTGTCATCCTCATGCTAACCCTGATTCTAACCATAGTCCAGTGTCATGTAACAACTCCTTCAGCCTGACTTTGACTTACCTTTCAGTGAAACACCTAATTTCTCTCCCCATATTGGAATCTAGTCCTATGATGGTTCCAGCCACATTACTTGTGAAACCAATTAGCAGGTCCCAAGCGTAGAATGAGCTCATCTTGCCTGGGCATGACTTTCTATATTTTGCAGTTGCATATGGTTGATAAAATCTCTCTATGGCAAAATCCTTAACATTTGCAAAGATAATTTTCCCTGAGCTTTTCTATTTTCAGTTGCTTAGTAAACAATAAGGATCTATGTGACATTTACCATCTCTTAATTGCCCTAGGTTCTCAGCTTCAGTAAGTAAAGGCTGGTTGGTTACTTTTACAGACTTTAAACTCAAAAAGTATTAGATGGATGGATGGACAAATGCATGGATGGAGGGATAGAGTGAATACCTACATTTCAGAGAGTCGACACCATGTGAATGCATCTTGGTTAATAATGGCAACTTCAGGCCGGGCGCTGTGGCTCACGCCTGTAATCCTAGCTCTTGGGAGGCCGAGGCGGGCGGATTGCTCAAGGTCAGGAGTTCAAAACCAGCCTGAGCAAGAGCGAGACCCCGTCTCTACTATAAATAGAAAGAAATTAATTGGCCAACTGATATATATATATATAAAAATTAGCCGGGCATGGTGGCGCATGCCTGTAGTCCCAGCTACTCGGGAGGCTGAGGCAGAAGGATCACTCAAGCCCAGGAGTTTGAGGTTGCTGTGAGCTAGGCTGACGCCACGGCACTCACTCTAGCCTGGACAACAAAGCGAGACTCTGTCTCAAAAAAAAAAAAAAAAAAAAAAAAATAATGGCAACTTCATAAGCCAAAAAAAGTAGTTGAGTTTTAGAAACTTGGAAAACTATGGAAACCTCTTTAAAATAAAAAGCTATCTCTATACAAACATGAGGAATATGTAAAAAACTCACTTTAAAATTTTTTATTTAAAAACTGACACTTGAGTCTTACCAGTATTGTTATAGAGGAAGAAACATTGATAAATGTTTAATTTTAGAGTTGGGTCAAGGTAGAGGAGCCAAGGATTTAAGAAGACTCTGGGGAAAGGGGTTGAGTGATATCTTGTGCCTCCAGGAGAAGAGTGGGGTTTTCTCTCAACTCTGCCTACACTAGCCCAATTTCAAGTGACCTTTGCCTTCCTGGATGAATCCAGAGTGGAAGGTGAATAGGGAGAGCAGCAACTCAAACGCTTCCTGGACCTGCGTGAAATGAAAAGGTTGTCTCGGGCTGTACCTCCACAATCCACAGACTGAGTCTCTGAGATGCAAAATAAATGCAAGTAGAAGGAACATATTTGCATTTGGCCTTGGATATTGAGATTGCAGGTGCCCAAAGGAGATATAGTGACCTCTAGCAATAATTTGAAAGCTAACCAAGGAGTTGAGACATGCAGGAACAGTCTGCAGGATTAGTTTAGGAGGCTAGTGGGGCAAGGAGGGGCGGTGCCAACTCAGCACCACACAGTGTCCCCTTCAGAGGAAGGACAGAGGCCTTGGTGACTATTGTTGACATAGATTAGACTCTCTCATAAATCGCTGGCAATCTCCCAGAGAGAACAGTGTGTTCCTTGCTGAGTGTATGAAGGGCTTCGAAAACATGTTTATGTGTGCAGCCCGGTAGGCAGGGCCTGGCTCCGAGGCTCCGAGTCACATACTGCCTGCCTCTCTGACGTGTCAGGAGGAAGTCTTTGGCTCCAGACCTGCAGTGCAAGTCCTCAGAAGCTGGGCTAGTCCCCGGGTCCAGGCTGGGCACATTGCTGGTGCTCCTTTAATCAAGGCAGAGATAAATTTTTAGGGAACCGGAATGTTCCTCCAAACCATGGTCCAACAAATATTCTGTTTCAAGGAGTAAATATAGATTGGGTTTCAGCTAACCTCCTATTATGGTCACAAAGCTGTCCTTTGGAAACGTGCACCTGTTTTCCCCAGTGAGATCTGGCTAGGCATGATTACTCACCCTGTGGGAGCTAAAATAACGCAGATTAACACCGGTGCTCTGTCCTGCCAGTTTGGAGGCACTGACTCACTCCCTGTGCTCTTCACACTCCCTTTTCAGGAGAGTGTAATCTGAGCAGAAGGAAGAATCAGCCTAGCCAGAGAGGCCCCTAAGGCTGATACCGGGCTTCCAGCAAACAGAAAAGGGGCCATTAGAAAGACGCGTGAGCTCCTTGATCATCTAGGAAGTATACACTGCATAATTCTATTTCTGTGAAGTTCAAGAAGAAGTAAAACTAACCTATGGTGATAGAAATAGTACAGTGATTGCCTACGGGGCCTATGGGTGGGGCTTTACTTGTCCACGTGTCTTGAATTCCAATAGCAAATGGCAGCCAAAATATTGTAGAGTTTCTTAAGGACAGACTATGGAAGATCATAAGATTTCATCATTACAGACCTGTTCTTGTGGACAAGGTAGGTCCATAAAAACAGAGTCTACCATAGAACTTTCTGAAATCAAAACTAGTAGAATTTCTCCATCTTTCAGTAATATGAATAGCACATTTTCTAAACACTTTCTTAATATGATCTTGCACTGTAGTTACTGAGCGCATGGTCTTTCTACACCCTCCTATGCTTCTATACCTATCTCCTAAGCATCATAGCTTCCCTGGACATTTCTGTCCTGCTACTCCACAAGCCCCTCAAAATCAAAATATCCAAAATTAATTTGTCATAAGAGACAGTACAGTTTAATGGTTTAAAAACAAAGCAAAACACACAGGTATTGGTATAGAAGTGATTGAGTTTGAATCTTGCCTGTACCTCTAACCAGCTATGTGATCTTGGGCAATTGTATAACCTCTCTGTACTGCAGTTTAAATG
Organism: Microcebus murinus; assembly: GCF_040939455.1. Taxonomy (NCBI): domain Eukaryota; kingdom Metazoa; phylum Chordata; class Mammalia; order Primates; family Cheirogaleidae; genus Microcebus; species Microcebus murinus. Next base: position 44,151,349 of record NC_134112.1, read on the forward strand.
GCTATAAAATAAATATAATAGTACTTAACACATAAGATTGTACTGAGAATTAAATGAGTTAAAACATGTAAAATAATTAGTACTGTTATATTTTCCATTTTATATTTGCTGTACATATGAGTTTTAAAAATGAATGAAGTAACAGCATTTAAAGCTGAATTCAATATTTGATTGGTCAAGCTAATAATGACAAAAAAAAGTCTAATCATGAAATACAGAATTTGAGAAGTCCAGATTTCAGCACAATTTTGACAGACACTTGACCTTGATCAAGTCACAGAACTTTTCCAATCTTCATTTCCTCACATATAAAAATAGGAACAGCATTACTAGCTACCAACTGTTGAGTGTTGACTATGTCTTAGGCTTTTTGCTGCGTATTTTATGTGCATTATAATTAACTAGACAAAAACTTAATCATATTGGAATAATCACTGATGTTAAATGATATAACATTCATTCATCCAATATCATACATTGAGTGACTACTAATTGCAAGGATTTAAGGTTCAAAGGGAACAAATTACAAATGGTTCCAACAGGCAGTTCACTAAAGAAGATATACAAATAGTGAAATAAGCAAGTGAAAAGCTGTTTAGTATCATTAGTCCTCAGAGAAATGCAAATTGAAACTACATAAACTTATCACTACTCACCCATCAGAATGGCTAAAATTAAAAAGACTTACATCAACCATTGACAAAAGTGGCAGAAACCAGAACTTTCATGTATGGCTGGTGGAAGTGCAAAATGTATAACTATTTGGAAAACAGTCTGGCACTTTCTTGTAAAGTTAAAGTGGTTGACCTTGAATTTTCACTTCTAGATATTTACCCAAGGATGTACACAAAAAGATTTGAGCAAGAAAGTTTTTAGCAGGTTTTTACACTGTATTATTCAGGCTTCTCCAAAGAAACAGAACCAATATGCTGTATGTGTATACATGTATATATATATATATATATATATATAGAGAGAGAGAGAGAGAGAGAGAGAGAGAGAGAACAGAGAGATTTTAAGAAATTGGCTCACAGACAGGCATGGTAGCTCATAAGTGTTAACCTGGCAGTTTGGGAAGCCAAGGCGAGAGACTGTCTTGAGCTCAGAAGTTTCAGACCAGCCTGGACAACATCGTGAGACCCCATCTCTAAAAAAAAAAATTTTTTTTAATTAAAAAGAAATAAAAAGAATTTGGTTCACATAACTGTAGGGGCTGGCAAATCTGAAATCTGCAGGGCACGCTGGCAGTCTGGAGATCCAGGGAAGAGTTCATGTTTCAATCACGAATCAGAAGACAGTCTGGAGGCAGAATCCCTTTTTTCTCAGGGACCTCAGTACTTTTTGTTAAGGCATTCAACTGAATGGATGAGGCCCACGCCCATATTATGGATGATAATCTACATTACTCAAAGCCTACTAATTTAAATATTAGTAACTTCTTAAAAAATAATTTCACAACAATATCTAGACTGATGTTTGACCAAATATCTGGATACTATAACCTAGCTAAGTTAACACATAAAATTCACCATCAAATCCATTAATCCTTTAAACTGTAAATAACTCAAATGTTCATGACTAGGAAAATGGATAAATATATCGTGGTATATTAATATAATGGGACACTACTAAACCATAAAGAAGTATAAACTCCTAACACATGCAAAAATATAGATGACTGTTCAAAATATCATGATAAGAGAAAGAATATGGACAAAAAAGAGTATATAGGCTGTGTAATTCTATTTCTGTGACATTCAAGAACAAGTAAAACTAACCTATAGTGATAGAAATAGTGCAGAGGTTGCGGATGGGAGGTGGGAATTTACTGGAAAGAGGCAGGAAGGAGACATTCTGAGGCAAGAAATGTATTCTTTATCTTGCTTCAAGTATGGATTACAAAGGTGTATGTGTACATTTGCAAAAATTCATCCAATTGTATATTTGAAAGTTGCGTATTTTGCTGTGTGTAAGTTTTCCCTTAATTTCCCTCTCTTCAGTTTTTTAAAAAACTGAAGAGAGGCCAGGAATGGTGGCACATGCCTGTAATCCTAACACTTTGGGAGGCCAGGAAAAAGGATCGCTTGAGGCCAGGAGTTCAAGACCAGCCTGAGAAACATAGTGAGACCCTATCACTATAGAAAATGGAAAAATTAGCCAGATGTGGTGGTGTACACCTGAGTCCCAGCTATTTGGGAGGCTGAGGCAGGAGGATCACTTGAGTCTAGCATTTTGAGGTTGCTGTGACAGGCAATAGAGTGAGACCCTGTCCCAAATAATAATTAGTTTAAAAAATAAAATATATAACTAGGCCAGGCACAGTGGCTCACGCCTGTAATCCTAGCACTCTGGGAGGCCGAGGCGGGCAGATTGCTTGATGTCAGGAGTTCAAAACCAGCCTGAGCAAGAGCGAGACCCCATCTCTACTATAAATAGAAAGAAATTAATTGCACAACTAATATATATAGAAAAAATTAGCTGGGCATGGTGGCTCATGCCTGTAGTCCCAGCTACTTGGGAGGCTGAGGCAGTAGGATTGCTTGAGCCCAGGAGTTTGAGGTTGTTCTGAGCTAGGCTGACACCATGGCACTCCCTCTAGCCTGGGCAACAAAGCGAGACTCTGTCTCAAAAATAAATAAACAAATAAATAAATAAAATATATAACTGAAGAGATTGTAGTTCCTTCCTTTAGGGAGGTTATACCCTAGCGGGAGAGACAGATAACAGGCAGACAGACATCTACAAACCTAATTAGCTTATTAAAGCTTTTAAAAGGAGAGATGGGCAGTGGGCACTGGTAGCTTTTCAAAGCACTCCAGGGGTCCCAATGTGCAGCTCAGGGGAAGAACCCCTGATTTATCAGTGTACTGTGAGAGCCAGGACTTTGCCTGCCATTATGCTGGTACAGGGTCCAACTCAACAAATATTTGTTGAATAAATCTCAAAATTCTATGCTTCTCCTGACCAAAAGCACCCAAGAGACAAAAAACAAAACTCCATGCCAGTAACCATCACCCGCCTTCTAATTCCTTCCAGCTTTTTATTTACATAATTCCTGACCAACGGCCCGTGAGAGCATTGAGAATAGAATCCAAGGTGGATACACACATTTCATCTTGCCTATCAACTGCAAGCAGGTGGCAGGGGCAGTCTAGACACTGTGTTGAGGAGAAGGCTGAGGCCGTCTGGGCTCAAAAGGAGAGAGTATGTTGACTGGTTAATACTGCCTGCCATAGGTATGAAAAATGCTGTGCCACAATTTTGGCCATCCCGGAAGAGCTCAAATTTAAGCACCACATAATATCTAAATAAGAAAAGCAAGCTATACATAGAGGCACAGCGTATGTTGAGTGAATGAGTCAGCCCTCTTCCAATGCAGAAAAAAATATTTAAGGACTATTGAAAACCAACTCAAATATGAACACATTGAGAGAGGGCCTGTGTTGATTTATTTAGATGTGGCCATGTCTACAAATGGGCAGGTTTCCTCCTGTGGGCTGCAACATATGCTGATGGAATATCATTGAATAGACACATCTATATATACTACTCACGTATATGTGCTAGATATGTGTGTGTCTAACCTTTTCTGGCATGTGTGGGCTCTACAACTCAGTCATTTACAGAAATCTAGAATTTAAGCAGGATGAGATTTTAATAACGGTTATAATTTATTAAAAGTTAACCATAGGCCTGACACTATACTAAACAATGATTGCCCCTAGTTATCAGGCAAAGGTGGAAACTGGGCCTCAGAGAGTAGTAAGTGGCAGAGAGGAATTCAGACCCTGCAGTGTCTGACTCTATTTGTTAATCTGTGTGGCTAACTGTCCTACTATGTTATCTCAGGCAGTACTTCTTTTCTTTTGTGCTTTTCCAAAAGGGAGCACCGCAATGACCTTCCTGGTGGAGTTGTCCGGCTGTGCACAGTAACACGTGGGACACCTGTCACCCAGATGGGATGATCAGGCCTCTTCTCTGGAATTACCTGCGTTAAGCAGAAACATGCATGCCTCATGTGGGAGGTTTTTCTTGTTACCTCTTCCGTAGTCTTTGCTTCTAGCTTGGCCCTCCCCTCTTACCTGTAATCTATTGTTAGAAAGAAAACAAACTCTTTCATAACTGTGACTTTCAGAATGGAGACACAGAATCAAAGAACTGAAAGGGAAGAAGGAAATCCCAAATCCCCCAGTTTCTGCATGCCCAAATGCTTCTAAGTTTTGCAGAAGATGCTATTCCTGTCAGTCGTTGATTGTGCCCAAGAATATCTCAACATGTCCTGTATTTTGCTCACATTGAGATCCTAGCCATGAAGAGGCAAAAAACACACCCAAGGAATGAGGACAAGAAACAAGAAGAGAAGGGAGAAAGAGAGAGAGAGAAAGAAAAAAAGGGAGGAAGAAGAGAAGGGAAATTAAATGAATGGAATTACAAAGGAAACTATTTCAATGCTACACAAAAGAAAACCTAACTGCAATGTTGTTTTTCCTTCCAAATTATGTAACCACAAGATAGAAACCTGTGGTTCTAAAGATCTCTTCCTGATACCCGATCTCTTTCCAATGAAGAGAAGAGCAGATTTGTTTGGGACCAGGAGAGTAAAGAAAGTTGCCATCGAATATTTATTTCCTTTCCTGAGCTTTGCCTTTTAATTTTCTTTCTTTTTCTGTGGCACAAATTCTACAGTGCATTACAGAAAGGACAGCCGGTAATTCCACAGCTCGGATTCATGGCTGGGAGAAAGTTCTCCTACAGTGCCTCCTTCAGGCCAAACTGCCAGGAACAGAAACATTATTAAATTGGCTTGGAATAGTTTGCTTCAGAGTGAATTTGTACTACAGGAACATTATTGCAGACAAAATGCAATAAAAAACAAAAGTCAGATCTTTGATCTGTGCAGATAAATATTTTTGCTATGTCCTCTGACATGTATGTTCTACATAATCCCTCCACATAGCAGAAGCATGTACTATCTGGGATTCAACTACTACACACATGACGCTGTTTTAAATGCTTTGCACATGTCATTTCATTTAACTCCGAAAGACAGCCCTGTGTATCGGGTATTTAATCACCATTACCCAACTACAGAAACAACACTCAGGTTAAGAAACTGGCCCAAGTTCACATAGATATTAAAAGGCACAGCCGAGATTAAAACTCAAGCCATTGAATTCCAAAGTCCACACTTTTTCCCTGTGCCACACTGCAGGTGTTAATAGTAGGAGTTAACACTTCTCAGTTTCCTTGTATCTTTACCATAGAATTAGCCAGATATTACTTAGAAACGATTTGCTGATGCCTAAACTTTCCCTGATGCATCATCCTAAGAAGCCTTTGGCTGTCCATCCGACTTCAGCAGTATCAGGAGTCCTGGGGGCCTTGAAGGACTGTAATTATGTCAGTGCTTCCATACATAATTTATCACTTGAACACTGCCCTGCTGAGAACGTCCTAGACCTCCAAATTTTGCCTCTGTTCTGTCATTCTCGGAAGCCCTGAAAGAAAGATTTTTTTTTATGCAACAAATAAATTCTTTAGCTTTTGATTGAAAAAAAAATGCAAGGCTATAATCTCTTTTTGCCTCAAGGTTAAATCTTTCCATATAATTGGAGTGTTTTACACGAAGAAAAAGGTTAATCCATGCCATGTTTACATACATTTTTCAGATCTAAAGCTTCAGGATTGTATCTTTTTTTTTTTTTTTTTCTGGCATGGAAGAACAGTTGAGAATAATGGTCAAATATCATGAAGATGCTCTGAAAATTATTTTTAAAAAGTACCTTATAAATGTTACATAGTTATAATTATTATTGCCACGGAAGTTTTAGGGTTGGAAAAATATAATTATGATAATATAATATTCATTGGTTCTGTATGGTGCTTCCCTGCTATTTAAGACATTTCATAATTTGCTCCCACCCAGTCCTTCCAGCTTTATCCTTTACTCTCCACATACAACAAATGTTCATTGGCTACGCCCATCACGTTGTTGTTCTAAGTGGTGATGCTGAATGTTCATTGTATTTACTAGCTCTAACCCTTTGTAGGGGCTATTCGCTTATCTTAGATGATACCACCTCCACCACGTCTCATTCAAACTATTACACAGACTCCCTCCTTCCTCAGATCACAGATCAAATCCACCTGCGTGCATGCTGCCTTCCCCGGTCCACAGTGACCTCTCCACCTGCCCTCAATTCCAACTGCACTTGCCATCCAGACTACCACCAGCTCTCACTGACTTGTCACAGTGTTATGTGTGTTTGTGCATCCGTCTACCCCTAGAGAAAGTAGAAGGCACACTTAATAGGAGTGATTGGAGAGAATTTCATCAAGGACTACTTACAGAAGTGTAGGCAGTACAGAGGACGCCAGCAAGGAATGATGAGGGACAAAGGCAACTAAATGAAATCCTTAACTACCCCTAGGACTGAGGAGCAAGAGCAGGAAGCAGGTACTGTAACCAGGGGGGAACAGTAGCTTAGGAGAGAGGTTTCTGAGAGGAGATGTGGCCCTGGTAAAGGAATTCAGCCACCAGCAAGAGGAGGCCCAGCAGGGAGGGGGCCAGGAAGGGACCCAGGTCTCCTGCTGGTCTTCCCCTGGACTGAAGGGTGCAATAGATGCAGTGTGCAGAGTCCATCCTGCCAAGACCCGGAGCAGGGAGGAAGGGGATGGGTGTTCAGAGAACGGGCAGCTCAGTTTGCATGTCTTGCTTCCTGAACTGAATCGATTGTAATCTCCATTGGTTCCCATCCTTTGTCAATCAAATATGAATCAAATACTGACTCTCAGGTTGCACCAAATCTGTAACAGGGAAGGGAGTGAGTGTTTTCCACGGGGTCTGAGTAGACAGTATCCGGACTCCTGGATCTTGGAAAGGCTTCCAATTTTTATCTTCTAGATCTAAGATCACCTCCCATCCTCTGTGATGATAGTTCTGTTGTGTCAATTCTTCCCTGCTTGATAAGCACTAAAAACTAATCCAGGAGTGTCTTTAATTTAGAAAATAGGAGCTGGCTATTTCTCTAGCTAGGCTAACATATATATGCATAATTGTTATCCAACATCATTGAGTCATACTTTTATCTGAGGAAAACAATTAGTAAAGATGAAATTTAAGCACTCCTAAATCACTTAGTGTTACTTTTTAAAAAAGGAAAATGAAGAGCAACTGTTTTGGAGAGATGTTTTTGTGTATTTCATGCATTGTTTCTCATTGGTGGCAAATATGACCAAATATACAAATAAGGCAATTTGTCACTGAAATATAGCTTCTGAAAATTGTTTCTTTTTTTTTTTTTTCTCATTCTAGAGTCCAAAGGCATAGACAATTATTTCTAATCAACCATTTTGTGTCAGGCCATCAGAAAAATAGCTCAGTTAGATAGTATCTATTATAATTTTTTTAAAGTATACTTTTTTATTCTTATTTCTAAGTAACAACAAACAAAAACCTGGAGCTACTAAAAGTGAATCTTTTGACAATAACTTGGTAACAACACTCCCCTTCTTCTTCTACATTCGACGCAGAATTGCATGGGCACTAATAACTGAACAAATTCCTGCAAGTGAAAGAATAAATAAAGGAAATTCTCCAACCCTCTCTCACTGCTAGAAATCTCATTGCCAATCTATACTCCTGCTACAAAGTTAATCTCCTCCTACTCTCTTATTGAAGATGGAAACAGCTGAGCAACCAGCTCTGTTCACATGATAATCTTTGAAGTGACCCCCGACAGCCTTAACAAAATAATGAAAGGAGTCTTCATATCTTTGATAAACCTACTTACAGGAAGACAAGCTGTCAAAAATGAATCAATTTGCTTGTTTCCTAATCCTCCACATCAATGTCATTTCCATCCCCTCTCTCCACCTCAAAAAAGTCCAGGAAGGCCAGGGACCTGGTTGGTCTCCATCTCCCATTGGTTTCCCGCTGTCATCAAGGTGCCTAGCACATAGTAGGAACTCACCCTGTAGTTCCCAAAGTGAACAGAAATCCACCATGAGTCACCTACAGCAATAGCCTCACTCTAAGGATATATGACCCCACTGGTAGAAAGCTATCCCTAAATTATAATGATTAGGACAATAACAAGGATAATAATAATGATGATAATAAAATGCTTCCTGAGTGTCATGGTTTGTTCTATGTGCTTTAAGGTAACCCCCAAAGCAATCCTATAAAAGTCCTATGAGGTAGATATCATTATTATTCCTATTTTACAAATGAAGAAACCAAAGCATGGAGAAGATGTCTCATTTTTCCTAGATTATGAGTAAATAAAGGGGGAAGCCAGGATATGAACCCAGACAGAGAAACACTAGAGGAAAACCTCTGAACTTCTAACCGTAGTGCACCTGCTTATCCTCCTAAAGAAAGTGATGCATGCCTTCCCCAGACACTATCTACGCTGCTTGCATTTCAAAGAAAATGGGTGACTAGTTGGATTCGTTTTTAAAAGTTTTGAAATCATATCAACTTAGAAATGTGTTAGTTCTTCACAATCAGATGAGTAATAAAAATATAAGGCTCAGCTGTCTTTTCCAACATTGATAACGCACTGCAAATTGTCTGTTACTTTTCTTATCCTTACAATCATCGTTCAACTACTGTGTTTTTATCAGGACCCACTGAGTTCAGAATGAAAGGACAAAGTAGAGATGTAACACTTGATGATTAGAAAATAGAGCACAAATGTGTCTAGTTCCTAAGAAGGAGAGAAAAGTAGATAGGTGGTCTCTCCCTCTTACCAAATATTCTTCCTCTCATGTAACTTACAGAAGAGAAATTGTTTTTTTTCTCCAAGACAGTAGATGTCTATTTACAAAAAGTCCTCCCAGAAAGTAACAAAGGCATCACAAGGATACAATTTCCTCTACAGCTTGGCCCAGGGTTTAGTGGACAGTGAGAATGAAGGGAAATGAAAAACCCCAGGATAACAGACAGGGTGAGAGGCGGAAGAGATGATTCAGTACAACTTCTCTATTATTAAAAAAGCACTCTTGTTCCTATAGAAATTTCCTGCATTGTATTTGGGTTTGAGCCACATTTCCCGTTTACTTTCTTTTGAAAACATTATTTATTTGTGGGCCCAATTCCTCATTCTTGTTTTCTTCCTAAATGTTGAAGAAAGCAATGACACATGTAGAGGTCTTCGGTGCGATTGCTTGAAAGTCAAAGTTGAGTTAGAGAAAAGAATAAATAACTCACAAAGATGAAAGGGAACAGAAGAGCTTTATTTAAGTTCTCCAAATACAAGTTGAAAGGGGAGGAAAAGTCACTTTAAATCCACAAATACACGATTCAAAACAAGTAGCCATGTATCTTATGCTAGGTTAATACACATGTTTAAGCAGAAGCAAGCCGATTCAGAAAAGTTTTTAACTTCCCCTTGCAAGGAACATTGTCTGCCTTTGTCGTCAGCATCAGTTAGCTGTACTTGCCTCAAGTCAATGAGTGTATCACAGACTTTTCTGCCAGAATATTCCTGAAGGAGTAAGACAGCAAGCAGCCCTGTGAGTGTTCCTAGGGTGCGTTCTCATAGCACTCACTACAAGCAAACCATTTTTTGAAGATTGAGCTTTATATGTTATGCATATAAATTTAGCATTCAGCGCCATGATATAGATCTTGTTTTAGCACAAAGTATTTTCACCAAAAATAGATCTGCGTAATACTAATGCTTCAAAAAGATTATTGTTATCTACCTACGATTTTTCCTATGCAACACTAGGAGCAAGAGAATCAGTTTAGAAGCATAGTCTAGGTGACAGCTTAGTGGAATATTTAACATTATCTCTATTCAACACAGAAGCATCCAAGGTTAAATATGGTGGAGGACCACACAAATAAAGGAAGCCTGCTCACAACTAGCAAATAGATTTGTGCACTAAATTACTTCTGCTTTAACCTCTAAAAAGCCATGCTAAGGGGCAGCTTACCTAAAAGTGATTAGCATGAACAAAGAAAGTGAAGCAAATTTGGCCTCGTAAACCATAAAGCCCAGAGGTTAATCACCTACATTTCTCTTTCTGCAAGCCACTAACTAGCAAGCCTGGTTAACACACTTATCATTCCAAGTTCTTCAAACTTTTACCATTTTTCAAAGAGTCTTTCTGTTTACTTTCTGTAGCCAGCCATCACTAGCAAAGTTCTCCTTATCTTTTACTCAAAACGCTCTGAAATGTCAGTGTGTTACACAAAAAAAACAAAGTAAGTCACTAAGTTTTTCTCTTCACACACTTTTTCACCCATTTTCCTAAACATCCTTGCCACATGGATGATACTGAATGTGCAATATTTTTCTCAGGGAGTCGTGGAAAGCACTAAACAGGAAACCGTACTAAAATGCAACAGTGTCTAGAAGTTCAGAGAATCTTAAAGTAAATACATTTACCTTAACAAAAGCAGGAGATCCTTCTACTTTTTACCCAATCCCTTCATTCCTTATCTTCATTCGTAAAAGAAAAACCACACTTCATGTCAGAAACACAACTTTGCAAAGCAAGCACTAAAAATGAATCTACACCTGTACTCTTGCCCCAGCACTTTATATTGCAAATGTCCCGCCTGTATTCCCGGATCCTCTGCTAAATGGTGAGATCTAGGAGGGCAGGAGTCACCTGGGACTCACTGTCACCTCCACTCTCTGGCTCAATAATGTGCATTAAAATGTCCAACCTTGACTATTAAGTGGACTGGTCTTCCTCTTTCATTTCTAATTTGACTCAAAGATCTCCTTGTTTTGACTGTGCTCATGTGCTTTCTTCAGTAAAATAAGTTGGGGGCATTGGTTTGGGGAATAGGAGTTTGCAAAACCAGCAACAACAGTAATTACTGCTAAGTGGTAATGGGGAGAAGACACCAAGTTTGAGGCCAATCACAAAGTCTGCTCTATTGGGAATTGAACGATCATGTAAACTTACTACTGAGAAGGTAGAGAAGGAGATTGGTTGTCAGAAAACCTGGGTCCCACTTCCGATGAGAGAATTAATATTTGAAAAGTTTTACAAAAATGTATCTGATACCTAAAGAGCACTACACATGTTAGTTATCACTGTTATATCACAGTTCCTTCTGGGTACACTCTTGTCTTTGAAAATTCCTTAACTTTATTCCTTGTTTATTTCCACTCACCATGATATCCTAGGATTAATGACATAGTGTTTGTAAAGTGTTTTGAAATCCCCGAAGTGTTATAATCAGCCCAAGTACCATTTTATTTATGCAAACTGTGTCTACCCAGCGAGTCCACTTAAATATCTAGGATTGGGAACTGCTGTCTCATAAGGCTTAATAAATGATTCCCTCTGGCTCTAAAAGCAAGTACTTTTTCAATGACAATGGGAGAGAAAGCAAAGGAATTGCTCTGTGGCATCTGTTGTGTAACGCTTTTCTAATGGCACATCTCGATAAATGCATGAGAGTCCTTGGAGAGTTGCAGCACACAGTGAAGAGAGAGTGGTAAAAATCCCAGTATTTCTGAAAAGGAAGGCGAGACAAGTGAAAGTTAGAAAGGTCCCCACAGTTTACGTCAATAAAAATCAACAATGATGCATTCCAGCCCCTACTACCCTACACACAATGGCAGCTTTCTAGGGTCTCTGATGGGAGACAAAATTATACAGGAAGTTGAAATGGGGGTGGTGAGGAGGTGGTATACAAGGAGATAGAAGAGGGGAAGATAATATCCTATAACTCAGAACCCAGGAAATGAGATAAAATATACTGTGTGAACTGCCTGCACCAGTCCAAAATAACAATTTTAAAATAGAGTAAATATTATTGTACCCCCGTTATGTGCCTGGTGTGACCCATATATTCAGATATTTAGTGAAAATGGAGGATTAATGAAGCTCAGTCAGGTTAAGCAACTTTTAAAGGTTAACATAGCTAATAAGTAGCAGAATGAGATTGCACCTAAGGCAGGGAACTCCAAGCCCAGTGAACTTTGCACTCTGCCTGATACCTCTCCATGTGATGGAGACAGCCTTTGACTTCTTAAACCAAGAACAGGGTGCTCAGTGGGAAGGACTGGCTTACAAAGGCAGCAAAGTCCGTAAGTCCACAAGTGAGGACGTGCCTCTGCCGATGGCTTCCTGAATGACCCGAGACAGGGTTTTTAATATTGTTTCCTGTCTAATAAGCTCTTCGGGATACTTAAAAGTGAATGAAATAATCCATGGAAAACACTTTCATCTTCCAGTAAAAATGCTCTAGGAGCAATACTAGATATTATCATTTAACTCATCTAAATTGATGGAAAGAAGGTAAAGTTGCCATCTTTATAAACTTATTCAACTTGCCCTCAAATGGAGAAATTCCCCAAAATGTTTTCTAATGCCACGTTTTTGATGGAGCTATTTAGTCTTGCACCTGCATTTCGTAACTTTTTGTCTCATTGCATTTGAGTAGGCTTTAAAAGCATTCTCAAAACAAATTTTTTAAATTAGAATTTTCTGCACTTCTGTTGTAGGCTGGGAATACTTGACAGTGAAAACCATAGGAAGCGAACTGATGATTTACCTCCAAGTCGTCATCGGGGATAGCTCTTCTCCACTTTATGTTCCACCTGATGTGTTCATAGGCATTGACTACAACTTCGATTGCTTTCGGACAAGAATGGCAGGCCTGAATCACCTGTAGAGGAACAAGAGAGTTGCATTTATTCAACGCATGCATGTGGTTTACTCATTCGGCTCACAGAGACATCAAGGATTTGCCAACCTATTACAGTCCCTGGAACCCTAGAATGTTTTTGAGATGTCTCAGGCCTTTGAGTATTCAAACATGCTGCCACCATGGTAGATGGGCAGATTAATAAAATCAGACCAACTTCCTTCATTTTCCAGGAGCAAGAAAAAAAGAGACGCAGACAAAGAAGAATTCCCTTCCCTGCCCATAACTGAAGCAATTTAGAGAGAAGCTGGCCACAGAATACACTTCCAGCTCCCTGGGAAACTCGTCTAACTCTACAGAAAATTTCATTATCAAAACACTGAATGTTAGTAGAAGAACTTAGTTCTACTGGTGTCCACGAGAGCTACAGAGTAACATGCAAGTTGACCACCAATACCTTCCCGGTCCAATGCTTGAAGAGCACTGAGTCACACACCAAACCACACTGGTTGGTATTTTAACTTTCATCAACACATAAAAGATGACACGAAATTTAATTATTTCACCTGCACTCTCTGTTCAATAGTTCATTGTCTAACCTCAAATACTGGCACGTTGAGTTAAGAAGGCCAACGTTTCCCTCAGGAGACAGAAAGATTTAGCCTTAGATTTCAGACCAAACTGGATGTTCATACACTGAACCAACTTTTGATGTCGCCACGGAGTTCAAACCTACCTGATTGATTAATCAAGCAGTGTTTATTAGGGTACAAGTGTGAGAATATATAATAAATAGCCAAAAATAAAACACACTGGTATCTCATGAAAGGCTTAGCACAACAATAAGAGGCAAAAACACATACATGAAGTAAGACCAATATTTAAGTGTATTCTGTATATTTAAGTGTTACTTTATATGGTTTTAAAAATAGGAACTTTAGATATTCCAAGAGGGAGAGCTGTGTGGGTTGGGGCTAGTCAGGGAAGATTTCTTGATTTCTTGGGATTTTCTTGAGATGAGTGTGACTTAGTTCCAAGGTGGTGTGAGTGTGCCCTGCGCCTGCCCACATGCACTCATGCACCTGTCCACATCAGAACATGTAACAATTATGCTGAAAGACAGGTACTTCAAGGGGAACAACAACATTTTTCTTCCCTTTCTCCTTCCTGTCCACACAAACCTGCTCCTTAGATTACTTCTTTTCCACTGCTGGCATAATATGGCAGGTGGGACCCATACCTGTTTCTACATCATTTTTAATAATAAAAAGTCCTCCAGTCATTCTGACCACAATAAATAATAATAAAAATGTTCATTTTAACTGAAGAGTTGAAACTTCAAGTGTTATTTAAAGCAAAGCATTCCCCTTTCCTGTAGGCCTGCTAGAGGCTGGAAGCCCACAGTGGGAAAGCAGTTGTGCCCAGTTCCTGGTACTGAACTCCTGAAACCTTTGGAATATCCTGAGTGATAAGAGCATCTTTGGTTTTTACTTAACAAGCCCCTTTCAGCCAGAAAGACCAAGCCCTGGTTAGAGGATTGGAACTTCCAGCAGCATCACCCCCACCTCCAGGGAGAGGAGAAGAACTGGAGATTGAGTTCAATCACCAGTGGCCAATGATTTAATCTATCATACCAGTATAATGACATAAAAATCCCCAAATGATGGGATTTGGGGGGCTTCTGTCAAGTGCTGGAAAGGTGGTGTGCATGGAGGGGGCATGGCAGCTCTCTGCCACCCTTTCTGAGACCTTGCCCCATGCTTCTCTTCCATTTGACTGTTCCTGAGTTGTGTGCTTCCTTTATAATAAGCCAGCAAACCAGGGCCAGTAAGTGATACGCTTTCCAGTGTTCTGCAAGTCATTCTAACATATTATCAGGGAGGGAGTTGTGGGCACCCCTAAATTTGTAGTCAGCCTGGCAGATGTGGGCAACCTGGCCAACACCATTTGTTCCCCCAATTTGGAACACCCAACATTATTGATATGGGCAATGCTCCTCTTCAGATTGGTCTTTCTTTGTTTTTTGTTGTTGTTGTTGTTGTTGTTTTTTTTGAGACAGAGTCTCACTCTGTTGCTGGGCTAGAGTGCTATGGCATCAGCCTAGCTCACAGCAACCTCAAACTCCCAGGCTCAAGCAATCCTTCTGCCTCAGCCTCCCGAGTAGCTGGGACTACAGGCATGCGCCACCATGCCTGGTTAATTTTTTCTATATATTTTTAGTAGTGCAATTAATTTCTTTCTATTTTTTTTTTGTAGAGACAGGGTCTCGCTCTTGCTTAGGCTGGTTTCAAACTCCTGACCTTGAGCGATCCTCCTGCCTCGGTCTCCCAGACTGCTAGGATTACAAGCGTGAGCCACCACGCCCGGCCCAGATTGGTCTTTTACAACCCTCCCACCTCCCCTAAATCTTCTGTGTCCACCAAAGCACCTCCACCTCCTTTCTGCCAAAATCACCCTATTTCAGAAAGTCCTTTGTATGTGGTCTAGTTTCATTTAAACCTGACCCAGCTGGCTCTCCAATGTGACCCACAAATGGTCCATGGGAACCTGCACCTCTGTCCCATCATCAATGAAAAGCACTCCTGACTCCCAGTTTAGTCACCTTTCTTTCTTTTGCAGCCAGACAAGCAGCTCCAGCCACAGACCTGCTCCTTTAAATTTTCTCATCATAAGTTCCAAATCAGTCCCATTTCCCCCCTGAAACTTCAGATGATGTAAATCCAGCCCTCTTCCGAGTCCTCCTAAAGTTCCCATCATTGGGTGTGAAATGAGAACAAAGCCCCCATTAGAGGGGAGGCATGCCTCTGCACTTACACAACTTTCTCCAAAAAATTTTTCTTCTCGATTTCCCAGGCCATCTCGACCTTAACCTATTTGAGCAAAAGATCACAAAACTGGTTTTCTCTACTTCCTTTACTAGTTCTTCGTAGGTGGTCCAGCATTGCATTTTTCCATGCAGGGTATTAAGTCTTAGGATCACAGGTAAAACAGAGACAAAAAGATTATCATCTTAATAACCAGCTAAGTAAGTATGTGTGAGTGAGTGCGTGCGTGTGTGTGTGTGTGTGTGTGTGTGTGTGTGTGCTGTAAAGAGATCAACCTGAATGGAGGGCCCATATCAGGAAAGAACTAAATGTAAGAGCAGGTAAGAATGAGGCAGCTGGCATTGCACCTGCAACACCAGTGCGAAGGAGCTTGGGATTGACTTGACATGCAACAAGAGGCCATTATATATTCTTAACAGAGGGGGTTGTATTCAATCAACTCATTCCATTAGGAAGCCTTTATTGAGCATTGTGTTTAGTACAATGACAGTAATTCTGAGTTTATGACCTGTTTTTTGTCATCAAGGAGTTTATAACCTACTTTGAAGAGAAAAGACATAGATGTTTCAAAGAGTTAGAGAGCAATATAAGTCAGTAAATAATAAAAGACTAACTTGAAGATCATCAAGTGTCCCTTGAGCACCATGAGCAAAAGCACAAAGGAGAAACCGAGCACATCAAGGGCACAGAGCAGTGAGGAGGCTGCAGGGGAGCGTACCAGCTGGCTTCTCAGCTAGTGTCAGCGCCAGTCCTGGGAACGAAGGCACCTGCAGCTGTGAGCAGGAATAGCGAGGCGTGATACTAATCAGACATGAGGAGAAAAGAACACAACTTTGAAGACAGAGATCAAGGACAAATAGGGGTCCCACTGATAGAAATGAGGAACTTGGAAGGGAATACTAATTTGGGAATGGGCAGATAATGAGCAGGAAGATGTTTCATCTGCAGAGTCTTAGTGTCAGTCAAAAATGTACATGACAAGATGCTCCAATGAGAAGGTGAAGATGGAGAGATTTGTGCACCCTCAAAGTGTGTGCTGGTTAAAACTATGAGGCTCAGTAGTCCTCTAAATGGGTATCAATGGGCAAGGTAGAGGATCACGGCTTAACAGCTTCAGAAATCCTAACAGGCAGGAGAGAAGAAGAAGGGGAAAAAAATAGCTACCATTTTTTTTGAGGATTTATTATGTGAGGAACTGTGCTAAATCATCACATAATTTAAGCTTGCTTCATCTTCAAACAACCCTATGATGTTGATCCTATAATTATCCCCATTTCACAGATTTAAGATCAAAGGCTAAGGAAATTTAAATTCTGGGTCATTTAGCTAGTAAATGATAGAGCCAGGATTCAAACTCAGGTCTCCATGACTCCAAAATCAAAAGAAAACCAGACATGTCAGAATACAAGACATCAAATGAAAAGTACGCAAAGTGGGATTCTCACCAGGGCTATGAAGATCAGAGATATGAAGACAAATTAAATACCACCAGATTTGATTAGAAGGTAAGATTAGCAGCAGTTGAGTAGACCAAAGCAGCTCACAACCAGATTGCAGGCAATCAATGGGGGATGGACGGGCAGCTGAAACTAGGGCTGACCCGCCTCATCTTTAAGACTCTTGGTGTGATAGCATGTGGCGTTTTAGAAGTCCAATAAATAACTTTCCCTCCTGAGTTTTAAACCCATTAAAAATAAAATGAAGATGACAATCAGAGATCAGAATGTCATCTTTACAAATTACATATAGTATGTTTAGTTACGGGACACATGGAGCTTCTTACACCCTACCCTCAAATTAAATTTACATCCCCAAACTGCAGGCTTCCCTCTGGCAGATAGGGCTGGTTCCTGGAAGTTAGCCACACAGATGAGCAAAGAATTTAAGTACATCCTCTAGGCCCAAGGTGAAGCAAGCAAACTCAGTTCCTCTTCCCAACTCATCACAATCTGTTAAGTGAGATGAGAAGGGGACAGCGGGTGGTGGGGGGGTTATTTCAGTAAAACTTTCCTCATGAAAACATTAGATGAAGAAAATGACAGTCCTCTAAATAGTACATCAAAACCCAGGTCCAACGGCCCAAACACAATGGGAATTAGTACAACAAGATATAGTGAAATGAAGCAGGGGCATCACAGTGAGGATTACCAAAAAAAAAAAAAAAAAAAAGAGTTTTAAGAATTTTCTAGAGCACAGTTTCAAATCAGGAGTCATGGCCTCATGGAGGACCACATCAACCCTGGCAAACAAGCCAACCAGAGGGCCTCCGCTAGGAGGAAGCAGGTATTTGAGTCAGTGGTGTGTTGGAAAATGTCAGTAACTGACATTCTGGGAAAAAGTTATATGTATATTTATATGTATATAAGTTTATTATAAATTTTACTTATATGAATAATGTATACCCCACAATTTACAAATAATAAAAATATTGAATACTTTTTATTTTCCATTCTATAATCAATTGGTTCTCACAGAATGCTTTCATTGATTTTTGTATCAATTTATAGTATTGACTTGTATTCACAACCAACCTGTGTCTGCAATTGAGGAGCAGATGTAATGTATTATAGCTCCTATGTGAATGCTGGTTGATAGTTTTATTACGCTAAAGAGTAAGATAAAAGTGAAAAAAGGAAGACATATGTTGGAACTTGACTTGTTTATCAAAGATGAGTGACTTTTTTGTTGACATAATAGTTTTCAAAGCATATTTCCTCAAATTTTGTGCTCTTCACAATGTAAGAGCTACAGACACGATATGCTGCACATTTTTATGTTTAATCTGCATTAGTGACATTTTCTCCACTAATTTCTTAAGTCTACATATCAAGAAAACAATAAATCCAGGCCTGCTTAGTAGCATTTGCTGATTTCTGTGGTGTAAATACTCCCATCATGGCCTATTTCAAGCTACTGAAGTGTGGTTGGGAAGAGACTGGCTGTGACACGGCATCATATAGTATTGCCACCATACAGACAACAGATGCAACTAACAGGAGCACAAATCTATGGAGTATAATAATTAGGAAGTACAGAGAAAATAATTAGGAAGTAATACGTTCTTAATATTTTATTACCTTTGTTTTTAGGATGCCTTACACATTTTAAGTTTATATAATTTAGTTTTTAAAAGAAGTTGCAATTTAACAATTAGGTCTTAAAGTTCCTGATGATTTAACAATAACATCTTGTGGGCTACTATGAGCCAATTCCAGCCCACAATTGCTTTGAACTGTTCTCATATTTAAAAAGCACAGGCACAGCCCTCACAGCCCGAATGTATATAATGAAGCTCCAAATCAATGAAGAATTATCCTGTCCAGTGGCTGGGTCCAAATGAGCACAGCATAAATACTTGTTTAATGAAAGCATCCATTCACATACATATTGTGGGCACAGAGCACAAAGTTGTGCTGTTGACCATGGCTTTTTCAGCCAGGTCCAACCAAACAAACAGAAAGCAGTCCTATATCATCAACCCATAAGCGGGTAAGCAGGGAATCCATTGCTAAGGAACCTCTGAAGATTCAGCATCCCTGAACCAACAGTAAGTGAACCTAGAAGGACTTTTATCTGGATAGATGGTTGTTAGAGTGGGCAGGTAATTTTCCAAAACCTTGATCTTGGAAAATTGAGGCAAATAGGGCTGCTCTTTTCTTTGTAGCTAGGATGAGGATGGTAGATAGGTAGACTTTATACGTAGGCAGATATGTAGATGTATGCAAAAGAGACAAACAAAATCTGCAGCTGACTAATGCTTTGAACACCAGTTATAAACCACCATCATAGTATCATACACTGCTAGATGTGCAAGGGACCCTAGACATTATCCAATCCTCCTAATTTGGAGATGAAGAAATTGAACCCTGGGCTTTGTAATTGCCAAGAATTCTCTTATAAATACAAAGATACAAAGCTGCTAAATAATTAATGTGAAAATAGAATTCATCCTAAAAAGACTTCCACACACAGCCTTTCTGGAAGGATGATCCGTGGTGGGAAGTAGGTGGGTGATCACTTGAGGAATCCGAAATAAACATTTAAATATATGAGTTACCAAAACAGAGATGATGATAGCTGAAACCAGTCCAAGGCCTGGATCAAGAATGTACTTATTCGGGAATTATAGAAACAAAAAGCATGGAGAAGTCAGAAAGCTCACCCTGAGGTTTGCACGTAGTTTACGTGGTCCACTCAGAAAACAGACCTCTATGCTCTGCATTAATTCCCAGGCCACACTCACTCATCCTGAAAGCCAAACTTGTACCATGGGTGATTTGTCCCTAGGTTTTCCTTCCCTCTCCCTCCTCACCAACACGGAGAACACAAAGAAACGGAGGCAGAACATACGTGGCTAAACGTTATTCTCCTTCTGCAACATATTACCTACGTCTCATCTAGGGTTGCCAGATGTAGCCAGTAATAATAATGTAGTTTGCCTGGTTAATTTGAATTTCAGATGGAGAACAAGTAATTTTTAATATAAGTGTGTCCCAAATATTGCATGAGACACACTTATACTAAGAGGTACTTATTATTTATCTGAAATTCAGATTCAACTTGAGCATTCAGGATTTTATCTGGCAATCCTATTCTTCAGCCCCTATTCAGAATCAGTTCAAACTAAGTTATGGATACAGGAATGTAATACATTCACAGTTGCAGAGCCTAACTTCACATATTTGGTGCTTCAATTTGCACCTGGAATACTTCTATATATCACAGGAAGATGACTTCTCACCTTTCATTAGGGTAAAAGAATTAGGTGGTTCCAAAGCTCAACTTGCTGCAGTCTTTAGATGCACAAAGTCCACGGCTCCTGCTGCTGTCATTAGTTTTCTCTGACACTCTGACTGCTAAGTTTTCTGCTGACAGAGGACCTGATTCTCAGAGCATGAAAGGCTCCTTTTAGTCTGACAGCTTCCCTGCTCTCTGCACTGGCACTTCCAGATTCTTCTAGAACTAAGACAGCTAGACACACCTTCAGGCCTCAGTACTTGTTTTACCAGGCAACAACAGCAACAACAACAAAAAGACCCTAAGACATAGCAAACTCTTAAATCATCTCTCTCTATATGCTGACTGCCAGGAATGTGAACACCAAATGGCAAGCGACTAGTGTGGACCCCGAGAGGAGAAGTCACTTCCTCCTCTTTGACTTTGCTGGCCTGGAAGACAGAAGCAGCCCAGTGAGCTTCACTGTCACGGGTCTCTGGTGTCTCTATTCCCCCTTCATGGAAGAACAACTGGACAGAAAAGCTCTGTCTGCAGTGGTGACATCTGGAGGAAACTTTAGACATCTCCCATCATCGTCCACCTCCAAAAAGCATAGATGAATATAAGACCTACTAAAAAACAGATTTAAGTCTCCTTGCCACTCTTCCAATCCAAATGCCACCTGTAAGCCACTTCAACAGAGAAATTCTAAAGCTACCTCCAGCCTTATATATTGATATATTTGTGTGCAGAAAGGTATTTGATGATCAAAGGGAACTGCTTGCACCCTGGGCTTCACATACAGCATTGTTCAATGGCAGAAATCATCCTTACTTTCCCCAAATCCTCATGTTACCTTTCCCTCCCCTAGAAAAATGTCTTTCTTGCCCTATAAGAAAACCCAATCTTGGCTCCCTGGAGTGTCGCTTCCTTCTGAATTATGCTGGGAGAAAAAAAATCAAATGTCCTTTTGTACCCTGGAAAGCAATTGCATACCCTATAATTCTTTTTTTCCCCCCTGCTTATGTAATTTATACATTGGCTTTCAGTGAAATACACCCTCCACAAATTTGCTTTGTATTTGGAAGAAAGTATCTTCAGCTCTGACCTTGTTCCTTGTAAATAAGGAAACTGAATTCCCCGTCCACAAGAGAACAAATCACTTTATCTTCTGGATAAATGAGTCAGTCATTTACTTGTCGTAAAGATGACTTTCTCTTTAGAAAGTCGGGCTGTGGACTAGTCGTTCTAAATCACTTTGAAGCATCTGCATAGTAAATTGAATAGTTTTTCTTTAGCTTTCCTTTGGAAAGGGGCCAGCTCTTTTACACAGTCCGTTGAGTAGCAACAAAAATGTTTATAATACCAACCATGTAGCAATAGCCAACTCTATCTTAAATCTCTTTAGCATACAGCCAAGCTAGAGGAAGTCAGAGGAACAAACAAAACTGAATAAGAAAATGCTAACCATGGATAAACCGTTCTTGGCACACATAATTGCATGCCTCTTTTACAGGCTAGTGGAGCCACCAAGTAGTGCCAGGAGGAGAGACTCCTGCACTGGACCAAGAGCACATTGTTGGGAGGGAGGAAAGGAAACACTGACTACCACCACTGGACTCCATGGCTGACACCCCTCACTCACTCACTGCTCAGACAATCCCAAAAATATTCATGTTATTACCTATACTTTTCAGATGAGGAATTTGGGATCTGAGTGATTGAGGGACTTGTTCAAAAATCATACAGCAAATAAATGGCCAGGCCAGGACTCAGACCCATGGTTTTTACCCTCCCCACTAACAACTCTTGGAGAACTGCCTTTGCAAAAGAAGACCTGGTGACCTCTCCCACATTTGCAAGACTTCTTGTCAAAGAATGGAAACTCTGTTTGAAGGCCCATTCTCTGTAATATGGCTCTTAAAAGGAAATAAGTAGAGGGTCTTTTAGTTATTTTCACAGAGACCTATTTCATGCAGTCAGCTAGCAGTGAGTTTCAGCAAACAACTCAACATTTAGTCTCTGGGCAATGACTCACACACATACATTGTCTCTCTTCGTTGGGAAGGTCCTTCTGGGTAAACTAGGCCCAAGAGCACTGATTCTACTGCTCAACAGATGTGTAACAACAAAAATGGTCATAGTCATTATTTCTTTAATGGTTATCATGCACCAAGCACCATGCTAAACACTTCTCAAATACTATCTTGTGTAATTCTCAAAACAACCTTATAAGACAGCCATCATTATTCCTAAAGTGGTAGAACATGTTTTCCTGGCATGTTCATACCCTGTGTGTCTCTCCAAACTTTCTCAGGATGGAAAGGAGCCTTAGACCATAAATATGCACCAGAGTATGCATTGAGAAGTGAGCCACACTAGAGAGATCATTTGTCTTCTAGAGGTTCCACCATGAAGAATGACCAGAACCTAGCGAGATGTGGATAACAAAAAAAGATGGAAGTAGACCAAGGGAGAGATGTTTCTAGACGCAGGATGAGGCTGAATTGAGGAGTGGGAAGAGAGACTATGCAAGGACTAAAAGTGGCCCAAGAGGAACAGGAAAGAAGTGTTTGGCACTATCCTCTGGACTTTCAGCATACTCGTGATATGCTATGAGCATAGGATTAACTTCCTTCTGGTGAAGGAGTGTATCTGAATATTATTGCCAAGGCACAAAGACAGCATATGCCCATTCCAGAGGGGAAGAAACTGAGGTTTGGGAAGTTTCAGTAATTGTTTTAGTCACACTCTTAGCTACATGTCAGGATTCAAGTTTGTATGATCCCAGAGTTCATGTTTCTTTACTCCTGACATGAACAGCATGGCTAAATCTAGAATGAATGAGCTACGGAGGACAAAGCACAGGTAAAAATAAAAATAGAAACAATGTCATATGTAATTTAAAATATTGGGTTGAATGTTCACCTTAGAGGTTGTTAATGTTTATTGTTTCAGCCAAGTCCAGGGTGCCAGAGTATGATTTGGAAAATGAATGCTGCCTAAGCAGTAGACATACATGGCTAAAAGCTATGGATCACTGGACTTTTAATGTAAGTGGTTGACTTTTCCATAGGCTTTAACTGACCTTATTTCTAAGGCTGCAGTATGTACAACAGTTCTGATATGAAAATATGCTGTGAGTCCAAACTTAATGTGAAAAAGTATTTGAAAATTCAAAAATGCAAAGAAGGTGAGAATATACAGCTAAGGGCAAACAGAAACCCTCAACGGTAGACTTCACAGAATATTATTTCAGGCCATTTATGAAACAATTTTTCCTTGAAACTTATAGGGAAAACATAAGGTTCAAACATTCATGATTCTTGGCCTTTTCCAACATATTTGACTAATATTCAGTGGCAAAAATAATTAATAGCTAAAAATTTGGGAGAAATATAAAATTTGGTTTAGGAGGACAGAGAAGCCCTAGGTACAAACTGATACAAGACGTAAAGATTATTTATTTATTTATTTATTTATTTATTATGAAGATGCATATGAGCTATTCTAGGTCATTAGAACTAGAGGATTAGATTAGATAATTTACAAAAATAAAAAAGTGAAAGAATGGGGGCGGGTGGGGAGTGTGTTTCAAAATCAAAGAGATACCCAAGGAAGAGGGTGCTGAAGAATTTGCCTTCATGGAGACTTAAAAATAGGACAAGGGTTCTATTTCTGCCTAGATACTTGAGAATTAAACAAAATGACCTCCTCAGGTCTCTTCTTGTCTTGATCCTTTAAGTTTAATCACATTTCATGGGTAATATGTTATCAGAAAATGCAATGGAAGCCACTAAATTTAAAAGTGCAGGCTCTGGAGCCAGACAGACCTCAGTCTAAATCAAAGGTAGCACTTCTACTACATTTCCCAAACCCATTCACTCCCCAGGATAAACATCTGACAACTTCATCCTTAAGCCCTCAAACTTCCTCTCTGCTTCTCATTGTTCACTTAAAAAAAAAATAGAAGCAATCGCCAAAGACCTTCTACAAACTCCTACCAACACACTAGCAGTATCCCTATGTCTGGGCACACAGGTGCTGCCCTCCCTCCTGTTGCAACGGATGACCTGCCCGGAATACTAAGATCAAAGCCTTCATTCATGCAGTAGATCCCATCCTCTGTTTCCAAATCAAGATGTTACTCCAGTAACCACCACATCAAATTTTATCCCTTTCCTGAAACATTCCCATTAGCCAACCAACATACTATAATATCAGCCACCATTCTCTTCCAGCTACTCCTCCATTACAAGAAAATGACTCAAAATCCTTCACTGTCTTTACTTCCAATTTTCACCATTTCTTTTGACCCATTTCAACCAACCTTTTCTCACCACCATTCCATCAAAGTAACTCATGTCAAGGTTCCCAGTAAAATCCATATTGTCTAGTCCAAAGCCAACTTCTTAGCTCTCCCATTATTTGAATTGTCCCGTATATTTGATCCAGTTTGTTCCACACCCTCCTTTCTGAAACTCATTCTCTCTTGGGTTCCAGG
The DNA here is from genome assembly GCF_040939455.1 of Microcebus murinus. Classification (NCBI taxonomy): domain Eukaryota; kingdom Metazoa; phylum Chordata; class Mammalia; order Primates; family Cheirogaleidae; genus Microcebus; species Microcebus murinus. The sequence goes on from NC_134112.1 coordinate 44,176,016, forward strand.
AAAACATTGTATTTTAATTCTCCTCCTATCACAAGATTTCTCTGCAGTCTCTGTTACTGATTCCTTTTTATCTCCCCAACCTCTAGCTGAAGGGCCCAGACCTCTGGCCACTTCTCTTCTCTTTCTATGTTCTCACTCTGGTTGATCTCATCTGGCCTCATGGCTTTATATGTAATATTCATAATGAACTCCCAGATTTGTATCTCTAGCCAGGACCTTTCCCTGAATTCCAGATTTATGTATCAATCCGCCCACTTCACATCCCCAACACACAGCAGAGCTCCTTCTAAACCAGCTCCTCCTGCAGCATCCTCACCTTGGGAAATGGCCTTTCTTAAACAAAAAAAAAGTCTTAAAAATTTCCTCGACTTCTCTCTTCTCCTCACAGTCCACAAATAATCCATCAGCAACACTCATTGGCTCCCTCTTCACAATACACCGGAATCTTACCACTTCTTACCGCCTTCATCATTTCCACCGTGAGTGCAATCCACTCTCATCTCTTGTCTGGATTATGGCAACTTTACCTGCCCCTCACCTCCCACCCGAGTTGTTCTCCAAAAGACAATCAAATGGACACTTTTCGAATGTAAGTCAGATTTTTATATTTCCCGGTTCGAAATCTTTCAATGACTTCCTCTCTCATTCAGAGTGAAACACCAAGGACATTCCCACAGCCTACAAGGCTACATGTATATAATCTGCAAACCACCCACATATATACATACCTCTCTGACTCTGTCCCCCCTTGCTCACTCCACTTTAGCCACCCTGGCCTCCCTGCTCTCCTTCTAAGATGCTCAGTCCTCTCATATCTCAGGACCCTTGCACCTGCTTTCCTTATACCTGGAATGTTCTCCCCACCCTCTCCCCCCAATCAGGTATTCATATGGTTTGTCCCTTCACATCCTTATTTTCTCCAGTCAATTTATATAAAATAGCACACACACAAACACCCCTGCAAAACCAGCATTCCCTTATTTTCTTTGTCCTGCTTTATTTTTCTCCAGATACCTGGTATATCGGAGTATATTTACTTGTTTCTTTGCTGTTTTATTGGTTTTCTGTCCCTCTCCCACTGGAAAGTGTCTTCCATAAAGGTCTTTCTTTGGTTCATTGCAAATACAATAGTGCCTGGCACATAGTAGGTGCTCAGTAAATATTTGTTAAATAAACAAATGAGTGAACTTTAACCACCTACTCTGTGTAACTTCAAGAAAATATCTTAACAGTATTAGCTTTAGCTTTCTCAACTCTTAAATGAGGAAAATGCCAGTGCCTACCTTAGAGGCTGTTATAGAAATAAAATGAAATAATCTGTATAAAGCCTATTTAGAGCTCAACAAAGGATCAATATATCATTATAACATTATTATTTTTTTTATTGTATTCTTCCTCACCTTAATGAATTGGAATTCTCTATAAAAATTTATAAAGTTCCAGGACATTCCTAGTCCTTCAATTAAGCCAAAATAAAAATAAATAAATAAATAAATAAATAAAAAATAAATAAAGTTCCAGGACATTCTGAGTTTTACATGTAATTTTAAGGAAAAATATTACTTAATGTTCCACTAAAACCCTGACAACCAAGAGAAAATTTCTTAATGAGATCATAGGAATCACTGAACCCATCAAAAGTTCTTCAGAATGTTCCCTAGGCTGTCCATCTGGAATTTGCCCTGCTGACTGCAACACCCTCAAATTCTTTTGTGGAGCCTTTCTTCTACCTACCCGTCACCCTGCAGAACTTCAGATGAGTCCTTGACATTCCACCAAGGTAGGAGGTACAATTTAGCTGTGAATTCCGTAAAACTTCTGTCAATTTGTTTTCTATGTCCCCAACATTAGTTAGCTGGTCTATACCTCAAACTCCTCAGATTTTTGGTAATTGAATTTTTAGAATGACAGAGACGCTAGGATCAGTGTTAGCTGATTTGTTTATTTTAAGGTAAAATACATTTCGGCTTCCAAATTAATGACCATCATTATCCCTACACAAAATGCTCCTCTGTGCTCCTATGGCACACTTTATTCCTCTACCTTATCATTTACCGCAGCATATTAAAATTATCTCGTTATTTGTTTATCTGTCCCACTCCATTGTAAGCTATTGAGGATAGGTGCCATGCCTCAGTCACATCAATATTGTTAGCATCTGGTCCCTGCCAGCCCATCAGAGATTACCAATCGATGTTGTTAAAAAGAGACTCTCCACAGTGTGATATTACAGCAATAGATGCTGGAACCAAATTATCTAAGATCGTCTGAGCTGCAGGAACTCAGGCAAGCTACCTAACTACTCTGCCTCAGGTTCCTTTTCTGTAGAATAAGGATAGTAAAAATATATACCTGGTAGGATTGTTGTTAGAATTAAATGAATTAATTAAGAAATACTAAACGCTTGTAACAGTGTGCTCTATTCACCATATATAATAAATATACAGGAAACTTATGTGACCAAAGCATTTGTACCCCTGTAATATGCTGAAATTAAAAATTAAAATAAATAAATACATATAATTAGTAGTACTTAATAAATGTTAGCTTTCATTAAACTGGAAAATCGTGTGGCTCTTTCACGTGTACAAGCTCACTCATTCTGATGCAGGCTGAGTTATCTTTAGATCAGACATTCTGCTTAAAAGATGATAAGTATGTACCTGTCTGACACCATTCACCTTTCTGGCAGACTCCATTCCCCAGGAAGCCACTACCAGCTCATTAGTGTTCACACAAAACATGAAAAATTATCTGCCTCTCTTGTTCTCATTTCTAGCTCTTGGGCCCAGATTGCAAACAAACTTGGACCAGGACAAGAGAGCTAGAGTCAGGTGTGTAAACGGAAGGTCAAAAGAGAATCAGAGTCGGTTGGCCCAGGACTCAAGCCTCAAACAAGCTTGAGTTACCAGCAGATTTGAGAACAAGCTACCATTTGAATCTCAGCTAACTAAACCAACCACTGGGCACAGCCTCACCTTGTGGAACTGTGGAGGGTATATTCGAGCAGCCCCGTGGTTCAACAGTAGCTGGTAGCAGATCTCAGGCTGGGCCGCAGGTCGCACGGAGGTGACCTTCAGCACGTACTGGATGGCAGCGCAGCCGTTGATATCCATGAGATTGGCCTCGGCACCGGCTTCCAGCATCATGTGCATGAGCACGTGGTCACAGTTCCAGGCTGCCTTGTGGAGGGGAGATTTGAAGTCGTCGTCCCGGGCGTTGACCTCGGCCTTGTGGTCGAGCAGCATGCGGCAGATGAGATGGTGCTCCCTGCTATACTCCTGCTCTTTGAAACGGAGGGCCCAGTAGGTCGCGATGGCCAGCGGGGTCTCCATGTGGGCGTTCACGCTGTCCACGATGGCCCCGTGCTCCACGTAGAAGGCCACCAGCTCCGAGAGGCCGAAGTGGGCAGCCGTGTGCAAGGGCGTCTCCTCGTCTTGATTGTTGGTCTTCATATTCACGTTTGCCCCTACGAACAGTAATCGGGGAAGACGATTATCGAAACATTTTGTCATTGTTCCCAAAGTTCATTAAACAAGACTTTTGTCCCTGATTCTCTTTTAACCTCTCCCCTGCACCCCCAGGTTCCATTTCTGGGCCTTGTGGAAGTCACTCCTTTGAAACAACATTGTCATTTCCTGGACAGCTAGAAAATGGACCCAGAGGAAGAACAAAGGATTTCTGCCAACAAGTCTGGAGCATTGCTGAATTTCAGTTCTTACTCCCAGGTGGATTTGGAAATATCAAGTGATTTCTATAACTAAATAGCTTTTCTCAATAAAATAGGAAATGTTGTTAAAAATCAGTGTTATATCTCAACTTTTGAAGCTCACAAAAGTGGCTTTTAAAACCATCAATTGTTTTGAATGTTTCACAAAATAATGTTTTTCTTCTCTTTCAAAGTTGGTGAACCTGAAAGGTTATGCAACTAAACTCTAGTAGTATGGAAATGGCCAGCCCTTTGGCTACAGTATAAGGGTAGCCTAAGTCTATGAGGGTTCCTTGGAACACACAATGATAAACACATGCACACACAACATTTAGCCACCAAACTAGCGTAAAGGTCATAAAAAGGGGTGCAAGCAGTAATAGAAATACTCATTGAAAGAAAGAAAATGACTTAGGGACTGCGAGATGTTTGATGTATGGTTGACAAGAATGTTAGAAATAAGAATTTTGTGCTGGGAAAGCTCCCTAGAAATTACTTAATCCAACCTGCTTATTTAACAGACCAGGAAACTGGAGTGAATTTTATTTTTCTGATTGGTAATGTTAAGTACTAGAATGGTCAAACTGAGAAGCTGAAATTTTCCTTCTCTGCCTAATTTAATGGAATGAACCAAATGATTCTTAGGGGGCCAACTCTATAATCAATTCTACTGGAAATGTTTATAGGGACTTCAAGTACAAATACAAAGAGACTTTTATTATTATTATTTTGCCAGTAACTAACATTTATTAAGCATTTAATCACACGCAACATTCTAAGTTAAATGCTTTTCATACCTTGCCTCATTGAATATTCCCAGCAACCCTTCGCACTAGGTGTAGTTTTTAGCCTAATTTTACAAATGAAGAAATTTGTACTTAGGTTAATAACTGGCCAAACATACACCAAGCTAGTAAGCAGCAGACCCAAGGTTTGAAAATAAACAGTCTGGCTTTAAAATTCCTTATCACTCTTCTATTCTACCTCATTAGTATTATTCTGGAGGAAATTTTTTTCTGTACTTTGTCAGTATATGAAAACTAGAAAGTAGTAGAAAAATAACACTGCGTTTTGTTAATTTTAAAATCTGTCCTTAATGTAGTGGTCCCTTATGCCCTTATTTATATCATCCCCTGATCATATTTGAAAAAGGCAATAATCCTACAAGCATGTTCAGTATCCTGTATACAGCAGTCCCCAAACTATGGTGAGTTATAATTATTTCATTATATATTACAATGTAATACTAATAGAAATAAAATGCACAATAAATGCAATACACTTGAATCATCCCGAAATCATCCCCCCCTGCCCCCAGTCTGCAGAAAAAAATTATCTCCCATGAAAACAGTCCCTGGTGCCAAAAAGATTGGGGACCACTGCGAAATCAGCTCCCACAGTGAGGTTTCCAAGAACACACTGCTCTGTAAACTCTGAGAGTGTCTGGATTCCTAAGTGCAGAAAGTAGAATTGCAACCAAAGATCGTCTTTCACGGAGCCATCTGTGTTCATCAGTATTCTGCCCTGGAGTTCAGGTCTCATTTCAGTTTAGCTATTCTTTGCTCTGGAGTGAAATGGAATGAATGAGAACATCTTCCCAGAAGCCATGTACAGGGTCACTTCAGACACTGGAGAATTTCCAGTAAGGAAAAAAAATCAAAAGGTCAAGATGAAATTTTTACAGGCCAACTTGGAACAAACCACATCCTTTATTTTTTAACGTCCTTGGACATTTACAATTGATCCTTGACCTCATAGTACAACTAAATATGCTACATGGCTTCCTTTTCTGAATAGGAGCTCCTTATTTTTGTATTTGAATTGTGTCTTTCAGTATAACTTTTCCAGGGAATATATTAAGTAGGATGATTTGACTGTTTTTTGATGTTAGATTTTTGTGATTTATTCAAGAAATTAGAGACCAAAAACATAAATTCTTGGGACCTTTTAAAACATTTTCTTTTAATGTGAAAATACAATGTATTCATTTCTAAGAGCTGTGGTAACAAAGTACCACGTGGAAAGTAGTTTAAAACAAGAGAAATTTATTCTTCCATAGTTCTGGGGACTTGAAGTCCAAAATTGAGGTGTCTGGGCTTGATTCCTTCTGAGGACTTTCTTTTTGGGTCTGTCTTTGTTGCCCAGGCGGGGGTGCAATGGCACGATTGGAGCTCACTGTAACCCATTCTGAGGACTTTGAAGGAGAATCTGTTTCATACCACTCTCAGCTTCTAGTGATGGCTGCCAATCCTTGGTGTTCCTTGCTTTGTAGATATATCCCTCCAATCCCTGCATCTGCCATGTTGTGGTCAACGTTGGTATTTCAGTCTATTTAATTTTAGACAACCTGGTGGGTGCTTAGTGATACCTCATTTTGTTTGAATGCGTTCCCCAATTACCGATTAAGTTAGAATTATTTTAATTGCTTTTTATTTCTAAGTATTTCCATGTTATTATATAATCATTTTAGATACCATTTTAAAACAACTACTCCATAGAGTAAGTTTGCCCTACTGTTGGATGTGTAATTTTTTTCCAAAATTTTAATCTTATAACTAATGCTACAATTAATAATTTTATACGTAAATTTTAGGATTGCTTCCTTGGAATAAATTTCCCCCAAATAGAGTTATTAAGCTAAAACATTTAAACTATGATAAGGGTCTTTATGAATAATTGCCAAAAGTTATATCTTTCTCATTGATGCACAAGACTAGCTATTTCACTCACTGGTATATCATACATTTAAAAAACTTCTTAGTAGTTTGTTAGTAAAAAATGTTCTTATTTTTTAAAATGTGAATTCATTTGATTATTAGATTGGACACTTTCTCAGTAATTATTAACTAGTGTTATTTCTTCTTTAGTTAATTGTCCAAATTTGGTTCATTATCTCTTTATATATTGAAACCGTTCTGCTTTGTTTGCATTTTTATGAGCTCTTCATTAAGATGTAAGGTTATGCTATTATAATTGCTATAAGCTTTTTAACCCGTTTATTTGGTTATTCCTAAATACAGTGATGTTAACTTTAGATAGTCAAACTTACTCTTGTTTTTTTCTTTTGTATTAGAATGGCCTTCCTAGTCCTCTCAAAGGTTGCATCACTATCCAGATTAATTATGATCTAGTTTTTTTTTATTTTTAAAAAATGTTTAACATTTGATTCACCTGGACCTTATTTTGGTGTACACATCAATTTACGAAGAATTGACATTCTTATAATATGGAATCCTTCTGTGTGGAAATATAGTCTGTTTCCCTAATAAGTTTTCTTTACATCTCTGTAAACTATATCCTGTAAAATATTTGCAACAATTTTCATTAATTATTTCTAGGGTAAAGTAACTTTTAATGAGAGAAGGTCCTTCATGAACCTTTTAATTTATGCAGTAGGGTCTCCAGAAGTAGTCTGGAATGGTAGCAAGTAAGGTAAAGATTGAAATTTGTTCTGCATAATAAAGAACAAGAATTTTCAAATTTCATCTGTGGACAAAGGAGACAGAGGTTTGTGTGTGTTGAGAATGGGAGGAAAGGGAGAGATGGGATAAGAATTTGAACAGAAAGGGGTTGTAGGGAAAGTTAAGCTAAGATTGCAGTGACTTCAACATAGTGCTGTTAATATTGAATTTTTCCTGTTCTCCCATACGATATGACAAACTCCTTTCATTACCTCCAACTGATAGCATTAATTTCATGAATCCTAGTTATAAGATCCCATATTTCCTTTTTTTTTTTTTTCCAAAGAAAACATTAAACTGCCTCCAAGTCCCCATTTATTAGGTTGGCTGAACCTCCATGATCAGTCATCATTGTGGCTCCACCTGCTGGGCTTTGCTACGCCCTACAGGCTAGGAGGTGGCCCTCAGAGCTGTCCTCTCCCAAGCATCCACTTCCCCCAAGCTCTGTGACGTCCAAGTGCTGCAGGAGTGTGGGAGCAGGCAGCAGGTATCTATCACTGCAGAAACTGTCAGCCCTCCATCTTCCCAGACTCAAGGAATGCACATCCCCACTGCACGTCCCTAAGCGCCTCCCTTCTCTCCCTGTCCTGGTGGCCTTCATTTCTTGAAGAGCCTATTTGGTGCAGATAGGAGCTAAGTCGACGACCAGCCCAGATGGGTGCTTCCTAACTCTCTCAAACGCAGCTTTCCCTGCTGCAGTGAAGTCCATAGATAATGTCGCCTACCTTCATACATTATCTCTTAAAAATTAACATAATGCCCTAGCTAACGTGTATAGGAAAAATTGTGATTGTTATAAATAATATGAATACATTTCAATGATGTCATGTGAAATTCATTGTGTTAATATTTGGGAAAGACTATCCTAGATGGCATAATGAAAGAGTGATTTGTTTGAATCCATGTGTAGAATTGGAACAGCTGTATATTATAATAGAACTGATACAGGTGTTTTATATTCTCATTCAAATACCAGGAGCATCATTGCCGTGATGAATGGTATTCTAAAACAAGAAAAAATTTTGGTAAAGTTCTGAACAAGTCAAAGTCTAACCTCATCTTGATTTAAGCTGCAGTTGCATTTCTGTAAATGACCATATTTATCTAAAATTCAAAAGTATTTTGTATTTATATATGAAAAAGAGTTAGAATTCTGTTGTGCTACCATACCTAAATTTTTATTACATCAACACCAGATCTAAGATTTTTTATGAATTATGAAATATTCAAACATATAGAAAAATCCAGAAGGAAATATAACAGACAACTATATACCATACCTATATTTAACAAATATTTTTTGCCATGTTTGCTTTCGTTTTATTTTCTTTCTTTGTTTCTTTCTTTTTCTTTCTTCCCCTTCCTTCGTTCCTTCCTTTCTTTCTTTCCTTCTTTTTCTTTCTTTCTTTCTTTCTTTCTTTCTTTCTTTCTTTCTTTCTTTCTTTCTTTCTTTCTTTCTTTCTTTCTTTCTTTCTTTCTTTCTTTCTTCCCCTCCCTCCCTCCCTCCCTCCCTCCCTTCCTTCCTTCCTTCCTTCCTTCTTTCCTTCCTTCTTTCCTTCCTTCCTTCCTTCCTTCCTTTTTTCTTTCTTTCTTTTTCCCTCCATTCCTTCCTTCTTTCCTTCCTTTCTCTCCCTCCCTCTCTCTCTCTCTTTCTTTATTTCTTTCAATGCAGTCTTGCTCTGTTACACAAGTAGAAGTACAGTGGTATAATCGTAGCTCATTGCAGCCTCAAACTCCTGGCCTCAAGAGATCCTCTCACCTCTCACCTCCTGAGTCACCAGGATTACAGGTGTGAGCCACCGTGCTCAGCTGCTTTAGTTTTCTTTTTTTTTTCTAAGATAACATTTTATAGAAAAACCTAACCTTTTTCTCCTTTCTCTCTTCCTTTTCTTTCTTCAAGAGAATAACCACTACTCTAAAGTTGATGCTTGTCATTGCTTGGAATTTTTTTCTTTTACTATTCATATGTATATCAATAAAAAATATATTTTGTGTGTTTTTAAAAACTATATAAATTATTAATACATCTCACTTTTGCAAACGGTTTTTATCAGTCACATTATGTTTTTGAGTGGAGAACTGGTTTTTCTAAATTTTAACTCCCGAACTGAATTGCACTATATATTAAACCACAGTGTAGCTATTCCTTTACTAAGGACAGTAAAGTTGTTTTAACTTTTTCACAATACCAAACCCCTTTCAAATTGTGCAGTAGTTACCTGAGCAAGAGAAATAGAATTACTGGGAAGTAACCTATGAACATGTTCAACTACATTAAATTATACTCATCAGAGGTTGCTCAATTTAAATGTCCATTGGTAGAGCATGAAGGTCTAGAATCATTTCCAACACTTGATACGCTCAAACTTTTTAATGTTTGCTGACTAGATGATATGAAATGGTATTTTTATTTAATTTGTATTCCCCCAGTTACCAGGAGGTATGTTTACAGGCCATAGAATCTCTCTTGTAAGAATTGTATATTCATAGCCTCTGCCCATTTTTCATTGCGTTGTACTTTTCTTATTTATTTTTCAGGATATATAAAAGTTCATTATGAAGAAAATTATAAAAACTTTATTGAAGACAAAGAACCTAAACGAATGGAAAGTTTTACTGTGTTAATGGATAGAAAGACTCATTATTGTAAGGATGACAATTCTTCTGAATTAATTTATAAATTCCATGCAATTCAAACGTGAGATTCTTCCCCCCCAGAAGAGTAAAAGAGCAAAAATAACAAGTCCATTTTGGAAAAAAGAAATGAAAAGAATGAGAATGAAAGAAAATACAGTGAAGAAGGGGGCTAGCCACACAGAATTGGAGCAGCTGTTCATTATAATAGAACAGATACAGGTGTTTTGTATTGTAATTCAAATACCAAGAGGGTCATTGCCATAATGAATGGTATTCCAAAACAAGAAAAAAAATCTTGGTAGTTTGGTATCTACCGAATATCAGAGCAAACTGTAATTAAAATAGTGTGGTATTGATTCAGGGAGAGACAACTAGACCAATGAAAAAGAATGCAGAGCCTAGAAACAGACCTATTTACAGAAAGCATCTGTAATGACAGATGGAGCGGTGGAGAAATAATGGACTATTTAACGAGAAAGTATTGGAACTAAAGGCTAACAATGTTATAAAAGCATGAATTAGATCTCAAGTGTGTAAGAGTGGGGGTCGAAGAGTGGGAGCGTGTGTTGCATTTCAGATAAATTAAAAGCAAATGAAAAGCTAAATAATAAACTTTTAAAATAAAAGTGTAGTATAGAAATTGGGACTGGAAAGGAACGGGCAGGACTTTGTATTTGGTCTGCTTTGTATTCGGTATGCTTCTGAATACCCTCTCAGCTTATTTATTTTGGATGGGTGCAGTTTTACCCAAGCCTTCTATTAGATCAAGTAGATCCAAGCCTTCTGTTAGATCTGAAAGAACGGAGTCTTTTTGACTCCTCTACCAGTTTAATTTCTTTGTACACTCTCCAATAAACCTGAGTTTTTAGACAAAGTGCTGACTGTTTGCACTTTGTTCAGTCTTTCAGACAGCTGGATGAAGTGGAGAGAGATCAGCTGAACAGCTGCTAACGGTGTGTTTTGTTTCTGCTCCCTTTGTCCATGACTTCCTTAAACATCCTGCAGGGCAAAGCCACCACCCTGTCAGAGGCGGAGCTGCCCCTGTTGGGGGACACTCTCAGAATTAAAATTATTCCTTGACTCAGGGATGCACCATATCATTGGATATAATAATACCCCAGCACTGAACGTTCATATTTTACTAAAGCTAGTCTAGATTTAGATGTTTTTAATTTTTAATTATCATGTGTACATAATAATTGTATATCTTTATAGGGTACATGTGATGTTTTGATGCAGGCATACAATGTGAATTAATCTAGATTTAGATTTTTAAAATTAACTTTGTCAAGAACCAAGACTACCCATTTCATCTCCAAACAGATCAATGTTTTTAGATAAGAACGTTTTTTCTTCCATCCTGTTTTGAGCTATTGGTCATATTCAAAAAGGAAATATTTCTTTGCGTTCTGAAAATTATAAAACCTTTTTTGCCTCAAAATGTTCATCACCCACCAATTATCAAGTTATGGTCATTGATAAGAAATCCACTTCTCACAACTTTTTAAAGCTGTTTCTCAAATGTGTATAAATGAAAATGTGGTAGATTACTCATGGCTTTTTTTTTTAACATCACCTTTAAAAAATATGCTTTTCTTAGAAAAAGCAGTAAGATAGGATGAAAAGTATTGTCTCATTGGTCATGGTGGCCTGCAACATTTGTAAGAACATAAGGAAACATGGAGAAAATACTAACATGGTTCAATATTAAGGATTTGAGAAAAAAAATTGATTCAATTTACCAACTTCAGATAAAAGTTTAGAATCCTCCTTACCTGCTTATTTTATCTAAGATGTTTGACCCCTGTGAGTTTACACTTGGTCTTATCAACTTGAACTATACCTGCCTCAGTTCAAAACCACATCAGGGCTGGCTTTTGTGCAGGTAAGAAAAAGACAACATGTTTGTTCAGTGTTCCTTTATGAAAATATTAATAAATGTCTGCTATTTTTAAGCACTTACTAAGAGTTTTACATACATTGTGTCGCTCATTATGAACAGTAAGCATCCTTTAGAAACATCTGTTATTTAAAGGTTAGGTCTCCTTTTCCTATTCAGGGCTTTTCTTTCTCTACATGTCTGGAACTGTTTCTCACGTCTGCTTCTTTCTCAAGGATGCAATTTTCTACAGTGTCAAGTTTGTCATTAACTGTCACCAAAGCATATTTTCAGTTGACTGCTTTGTTCTATCTTCAATTTTGCCCTTTCATTTTACATTCTATGGCAAATATGTTTTCTTGTATCTTCCATAGTCTTGTCTCAAATGAAAGTTTAAATGAAATGCCATTTCCCCTAAGGTTCCGTTTCTCTAATACTCACATCCTCTAGGACCTGTAGTTGAGAACTATTTTCTTCTAGATGATTAAGAGCCACTGCTTCCTCACCTTTGTGTACCTCATCCTTTAAGGCTATGTCACTCAATGAGGTTACTCTTTATCTCTTCTTATCTATAACCTCACGTGCTCCCTGTGACTCTCATTTTCACTGAAGACACCGGTATGTGGCTCAGTCTGTCTTTTATGTCTGTCCTGACATCATCCTGCAAAACCTTAGTGCACGACCCATTCAACACATTTGCACTCACAATTCCTAAATCTTCTTGGACAGATTGCTTTATTACCACCAGAAATCTCATCAGTCCTCCCTGCAGTGGATTCCCTGTTAAAGGTTTATACATCTCCACCCTGGTGGACTGAGTTTCAGTAAATGGTTCTAGTTGCTCAGTTTCAACTCTATGTTAGCCTTAGCTAGGTCATTCAACACTCCCCTGAGTGCTAATATAGTCGAATTTTTCCTTAGGCTCGGATTTAATCAGGATAAACTAAATTATGTTGTTGTAACAAGACTCAGATGTCAGTGGCTTAAAGCCACAGATGTTTATTTCTCACTGTCACATAGGACATTGTAGCTCCAGGTGGCAATCCAGAACCAATGTCATCTATTTGATCTCTCAGGAATCCAAGTCTTAGTCTTATGGCTTCATCATTTCTCCAGAAGTTTGCCCCCCTCACACACTACCATGGGTAGAAATAGACTTTAAAAATCCTGTGTGAGCTATTTACTGCCTAAGCCTAGAAGTGACTTTTATTTCTTCTGTTCACATGTCATTAGCTAATAGAGTCATATACCTGCTGACCTGCAAGGGGACTAGAAAGTGTGGTCCTCCATGAGCCTGGAGGGGACGAGAAGTAGATATTGGTGAACACTAGTGACTTTTACCATAGCTAAATTGAGTTGAGTTTCTGTGGGTTGCAGTGAAACAAACAAACAAATTAAGATGCTGACTGATTCAGTAGCCACCTTTACCTTCTCTGTGTCATTTTCTCTCCTCTAATTCAAGACCAGCATCTCCATCATTGCAGTCGATCACGTGGCCAGCAGTAGTATGTTGCTCAACAAGTAATTTCTCTGTACTGTTTATCAAACATGTCCCTTTCCACTGACTCTTAGCCTTTATTTTATAAACTCTGTTTTCCTTTTTTAGCTACCTTCCAGTTTCTTTTGATCTCCTTTTGGCCAAACTTCTTGAAAGTGTGGTCTCTGTTTTGTGCACTAACTTTATCACCACCCATACATTCCTTGGTCCATCAAATCCTGCCTCTGTCCCCCCAAATCCACTGGAACCGCTCTGACAAAGATCACCAGTGGCCTCCAACTGATTACTCCCAGGTACATTTTTCATCCTTCATCTTACTACACTTCGCTACATCCAGTGGTGTTGATGACTCCTTGAAATATTACTTCTTTCAGCTTTTTTGGGAGTGCTTTCTGCTCCTTCTGTGGCTATTCCTTGATGACTTTTCTATGATTCCCCTTCTTCTCACTTCTTAAATTGTTATGTTTCACCCTGGGTGTCACCATTTGCTCCCTGTGCTTCTTATGCATAACTTCCTTGAGCAATCATAGCTACCCTCTTCATTTTACCTGTGAACAGACAACTCCCAAAATTATATGAGTAATCATATATCTGCTAAAGGACTTATATCTAGACTATATAAAGAACAATTACAACTCAATAGTAAAAAGACAAATAATAGACAGAAAAATAGACATTTCTGCAAAAAATATACACATGGTCATTAACACATGAAAAGATGCTCTATGCCATTAGCCATTGTGGAAATGCAAATCAAAACCATAGTTTTATACTACTTCATACTCACTAGCATGGCTATAACCAAAAAGATATATAATAACAAGTGGTGGCAAGGACGTGGAAAAATAGGAATCCTAGTACACTGATGGTTGGAATGTAAAAGGATGCCACCACTTTGGGAAGCAAGAGGACACTTCCTCACAAAGTTAAGCATGGTGTTACCATATGATCCAGCAATTTCAGCATTCCTACCATTCCCAGGTATATACCCAAGAGAAATAAGCATATATGCCCACACAAAAACTTGTAAATAAATGTCTGTAGCATCATTATTCATAATAAACCAAAACTGACAAATGGATAAATGAAATGTATATCCATACAATGGGACAATCATCAATAAAAAGGAATGAAGTACCAAAACATTTTTATTTCATTGTTTCAAGAAACACTGAAAATCTTATGCTAAGTAAAAGAAGCCAGGTATAACCAACAAGATATATAATAACAAGTTGAGCTTCTTAAAACAAGAAGACCACTTATTGTATGACTCCATTTATGTGTAAAGCCCAGAATAGATAAGCACATGGAGACAAAAAGTACATTAGTGGTTGCCTGGGAACAGGGATTGGAGGAAAATGGAGGCGATCTCTAGAGAGTACAGAACAGGTTTTCCTTGAGTGGTGAAATGTTTGCGCTAAATTTCATTGTGGTGGCAGTTGCATAACAAATATTTGTTTAGCCCTACTAATTACCAGCGACTGAAGATCATGGGGAATGGCTTTCCAGAGCAAGCCTGAAGGCTCTGAGATGAGAACAAGTTTAGTGTGTTCAGACAAGCACTACCAGAGGTGAGTGACAGGTGGTAGGAATAACATTACTGAGGCAACCGAGGACCAGATGATGCCAGGCTCAAGGGACATCACAGAAAAGATTTCAGACCATATTCTAAGTAAGCAGGCACATATCTGGGAGTAAAATAATCTAAGTTGCCCTTTTTAAATTTTATTTTCATAGATTGAGGGGGTACAAGTACAATTTTGTTCCATGGATATAGTACATAGTTTTGAAATCTGGGCTTTTAATGTGACCATCCATGATTTACCTATTCTAAAGATCACTCTGGCTGGCTGTGTGGAGCGTGGACTGCAAAAGAGGAAAGCGTGAAAGTAGGGAAATGATTGGAAGTTGATTATCATCGTCCAGGGAGAAATAATGAGGCTTGGAGTAGGGTGGTCACAGCGTAGGCGGTTTGTAGTGGTGGGACTGGAGATAGACTGTGACAGCACCTACAGGCCTTGCTATTGTGGGATGTGAGGGGAATGTGAGGAAACTAAGATGCCTTCTAGGCTTTTGCCTCGAACTACTGGAAGAACAGAATTGTTGTTTATTGAGAATAGGAAGTTGGAGAGCACAGAGGTAGGGACAGGAAGCACAGTTTCATTGTGGACATGGCAAATTTGAGATGATTAGTAAGCATCCAGAAGAGGTGAGTTAAATATATTAATAGTTGGATAGAGGAGTCTAGAGTTGAGGGCAGAGCGTCAGGCTGGAGACACCAATCTGGATGTGACGGCCATCTGATGATACCTGAAGCCACGAGACTGGATGGCATCACCCAGGTTTGCGTTTAGATGGGAAAAGGGCATCTTCGACTGAGCCCTGGGGAGTGCTAACATGTAAACACAGGATAGAGTGGTAAATCCAGAAAATGAGACTGAAGGAAGGTCAGGGAAGAAGTAGGAAAACAGCTTGGCTTTATAAATGCCTCCTAAACCAAACTATTTTACACTTGGTCTACTCTCATAACAAGTTTCTTCTTCTTTAATAGTTACTTGTATTTTAAAAAAAAAAAACAAAAACATATCGAAAACAGGAAGCAAATATCAGAAACTATTTCCCTCTGTCTCCTGAAGCAAATCTTTTTCATATCAAAGCTTAACTGCCAACTCTTCAGAATATTGCTTATCATCCCTTGGGAGACAGATTTTTTTCACAGAGCCCATGTTTATTTATCATTGTGTTTACTTTTAATTTACTCAACCTTAAAGAAAAGATAGCTTTCTGGACATGCTATTAGAGAACAATCAAGTTGCGGGCACTGAGCTCAATCACCTTATACTTATTTTATTTTTTATCTTTTGAATTCCAAAAAAAAAACAAAACATTTATTAAAACTTAGCAAAGTAGCCATAGAGAAGACTCAGACTTTGGAAAATGTGCCATTATCAAACTATTTCGTGCGGATTTTGTTGGGCTCATCAAGTCAGAACCTATCTTGTGATTGGGAAGGTGTTTTTGCTGAAGGAAATGAATGCTGCTATTGTCATTCAACTGAAAAAGAGATTACCCTGAGGAAGATTTTTTTTGTTTTTGTTTTTTTAAAAAAAAAGGGTAAAAATTTGAAGAAAGTGAATAAAGACTTCTTTCTCTACCCAGGGACAAAATCCCATTTGTTCTGGACTCAGAGCAAGAGGAGGCCTTACCTGCCCCAGGGGCGGAGGTGAACAGAGGCAGAACTGGAGTGACAGTGAGATGACATGGCAGGAAGGAGAGTGGCACAGGTGCAGCATTAGGGTAGCAGAAACCAATTACATGAAAGGGAATTAGTCAAGCAACAATTGAGCCTCCCTTTCTTGGTACAGCAGCAGCAGCAGCAGCAGCAGCCTGAAAAGCAGGGGTGACGAAGCCCATCTCTGCATCCTTGACGATGAATGAGAAGTCCTTTAGCCCAGAGGGAACACCTGAGTTCTTTCTACAGCCAGTGGCTCACAGAAATAGCAATTTCTTGAACAGAGGTTAAGTCTCTGCTGGGGATCGTATCAGGAAGTGGGCCATTGGCGAAGGGCTTCCTGCTAATTCAGTATCACAGCTGTTACACACAGGGGTACCCAGGTGTGATATTGTCTAGGTCCCAAGCCGGTGGAACTAGAGGTATGGCTACATAAAGGTCTGGCACAGCATCCGAGCTGAATGGAAGAGGGAAAATTATTTCCCCCAGCTCCCTTTGCATTTCAGCCCATTATCTCGTTAAGCCTCCTAGAGGCCAAGTCCCTTCGAAGTTTGGTTGGAATGAAGCAGAAGTCTTCAAAATGTTTCACGTGTTTCTTACAGAAAGGCAGTTTCAGAATTATCCTCCCCTGAGTTGTCACGGTAATGCTCCCTCTCTACTGGGCGGGAGTATTTTCCATGGACTCTAAAGTTGGACTTCTCTTTACCATCGTCACTACTGAGAGGTCTGTAAGACAGGCAGTGACTAGTTATCTGAGAATACAGTATCTTTTCTCATTCCTAACACGTGGCTTCTGTGAGTTGTGTTGTAAGTGAATATAGACTGACAAATTGGGTCTGTGCTAAGCCAGAAGTTAAAGGAAAGGGAAATTTGTGTACCCTGAAGTAAGATGCTGAACATGTGAATCAATCTATTTCTCTAACTCTTGGGGGGCTGTCTGTCCATTTTTTAAGAGGGTAGAGCATGTGGCATCTCATCAAAAATGTACATCTCAATCCATTCTCTTCGATAATGTAATTAATAGAAATTTCACTCATTCTTTGGTTTATGGTTTGTTCATATATTTAGCTATTACTAAAAGGCTTTTTTGGTAAGTTCTTATGTACTTTTATAGACAATTTAATATTAGATAGGAAAAGGTATAATAGCCCATGTCTGTGCTAACCCAGAAGTACCCTACTGTGGCAAAGTTATAATATAATGTGGGTGAGACAGTAATTCAAGTTATCAACCAGGAATCCCAGACTGAGGAGGGAAAGAAAATGCTGCTAAAAGGAGCTGGGAGACCTGTATAAAAAGAACCGAATTCACTATGAAATTGAAGAACTGATATGGTGTAACTGAGGGAATGATGAAGAGATAGGAAGAGAAAATACTGGAGCAATGGAAAGGGCCATGTGTGATTATGTGAGTGGACAGCTGACCCAGAGCAAGATGAAAGTTGTTAGAATTGTGAGGATCAAGGAGGTGTGAGGGTGAGTTTGGCCTCGTGATCTATGCCAGCATCAAAAGCTATCCTGGATGATGAATGAACGGGGCGAATAGACCCAAACGGAGAGAAGGGTGACCAAGTCCTCAGAAGGAAATGACGAGCATTGCAGCAGATGGCAACGCTTAGGGTGGGTAGAGAGTGAGTGTATTAGCTTCTCACTGCTGTGGTAACGAATCACCACAAACTGGGCGGCTTAAAACAACACAAATTTGCTACCTTATAACTTCCATAGGTCAGAAATCTGACACAGGTCTCAGTGGATGTGATGGTTAATTTTATATGTCACCTTGGCTGAGCCACAATGCCCAGATATTTTGATCAAACATTTTTCTGGATATTTCTGTGAAGGTGTTTTCGGATGAGATTCACATTTCAATCAGTGGACTTCGAGTTAGAAACAGATTGCCTTCCCTAATGTGGGTGGGCCTCACCCAATCAGCTGAAAGCCTCAATGGAACAAAGGCTGGCCTCCCATAAGCCCATAAGCGAGAAGGAATTCTGGCAGCAGATTGCAACTTCTCCCTGCATCTCCAGCCTGCTGGGCTACCCTGCAGATTTTGGCGATGTACCTCCATATTGCATGAGCCAATTCCTTAAAATAAACCTTTCTCTCTCTTTCTCTCTCTCTCTCTTTACACACACACACACACACACACACACACACACATATCCTATTGGTTCTATTTCTCTGGAAAAACTCTGACTAATACAGCAGGCTAAGATCAGGGCTCAATGGGAATATATTCCTTCTGGAGGCCCTTTAGAAGATTCCATTCTTTTCCTTTTCTGACTTCTAGAGGCTGCCCACATTCCTCAGCTCACAGCCTCCTTCCTCCGTCTTCAAAGCTGGCAATGGTAGGTGGAGTCCTTTTCACAGCAAACCTCCCTGACCTTCCTTCTATGGTCACATTTCCTCTGGCTACAGCCAGAAAAGGTCCACTTATTTTCAAGGAGACAGGGCCAACCTGGATAATCCAAGGTAATCTCCCTATCTCAATGTTCTTAATTTGATCACATCTGCAAAGTGCTTTTTGCCATATAAAGTAACATGTTCATAGATTCCAGGGATTAGGACATAGTCACCTTTGGAGGATCATTATTCTTCCTACTACAGTGATAGAATTTGCCCTCAGGAGGGAAACTGGACTGATATACACAAAGTTAAGTGCAATTCTTGCTACACCAAATGTGAGTTTTCTCTTCTAGCTATAAGTCCTACTTTCATTCTTCTAAGCCAGCATTTCTCAAGGTCTGCTCTGTGGCATGTTACTGTTGCAAGATGCACTAAAAAATAAAAGCTCTGTGGTCAAATAAATGTGTATATTCTGTATACCTTTGTACAATTCACATTAGCATATGAAAGATTCTGAGAAGTTCTATGGTGAGGAAATCTATCTAATTAAACATGGATTTTTCTGAATTTATTTGACGAAGGTATTCTTGAAACACCTATTAACAGCTCCAGAAACAGCATTTAATATGGAGGAATTCGGGAAATGCATTTCTAGACAATGCAAAGATGTATGCCTACACAGGTCCACAGGTGTGGAGGTAAAGAGCCATACATGATCCATAAACCCTTGTTGGAGTTCCCTAGAATTAACTTGGATTATTACCAAATATCCCCATTTAGTAGATGAGGGCTAAGATTCAAAAAAGTTAAATCTTGCCCTCATTTATGTAGGCAGTGAATGAGGGAGTCAAGATTTGAACCTATGCACTCTTATTCTAGAACCTACACTCCAAAGCACTGCACATGAGTTCATCTTTTCCTATCAAGCCATGTGTGAGCCACTGGCCAGTCCTGGGTGGATACTATCCCTAGTCTACTGGGTTATGGCAGGGAATGAGCAAGTGTTACAGAATTTAGCAATCTAAGCTTCCCCTTCATCGGGGGCAGTGAACAAGGCAGTTCTAGAAGGAGCTGGAGGAGTGGTATGCTTGTTGATTGACATGTCCAGTCTGCAGTGGAGATAAGGTTCACGGGAAAAGGCCACAGCAAAGTCCTAAGGCTAGTTTACATCACCCGCGGGACTCCAACTAGCACAGGGAAAGCAGCACCACCTAGTGGACGAGATAAGCTCTGCATTGAGGTCATCTGGTCAAAACCTAGTTTCACCATTCAGCCACTTGTCTCAAGCTCAGTGTTTTTTTTTTGTTTTTTTTTTTGAGACAGAGTCTCACTTTGTTGCCCAGGCTAGAGTGAGTGCCATGGCGTTAGCCTAGCTCACAGCAACCTCAAACTCCTGGGCTCGAGCGATCCTCCTGCCTCAGCCTCCCGAGTAGCTGGGACTACAGGCATGTGCCACCATGCCCGGCTAATTTTTTATATATATATCAGTTGGCCAATTAATTTCTTTCTATTTATAGTAGAGACAGGGTCTTGCTCTTGCTCAGGCTGGTTTTGAACTCCTGACCTTGAGCAATCCGCCCGTCTCGGCCTCCCAAGAGCTAGGATTACAGGCGTGAGCCACCGCGCCCGGCCATCAAGCTCAGTGTTTTAATGTGCAAACGGGAATAATCATATTGACCTCATAGGATAGTTTCAAGAATTAGTGAAAGCATAGATAAAGCGTCAGGCATGCAAGAGAAATGCCATGTCCGATTGTCGTTACTAAGTCCAAGCCCACCTTTCCTCAGGGCTCTTAGCCGTTTCTTCCTTCTGCTCCCACTAAGGTTAATGCAACTTTGCTTGCAAGAAGCGAATGTCCCTCCTACTTTTACCACCAGCTTTTTGGTTGGTGTGGCCCTCTGGAAGAGTGTTCCTGAGGCTGGGGGCATTTGCTCCCCATGAACCCCCTAACTGGGCCTCCCCAGCACCGTTACCCCTTGGTGGATCTTGGTAAGGATTGCCTAGTACCTCTCCTGACTGCCAGGGAGATGATTTGTCTGAAAAGAGAGGGGTTCCCTGTTATTCTGTTCCCATTAGCTTTCCAATTAGTAAAGATGTCTTCGGGAAGCTGGCGAATGCTTGATTCTTAGCTTCCAATTCTGATGCTTTTGTTCTTTCCCCCATGTGTGAGTCTTCTTGCTTAGCTTAATGGAAAACTGAGATTGGAGCCTGAGACTCTTTTTGATTTAACCGTCTTACCTCCATATCTGAGCCCTGAGTCTCTTTCCAAAATTGTTTAGATTATCTTCCATAAATTATTACTTACAGAGATTACAAAGAAAACACTTGCATTTCTGTTTATAAACCTGATACCTTTTGCTAAATGGTGTTTAAAGTGTTCGGGGGATAATAATATCCAGGCTCCCCTAACTAAGAAACAAAGTAGAGAAGTGCTGATAGAAAAAAAAAAAAAAAAGAGTAGAATAGGCCCAAGGAAATTTCATCCCTCAATTTTGGGTGTTAGATGTTTCTAGTTATCAAACAAAGATAACACACCCAGACTGAAAACTCAGAGTACAAGTCATATATGGTTTTTTGAGAGTAGAACTTAAACTCAAGAGAGCCAGTTAAAGGAAGAAACCTATAATGTTAACATAGGGAAAAGAAGGCTGGGATTAGTCCCTCTAAAAAGACACTTGGGAATAGTTTGGGCAGCAATAAACAACCCAAATTTGAGAAAATAGATCTGGGATGGTCTTATAGGTGACACCAAAACAATTAGTGTTTGGAGAAAAAAAAAGTTGTTAATAGCTTAGTTTAGTGACAGGGGCGTTTAACTTACATCTAGTTATTTCTATTGTTCTAAACCTTGCTGTATCACATTGTTGGAGGCAGAAATTAGAAATTGATTGAAGTGTTGCTTTTAATTAAAGAGTTTAATTTTAATGAAAATGAATTAAGGGATTTTTAATATATCTTTTTCAATCACTTATCTACACCTTTGTGGGAACAAATCCAGAAAACTCAAATAAAGGCATTGTACTTAGAAGGAAAGAATCAAATTCTGTACTGAGAGCCTGCTTTGCAACTCCCAACCTTCTTCATGTTAGGAAATGACAAAGTGGGGATAAATAATTGCCTTGGTGGGGTTCATTTTGGAAGAAGTATGGACAGTTTTTCATGTATTTTGATTAAACACACTTCTAATATACTCAGCTGCTTTCTCATATTAAAAAAAATTTTTTTAAACATCTTATGGAGTAAATTTTTTTTCAGGCTAATGGAATTCTGACACAGCATTTACACTTCTCTTTTATACATCACGTCACCTTAGCATGAACTTTTCTTATAATTTTTTTAATTAGCCAAATGTCCCAGAGGAGTAAGCAGTATACAATTTTCTGTAAGACATAGTGGGATCATCATAGACTCAAACCAAATAGACTTGGACCTGCTTGAATCTCACAAGCTGTGTAAACTGGGGCCTTATATAACTTCTCTGAATTTCTGATGCCTCATCTATAAAGTGAGGAGAATAGTGTATATCTCACATGGTTGTTGCAGGGATTAAATGAAACATTTTATTTTAAAGCACCTGATATGTCCATATCGTAGACCTTTAATATATGATACTTTCTTTTCCATTTTCCCCTTCATATGCATATATACTGGCAATATCAATTTTCTTTATATGTAGCCGATGCTGTTAACTTTATTAAGCAAGATTTTCCATTAAGCATTTATCCTTATTCATTAGCTAGGAGGATGGATACACAAAGATATTAAATTATTTACTCAAGTTTAATGAATGAAATTGAAAACCTTTTTCGCCTGCTTAACATGAATCTGCCCTTTTCAGTATGCAGAGCTTTGTTGCATTTATTCAGAAGCTATTGCTAAGTGCTTAGTTTGGAACACAGGATTAATGAGCCCGGAGACATGGCGTTGGTCACCATGGCAACCAAACTAGCTTTGCTCTGTTCTGAGCTCAAACAACGGATGTAGGATGCTTAACTCTGGCCTGCAGTATATAGCTGGGTGTCCTTTTTCATATATCTGACTCCACATTGCTGCTTCCAATTACTCTCTAATTCTCTTCGAAAAATAAATAAAAAGAACATCCCCGCTTCTTTAGGGCTCTGCTTTTTCAGCTATACCAACTAACCTCCTTCCTGAATACGTTTATCTCCCCATCTGTTTTGGAAGATTTTGGCACGTGACTCACATTATTCCTCTCCCAACAAATCTGCCATCCTTCTAGGGTCTTTAACAACCACACTCATGACCCCCGCCCCCCAGTGCCTTGGTCTGTCCGCTTCTGCATCTCATTCTCTTCCTTGACTTTCTCCTACCGTCTGACGTGGTGACTCCCACCCACAGTCACACGCGGACTGAGTCATTGCCTGAAATGGATCGGTCTGCAGAAATCGTTAACTCCCTGACCATAACCCTCTGTCTTTGTATCTTGCTTGTTCAATGTCCACTACAATTATTCTTGGGCTTCGTTAGAACCCCACGCTGCGTTCTCTTTGTCCGTTAGATTTTCCTTATTTTTCTCCTTCAATATCCAGCGCAGTTCCCTAGTATATCATGTCAATAATCCTTTTGCCAAAACCTTAAATTCCCTCCACCTCTTCATAGTACCTACCTGGCACTATGCGTGGCCCTAACCCTGAGTGAGCCCAATTATCGCCTGGCTCCATGCCTGCACCCAAGCAAGTGTGTGCTGGGTGGCGAGAACCACCCGTACCACCTGTACAAACTGATACCATCAGAAAGTCAAACGTGAAAACTCACCCGGGCCTGCCGCTAATTTAATGTTTCTCCGCTTAACATATTTTCCCACTCTCTATCATAATTATTTCAAACCTCTTTCTTTCCTCAAATCTTTTATATTTCTCTTTTCACTCCCAGAACTCCTCACTTCTTACTTTGCATAGAAAATAAATACCCTTCAAATGGAAAACTTTCTTAAAGCCTTAGTACTACGCACACCAACTGCCATCCCTTCCCTTTTTTGCCTCTGGCTGAGATGGAGCAGGGGTTCTCTTCTCTAGGGCCAATCCCTCTACCTGCTTTGGCTCTCATTTCCCAAACTTCTCTGAACCCTCACACCATAAATTATCCCAGCTCTCTCTTCTGTCTTCAATCTCTGCTGCATTGGTGGACAGTCAATAAATTTTTAACAATCAACACCCAATATGTACTACACACTGTGCTATGCTGAGCAAAACAGTCTCTGCTCTCATGCAACTGATGATTTAGTGAGGGAGGCAGATACTAATCAAAGAGTTAAAAAGATAAAATATAAGTGCCACAAAGGAAAAACACAATGTGCTATGAGTATACAGAATATAGCACAGAGACTTAACTGAGTTTAGGAAAATTAAGGAAGAATGGTCTTCAGAATTAAAGTCTGAACTAAGGAGTAGAGGAGTAGACGTTAGCTAGGCCAAGAGGAGAGGGCAGAGCATTACAGACAGTAACCATGCTATATTTGCATTCCCAGCCTTTGCTCTTTACTCGTCACCTGAAATTAGACGTTGGCCCTCCAGGAAGGAGCTAGTTAGGTTTTTCTTTGGAGAATCTGACTAGTCTAAGGACAAAAAGAAAGAAAGACTAAAAATACTATGATGTCAGAGATTCCTCATATGAAAGGTCCAACCAGATTCCCTGCAGTGAAGCTAACAGTCAACAAACTCTACCTAGACACTTAGACTCCAAATCAGCTTTTAGTCACTCAATCTTAAATATAGGGCAGATAGCCAAGGATTATAACACATCTAAGGAAAGCCTATTATATAGCAGATAGAAACAATAAAAATGGAGAAAAACAATCTGGACTAAATCTCCCAGAAAGTAGAGCATAAAGATAAAGAAATGTAAAATGGGAGAGACAATATAAGATAATTAGAAAAACAGTCCATGAGGTTCAATATCCAAATAGCAATTCATGAAAGAGAGCATATGGAAACCAGAAGAAAAGAATTAATGTAGGAAATGATTCAGGAACATTTCTCAGAACATATAGACAAGCATTTGGGGGTTGAAAAGGCTCAGTACAGTGGATGAAGATAAACCCACCAAGGCAGATCATTGTGAAATTTCAGAACACCAAAGACAAAATTAAAAAAGAAAAAATTTGGGGGGGGTGTGGGTATATACATACATAATGAGTGAGATGTGCACCATCTGGGGGATGGTCATGCTGGAAACTCAGACTTGTGCGGAGAGGGGGGAATGGGCATTTATGGAAACCTTAAAATCTGTACCCCCATAATATGCCGAAATTAAAAAAAAGAAAAAAAAATTTTTTTAACTTCCCAGAGAGGAAGATAACAGGTCACATATAAAGAATGAGGAAATAAAAATGGCTTTCAATTTTCCAGATACAGTACTGGAAGCTAGAAGGTAATGGGGCAATGTCTTCATCATGCTAAAAGAAAATAGCTGTGAATCTAGTATTCTGTGCCAAGTCAGGGCAGAATTAATGCATTTGAGGGCATGTGTGGTCTCATGTACCTTCTCAGAAATCAACTAGAGGATATATTCAACCCAAATGGACAGCAAACCAAGATTTAGAAAGAATTGGGATCCAAGAAACGAGAAATACAACATAGGGGAGAGGAAAAGGGGACTTCCAGGATGGGGGGGGGGAGTGGGGACTCCGGATAACAGTGGGACACCAGATGCACATCACACGAGGCCTGATTGGAGCATGTCTGAAGGCTCTGGGAGGAACTTTTTCAAGAAAATAAAATGGATAACATACTTGTTGAGTTTAAATATTTCAGAAAAGATGAAAACTCTTGGCAAAATGTTTGGAACTAAAATAACAGTGAGTACTTAGGAAATGAAGCAAAAGGATAAAGTCAGACAATTTACTCCAGAGAAAACAAAACATTGCACAAAAAAGGGAAAAAATATCCTAGTTTACTACAAGCCTCATAGTTATAATGTAACCATATTGTAAGGACGGGGAATGGAAAGGACGTAGGTGGTAGCTGCAGATGGAGAAAAACGAGCCAGATCCTCATCTTCCACATCAATAAATCAATAGATGATCATAAAACCATTTAAATTGCTACTTATTCTTTCCCATTTTTATGGATGAATAAATGGTGTTTATTTAGCAATATGGAACTAAACATCAAACTCATCAGCTAAAAAAAAAATAAAAATGGTTACTTCCAAGAAAAGAATAATCAAGCACTATATTTTTCATAATAAACCTTAAATATGGTATCAACATAATGTCTTTTAAACAATTTTCATATTTCTTCCACCTCTTGTTAAATATATATTCTAGGTCCCTTAACTTCTTGTGAGATTATAAATATATCATTTCTCACATTATAATTTTGAGCGGCTTATTTCTGGTATACAGAAATGCAATTGATTTTTGTATATTGATCTTAAGTGCAGTACCTCGGCTGAATTCAAGCACAAATGCTAACCATTTGATGGTAGATTTTCTTGGGTTTTCCTTGTAGGCACACACTTTGTGTTAAATAATGGCAGTTTTGCTTCCTTCTCTCCAATATTCATTATTTATATACATTACAATATTATACTTAATACATTATTTCTTTTTCTCTTCTCTTTGTGCTGGGTAGGACAGGTCCCTCCAGGACAGGACAGAAGAGATTATTCTAAGAGCAGAAAAGTTGTTTTACTCCTGGTTCTAAAGGGGATGCTTCTAAAATTTCACCACTAAACAGACCATCAACGTTATAAAGCACATGCTTAAAACTGTGTTTCCCAAAATGTGGAGTGATTTTACATGGGACATTATTTACAGGGCTGGCATACCTGCTGTCTGGTTGTAAGCTAGGGTCTGCAAACTAACGTCAAGCTCACTTATTCAGAGCAGAATGATTAGAGGCAAACAAGGTTTCTGGGAAAAGCAGTGGTCAGAAAAAGATGAGGCTTTTTAGAATCATTCTCTGCCATCTGAGAGGCTTCATCTCTGAGCAGATGCAGGTCAAGAATTTCATGGCCTGTTATTTACTGTTGCTGGTACCATCTATATATGACAAGAACTTTTGGCTTTCAATTTTTTAGAGTAAAGGCAAGCTTCCTTTAAAATTAAATGTAATAAGTAATGTCGAGTTGATGAAAATTTAAATTCATATTGTACATGTGGTAGCAACAATATAGCAGATGTAGCAAAAATCCTCAGGGTGGTTTGCAAACAATGAAGATGGTCAGGTTTGTGCTATTACAATGACAACGCATAACACAAGAGATGAAAAGATGGCAGGCAATGGGGGTGGTGAGAGAGGGGTTTGTCCAGCAGGCATATCTATTTCCTGATTAAAATGAAGGCCAATGACATCTTGCCTTACTATGTTCCACCTCATTGAACAGGGAATTTCCTAACATGTGGGTGACTTGTGTCACTGTCACACCAAGTAGCAGGGGACAGTCTTTTAAAAGGCATGGTCTCCTTTACATTGCCCTCATGCTACATTCTGCTAGGAAACATTTGAATTTTTATGGCTTTTCTGCAGTAACAAATTTTCCTCCTACTGTCAGGATTTGCTTCATGCAGAGGGAAGCAAGCAGCTTTCATTTTCCTCTTACGAAAGGGAATAGGTAGAAATAATATGCTGCTTAGCAGACAGCTAAACCTGCCCTGACTCTCTTTATTCATAGGGAAATGCAGGATTCAAGGATAGGACTGGGTTTTGCAGAGGTAAATAAGCCCTCTCAACTGATGAACACTATTATACTAATACCAAAGGGAACAAAGGCCAGAAGATGGAGGCGTTAAGTAGAAAGGCAAACAGAAAAATAGCAGACAAAATCCAGCATGGGGACAAAGCAGGCTCTGCAACACTGAAAAAAGAGGGGAATATACTTTAAGAGAAAATTGCATGCAATTTTTTGGCCTCAATTAGCCTTTTCCACAAAGAGCACTTTTCTACAAAGAGCCCATTAAATAGCAAATGAAATTACATTGAGTTTCAGTTGCCATGGCATTGGTTCTTCCTCTAATGTACTTCTCTGGCCCTGAGTTTAATGTTAGCCTTACTTATTTTCCTTGTCTGTGTGCTGTCTCAATTCCCTCTGTCCAGCCTCAGAGTGATGTATGTGACTTCTCCCCCAAAGCACCAATGACATAATCCAAAAGAGAGAAAATTCAGCCCTCAGCTATATCCCTAGAGACTGAGAGGGTGAAACTGACCAAGAGCAGCATTTCATTAACCATTGACCTAACAGTTTGCATTTATTAGATGGCAGTAGGTCCCATCCATGCACTCAGGGATCCTGGAGCCATTCCCGGATCTGTCAGTAATCTCGGTAAACATTTATTGAGCACTTTCTATGTGCCAAGGGCTGTCCAAGAGGCTAAGGACACAAAATTGCAAAGGAGGCAATGCAAGATGCTCACAGTCCTCTAGAGTTTCCAGACTGATAGACCTACCTGCAGGCACTTGCCTTCTTCTATTTCTGTATCCATAAGATGGGTGAAATTTTCCCCAATTATCTGATTTACAGTTTTGTTTTCTTATTGATGTATTTACCAGCTACCAAGCTTAAAAAAATATTATCGTAGGAGTAAGGCTCTGAAGTAAAAGATTTTCCTTTTTGAAAAAACATTAGTTATAGTATCAAGTTTGACTCTGATAATTTAGATATTATTTTCTGATATGTGTAGTCATATATAATTATTAGAAATATAAGTCTATACAGGTCATACTGTCCCATAAGCTGCTTTTAAAAACCTTTCCATGTCAATGAACATTCTTTTACAACATCATTTTTAATGTCTGTATGGTATGGCAGTAACAACGTGAAATTTCCTATTAGATATGTAAGTATTTTTCAGTTTTTCAGAAACATAAATGATTCTCTGAGGGCAAAAAGAAATTAGGCAATTTTTTTAAAACTCTAAATATATTTAAAAATAAAAAGTGCCTATATATATATATATTAAATTGTGGTATATTTTAAATGTTTTCCTTAACTAATCAAAACATCTAAGACAAAAATATAAAATAAAATATACTATAACTGCATTATTGTGAAAATTCTTAATTAGGAAAAATTAATGTCTAGTGTACTACAGATCATGTGACCAAGCACAATTCTAAGTTACATGATAAATATCTTCTTTTTCCTTTCTTCTGGGTTATCTCTTTGACTCTATGTATAAATTCTTAATACCAAATGTTTGAATTTGAGGCCCTAAATAAACGACAGCCCCACGTCAAAAGGTCCTCCTACCTAAAATTTGTCTCTAATCCTAGAAGTGGCATTTCTGAGTTAAAAAAGGTTTTAAGCTTTTGATATGTGCTGTCAATTTGTCCCCCAGTTTATACCCATTTACATTCTGAGTATATGAGAGCACTTCCCTGTGTGTTTGTATTATTATCTTTCCTGTTCCCCTTTAATTTAATAAACAAAAAGTGTCTGTTATTTGAATATTGATGTTACTGATTACCAATGAAGGCAATCACTATGCCATATCTTTATCTGTAGTTTATATGGTTATTATTTTGTTCTTTTTCTTTTTATATCTTTTTTATTTTTTCCTTCTTTTTACTGTTTTTTTTTTTCTGTTTTTCACTTAGTTGTTAACGTCCTTACTTTAACTTTAAAATTTCTTTATGTATTAAGGATATTCACCCTTTGTCATACAGTCTCAAATTCTTCCCCCAGTTTTATGACTGCCTTTTATGACTGCCTTTATGATATTTGTCACACCAGAGTTGAACATTTTTGCCTTCACCAATCTATCTTTCTTTTCTTCGTGAATTCGGCCTTTAATGCTATGGCTCTAAAGAGTAAGTAAATCTTTAATGGACTTCCCACTCTTTCTCTTTGATTGTTGTGAGCCTAATTCACTAGTGTCAGCCTATAGGGAGCGCTGCTCAAACTATCCCCAAACTCCTCATTCCTTCCCATCTCTAGGTAGTCTCCCTCTGTTGACAGGGACAAAAGAGATGGAAGTAACTGTGCCCACTGAGAAAGGTGATGCCTCTGAGGAATGAAAAGGTTGGCAGCTCTATTGGTTCGTGGTTAATGAAGTCACGTGAAAAGGCAGCCATATAAAAAGTGAACAAACTTTCAGTGAAATGGTATGAATAACTTCTGGAGATCTAACCTATGCAAGATGTCCGTGGCTGATAATACTGTGTTGTAGACTTGAAATGTGCTGACAGTAGATCTTAAATGTTCTCACTTCCAAAATAAGTAAGGATAAAGAAATTTGAAGCAATAAAATGTTAATGATTTTAAACAAATATATAATTTATAAATGTTGTAAAAATTTTAAGATAAAAGGCTTAAAGGTTTAAATTAATTAAAATAAAAAAATTTTAAAAATGACAACTAAACCTAGAAAATGAATGAGTTAATGTGTTCTAAAATTTTTTAAATAAAAGGCTTAAAAGTTTAAATTAATTGAAGTAAAAAAATTAATAAAAACAAAAACTAAATCTAGAAAATGAATGAGTAAATCTAGAAAATGAATGAGTAAATGAACGAGTAAATCTAGAAAATGAATGAGTAAATGTGATGGTCATACTTAGAAAGGTGGATGAACTCCACTGATGACGCCCACCCCATCCCTATGTCTTGGTGCTAGGCCCTTCCTCCTAGGGCAGGCAAGAAGGAGAATAAGCTGGGGGTATTTTTCACCCTTAATTCCCACAGGTTAAGAAGACCATGCCATCTTTTATGAGTTCAGTAGTCTTAACACATTTCTCTAGTAAGCTATTTCTCCCCCTTTTTTTCTCCACTACCTTTCTATTCTTTCCTGACTCTTAACAAAATTTCCATGCTTTCTGCTCTTTTTTTCTCTTTCTTGGCTGATGACTTTGTCTCATACATTAGTGGGGTTGGGGGGAAGACAGCAGGTACAGACTTCCTTATCTTAGCACCACGAAATCTGTAAATGCACTGGCATTTAAGATCATCTTTTACTTTGGGCTTCCTGTTAAAAATGAGGATGTGTCCCATAGTCTCTGGATTTCATCTCATCTCAACTTCCCAAAGATTAGAAACTTTCAGTTATCCTGCCTCATGCATCTTCAACTCCTTTCTTTTGTGTATCATTCCTTTGGCCTACAAGCATTTTCTTTTATCTACAGACTACAGATCATACTCTCCTGTGACCTCCCCTGCCCCATGCCCACTCCAGCAATCATGTTATTCTCACGCTCACTTTTGCAATCTAACTTTTTTTTAACAGTTGACTATATATGCTATCTCAAGTTTCTAACCATCCATTCACACCTTATACCATTCTAATCTGGCTTCTACACCGTTTCACCAAAACTATTTTTGTCAGTGATAACTCTGTCACCTAATCTAATGAATATCTAGTTAAACTTCTGTAGCTGTCAAAATACCTGGCCACGCTCTGCTTCTGGAACCAACCTCTTTCTTAGTCCCTATGTTGCCAAAATGCTGTTAGGTTTGTCCAGTTTCACATATCAGTATATCTTACACTCCTTTATTGGCTCCTTCCTAACCTTCTAATGTCTAGATGTTAGAATTCATTGGGGCTTGGTCCTGGGTTCGCTTTTCTCTATATATACTCTTTAACCAAGTGATTTCTTCAGTTTCCTTGGCTTCAAATACAATCTAAAGGCCAACAATTTTGAAATTATAGCTTTAGTTCTGAGCTCTCTTTTGAAATTCATACTTTGGTATCAAGTGCATCCTTGACTTATTTACTTACTTTGAAGTCTCAAAAAGATGTGAAACTTCTAATACTTAAAACTTATCTAGGAGGACTCACTCTATCTTATTTCAAGACTTAGTACAAAGTTACATTAATCAACTCATGGAGCATTAGCAAATATACACATATATGTGTGTGTGTGTGTGTGTGTGTGTGTATATATATATATATATATATATATATATAAATGAAATAGGCTAGAACCCAGAAATAAACTCATACATATATAGCCAATAGATTTTTGACAAAGATACCAAGGCAACTCAATAGTGAAAAAAATAGTCTTTTCAACAAATGGTGTTGAAAAAACTGAGTATCCATATTTGAAAAAAAAAAATGAGTATCCACCCACACCTCACACCATATACAAAAATCAAAGTGAATCCTAGGTCTAAAAGTGAAACATGAAATTATAAAACTTCTAGAAAGAAACAGAGGAAAAAATTTTGTTACCTGAGGTAGTCAGAGATTTCTTAGATACAAAAGGCACAAGACATAAGAGGAAAAAAAATGATAAATTTGATTTATCAAAATTAAATACTTCTGCTCCTTGAAAGATGCTGTTAGGAAAATGAAAAGAAAAGCCAACAAATGAATAAAAATATATGAAAAAAATACATATTTGATAAATGACTAGTATCCAGAATATATAAAGAACTCTCTCAAATCAATAATGAGAAAATAAACAACTCATTTTAATAAAAGGAGCAAAAGATATGTACAGACATTTCACCAAAGTGAATATACACCTGGCAAATAAATATATGAAAACATATTCAACATCATTAGTCATTAGGGAAATTCAAATAAAAACCACAATGAAATATCATTACAAACATATTAGAATAGCTAAAATAATTTTTTTTAAAAAAAATCTCACATTATCAAGTTCTGTCAAGGATGGGGAGAAACTGGAATTCTCATACCTTGCTAATGGAAATACAAAATGGTAAAATCACTTTGGAAAACAACGTGGCAGTTTCTTATAAATTTACCGTACACCCCATTATCCTACTCCAGGTATTTACATGTTCACATGAAAACTCATATCAAATGTTTATATCAGCTTTTTGCAAAATTGACAAAAACTAGGAATGATCCAAATGTCCCTCTACTGGGGACTAGGTAAACTGTGTTTCATGTATACAATGGAATACTACTCAGCAATAAAAAAGTCTGATTTATTGGTCCATGCAACCCTATGGATGAATCTCAAATGCATTATGCTAAGTGGGACTAGACTCAAACATTGTGTAATTTAATGTATATGGCATTCTGAAAGGGACAAAACTATAGGAACAGAAAACAGATGAGTGGTTGCCAGGAGTTGGGGAGGGGAGACGATTAACTACGAAGGGCATCAGGGAACTTTTTTAAATGATTGTGGTGATGGTTTTGCAAAAATATTTTTTCTCAAGAATAGTAAATTTAGGCCGGGCGCGGTGGCTCATACCTGTAATCCTAGCTCTCTGGGAGGCCGAGGCAGGCGGATTGCTCAAGGTCAGGAGTTCGAAACCAGCCTGAGCAAGAGTGAGACCCTGTCTCTACTATAAATAGAAAGAAATTAATTGGCCAGCTAATATATATAGAAAAAATTAGCCGGGCATGGTGGCACATGTAGTCCCAGCTACTTGAGAGGCTGAGGCAGGAGGATTGCTTGAGCCCAGGAGTCTGAGGTTGCTGAGAGCTAGGCTGACGCCACGGCACTCTAGCACAGGCAACATAGTGAGACTCTGTCTCAAAAAAAAAAGAATAGTAAATTTTGCTGTTAATTTTACTTAATGAAAATAATACCTCTACAAACTGACTTTTAAAAAACAGATTAAATTATTATCGCCACATAGCTGTTTCTTCCTCAAATTTCTCCATCTCAAAAAAAAAACCCATCATATTTGCCCATTTTCTAAAACCAGAAAACTGGCAATGACACTTGGAACTTCCTTTTACTTCACACCCCACCCACATCCAGTCCATCTCTAAATCCCATCAATTTTGCTTTCCACGTATATTGCAAATCCATCTTCTCATCTTCCTACCCAATCTGGCCCCTTAGTGCAAACCACCATCTTCTCTTACCTGGATTCTTATAACAGCCTTTCTGCTGCTCTCCTTGCTTCCTTCCTTGCCCCACTCCAACCCATTCTCTGCATAACTCCAGAATGATGACTTTAAGTGAAAATTAAACCATGTCACTGTCTTACTTCAACTTTTCAGTAGCTCCATTTCCAAACCCTATACTTTGGTCCCCAGAAGGCCTTTATAGGATCTAACACACCCAGTGTCATCTTGTGATACTCCCCTCTCCCCTCCTGTTCTCCTACCCTACCGCACATGCATGATATTCCACTCATACGAGCCCTCTTCCCTTTATTTAATATTCTAGTTTTTTTGCTCTCCTAGCGACTTTGCTCAAGCTATTTCCTCTCTCTACCTAGACTCCTCTTCCTCTTGGTTCCTTTTTTTAATGGCTAGCTCCTTCTCATTCTTAAAGTTTCAGCTTACATATCATTTCCTTAGTTCTTTATAATAGTTCACTTCCGACATTCTCTTTTATAACTCCTATTTTCTCCTTTATAGCACTTTTTCCAATTTATAATTATATATTTATGAATTTTATTTTGTAAATATTTATCTCCCCTACTAGAATATAAGCTCTTTGAGAACAGGAAATATTTTCTCTTTTCCACTTACTTAACACATTACCTAATGCATAATAGAAGCAAGATAAATATTTTTAAGTGAATAAATTAATGAGCCTCCTACAACTGAAAAATAATGATGATTCCAATGTGATCATTACTGAATGACCTGGACTAACAGAACTAAATACATTAATATATATATATACACACACACACACACTCATATGTATTTCTAAGGCCCTTTGAACTAGGCTTACCGTGTGGGGCTGCCTATTACATTGCCTGAGGTATGTAGGAGTCACCAAGTCTCAAAGCCATGAGTGTGCATGCAGACAACAGTGTCGGCCACCCAGAAAGGCTTACCTCTCCAAACCAATTGCTTGGCACAGAGGATGGAGCTTGGAGTTGTACAGAAGTGCAAAGCTGTGTGTC
The DNA here is from genome assembly GCF_040939455.1 of Microcebus murinus. Classification (NCBI taxonomy): domain Eukaryota; kingdom Metazoa; phylum Chordata; class Mammalia; order Primates; family Cheirogaleidae; genus Microcebus; species Microcebus murinus. The sequence continues at coordinate 44,210,527 of NC_134112.1, forward strand.
CACTTAAGGAGTAGCAATTGAGCTTTGCTCCACGGTCACAGAGGATCTTTACGCAATCCAGGTTGGCCATTTCACAAGCCACATGAAGAGGCGTTTTCCCATTGGGTCTACAGTTGATTGTAGCATTGTGGTCCAGCAGCACCAGAAGACACTCCACATGACCAAACAAGACAGAGAGATGCAGGCCTGTTGCCCAAGAAGACTTTAATTTATAACTAGGTAACCAATAACCTGAAAAAGAGAATTTTGACAAAGTATTTTATTTTTCGGTCACATTTATAAAATTAGGGGAAAAATGACTCAGAGGTTTTAGACTAGTAGCTGATGGGTCTGCAAAGGTTCTGTTTAATAGCATATTTTTATGTGTTTAACTGTGACAGGCTTTCTCAGTTCTCATTGTCTCTACTATTCCTTATTATGATATTTTGTTTCTTTATTTACTTTACCTATTTGGATCTTGAAGGCATTGAAGTTTGGGACCTTCATTATGTAATTGTATTTTATTTTACATGGTAAGTTACTTGAGACTTTTCAGGATTTTTTTTTAACTCCTAATCATTGAGAATTTGTCTTGAATGATTCCAAAACTGTTATTTATAAGCTTATAATTTTTATTCCACCCCAGCTCTTTTTTCCTACTGTTGTTATTATCAATCCAAGGTATGAATGTGTTTGATCTTTTTAAAAAATTTATCATGCCAAGATTTTATTTGCCAACATGTTGGTTTATACAATATCTCTTTCCAAAGAAGAATTTAAGGCAATTCAAAATTTATACACAACACATTTTTAAATGATCCAGGAGATAAGGGCAAAGAGAAATAGGAATATAAAAAGAGGTCAAATGTAAGATATGCAGGTACAGAAAATATAAACCATGTCCTGTACACTGCATTACAAATTTGCCTTTGAACTTCCTAGCAGCCAAATTAAATGGTTAACTACTTCGGTACCAGCATCAACTATAGTTGATAGCCACAGATGAACGCACACAGCGACTTTAGCCGATAGCTGTGATATGACTTTTCTAATTTTTCATTTATCAAAATAAAATTGTGAACATTTAAAAATAACATAATGAAAACATATATGTATATGTTACCTATTCTTATTTACATTACAAGTAAAGCTGCCTGTAAAGCAAAACAAGCCTTCAGTGCTTTAAAGCTTTCCTCATCACACAAGAGCAAAACGGATTCGTCGTCAATACACAGCACAAACTATCGTGGAAACTGTGAGTGCCGGCTGTGGGCAAGGTTTCACGGCTGGTGAACACAGTCCTGAAGTGGTTAAACAAGATGTGTTGCACAATTAACTATGCCCACAAGCTATACATGAATTAATCGGTCAGGAGAAGCATAATTGTACCTAGATCTAAGATCTTAGGTAAATTTTTCCTATTAGTTGTTGGAAATATTCTCTCTCTCTCTCTCTCTCCCTCTCTCTCTCTCTCTCTCTCTCTCTCTTTCTCCCTTTTCCTCCTTTCTCCCTCTGACCTCCGAGTTTCTATACACTGAGCTCATCCTTTTTCTACAGGTCTGCAACGATTGCCACTTTTGACAAGCTATAACAATGACGACTTTATAAACTTTCTTTCAATGTCAACACTTATAGCCACAGCATTTAATCTCACTATGAGTGAGGAATGGAAAATAGGTACAGAAAGAAGAAATATTGATGGCAAGATGAAGATGTAGGGATAGCTCAACAGCCTGGAAAAGACTCTAGGGCTGACACAACAAAATAAATTTTAACATGGATAAATCAAAAGTTTGCTTTTAGGTTATAAAAATTCCACTTACAAGTACAAGGTAAGTGGAATCTGGTTTAATGGCCATTTATTTGAGAAAAAAAAACCTGGGGATTTGAGTTGACAGTAATCTCAAAATGAGCCAACACTGGGATGGAGCTGCCAAAAAACTAATACAATCTTAAACTACATTAATAAAAATGCAATGCCCAGAGTAAGAGAAATAAAAGTTATATTCTTCACTGATTAGATGAGGTCAGAATAAATCCAGACTATTAGGGTTACTTCTGGGCACCACCCTTTCCAAGAAATGGTGAGCAACCAGAGGGCATTCTGAGGATGATGACTACATTGACAGTGGGCCTGGTGGTCAGCTGCTAAAATTCTCTCATTTAAGTGAAAAACACTAAATATGTGTCGTTCCTGGGTATTTATTCTATAAGTATAATAACTTATTGTGACATGCCCTAAAAGACCATGTATGGCACAATGACCACCACCGGCATTCTACTCTGTGAAAGGTGCTCGTGGGAGTTAGGAATCCTGGAAAACCAGTCTATATAGAAGAACATGTACTACAAGACAGCATTGTTCATAATGGTTAAATAATTGGAGACACCCTCAATGTTAACCTGTAGAAGACTGTCCAAATCAATTACAGCACATCTATACTATCAAGTACTATACAGCCAGCAAAAAGAATGGGGCAGTTCTATACAGAATGAAATGGAGAAATCATTGAGGGAGAGAAACACGGAGCTAAAAAGTATGCAAACTATGCTATTACATGCAAATATATTTGTAAACACCCATAACAAGAAACTGGTTATGGTGGTGGCTTCCAAGAAGATCTGAGGGGACAAGAACATAGATATACTTTCTCTTGACTGCTCTCTGTGTAACTTTCAAATTTCATACCCTGTGCATGTGTTACTTTTTATTAAAATAAGTAAAATTAAAATAAACAATTGTCCCTCCATCCAGAAGGGGAGGGGGAAGAATTTAACGTAAAGAGGCCATTTACAGGGTTATGCACAATGCTGATTAATCCCACAGGAATGAAAGAATTCAACCCCAAGCTTGTCTTTTTGCAGCCCACCCTCCTCCAACCTAGCTACACACACACACACACACACACACACACACACTCACTCACGCAACTTTAATCCTGTTTTATCTAATTTAAAATTCTAGGGCCATCTTGCATTCTCTCCCTCCCACCTCTCCCCTTATCTAAATCTTCTCTTTAAAAAAGAAATCCAGTTCTTCCACACTAAGGTCCAATGGACCAAGGATTGTTCAAAATGTGATTCTTCTCAGGATTATGAATCTATGTAGGAATATGTATTCAGTTAATAGAATTAAGTTCTAATATACTAATTTAAGATTCCGGTCACAGCACAGAGATGGTGTTTGGTTATATGGACACTCCCTGGCAAAGCTAAGCGGTGTCACAGATAGTCTGAGCTAAGGAGTATCAGCCCCTTGCCTGGTGTGTGTGTGGGGGGGGTGGAGGGGGTGTGGGCACACACAAGGTATGTATATATAGATTCATTTTTACATTTCCATTTAGTTATGTACATTGAATCTGTTTAATAAGCAGAGTTTTTAATCTATGTTATGCAACCTGCTTTTGATAATGAATGAATCACATTAATACCAATACTTAATCAGTCATTTTAATACTCAAATTTCCTCAACAAGCAATTCTCAAAATCAGTTTCTCCTAACTGTCTTGGAAAGAAGCTGGGTCCAGATCTGAAAACCAGGGTGTGTTCTGCCTGCCGATTAGTGGCAAAAATTAGGCAGCTGTATGCAGCAACTGATTGGAATCTCATGCCTGCTTCTGCAATGGGAAGAAAAATGACCTCGGAAAGGAAGCAGCAGAGAGCTGATTAAGAAAACACCGTTTTGATGTAAAATCAAAGAAACACAGAATGGTAGAGCTGGAGGGAAGATTATTCAGTCCAAGCCTTTCATTTTCCAGATGAGAAAACTGCCACTTTTTCAGCCTTCTAGAGTCATAAGTTGTCTGCTTCCGTCCAAACTCATGAACTCAGAATATCCACAATGTGGAGTTTTCACTGGTCTTTGTCTTTGTGGAAACAGAATAGTTTTAGCTCTGAGACTGCTTCACAAATTACAAGGAAGGAAAGATGATCCTGAATTCACCTCTAAACTATTACATCTCTGATATAAAAATGCATTTGATTGTTGCTTTTTGTTTCTTTATCCTAAATTCCCAGTAGCACCTAGAGAATAGATGTTGCCCATTTATTACATGAATCAGTTATCCTCGGCCTGGTGGTCAGTTTCATCTGTACCTCTCATAATCCTAACCATTAACTACTCACACTCATAGACCACCAAGTCCTGGAACTCAGCTTACCCCCAGAATGGAATTGTGCCTACAACTAAACCTCTCCTAGATGGGACTGTATGTAGGTAGGTAGCAACAGACAACTTACCTGCTGCCCCTGTGGAGCTAAAACAGAGAAATGGCACTAGAGCTGATTGTGGGCTGTGGCTCAGGGTATGCTGAAGTGGGTCTGGAAGCCGTGTTGCAGAACTTTGGTGGTAGTAAGTAGTGTGAGGGACGGTTCTCAATAATTCAGGCACCAGCCTAACAGGAAAGCCTGCTCTAAGCAGAAAAAAAGAGCAGCCCCGACCTAGCAAAGAGGCCACCCACATAAAATCACCACCTTAAAATGAGGCTGGAGCCACAGGTCACTGCCTAGCAAGCGTGGAAATAAGTACACCTACCCTCATGGAGGACCAAACCCAAGGGAAAGCTATCTTCAAAAACCGCAAATGAGGCTGAGCCTGTTAACAATCTTGTGTCAGTGCAGATATGCCAAGAGATCAGAATTTGTCCCCCAGAATATAACCAGCAACAGTCCTAGCATGCTAGAAACACAGTTAACTGATCAGGCAGATTCATTTTTTATACCCTCCCTTCTCTCCGCAGCAGAATTTTCTCAGAGCTTCAAAACCCAGAATGTGATCTATTCTCAGCATTTGTCTTTGAAAGCTACCCCCCCCACCCCCTGTCCCCCACCCCGTTCACCCCTGCAGATGCCAGCCTGCCCTTTTCCTGTGTGCTCAGACTGCACAAAGGACAGGCATCGGCCGGAACTGGGAAACAAAGCCCTTGAGGGCTCAGGGTCAGCGTGAAAAACCACTGCCTCCCTCTAACGTAAACCACTCACACTCTACTCCACGTCTGCAGGCTGTGTGCAGAAGTGGCTCCTTGCAAAAGAGCTCTGCTGGAGCAAGGGGCTGTGAGGAGAAGAAGAGAGGAGAGGGAAATACAGATTCTTCCCTCTACGCACAAATCCCACAGGGAATCCCAAATACAGGCCATGCCCACGTGGCATTACAGCATCTACAGTCACTTTCCATCTCCCCCCAGACCCTGATACGTAATCTGTTGACACAATTTCACCTTCACGACATCACCGATTACCCGCATGCAGGGGACTTAGAGAGGGTCCTGTCGACGCCTGCATTTTACAAATGAAGATAATTAGTCAGGGAGAGGTCGAGCAGTATAAAGTTCCCATGTTCATATATCACTAGTCCCGACAGAGGCCAACTCTAACTCTCAGACTCCCTGTCCCGAAAAAATCTTTAAATAGCCTTCGACGATTTAGTTCACCTCCAAACCAGTATCACTTGTCGCTAAAGTTTTAAAGGAATTTTTGGAATTTCGCCCCTGCAAAATTGTGCAGACTAATCCTCTGCGAGTGTGTGTTTAATTTAAATCTGAAGCCAAAGAGATACGCCTGAGTAGCTGAGTAGAAAGGTGCCCAGCTCAGGAAGTACGGTAAGGAGCAGAGTATTTTGGCCATCTTTTGGGTAAGGGGATTGGTTCTGCTCCAGGGTTTGGAGAGGATGCTCACATCTCTGGTAACCCTTCAGCTAAGCCCGGGCTCTGCAACAGTTATCAACTATAATGTTATCTGAGTCAAAAGAACCCCACATGCGAGAAGCCTCTGTTATTACAGCCAAAGGTTATACACGCTGCTTGTGGCTGGATTAGCAGACATTTGCTCTGCTTGCGTCCACGTATTTACACAGTCCTGGAGGATTACAGACTGAAGCACAATTCTTGGCTATTTTGGAATAGCTAATATTTTCAGGATACCTCTCAAAGTTCCCCTGGGAGGGAGGGAAAAAAAAAAAAAACTAAGAAAAGCAAGCTCGAAATGTAAATTTTAAAAGAAAAAAGTTTGAACATCCAGGAAGGGAAAAGAATCCTAGGATGGTTAATAGGGAAGCAGGTGAGTGAATTTCTGGCAAAGAGGAAAATTAGGTGATAAAGAGATTATTCATTAGGAGAGTGGAAATAAGAGCTTTCAAGACATTTGGAAAGCAGTTGCTACTTAGTAAAGTAGATAGAGCACCTGCCAGAAAGTTTTCAAGTGAAATCATTCATTGGTTATTTTAATTAAAAATATGACTACCAACCAAGGAACCAGCGGCTGTGGGCTATAAACGAAGTACTTAAAGTGCATTACACTGATTAATAAAAGGACTCTGATTAACCTTGCTGACTAGGGAATTTCATACTAAAGAGATAAGCATGATATTCTGCCTGTATCATTAATGAGCCAAAGCTCACACATCTGAAAGAAAATCTAAATATGTGGTTGGAAAAACCTTTGGAAACAGTTTTATGGCCATTTCTTCATGTTTCCAGCATGTGGGTCACCAATGAAAACCAATATAAACGGCCTTTGAGTTTTCTTTAGAGATTTCTTTTGAGTTTGTCCTCACTCTAAATATCCCATGCCTGTCCCATAATAAATTTTATAGCATTGACAACCCTTGACTATTCAACGACTTATTGCATTTGGCAGTTAAAAAGTAGTTCATGTATTTATGTTTTCTTCATGTACTTCCTATTTTAAAGTAAATTAAATTAAATCTGGTAAATGCAATTTCGCTTACTTGTTTTTGCTTTTAAGACCCATTATCTCTGCATTCCCTGGGAGGCCTTTCAAATGACAACCAGCACATTTTCAATGTCTGTTTTACGAAGTGTGCAAGAAGTTTTCTTTTTTTTATTATTATTACTAATAAAACATGATTTTTATCTGAAGATTTGATTATGAAGCTTAAAATAACTTGAAAAAATAAAGCGAGACCTCTCTAACTTTAAGAATCAATATTAGGTGTGGGTGACAGGCCCCACAGTTGGAACAGAATCTGGATACTGGATTCTAACTCTGTTCTCTGCAGACTGGTGGGAGAAGCTACTCAATGAGGTGGGCCCAATGGTACAGGGAGAAGCGGAAATAAGTTTCCAGATTTTCTTGTTACCTAATAGTGGTAGTCTATCTCCTTACAAAGTTCACATTTTATATTTGCTTATGAGTTCAACTTTTGATAATTGGTGTTCCAATTAGATTGTAGATTTGGGGAAGAATATTGAGATCCTAAGTTGATTTATTTGCCAGCAAAGGTCTGAGATACCTTTCCAAAAATTATACACCGGCTTTCATAGCCACTATAGTACCTACAGAGGTACTATAATACATTTAAGGATAAAATTTGGTCGCTTTTTGAATCCTGTGAAAAATGCTAAATGTTGTAAGAGAAATAAAAATGGTTTAGAATTGCTTGTACTACTGTTAATTTTCTGTAGGACAAGTATATGTTGAATACAGAATTATACTATTAATTACACAAGGAAATCTTAAAGTAGTGTGATATTTGTTAATAGGTTTTATACAATTGTCCAGCCAAAAATAACTGAAACTTGAAGATTCCCATATTTTAAAAGTAAACACTGATGTTCTTTTTCCTCATCCGGATGCTGGTTACATAAGTTTGTTTATTTTGTAATAATTCATCAAGCTACACATTATAATTGATACGCTTTCCTGTATAGAGCTTTTCAAACGTGCTTTAAAAAAATCAAAGAGTAGTGTATAGCCATTCAACAGTGCCCAACATCTAAAAGGTCTGCTTTGATCTAATAAAGTCGCACAAAGTTTAATCCAGTCACATACCCTCCCAGGCCACACAGAAATGGGTCTTATTCCTTTTAACTCTTCAAACAGGAATTAACTAACAAACCAGTGCAGACCACTCAACTAGCTCTAGGCTGTTCCCTGAGAATTCCTTTGTGACTTAAGAAGTTGATATAACCACTTAGATCTGCTTGTCTGGCTAGCAACTAGGATTCTATTTATCACTTCCATTCCTAACTGAAATTGTAAAAGGATTGCTAATTAGTCTGGAAGGAGGTGAAAAAAAAATTGAAGAAACTTTAAAGAAAGATGAAACTATAACCTGAGTTTAAGACTAGAGAGACAGATTCTTATACCCATATTCATGATAAACAGAGAGTAAGTGTGTTTCTTTCTACACATGCACACACACAAAGGATTTCCTGCATAAACCCTAAAGATATGACCCCAAATCCTATTCTTGCTGTGCACACATCCACCTGGCATACATAAAAATGGAACTGTTCTTTTCCTTTCCCAGAGGGTATAATTTGCTGTCTTCTTAATTGAAAGCCACATCCCATGGTACTAAATTATGAAAACAGCTATTAGTATGAATGAAAAGTTACATAGGAGCTGGCTCATATTAACAAGAAGAATTTAAAATGCATTTTCTTCTCATTCAAGGATGATGACACCTTTGGAAGCAGGAAAAATGACACCCTGCTTCCTGAGAGCCTGCACCTAAAACTTCCTTTCTCAAACCCGCAGAACCTTCCCAAGATCTCCAACTTACCCACTGACTTGAACCTGAGTTATTTTACACTGGACACAAATAAAAGTTTTTGAAACTATGGTAAAAATTAGTTTAGCACTCAGACATTTTTCACTGAACAAAGTTATAAGATGAAACCAATCTAGTTTTAATTTTTTTTAACAGAGACCCCATCAACTTTTTTAAAAAAAATAGACCCCTCCCTTTCAGGCAAAATAGCAATGCCAGTGTATTACAAAGCCCTTGAGTAAAAATCACAAACACAACTATTCTAGATTTTCTTCAGAACTGATAATCAATGGATAGTACATTAATGTGGAAATATATACTGTACCATTAGCATTTGTATCCGGAACTAGATGGCACTGATAATTTACATATGAATAAAAAACATATCTTTAAACATGAAAAATAATTACTATCTCTCTCTAAATGCTATACATAAGACCTTAGCATCTATATTGTTTAAATAGAAGAGATTTGGGGAAGGGTGTTTGTCTGCATTCGCTCCACCAGATAACCTAACTGTTCAAGCTCCCCCATTAACTAGTTGACTTGGGGAATCAGAAACAGTGTGATTCCGATTTATTTCTGATTTATTAAGCATGGTTTCCAGAAAATTTCTTAATAAAAAAACCTTCATTCTATTTTTGTTTTCCTTAGTTCTTCATAAAGCAGATATTCTGTGTTGAGCACATGTACAACTTTGAACTTTTATTATAGCTTAGGAAAAAAGTTAACTTTCTGGTTTTTCTGAGTTCAGCTTTTTTTGTGCCTGAACTGAAAATTCATTAAAATGACAAGGACCATCAAGGTGCCTGTGGCATGGCTTTATCCATTTATTAACCCTCCAAATGGGAGGGGGTCCTCTTTTTCAGTCACAAGGACATTGAGATGATGTATCTTTAAGTGGCTGTTAACGGATAATTAGCAGCCTGTTCCCAAACCAGCCACATTGTCTATGTCTCAACAATCTGTTTAGCCATAAATTAGAAATATTTTTGCATTCTCTATCGTCATTATCAGAAGAAAAGTTAGAAACAGAAAGTATATTACTAAATATAATTGTTCAGGATTTCAAATTCTAGGCATAGCGGTGGAAAAAGAAAAAAAAATGAAAGAAAAGACATAAATATATAGCCCATAATGCATTCCAGTTTAAAAAGAAAGAAAAGATCAAATTAGAAATATTTTCAAAATAAATACTTAAGAAACAATAAGAGCTACTAGTTTACAGTGGGTAACTGGCACTGTACATTAAAATAATCAATTTTCTATCAATTTTACAATTACACCTATATATTTTTTTACCTTGTTTATAAGATGCCAAAACCATATTCTCATCTTCAACTTCAAACACTGTGTCCACATCTATTTGCCTTTGGATTAAAATGGCCTTCAATTTTCCGAAGTCATTTGACTTTAAAGCCTCAAGGAAATTTCTCTTAATTAACTTGGCAGCTCCAGATTTAGTGATAGGGGCAGAGGTGCCGTCCATCCTTCCTCTCTCCCTGGAAGCTTTGCTGTGATTTATCAGAAGAGCAGCACCAAGCAAACAGGCACACGCTGGAGAGTCCACAAACTGTCGGCTAATTTTATCCCAAAGTTATGCTGATCCGTTCTATTTATATAGGGATCATTTCAAACTTCAAAATATCCTTCTTGGCTGTCACTGCATTTTCAGGTTCTTTAAACTGGTTCTATATTAACTGATCCATTCAGTAATATATGTAGTGTCAATATGAAGGAAAGCCCCCACAATACATTTCTAAGCATGAAATGTCACAATTATTTTGTATATGATCAAAGAAATAAAGTAAGACTTAAAAGCTCTTAATGTTCTTCCCCCCTCCCCTCAGTAAAAACATCTGGTGCCTGGCTGGAGATTCAGTGTCTTGTTCTTACTAACCAATTGCCAAAAATGAAAATTTGTTACAGTTGTTGATACATGCATTTCTGAAAACCTAATAACTGTATAATATGAGTCTGTAAAAGTAAGCATGGTCATACACATTTGAAAACAAACAGGTTTTCAAGTGACCTAGACTTGAAAAATTTTAATATCATGAAAACACAGGGTTGGGTGGAATCATTTTAGGTAAAAAGAGACTGAAGAGACAAAACAGCTAAATGAAATGTGTGAATGAATTATATTGAATCCTGTATTTTCTAAAAGCAAATCAGTTAGAAAAGACTATACTGGGACAATTGTGGAACTATAAATATGAACAAGACATTACTATGAACAATAAATATGAACTATAAAAAATGAACAATTACATAACAATATACAATTGCTAATTTATGAGGTATAATGAAAGTACCGTGGTTACATAGAAGAATATTCTTATTCTTAGGTGATGTATTAAGGGATAAATTGTCATGATGTCTAAAACTTCTTTTAAAATAGATCAGAAATACAGATGGATAGGTGTGTGTGTATGTGTGTGTGTGCAAACAGAAACAGAGAGAGAAAGAAAATGCTGCGAAAAGTTAAGAGTTGGCAAATCTAATGAAGAATATACCAGTGTCTATTATATTATTCTTTCAGCTATTCTGTAAGTTTGAAATTTTTCAAAATAAAAATCTGGAGAGAAAAATATATGTCCATTATATTATTCTTTCAGCTATTCTGTAAGTTTGAAATTTTTCCAAATAAAAAGTTGGAGTGAAAAAATACACTCAATTTTTTAAGTTATAATCATTAAAAATTAGAAAAAATGATGGTCGCAAGTACTTATGAGAATGCAAACAAATCACATTTTATATATTGTTTGTGGGAGTCAAAATTGGTGCAAACTTTCTGCAGAGTAATTAGCAACATGAATTTTAAAGAACTTAAAATTATGCTACTATTTGATTCTTAGAATTTACCTAAGTATAGAAATGTGGGTACAAGTCACAACATAATTTTTAATTTATTTTATTGATGTGTAACATAAACACAAGAAAATGACAAGTCATAAGTGTACAGATTGTCATATTTTCGCAAAGTGATCACACCCATGTAATCAACACTGACGTCAAACCACAGAGTAGCTGAAGCCCAACTGAAGTCCCCTTAACATCCTCTTCCAATCAAAACACTCACCTACCTCACAGTGATAATCAATATCTTGACTTCTAATACTATAGTTTTGATTATTTTTTATTTTAATTTAATTTTTATGTTTTAATAATTAAAATTTTTGTTAATTTGTTTAGATTTTTAAATTATACAATTTTTAAAAAATTAAAAAAATAGCAACAATGGAAAGAGGTATATATCAAAATGCTTCCTCATCCAAGGGCTTGGTCCCCAACTGAGTCTTCTGCGACACATTACTTTTGTCGAAATTGTATTGAGATTCTTAGGGAGCGTTTTTCAAGTCTGCTGCCTGTTATAGTTATAATTCCTTCGACAAATCCTAGTGAGAACCTACCATGTGCCAGACACTCACTCTGGGTCCTGGAGATGCAGCAGTGAACAGACAGACAAAAACCCCTGCCTGTGTGCAACTTAGCATGCTAACGGATTTAAGTGGTGATGGAAATCACTGGATCTTTCTCATCTCCAAGTTGTCACACAAAGTTGCAAACTTACTGAATTTCATACACAAATAATATAATCTGTTTGCATCCAATTAATTGATCCTATCCCCATTATGGCTATCCCCAATTAACTTAGTGGCAAAAGGGGGACAATTTTAGGCCAATCTGACACGTTTAGTCTGATGCAAATATTTAGTAGTCTTTTTTAAGTAAATGATCAGTCTCTTTGGATACAATTCTCTACCTTGAGAGTTCTAATTTTCCCTCTAAAATGGCTTCAGGGAATATGGAATAGGTGGTACAGGAACAATATGTACAATACTAATATTTAACAACCGGTATTACTGGAAGAGACTTTTGACACTAATTACCAGTCTGGCCAGACCATGTGTACCAGGTGACTATCAGTCAGGAGTAGGAGTGAGGCTTATGTGACCTCATGGTAACTGAGGGGAAGGGGGTTCTCAGATGGATTCGTTGTACTCTAGACGCTTCCTGACCTCCACAGCAGAGTAGCAGAGTGGCTCCCCCTGTCTGTCTGGCTTCAGATTTCTGTCTCCACTCCTGCTGTATGTCATCACCACTGCTAGGTCCTTACACATCACATAGGACCACAAAGAACCAGGAGCCTTCTATTGCCACCTTCTTGCCATCTTTTTAGGGCCAGAATGGACTTGGACCTAAGCTGAAGCCTGGAGTTTTCCAAAGAGTCCACATTCTCTCTAATGCCAGCCACTAACCTCAGTCTTCTCAGACATGCTCAAGCACACCAGGTTCTTCCCCATCAAGTTCAACCCTGGAATTAGTGTGTGAGGAGGGATGAGAGCATGGCATCTAACCCCTGGATCAAGCTATATCTCCTCTCATAATCCATCAAGACTTCCAGACTTCCTAGCTAGAAGGAGGATCCAGTGGGACTTTTTACTTCTTCTTTAACTTTTTTTTTTCCTCCTTACGTCAGCAAGCCAGATGATATTTCACCACAGGTGCAAGGGTTATCATCTTTGCATTGCGGAAGAAACCCCATGATTTGAGTTTTCCAGACGTTGTCCTTGAAATACTAAATAAGGAGATAAAGTGATTTAGAAAAATGCTTATTTTCTCAATGCCTGATTTTGCAACTGTTTTCTTTCTGAAAGTTAGCATTGAGCCTTAAACTTGACCAATGACCAATTTGTCCTAAGTTGCTCCCACATTTTCTTTCCTTAGGCTGATAAACCTCAAGACTTGGCCCACAGGACGAAGGCTACAAAAAAAGGTGATTTAAGAATGCAACTTAAAAGCATTGCTTTAATATTTAAAGAAAAAGTTAAAATGTTAGTGTCACAGCCCTTTTAGAATTTGTCTAGTAGGTTTTCCCATTTTCACCGGAGGAACTCCCCCTAAAAAAACCACTTTTTTAAATGAATAAAATTTTATCCTAAAGAGAAGGTTATAATTTTTCCCACTGAAGCTATTTCAGTCTTGTCCCAAAGCTGTAAAAATAAATACTAGATCTAAACTTGGTGGAATAAAAAGAAAACAAAGCAAATGTCAATGAAGAAATATGCCAAATTGAGAATGTTATCTGTATTATTCTGCTAAAAGTCAATTATTGACCAATTTAACCAATCAGCAAAGGATAGAACTTAGAGATTATTTGTACTTACAAAACAAATAGCAGCTTAATTAAATTGCCCATCAAAGTCATTCTAACTTATAGGAAATCACACAACCAGTGCTGGTAACAGATTTGGGAGCCGCCCACTTTATCCACACCACTGTTTCAAGTCACTCTCTCTGTAGGACTCAGGAGGCCCAATTACACAATGGCTATGTTTCACACTGTCCAGTCAGGCCTGTCAGAAATTCCTGTCTCCTCAGCTTTTAAAAATGAAAACCCTCCATCCTGTAAGATGAGTTTTTTATTAGTGTTTCATGACATGCCCAGGATGGTGTCCTCTGAAATAGTATGAAGAGCTCTGTGACAAGCTGATCATGTCGTGGCAAGTGGCCCGTGAGACCCTGTGTACTCTCTGGGGACCCAAGGCTGAGGCAGCAGGCCCGGCGTCCCAGCTGCTTGTGTTCAGGACGTCTGTGTACAACACAGTCCGTCCACTTGGAGTATCTGCTCTGGAACACAAATAGCTGCTGGGGGCATTATGGCATTTAGACACGAATTTGATACTATTAAGCCACAACTACTTATTAAATGCAACCCTAGGAAAGAAATCAGAAACCAAGGGATCTAAAATATACCTTTGGAAACCAGAATTTCTGTGAAAACAGAACCCCTTGGGCCTTCCTGACTCTCCCAGCAGAAGAATTAGGATGTCCTTGCTATTGGCTCACAGAAATGGGAAATAAGGTGGCCCGACATCCCTTTCTTCTTAACTGGCATACTTAAGTCCACCTTATAGCTTCCTAGTCACTATATGTCATCTTGGTGTGTGTGTGTGTGTGTGTGTGTGTGTGTGTGTGTTTGCTATTGTTTCATATACATTAGTGTTAATGTTTTATATAAAGATGTTTATTTTGTATGTAACACCAACAACTGGAACTGACTTAAACAGTAAAGATTTATTGTTTCACATAATAGAAAATCCCAGTTGCAGTGTGGGTTTCAGTGGAGGTCTGATTCAGAAATTTACAACGTCCATAGGGCTCTGCCAGACAAGTGGTATTATTAGAATTAGTGGTACTAGTGGTATAATTATAATTGTTATCATTCCTAGTTGACAGATCAGCAAAATTAAGAGCTATGCTGATATGCAGGCCAACGGAGTGGCAAAGTCTAAGGCCCTGAGACAAGGGACAGGGAGGTACGTCAGGAGGCCATCCTTAGTTAGATGCCTCTGCCTCTTTTCAGATATTTTTGAAGCTCAGTAAAGCTTAGAAGTGCAACCGATGGATCCATTTATTTTATTTCTTCTACTTCTCGAACCCAAGTCCAGTCCTCTCAAAGCTAAGCCTAGAAGAGCATCCTCATATCGGCTATACGCCAGGCCTGATACACATAGGTTCCCCAAAATGGCTTATAATTGATGATGGCTTTGTTTTTTCCATAGATAAGCAATAAAGTACATGTTTTACTTGTAGATATTCAATATTAAGCACACACCCAAAAAGTGGAGCAAATACACAAAAACATTTCAAACCACATTAGGATTTCGATGATCCATTCCTGGAGGCCACCTCGATTTGGGGACATGACAACAGGATGATAATAAAGAGCTAGCAAGCTAGTACCATTAGAACTGTACTTTTATAACAGTACAGATCCATTCTGTGTACTAAGCATACCATTTTATAAGAAGAATTCTGGGGTTGTAGGAATCAAAGGAAACAATGTATGTAAACATGCTGCGTACATTGTAAAGCATCACAGGAAAATTACAGAATGCGATTGTCCCCATCAGTGCGCTAACAAAACATCACAACTCTCCCGAGAAAGACCAGGTGGTATTGTTACAAAAGAACATCGGACAGGGAGACACGGATCACGTTCCCAGCTCTGGTGATAATTAGCTGTGCGTTTCAAATAATTCAAAATGCCTCTCAGTGACTCAGTTTCCTCTGAGTAAAATGAGACCTGCTAGATGCACCCCTCAGCCTTTAGGGCTCTTTTTCTCCTTACCCAATAGAGTGCCCTGGACATTGGCAAAGCTTGACAACATTTACGAGGGCTTTGCCATGGTTTTTTTTGAAAGACTTTCCCCAAGACCCGCTTTCCGGGCTGCCCTCCGCCACAGACGAGTCGGGTTCCGTCTTCAACCGGTTGGGGGCGCTGAAAGCGCTCCTTAACATGCTGCCAGCCCTCACGTTCTGTGCATTTACGTTCTTGGTCGTAATTACAGACTGGGAGCGGGTGTGTTTAGCATAAAATCTGCTAAACGATCCCCGCGAAAGGCAGAAACGATTGCTTTCTAAACGGCGGTGTCCAAAGTCCCACTCAAGCAACATCTTCGTTTGGAACTCTATTTCTGGCCTGGCATTCCTCTCTTTGGAATGCTGAAGTGATTATTTAGCCACTACTGCCCACTTCTTGGAACCCGTATCAGCGAACAAACCAGCTGCCTTTCGTGTAAGAATATTTAAGCTGAATTTGTAGCTAATTACCCTGAGTGTTTCTGGAGAATCTCGCTCACTGGCACGATGCTACTTTGTTCCCTTTCAGTAGCTCCCCTTAATGGGTGGTGAGTGTCAGAAAGGGCTGGATTGACACAAGCAATAACCAAGCACTGGTCCACCTGAACTCTGACAAACTATATATTTCATGTCATCTTTGACTGCAAAAAAAACAAGGTTTTTTTTTTTGATATAAAACATCCCTGCCTGGGGTCTGGGGGGAGGGGGGAGGGGACAGGGCTCTGTGCTCTAGGTCTCCTAGCAACTGACCTGCGTTTACATGGCCTTCCAGCACGGTTGAAACATCAAGACCAGCTTGTGTTTCCACCCTTCACCCTGTTACACACTCCACAAAATCAACTCAAGGGAATAATTGACCATAATTTTGCCTCATCAGAACATTAACCTCCCGATTATACTCCAGGTGGCATTTGCATCCTCTTTTTACTTTTGACAAATTTATGAAGCAGAAGGTGTAGCTAGAGGAGAAAATTGCCCTTCCCTTTCATGGGGTAAAGAAATCAGACTGTCCTCTGCGTAGTCTTTTCTAACATTCTTGAATGTCCTTTAAGACCCACAGTTGTCACAAGCCAGTCAGCTATTTACCAACTGCGAAGGTTCATCAGCTTTACATCTGTGGAAATACCTAATGCATGAAAGCTGTTTGAGCTAGAGCAATTCTGAACACAACACATCATCGCTGGATTCTTGCAGAGAAAATTCGGCATGGCGAGTCACGCAGACAAAGCTGCAGTTAGGGATGGGAGAGGGGGGTGGAGAAAAGGAGGCAGGCGTTTTCAGGAAAACCATATGAAAATAATCTACCGAAAGAGAATCAACATTCTTGCTTTTTAAAGCACTTGTTTGCTTGTCAAGTAGGATCACAGAATTATAGCTGGGAACCAGTTTCTTGTTAAGTGTATCAAATCTCTCAGTTAAGAAAGAAAGCACTGAGACCATATTGCTTACGCGTTTTCTCAAAATTGCATAGTAAATTAGTGACAAATCAGAAACTCCAAGCTTGTGTCAAACTTCATACTTTAGTTTTTGAACTTCATGATGCTGCCTCCCTATAGCTCTTGTTTTACATTTCCCTAAACTGACTTACTGTAAAGAAAAAAATAGGCAGTCATGTTAATGTACACAGGAAAGGTATTCTGCTGTCTTTAAAAGTGGAAACATTTGTGAAAACCTTACAAATTTATAAAAGGAGCAGTGATTGTTTATATTATTTTATATATGTTATATTTTTATATGATAAGTATATACTTGAGGAATTCAAAAGCTGACACAGAGTTGATCCTTTGGAAAATATTTTAAGGATGCTGTTTCAAAAAAGAATCAACAAATACATCTTTGAACAACAAACCCATTTTAAAGCCACAAGATTTCTCAGGAGAGAGGATCGCAATTAAAACCGATCCTCTAGTGTCTTTTAGGAGCTGTCCTAACACATCAGGCCGCATGATGGCAGTGTTCCTCGCTGAATGAACCTGGAAGAGCAGCTGCAGTATAGCCAGGAAAAAAAATTCAAACCAGTGCAGATAAAACGTGATCTAGATTAAATCACAAATATGGATTTAAAAAACCTGGTTTTAATCCACAAAAAACCCCATATCTTTCCTGATCATATGAATTTCTCTGTTGAGAATTCACCATGGGTTTATGATTTTATAGAATGAATTTCAAGACGTATCTAACAAATACATGAAAGTAAATCAAACATTGTTTGGAGGGAGATGGGGTTATCTGCTTAGTGTTTGTTTTCACTACAATGGTATGAAAAAGAGCATTCAAAATAATAAAGTAAATATATTTTGTACTGTGTGTCTTCAGATTCTTTCCAGACCATTATTGTTTTAGGAGTCTCTGTCTTTGGGTGTGGGAAAGCAAGACAAGCTTACTTCTCATGCTCACAATTTTCCTCTTAGGCTGAAAATATTCCCTATAAGACCAGAGTGAGATTTCCTGAGTACCTTCTTAAAAGGCGTGAAGCCACAGATGGAGGCTACAGCAGCTACTGTCAGTCAAGGCCCCGGGCAAGGCTGTGAAATCAAAGATTTGTTCCCGGTTCTCAGCCCCAGTGGTTTCTAGTGTCTATAGCTGCCCCTTGATAGCTCCAGGGGGTAAAAGAGCTAGGCTTGTCCTCTAGATCTTTCTTCCATTTCTTGATGCTTCTAGATGGATTTTTGTATTTTAAACATGGGCTGTGAGCTTTCTATAAATCTTAAACAATCTTAACAAATGTCAGTCACATGCAAGAGAATATTTTGGGACAAGAATGCAATGGACACCTACCTCATACAGCTGATAGCCTTGGCTAAAAGCTACCCCATGACTCTGCATATCAGAATGAACGACTACGGACTGTTATGTGCCTGACACTGTGACAGGTGTGGCAGGGGCCGAAAGATGAGTATGACTCAGCCCCAATCAAAAACCAACAAGCTAATCAAAGAAATTAGACAATCCTGACTATACCACAAAAAGCAGAACAGGATCTACTGTGAGAGAAACATGGAACACAGGAGGCAAGAGCCTGGGGCATTGTGTGGGAGACATGGAATCATCAAGAAAGATTTCACAGAGAAAACAGGATTGGAGGTAGGATTTGGTAAATAGAGACCAAGACACTCAGGTGACCCGATGTCTTTGTTACCCTGTGACACCATCAAGGAATGTACCCCCCTAAATCTCCACAATACTAAAGGCTCTTTGCAGCCTTCACAGCCGGCATCAACTGTCCTTCGTGGCAGGGAGTAGAGACACAGGGGAGATGATGATAATCCAATTTTGCTAAAATATAAAGAATATGAACATGAGAAATAGAAGATAACAATGGCAACGTGATTTGGGTTTATGAATATAGAAGTCCTTGAATGCAAGTAGAGCAGTTAATGCTAAATTCAACCTGCAGCGGGGAATCGCTGATTGCTGCCCATACTCTGGGCTGTGATTTGACTACTAAATTCTACACTCAGCAGGACATCGGGAGGAAATATGTAAGGAAAGATAGTCATTGAATGTAATTTCTGACCCTATTCTATTCCAGTGACAGCCTGGATTATGACAGCAGTTCTCAAACTTTCAGGGACTTTAGAATCATCTAGAGGGCTTGTTACAGCCCAGACTGCTGGGCCACACCTAACTGAGTCTGACTGAGACCTGAGAACTTGTTAAATGCCAATGTTACTGGTCTGAGGCCCATAACATAGAAACAACTGGTCTAGGTACTCCACAATTTTTTTGCCAGGTACAGAAAGCCCCCTCCTCCTAAGGATTTTATACTGTAAAAGTATCTCTTGAATCCCTCCTCCTTAATTATTGTTTCTAACTTTCAGTGATCAGTAACATCAGACCAAGCCGTTTGTGATAAAACGATTTTACTGTTGAAAATGCACTGTGCATAATGCTATAAAAACTAATGTTTTAAATTTGTTTAATCTCCATCACAGGCCTCCTCAATTTTAAACTGTACATACAGCAGTCACAACCAGTTGTCTAGTTGTTGGGGGTCAGAATAATTTAAAGTGTTAAAATAAATAAAAAAATAAAAATGCAAGAAAAAAATTGAACCAATAATGAACAAGATGACTGATGATCCCATTTGATAAATTTTGCTTCTTTAAAAAAATCAAAACATACAAGTTGCTATTAAGTGCTATAGTCCATGTATATCCTATTTTTATATTGGGCCAGAAAAAAAAAAAGGAAGATATAAATAGCCAACAAAAAGAAATAAATGTGTAAAATGGCTGGAGCAATTATTAAATTGAATTTCCAAGAAAAGTAAAAGACTAAATGTCAGCACGGGTATGCACGTGGGAGGTAGCCTGAAGTCAGGAAACTGTTTCAACCTGATCCTGTGATCTTTAGTCTGGGCCAGATCAGCTATGGGTGTGCCCCAACTTTTAGTAAATATCATACAAAAAATACAGCTTTACAGAAAATGTCCAAATTTGTTGAATGTTAAAACTAGAAAGAATCTTGGAGATAACTTCTAGTTTTATTATCAGTTGAGGAAGGTGAAGCATAAAGATGAAGAAATGTCCCCAAAGCCACCCAGTTTCTTCTGTCCAATCCCCCACTGCCCTAACTCGCTAGCCAGCGAGTCCACACCCTTCCCTCCTCCCATTTCCCACACCATTCACGGCAAAGACCACAGGGCAGCCTTTGCTTACACCAGGCCCTGAGTCCCTCTCCATTGTTCCCCATCTGTTGGTTCTGTCTCTCCAACAATGACCACAAATGCCTCAAAAACAGGAGCCGCTTCTTCATCCTTCTCCTGAATTCCCGATGGATACATTAAGAGGCTGATTATTCCATTTATAAAAAAAAAAAAGGAATCTCCAAATTACAAAAGCATTCACAATAGGATCCGTATTCTATAGGCTCTTTCAGATTGCAAGAGCAAGGGAGACCAATCGTGCCTCCCTCATTAATGGGGGTTTATTGTGAGGACAAACAGGACGCCGGCCCAGCAGCTGCACACCCAGCCAGGCCCCACCGGGAACTCATCACTGCTTGTTATTGTCCTGGATAAACCTGTAGCTCCCGCAGCCAGGCAGCTGCTCCCCTGACTTAACTGTGTACCCTCTCTGTGTCTCGAGTCCTTCACCTTTAAAATGAAGATAATAATAATACATACCTCATTGGGTTCTTGTGAGGATTAACTAAGTTGACATGTGCAAAGCCCTTACAAGGGTGTCTGGGGCATAGTAATGCTAGAAGATGTTAGCTATCATTATTAATTCACAGATCTCCTGGAACATGGAGGCTCTGTCTCCTCCGACCCAGAGAGGTGCAAAATTCTCTTTTTGTCTTCTTTGAGAAGTTGCCCCCCCTCATAGGGTCTGTTCATTGGAATCATTACTGTCAGAGTGTAGAAAATCAGCTCACTGCCCTTCCCTTCAGAAATGCCATCAGGAGCAACTGATTTCATGGAAACTCGCCACTGGTGAGCAATTGTTTATTCTCCTGCCAAACTGCCTCGAGCATCAAGAGAGGAAATAGAGGATTTAGCAGATTGGCTTCCTTGTACTGAGGCAGTTTGATTTTTCTCTACAAGTCTGGCAAATCTTGACTTAACTATAGCATGCCTAAGTTATGCGAACACTGTGGGATGGAATAGTACACATTTGCAGGAGGACCAGAGCTGAAATTTTATACATAGACCCGTGTTGCTCCTCAGAAGGGCTCCTTGGGGCCAGCTGCAAATTCAGCTGAGGTTAAAGGGGTTTTATCATTGTGCAAAGAGGCTCCCTTGTAGTTAACCCTGCTGTGGAATTCAATGCCTGTCCTGGGCCTTTTTGCTTGAGGCTATGCACGTGGACCTTGGCAGAGCATCATTAAAACCCCTATTAGTGAGAGCTGACTGCTTTCCCCTGTGAGGAAAAGTATTACATTGCAGTAAAATGCAAATCCACTAACAGGCAACTGCAGATTTATAACACTGCAGTTCCAGAGGAATCACAGGGAGATAGAACCTTGTTTCCCCTGGTCGATTGGAACTACTAACGTCTGCAGATTGCCAAGATTCCACACAGGATCGGCTATGTAATTTGCTGGGCCCCGTGCAAAATGAAAATGCGGAGGCCCTCGTTCAAAAATTATTAAGACTTTCAAGATGGAGACAACAGATCATTAATCTAAGCACTGGGTCATTCTGAGCACAGGGCCCTTGGAAACTGCCCTGATTCTATGTCATTGAAAAATGGCATTTTCCATTTTGGACACATTGTACAGTCTATAGGGAGAAAATATGAGCACAGATATAAACCTTGTTTACCAATTCTTTCAGACCTGGGGACAGCCACAGATTGGGGAAGAATCAAAATGGCATGAGTTGCTGATCCCTCACCTAGTTTATTACTGATATTGTGAGAAACCTCCCGGTCCCCTTCCCACCCACCCACTCACCCCACCCACCCACTCACCTCCCTTTGTTGTGATCTGAGGACACTCACATCCCTCCTCTGGTCCTTACGTTTTCTGCTTTGTATCTGGCAGGAGGTGGAATAGCACATTACTTAAGAGTATGGACTCAATACTAATGCCAGTTGTGCAACCTTGCGTAAGTTATTTAACCTCTGTGTGCCTCAGTTTCTTCGTCTGTAAAAATGTGGATATTAATATAGTACCTGCCTAAGAAAGCACAATGTTAGCACACATAAAATACTTAGAATGGTCCCTGGCATACAATAAATGTTCCAGACGTGATAGCTGTTAATAACTTGCCATCTGTGCCCCGGTTGCAGTCAACTCCACTGTTGCCACCACCGCTGTCCTCTAAACTAATGTTCACATAGGGTCATTCCTCTGTGAGACAAGAGGGCATTAAGCCAGGACCTCAAGTTCATTAAAGGCCCCAAATTAGACATTTGTTTTTATTTCCAAATGAGTGTACATTCATGCCGTCACAGAGACAAACCGACAGTGTGTTGGAAGAACCTCCATCCCTCCTACAAATGTAATTGCTAAGCGTAACCATTTCAAATACAGCACAGCCCTGTCTTGACATTTCTTCATTTTTCAATATAGCCTGAATAAATGGAGGTGGCCTGCTAAGCAGGACGGAAGGTCCTGGATGCAGCCACTCGGGATCTTCCTCCTCTTCTGTAATTAGAAGTGCAAGAAAGAAAATAAATCCACATTGTTTCACAAATAACAGAGCCTGCAGGAAAGTGATGGGACTATAACTTTGGCCCCAGGGCTCTGGGGAAGCAAACCTGACTCAAACACCAACTCTGTTTTCCTGGGGCAAGCCACACCAGCTGAAGGGACCACACATCTTTTTTTCTGTAGAACAGAGTTAATAATGAGGGTCCTCCCTAATTCACGGGACAGCTGGCGATCATGCTGCAGGGTGTATAGACCAGAAAACACACTAAGAAAGAAGCCAAATGGGACAGGAGAAAGGGAGACGGTTCGAGGAAGTCAACAAGAACTAAATCAATATGGTATCAAGGACGGCTGAAAATAAATAGAAATACAGAATAAGAAAGAAGTTGAATTTAGGGCTCTGAAAGAAAATGAAGTAAAAGTTGAGCTTACATTGTAAACAGGGAACCATGCTGTGAGTTATTGTGTGAATTGCTTTCTCTTGTTTGGTGGTGAATTTACAAAGGAATTTTAAATAAAACATTTAAAGTATCTTTCTAATGGGAGAAAACCCTACCCATGGTTTCAAATGAGTTAATGGCTGGGGCAGCGTTGAAAAGTCCTATTATGTAATGGCCAGGCATTATCAGCCTTTCTTCTTAGATGCAGTCCCCACAGCTGCAAGGCCTGTTCAAAAAGCAAACAGGAAATGAGAAAGGAGCTGCCAGTGAAGCCTCAGCAAGTTCTTAACGGCCTCCTGGAGGTGTGGGGGTGGACAGGGAATCTTTCCCAAATCTGTGTATTCTCTGCTTTATTGATAAAAGGAGAATTTTATTGCACAAGGTTTATGAATGTGGCCCTTTCAACAGGTGTTTGTTTGGTCTTTGAAAAAAATTTTAATGGAGAAATTGCATTTTATTTGCTTAAATCTATGGATTTTTAAGGGTCTTTTAAAAATAAGCATAAAAGTTCTTATTGCAGCAAAAGATCAAAGAGAGCTGATTTCCTCCCATAGCTATTCCGTCAGGTGTTTTTTATTCTGGAAGGTCATATTCTTCTTCTTCTTTTCAAAATGGTGCTCAAAATGAAAAAAAGATCCGTATTTAAATGTTTGCATTATATCTCCTTTGCTATTTAAGAAATGGTGTGTGCCCAAGCACTCAGTGGTCACATTACATTTATAAGAAAAATAGAACAAATACTCAGAAATTGTATATCCATAATTTGGGGGACTGGGGTTAAAATTTTAAAAACAAAAGTTTTTCCAAGAGGAGGCTCAACACACGAAATTAGGATGGGCTACTCCATTCCGAATCTGTTGCCATGGTGACCGACCGACCAGGAGCCTCGTGGGCTCTGTATGGGAGGCATGTGTGGTAATTATATAAGCTGAAGTGCTGTTGAATAACCCCAGGAAGGCAGAACTGCCACAGTGCAATTTCTCAGAAACCACTATTTTAGAATTCATACATCATAGTGTCCTCTTCTTTTATGTGGAACTCTACCATTTAGGTATTTTCTGTACATGAATCTGATAAGACTGATACAATGGAAAATAAAATTTACTAAGTTCTGAGCATGCGAAGTATGCGAAAGAGACACATTATACACCAATGAATTTATTTCCAACAGTTCTGTTTTTTTTATGAATGAACAATGAACCAACAATTAAATGCCTTACTGTTCCTCATAATAAGCCATGTATGACTTAGTCTTTTCTTTAATATGTAAACATAATCATAAAAGTATAAGTAGGCAATTGGTTGGAACAATAAATCAATGTCATTTCTAACTAAATAAACAAGTTAAATTGGTTAAGCATGAAGTGCAATCAATACATATTTTCCAGTGAAAAATATATTTAAGAAGAAGAATGCATACAAATTTTCTCATTCTTTTCAACATTTAACATTTCACATTGTCACATGTAGGTCATAGGCCACGCTTGTAGGAGACAGATCATTACTTGACACAGAAGAAATTGGATTCTGGCGATGATATAATGTCATCATTTCTTCATTCAACGAATAGTTATTGAATGAGGAAACTAGATGTTTGGTGTTAGGTAAGTCTTTTTGCCTCCTCAGGCCTTCAGTTTCCTTATTAGAGGGGCTTGCTAGCTCAGAGATCCCATCTTTCCAGAATTTATGAGATGAAGTAGTCTGCATTTTGGTTGTTTTGTACCTGTACTTTAAAGTGAGAAAACGACTATTCAGTACTGACCATATCCTAACGCTCTGATAGACATTTGACTTATATTAACTGTAGCACTATAAGGTAGATACTATTTTCCCACTGAACAAATGAAGACACAGCTAATAGAATTTAAATCTTTCCAATTCGAAATATAATGTATTGTATTACACGATGTATTAATATACATTATAATGTATAATGTATTACACGATGCTGCCACATACTGGTGAAGAAACAGCAGCCATCTTTCAGATGGCCTATTTTTTGTAATGATGAAGAAATGGGAAATATGATTGCATGGCATGTCAAAAATCTAAGAGCACTGATTATTTTAATCATTAAAGACATCTGGAATCAAAGTGACAAAAGACTAATTTGAACTGTCACGAAACAGGGACTTCCAGATTCATCTGAAGGCAAAGGGATGCAGAATGTGGACGCTACTTATTGTAAGAACAATGCTAAAAATGGGACTTGGACATCTGAGTACTGCTCATTAGTACCCACTTACGTCTAGTCAGACTCAAGTGATTAATCATGGCTCTAGGTCTGATCAATTGAATTTTGTACAAAATTAAATGACGGTTAAAAATAATCATTGTAATGAGCACTTAAAATGACAGATATGACTTAGTGCAGGCTTTCCTCATTAACCTGAGTGTTTTTCTACTACTCTTCTGAAAGCTCTTTCTCTCTCCCTGTATTTGAAGATGAGGCTGATAATGATGACACCACTCAGGTGTCCACATTTATTTGCGAAACCATTGTGTATTCCACAAGCTCCCTCCATTACGTGCGTGGTCTTCTGTTCAGTAGTTTTATATATGTTTTACTGAATTAGTGGTGGCCGTTTCCCGGTCTGTCCACAGATGAGGCCCCCTAAATGCTTTATAACTCAATGAATGCAATTCTGCCTCTTTATCTTGGAGACTATTTTGCCTCCAGTCCCAATGTTATACCCCATCTCGGTTTTTGTTGTGTGAAAGAGTGGTCTGATGACAGATTTCATTTCCCAGAATTTATTACCTATTGTGTGTACTGCAGTTCATTCACAATGACTCCCATCTGCATTTAGGTTGAATGGGGGGCCCCCACCCTGACCCAATTTAATAAAAAAATAATGAGGCCACTCAAAGCTCATAGATGTGTCAGCACTATGAAAAGGGTCTATAATCAATGCAAATGTGATGTTTTCCTGCTTTGTGGAGCACAGGGGTTTGACACCCATCTCTTTTGCTGGATCAAATCAGCCTCCCTCTTTGCTTTGAGAATCTAATGAAAGGTATGGACTCTCTTCTTCTCTCAAAATAAAAAAAAAAAAAAGCATGTAGCTGGATAATTTATTGAAATGTTAATTGGTAGGTTGTTTCATGCTTTATTTTTTTCCTCCCTCCTGTTCCAAGAATGTGGTCAAGTCTTTGAGATGTGAATGTGCCCCTAAGGTTGTACAAAGCATAACCTGCCAATCCATTCATGGGACACCCTCCACCCTGACCCCTAAAAGTTCAGGAACCTTTGTACTGCCCAAGGGTGGAGTTGGGGGAGTATTGATAATGGCCAAGCTTAAATTTTCTGCCATCCAAAGCCAATGGGACCTGCAGGTCAAGTTTAATTTGATTTAAAATTTATTAAATAGTCTGATGTTTTTGTAAACTGTGTATAGGTATAAGCTCACACCCTTTCTTCAGTACTATAAACACACACACACACACACACACTATTTTATGGTGTTTCTGAGGATTTATAGTCCCTATTCCTTAACCCATCTGACCCCACTTTCTGAGATCAATAGTAAGAATTTTAATGATGATTAAGAACTTCCTAGTGAATTTTAACAAAGAATAATTCATGTATTTTTCATGAAGAGGAATAAGAGGGGAGAAGTTAAATAACTTTCTCAAGGTCACACAAAGTGTGTAGTGGGGTCAGGGTAGCAGTAGGCTGTACTACTGCCATGCAAACCATTGCTCTAGGATGCTATCCCCAGGACTGGAGTTTATTTCTTTCATCTTCTGTAGCTTCCTAAAAATATCCTTTAGTAGTTTGCAAATCTAAACCTGGTCATAATGTGCCCAACCCCAACACAGAGGTCAGGCACCATACAAATTCATGTGAAAAGGGGCCTGCCATGTGCCATCACTTGCTAAACCCAACTTCCCACCACACCACCCTTTCTCTTACAAGAACTGTGTGCTCTTGACTGTGTAACTGCTCCCCATTGAATAAATTTTAATGATCTTTATATAACCCTCTCCCTTAACTAACTACTTGACCTTCTGAGTTGTTTCCAAGAAATTTCTATCTGGAAGACAAAGGAGCTGGGATTCTGAAGGCTCCTGGGCAGACTTCCTGATGCCCGGATTCTCCCTCCCCCACGACCTGCCCCCCAATGCATGTAACCCCTTGTTAGTTACACCATGACCTGCCTCAAGGCACGTGGCCCCTCCTTTAAAATCTCATGATCTCTGCTAGTTGGAGAAGCAGACATGAGGCAGCTTCTCCTTTTTTCCCAACAAGATGTCTTTCGTATTAAAAATTCTTTTCTTGTTGGCAATCCTCATTGTCTCAATAATTGGATCTTTGGACCTAGACTGAAATCCCCTTGCAGTTTCAACAACTGGCTATTTCACCTCTCCAAACTTCAAATTCTTTATCAGTAGAATGGGGCTGATAAGAAAACTGATGATATAAGATTGTTGTAGGAATTATTAAAAAAAAAAAAAAAAAGCAGGGCATGTTAAATACTTGTAATAACCAAGGTGGCTGGTTAGCTCAGTTGGTTAGAGCATGGTGCTAATACTTAGCATAGGGCCCAGTACATAGTAAGGGTCAAGTAAATGGTAGCTTATTATAATTAAACTGTACTATTCTAATTATGAAGACTTGCCCTCAGTTTTTTTGTTTGTTTGTTTTTGTTTTTATTGAAACAGGGTCTCACTATATTACCCAGGCTAGAGTGCAGTGGGTATTCACAGGCAAGATTATAGTTCACTGCAGCCTGGAACTCCTGGGCTCAAGTGATCTTTCTAGCCCCAGCCTCCCAAGTAGCTGGGGCTACAGATGTGTGCCACTGCATCCAGCCTCAGTTGTTTTTGTTTGTTTGTTTGTTTGTTTGTTTGTTTTCTCAGTTGTTTGTAAAAGCAGAGGAAGAAACAAACCTAGAAATACTCCTTCACATTTGTAAATTCTTCCTTTACTACCATAGTTTTGAACATATTTCACTGTTGCTTTTTGGATTCCATAAAAATTATGTTTACACATATCCATTTTCCCTAACTAGACTGAGCATACCATATTGATCTTTGACATCTCAGTATCAGGCATAGGAGTAAGCACAGGAGCCAGGGGCTCGAGGGGGCACCATTAATATTTAGGACTTATAAATGGTATCCCCACCACCCCTAGGAGTCCCCAGTGGCACTCTGAGTATGCCCAGAATAAAAGATGGCTATTATAAGAATGATTCTGTATGTTTAAATATGAAGTATAAAGTCATATTTGAAAAGAAATAGAAAATAGTTAAGTGCTGTATTTTCAAATATTTTACCACCTAGTATTAATCTTTTCCAAATTCTTCTAAGGTGTCATTTAATTTTATGCTATAACAGAAAATTCAGAATGTGGTAGTATTCCTGAAGGTAACACACATCTGGCCATAAAGTAGACTAAAGATTTTGCTAGATGTTCTTTATAGGCTTTAATTTAGAATTTAATATTGAGAAGAATAACTTATCATTGACAGTAAGCATAAAATGTCTTATCTTTCCCTTGTTTGTATAAATTAAGATCTTTATAAGTCGAGGTTGGTAACATAAAATATCTTCAAAGCTGGTGCACAGAACTCCTACCAATCATTAAACAAGTTCACAAAGAATTTAAAAGAATCTTGGTTTCATGCAATTTACTATTGATGTGTCCCATGGGGAGAAAAGTTAACTCTTAACAAGAGAGTCAGACTTGAGGGAAGGTTTTAGGAGAAGAAAAGTACTAAAAATTTGAAAGATAAATCAAGCTTTTAGCTTTAGAAAAGAACACAATTCAGGCCAGACTAATTGAAAACTTATGATAATTTCATTAACTGCTTCGAAGCTGCCTTGATCCAATCTGTGAAAGAGTAGTTTGCTAATTAATAATTACAAAATATGGGAGATGTTTAAGGCATTGTTTTCAAACACTATTTGCATTTGTTGTTTTCAAGCATCATTTGCTCACAAGCTGCTAATTGTCATTTGAATTTATTTATTAATCTAGGTCTAACAGAATCTCTAGTAATGTTCACTAGTTATTACTAATGTTATTGTAATCACTAAAAAATTATGTAAGGTATTGGGCAGGTGGGAGGGGGGAGGAGGGGGCGGGTATATACATACATGTGCACTGTCTGGGGATGGTCACACTTAAAGCTCAGACTTGTGGGGGGAGGGAGGGCAAGGGCATTATTTGAAACCTTAAAATTTGTACCTCCATAATATCCTGAAATAAAAAAAAACTAAATAAAGCCTAAACAAATTATGTAAATGTATTTGTGTACAAATTATATTCAGAATTTTTAAGATAATTAAACTTTATGTTCTAATATAGGCTATGGGTTAGCTTTTGATTTACTCAGAAAGATTTAACAGACAACCTCTAAATTCATATTTTCAACTATATAGCCAAGGACTTAACTGCTATGAAGAAAGTAAATAAATAAAACAGTCTTACAAATATGTTGGACAGTTGTCCTAAAGGTTTTTTTTTTTTTACTAAGCTATAAAATTTTTATTTATCTGTCTTAAACTCACATTCATCAGATAAAATAATTTTTCTAAGCTGTCTGTTGCAGAAAGGCATCTTTCCACTTTAATTAAAATCCTTATATCTCCACAGCTGTCATAATTTGCTTTTCTTTCTCAAACTGTCCATGTTAATTTCAGAGGTAAAATGATAAGTAATAGTAATTATTATAATGGATGATTAAATTGAAGACAACTTATATAAATCCAGGGATGCTTTTCAAAACAATTCTGTTTCTATCTCAAAAGTTATGTGGAGCTCACTGATCCTCCAGTCTTCCTCTTAAACCTCTGACAAATCTTCTTACAAGTCCCCCTGACACTTTCCTTCTTTCTCTCTTCTCTGAGTTTTTCTTGGGATTCTCACTTAAATTCTTTTCCTTTCCCCTTCTCATTCATCTTTTGTATAATCCCAGCTGTTGCCATGGAGTCAACAATAGTAACGATTCCCAAATCAATAGCTCTCTGATTTCCCACAAGCAGCTCCATCCAATAATGCAATTTGTGTCTGTGGTATTTCTTTATAAAAGTAAAAACGGAATAATCCCAGTTTAAATCATTCAAATGCTCTATTAATTGATGCATACACTTTTGCTTAAATCAGTATTTCTCTGCATATGATTTTTTAACTCTCATTAAGCATAATTTGTCACATGAGTTTCAACTGATTTCACTTTTATATTTTGTAAGCCTTATACATATAAATAAGTTCACATCATTTATCTTCTGGTTCTAGATGACAGACTGAACCCATGTGGAAGCCTTTCCATTCAAGCCTGAGTAACTAGAGATAGCAGAAAAGATATGTTTTAAAAATCGATTGTCACAGAGGAAAACATTAATGGATATTCTTAGAGGAATCCTAGAGAGACCAAAAAAAAAAAAAGGAAGTGGAAGTTAATATGGGGTGGGAGGGGGGACCTGCTAAAACATCAATAGGAAAAAGTTATTACGAAGGGTACTACTGCTCTGGAGACTTCTGGTTCTAGAAAAGACGGAGTAAACATATTCCATTTTATTCCTCCCACTAATCACAACAAAATATCCTGGACAAAAATTATGACACTTATAGAAGACTCTAAAAGGAGGAGCAAAGAAGTGAGAATGGCTAGGATCCTCAGGACTTGAAGAACAACGTGGCAGTGAGTTTCTTTAGCTTTTTGTTGCTTCATAAATGCCTTGGTCTGGGGGCTAGAGAAGGCCACAACCTAAACACACCAACAGTCACAGGCAGAAAATACCCCTAAGAAAGCTCTGCTTTCTGTAGCCAGAGGATGAGGAAAAAGGTGGCCTAAAAGACAGAAATGCCCTTGAAGACACAAATGCCTTTCACATGCCCTTCAAGCAATAAGCAGCACTCCTCCCTGCAGAGATTTTGGTCAGAACTTTGATTTTGACCATGTTCCTTCAGTAACAGGAAGATGTTCCTTGCCCAAAGATCCTGAGTATAGAACTCTGACTTATAATCCCCTCCTTCAGTAAATGAGAAATGACCCCCCCCCAGGGTCTTAAAAATATAATCAAGATGTTCAGAATACAGTACAAAATTATTGGTCATACCAAGAAACTAGGAAAATCTAAATTCAAAGGAGAAAAGATCATCAACAGATGCTAATGCCAAGATGACACAATGTAATTGTCTGAAAGTGATTTTCGAGAAGCCAAAAAATGTTTTTTACAAGGAATTATGAACAAATAAAAAATGTACAAAATATTAGCAAAGAAATAGGATATGCAAAGAAGACCAAAATGAAAATTCTAGAACTGAAAAATACAGAACCTAAATTAACAAATATTCACTGGATGGGCTCAATAGCAGAATAGAGATGGCAAGGAAGAAATCAGAAATTATCTAAAAAACAGAAAGAAAATAACTTTTTAAAAATAAATTGAGACTGGGTACAGGGGCTCATGCCTGTAGTCCTAGCACTCTTGGGAGGCCAAGGTGGGAGAATTGCTTGAGCTCAGGAGTTTGAGACCAGCCTGAGCAAGAGTAAAAACCCATCTCTACTAAAAATAGAAAAATTTAGCCAGACATGGTGGCAGGAGCCTGTAGTCCCAGCTACTCCGGAGGCTGAGGCAGGAAGATCACCTGAGCCCAGGAGTTTGAGGTTTCTGTGAACTAGGCTGATACCACAGCACTCTACCTGGGGCAACTCTGTCTCAAAAAAACCCAATAAGTAAATAAATATAAATAAAAATAAATTGAACCCTAGGTAACAGTAGGATAATAACAAAAGATCTAAAATTTGTGTCATCAAAGTTCCAGAGGAGAAAAAAGAATGCAGGACTGAAAAATATTTGACAAAACAATGGCTAAGAACTTCCCAAATTTGACCAAAGACACAAACCTACAAATTCAAGAAACTGAGAAAAACCCAAAAACAATAAAGTCAAAGAAATCAACACCCAAATACATCATGGTAAAAATTCAATATAACATTTTGAATTACCAGTTACAACAGTTTTTAAGTGATAGAAAAAAAGAATTCCATAGCCAGTGAAAATATCCTTCAGGAATAAGAAGAATAAATACATTTGAACATTTAAAAAAATACCTAGGAGAATTTATCACTGGTAGAATAAGAGAATAGCTAAAGGAAATTCTTCATACAGAAAAGAAATGATAACAGAAGGCAACTAAGAACATTGGAAATGAAGAAAGAACATATTTTTAAAGGATATATTTTTTTATATTTTTATATATTTTATATATTTTAATATTTTATATATTTTTAAAGAACATATATTTAAAGGATAAATATAAAAGTAAGTCTAATAGACTATTTTGTCATTGTGATTTTTAAAAATTGTTAGCAGTTAAAAGGAAAGCTTATGACAATGCCTGATATGGTTCTCAATGTATGTATAAATAATATTTTATTTATTTTATTTTATTTTATTTTTTTGAGATAATATCTGATTCTGTGGACCAGGCTAGGGTTCAATGTCATCATTACTCACCATAGCCTCAAACTCCTGTGTTTAAGTGATCCTCCTGCCTCAGCCTCCTGAGTAGCTGGAAATATAAGTGTATGCCACCATACATGGCTAATTTTTTTCTTATTTTTTGTAGAGATGGGGTCTCACTATGTTGTCCAGGCTGATCTTGAACTCCTGGCTTCAAGCAATCCTCCCACTTTGGTCTCTCAAAGTGCTGGGATTATAGGTATGAGCCAATGTACCCAGCCAGAAGTAATATTTTAAGACAATTATGTTATAAAGGGAGAGACTAAAGTGACCTAAATTGTGATGATGTATCCACATTCTACTTGAAGTGGTAAAATCTTGATAGTAATAGACTACAATAAGCAATATATACTTATTGTAACCCCTAGAATAACCACTTAAAAAAATTGCTTGAAGAGACACACTCAAGAGTTATGCTGTAGATAAATCAAAATAGAATAATAAAATAAAAGTTCAAGTAGCTCATGGGAAGACAGGAAAGGATAAACAGAGAAATAAAAAACAGAGGGAACAAGCAAAATAAGTAAGAAAATCACAGATGGAAATTCTGAAATATTAAAAATTACCTTAAATCTAAGTGGTCCAAGCATACCAATTAAAAGACAAATATTGACAGAAAGAACTTAAAAAAAAATAACCAATGAAATGGTGGCTCCCAAATTCACTTCAAATGTAATGACATATAGTTATTACAGGTAATAACTATATGGTTAAAGGTAAACTATGGTTAAAGGTAAACTATAAGGTTAAAGGTAAACTATGGTTAAAGGTAAACTATAAGGTTAAAGGTAAACTAAAGGTAAGAGGATAGAAAAAGATATACCATGAAAACACTAATCAAAAGAAAGTTGGAGAGGCCATGTTAATGCTAGATGAGGTAGCCTTCAGAACAAAGAAAACTATAAAGGACAAACATGACATTATATAATGATAAAAGGACCAACTCACAAAGAAGATATTACAATCTTAAATATATATATATATATATATATATATATATATATAAAACAGCAGAGCTGCAAAAATATTACTACATGAATCAGAAGCTGACAGAAATGAAAGAAGAAATAGACAAATCCATAATTAAATTATAGTTGAGGACTTCAACACTCCTTTGCTAGAAATTGATAGAAACTAGACAAAATGTCAGCAAGGACTTAAAAGAATTGAACAATATCATCAATTAATGAAATCTAATTGATATTCATAAGAATACTTCATCCACCAATAGCAGAATACATGTTCTTTTAAAGTATGCATGGGACATTCACAAGAGACCATATCTTAGGTTATAAAATAAACCTTTACAAATTTAAAAGATTTCAGATCATAAAAAGTATGTGCTCTAATCATAATGAAATCAAACCAGAATTTTAACAACAGAAATTCTATCCCAAGGAAAATTTGGATGGAAAAATATCCAAACGCTTGGAAATCAAACAACCTACTTCTAAATGGTTCATGTGTCCCAGAGAGAGAGGTTAGGGAGAAGGAGGATGAGAGGAAAGTAGGTGTGGTTATGAAAGGGCAACGTGAGGGATATTTGTCCTGTGGGAACTACTCCATGTCTTGACTGTGATGATGGATACATAAACCTACAAAGATACATAAACCTACAAAAATCATTTAATACTTAATACACACATACACATACAAGTCCACATACAAATTAATATAAGTAAAACTGGGAAATCTGAATAAAATCAATGTTTTTTATGTCAATATCCTGGTTGTGATGCTATACTATACTTTGTAAAATATTATCATCAAGAGAAATGGGGCAAAGTGTACAAAGGATCTCTCCATATTATTTCTTACCACTGCATGTAAATCTGTAGGATGTAGCTAAAATGGTGCTTAGGGGAAATTTTTAGCAATAAAAAACTCATCCTTTAGCCCAAGTTGCCAGTAATTTTTGCTCAGAAAGTCCTGATTGTGCAAAAGCATGGAAAATATTAGTTGCATGCTGGACAAGTAGACAATCGATTTAAATGTAACGTGTAAAACTATAAAATTTTAGAAGGAAACATAGGAGAATATCTTTGTGATCTTGGGTTAGGTGAAGAGTTAGCTATGACACCAAAAGCATGAGTCATGAAAACAATACTCAAATGAATTATAGTCCATCAAAATTAAAAATGTTTGTCCTGCAAACAAATATGCTATTAAGAAGATGAAAAGACAAGCCAAAAAGACTGGGAGAAAATCTTTGCAAACTATATATCTAATAAAACACTCAGATCCAGAATATATAAAGAAAATTCTAAACTCAGCAGTGAACCAATCAAGTCAATTAGTAATGAGTAAAGGGTTTGAACAGGCACTTTACTTAAGGAGACATATGGGGGGCAAATACGTACATTAAAAGATAATCAAGAGCATTGGTGTGGTGGGCAGAACAACGTGCCCCAAAAGACTTCCACCTTCTAATCTCTGGACTTGTTAAGTATGTCTCTTACTTGGCAAAAGGGACTTTGCAGATGATTAAGGTTAAGGACCTTGTGACAGGAAGATTATCCTGGATTAGTCAAGTGGGCTCAGTCTAATCATGAGTCCTTAAAAGGTGACAACATTTCCTGGCTGCAGTCAGAGATACAGTGACAACAGAAGAAGGGTCAGAGAGATGGGATGTTGCTGGCTTTGAAGTTGAAAGAAGGGGGCCATGAGGCAAGGAACCCCTGCAGATTCTAGAAGCTGGAAAAGGCAAAGAAACATTTTCCTGTAGATCAAGACAGAAATAGAACCCTGCCTGCACCATGATTTCAGCCCAGTGTGACCTATGTCAGACTTTTGACCTACAGAACTGTGAAATAATAAGTCTGCCTTGTTTTAAGCTGCCACAGTTGTAGTAATTTGTTATGGCAGCAATCAAAAACTATATAATTA
Source organism: Microcebus murinus (assembly GCF_040939455.1). Taxonomy (NCBI): domain Eukaryota; kingdom Metazoa; phylum Chordata; class Mammalia; order Primates; family Cheirogaleidae; genus Microcebus; species Microcebus murinus. Next base: position 44,246,074 of record NC_134112.1, read on the forward strand.
GTCCTTACAGAAATGGACATAAAACCGCGATGAGATACCACCACATGCCTATTAGAATAGTTAAAATAAAAATTAATGACAGTACCAAACACTGCTAGAGGATGCAGAGGAACTGGATCTTCATAAATTGCTAGTGAGAATGTAAAATGATGGGGTTATAGGAAACAGTTTTTCAGTTTCTTAAAAAACTAAACATGCAATAATCACATGACCCAGCAATTACAACTCGGGGACATTTATGCCAGAGAAATGAAAACTAATGTTTACACGAACACTTGTAAAAGAATGTTCATAGCAGCTTTATTTGTAATGGCCTCAAACTGGAAAACAATCCAAATGTCCTTCAATGGATAAATAAACAAACTGTGATACATTCATACTATGGAATACTTGTCAGCAATAAATAGAAACAAAATATAGATAACAGGCAACAATTTGCATAGATCTCAAGAGCATGATTCTGAATTTTAAAAAAGGCAATCTCAAAGGAATTAAAGACTGTAAAATTCCATTTTCATAACATTCTCAAAGTGACAAACTATACTGATGGAGAACAGATCAGTGGGTGCCAGGGTTGAGTGCAGAAAAGTGTGTGATTATTAAGGGGTAGCATGAAGGACTTTGTTGTGATGAAATAATTCTGTATCCTAGTTGTAGTGGTAGTTATTTTAATCTATATGATAAAATTCTATGGACCTGCCCCCTCATAAAAGTATATCCTGCATATACATAGTAGCCAAAAAGTGGAAGTAATCCAAATGTCCATCAACTGATGAATGGATACTCAAAGTGTGGCATATCAATACAATTTATTTGGCAATAAAAAGGAATGAAGTATTGATACATACTACAACATGGAGGAAAGTATTAGGCAAATCTATAGAGACACAAGGCAAACTAGCAATTGCCTAGGGCTGGATGGAGGATAATCAAGACTAACCACTAATGAGTACTAGTATTTTTTGAGCTGATGAAAATATTCTAAGATCAAATAGTATTGATGGTTGCACCATTCTGTGAATTTACTAAATATTATTGAATTGTACACTTTAAATGGGTGAATTCTGTGGTATACGGATTACATGGCATATGAGTCACATCTCAATACAGCTGTACTTTTTTAAAAAGCAGTGTATATAAAAACTGGTAGAAACTGCATAAGATTTGTACCTGATGTAATAGTATCATACCAACGTGGCTTTCCTAGAGAGTACGTGGGCATTCTCTGTACTATTTTGAACATTCCTGTGATTCTTAAATTATTTCAGAATGAAAATATGAACAGTAAGAAAAGTGTGCTGCTCCATGCACACAAATGAAAGATACATAAAGTGGGAGGGAGCCCGAGGGCAAGGAACAGAAAGATAACGAGGTTACTACAACAGGAACAGGAACAGGTAAGTATGCCAGCCACGCCACACTCCCCTTGTTGTTGTGTACAGCAACAAGCAAGAGTGGTCCCTGCTTACATTTGGCAATAAATGTAGGGAACTTGACTGGAAAGGAAGAGCGAGAGGGCCTTAGAATAATGGTCGGAGTCAGGATGAATGAGAAGTGTCCAGCCCAAAGACTTGCCACAGGTACACTGCCACCAGCAGCCTATTCTGCCTCTACCCCAAAGTGCCTGCTAGCAGGTCCACTCCCAGCCTCACTTTAAGACTTTCCTCCATAAGCAGACTGGAATAAATAGATTGAGCTTTCACAGGATGGCCTGACGAAGCATCACAGATATAAAAATGCACATACTCCCTATCAAGGTAAGCCAGCCTCATGACTGGGGGACACCAAATAAGAAATAATGCACGCATAGAGAAATGGTTAATAGAGGAGGCAGAACTGGACTTTTAAACGCCACCATTACTTCATTTAACATATATTTCTTGCACCTCTCCGATATGTACCAGACATTCCTTTAACTTTTGGGGATACTGCTTCGGATAAGGTGGTTAAAGAATATCTCTAATGAGGAGATGACCATTGAACAGACCTCTGAATAGTGTGCAGGGGCAAGGCTTCTACCACCCAGGGGAAGAGCAGGGCGAGCATTGCGGGGAACAAGTGTATGTGCTTGAAGGGTTTGAAATGTTGACAATAGCATAGAGACCAGATGGGCTTAGCATGGGAGGGCAGGGTTCAGAGAATCCACAGGGGGCCTGGTCATATAAGGCATTCTAGGCCATTAGGAAGACTTTTGGTTTTATTCTAAGTTTAATTAATACAAGAGAAGCATTTCCACCAGCAATTCTTTTAAAAAGAATCAACGAGCAATCACGTAAATTAAAGGTTTCATCTTTGAATTGAATCATTCAATAGATGAGTAGAATAGCAGATAGGGCACAAAACAAGAGCAAATTAGTGAGCTGGAGGAAAAAACAAGTATTTTTTTCCCAGAATGCAGAACACACACAATAAAAAGATATGAAGTAAGAAAAAAAAAAAAAGAAAGACAATGATCCATCCAGAAGATCCTAATTTTATTTAATAAAAATATTAAAAGAGATTATTAAAAAGTCTTTTTAGAAAAAATGAAGATGTGGCATCAGTATTCAAAGCAATATAAATACAAATATATACTTGAATAATTCCATTAAAACCTTCAATTTATAAGAAACAGAAAACCCTATACTTAATGAAGATATAAATACCTACCAAATCACCATAGATCATAACAAAATTTGATCATGTACTCTGCTACAAAAAGAAGTCTCAAAAATTCCAAAAAATAGCCATGATACAAATCATGGCTCTGGTCATATTGCAATAAAATTTAAAACAATAAAATTTAAATCAATTGTTTTGTAAAATTCTATGAATTCATACATTTTAAATAAAAAATTCCAAATACTTTATGAGTTAGCAAAATCAGATGCTGTTTCACACCCAGCAAACTGCAAGAGGAAAAAATATTTGACAATACCAAGTATTAAGAAGTGTGGAAGGCAACGTGAATTCCCATAAGCTGCTAGTGGGAGTGTAAACTGGCACAGCCATTTTGAAGTGCAATGTAAGCTTATCTAGTAAAATTAGAGATGACTGCACCCTAATGTTAACAGTGGTCGATGTGACCACCTTGGTTCTTGTTTCCTCACGATTGAAGAATAAAAGCAAGGGACACAAAAGTTTAAATCAGAGAGCATAGAAGTTTATTAGTAAGCAACAGTATACTCCGAGAGTGTAGGAGTGGGCACACATTCAAACCAACAGTGGCCCCAGAGTTTCTGTGTCATGCCTTTCCCTCCGGTCTGGCCTTTCCTCCTTTGTGAGAATGTCTCTCCCCCATTTTTCTTAACCAATGGGCATGTTGTCACCTCCCTGCAGCCAGGCGCGGGATGTAGCAAGACAGTGAGAGATTTCATCACCTACTCAGCACAGCACTCAATTTAAAACTTCTAAGTTATTTCTGGAATTTTCCATCTAATGTTTTTGGACTTTGGCTGACCATGGGTAACTGAAACCATGGGAAGTGAAACTGTGGATAAAGGGGGACTGTTGTAATCACCACCACGACCAGGCTACTGATCTCCCTTCTGCCCCGGATATAGACAACACAAAAAAACATAAAAACATACATGTCTTGAATGACATTTAACCCAGTTTGTATCCCTAAAATTAGTTTTAAGTTTTCATTGGTTGAAATGAAGAAATCACAAGAGAAATTATAAAATGTTTAGAATTATAAGACATCTGAAACATTATATATCAAAATTTCAAGGATGCAGCTAAAGCCATATTTATAAAATTTAGAATGCAAGAAACTGAAAATTTCTGAAATGAATTAAATTCATTCATGAATAAAGGTTCAATTCAAAAAATAGAGAAAAGAGCAGAATAAAGTTAAAGAGAATAAAAGGGAATATTAAAGCTAACAAGAAAAATTAATGATATAATACAAGAGAACAAGATATGACCAACAAGGAAAAGTTGATTATTTGAAAAATCTTTTAAAGTACATAAGTCTTTGGTCAGATTGGTGAAGAAAAAAAGAGAGAAGACAAAAGTAAATAGTGTCAGCCAAAAAATAGAATAAAACTATAGATACAGTGAGCAGTTTTACAAATTAGAAAATAATATAAGCAATTTCAAACCAATAACTTGAAACTCTAGACAAAATTTGACAATTTTTCAGAAAATTTATTATTATTGTTTTTTGAAAAAGAAATAAAAACCAGGATAAATAAGTAACCATTAAAGAAAATAAAGCCATGACCAAATCCCCATCTAACACAATATCAGGTCCAGATATGCAAAGAACAGTACATGCTAATTTTCCCACAAATTTCAAAGAGAAGAAAGATACACAGTTACTTTATAAAACTAATATAATCTCAAAACAGAAACAAGGCAAATACTGCCCAAGAAATAAAATTAAGAGGTCAATATCATTTAAGAACATAGAGGTAGATTTTTAAATAAATATTAGCAAATAAAAACTAGCAGTATACTTTTTAAAAATACATGACCAAGTAGAATTTATCTCTGTTGTTAAGATTGTTCACTATTTTAAGAATCTATATATGTAATTTACCATGTTAGGTTAAAGATGAAGCAATATGATCATGCCAAAAAATATAAGTAAAGCTTTGGGTAGAAATCAATATTCATTTATATTTTTTAAATTTTTTTTTAGGTAAAATAAAGACATTTATTAAAGAGGGGCTCCCAGGAGACACCAGCAAGAGAATGGGAGAGGGACAAGAAAAGGGAAGGAGTCAAGCAAGTGTGTGATTTCATGGAAAGTTCCAGCTCAGCCTGATCCTAGCAGGCTCTGGAGTATAAACTACTCCTAAGAACATGTTCTTCCTTGAGGTAAGGAAGCTGGGTTTTTGGACACCTAGTCAGTCTCTGGCCTCAGACATTGCAGGGTGAGTTGGAGGGGCGGTGGCCACAGGGGACGAAGAACTCCCAGACACTGCTGGCTCGCCACAGGGGCTGGACTGGCTCCAGCACCAGGACAGATGCCATCCTTTAACTGCAAAGCACTCAGCTGGGGGCTGGGCACAGAGAGCTGGCAGAAGGGACCTGTGGGGATCTGGGTTGACCAACCAACAGCTTCAACTGCAAGTGGCTCTTCCAGTATCGCCTGCTGTCACCGCCAGGCACGAGTTTGGGGTATTTTATCATGTTCTATTGCAAGAGGAAATGAATATCTTTTGAATTTCTGAAGATAGCTTTTCATTGAGAGACACGCTCTGTTCTCCCAGTGGGTAGAGGGGGGTGTTCCTGCAATGCCTCTGTAAGACTGAGCGATCGTCCTACTGGAAGATGACCAGTGCCCACTTGAAAGCTACACAGGGACTCCTTTGGGCTTACCTGGCCCTGTAGTTCTGTGATTTCCTGAGGCATGCACCAGCTGACAGGTGCAGAGAGCAGATTTCCAGAGGCTGCTTGTAGATGGCCAAACATTTCATAGAATCTATCTATGGAATTCTTTCTTTCTTTCTCTTTCTTTCTTTCTTTCTTTCTTTCTTTCTTTCTTTCTTTCTTTCTTTCTTTCTTTCTTTCTTTCTTTCTTTCTTTCTTTCTTTCTTTCTTTCTTTCTTTCTTTTCATTTTGTTAGAGACAGTCTCACTCTGTCACCCAGACTACAGTACAGTGGCAACATCATAGCTTACTGCAGCCTCAAACTCCTGGGCTCAGGCCATCCTCCTGCCTCAGCCTTCCTAGTAGCTACAGGTATGTGCCAACCCACTGGCTAATGTTTCTATTTTTCGTAGAGACAGGATCCCACTATGTTGCCCAATGTGGCCTTGAGCTCCTGGCCTCAAGCAATCCTGCTGCCTCAACTTCCCAAAGTGCTGGATTACAGACGTCAGCCACCAAGTCCGGCTTATCTAGGAATTTCTGAAGTCCATCATCCTGTTCCTTGGTTTTTGGTTGGGTTTTCACAGAAAGGTTAAGCCAGAAGTTCTCAGAAGTCCAGAAATCATTTTGTCCAGTATTTGGCTTTCTTTATTTAAACTCAAATGCTCTTCCTTTCTTTATGTAGATCTCAGTTTCTGACCTATGTCATTTTTCTTCTCTCTAAAGAACATCTTTTAACATCTCTTACGGGGTAGGTCTACTGGCAACAAATTCTCTCATTTTCATCTGAGAAAGGTTTTATTTTCTCTTCACTTTTGAAGGATAATTTTGTGAGGTGCAGAAGAATTCTAGGTTGGTGGAGTTTTTTTCTCAACACTTTATTTTACTCCACTCTATTCTTGCTTGTGTGGTTTCTGAGGAAAAGTCCGATATAATTCTTATCCCTGTTCTTCTATAGGTAATGTATTTTCATTCCTCTGGCTTCTCTCACAATCTTTTTATCTTTAATTTTCTGAAGTTTACATATGATATGGGGGGTGTTTATCCTGCTTGGTGTTCTCTGAGCTTCCTGAATCTGTGATTTTGTGTCTGACATTAATTTGGTGAAATTATCAGCCATTGTTTCTTCAAATATTGCTTCTGTACCATTCTTTCTTCTGTTATTACCATTATGCATATGTTCCATCTTTTGTAGTTGTCCCGCAATTCTTGGATATTCTATTCTAGGTCTTTTCCAGTTTTGTTTTTCTCTTTGCTTGTTCAGTTTCAGTAGTTTTTGCTGTGATGTCCTCATGCTCAGAGACTTTTTTTTTCCTTAGCTGTGTCCAGTCTACTAATGAGCTCATCAAAGGCATTCTTCATTTCTGTTGCAGTGTTTTTTATCTCTGGCATTTCTTTTTGGTTCTTTCTTATCATTTCCATCTCTCTGCTTACTTTACCCATCTGTTCTTGCATGTTGTCTACTTTTCCCATTTGAAGCCCCTTAGCATATTAGTCATAGTTTTAAAAAATTCCTAGTCTGGTAATTCCAACATTCCTACCATATGTGACTTCAATTCTGATGCTTGTTCAGTCCCTCAAAACTGCATTTTCTGCCTTTTACTGTGCTTTGTAGTTTTTTGTTGAAAGATATACATGATGTACTGGTAAAAGGAACTGTGGTAACTTGACTATTAGTGATCTAATGGTAAGGTCTAGTAAGTTGTGATGGTCTATATTCTCCTGTCTGTCTCTCCAATTTTGGGGTTGTTGGGTTGATCTGTGACCTCACTTCTCTGAAGGACCTAAGAAGAATGGTTGATTTTTCAGGTCGTATAGATGTTTACTTGTTGTTAAGATAGAGTGGTGACTTCTAAGCTTACATGCCCCACACTTTGTTTTTTCAATGGTCTTTGCATATTAGGTACATAAGGGAGCCCCTTTCATTTGCAAAAAGGTACTTATCAAACATCTAAACTATATTTAATGTTAGAACTTGAGAAACATTCCAGTTAGTCATTTCTTCTCTTTTTACTAATATTCAATGTATCTTGGAGGGCTTAGATAATGCTAAAAAAGAGAATATAGATATAAATACTGGAAAAGGAGAGAGAAAACTCTATAGAAAATAATTATTTTCTACTAGAAAATCCAAAGCAATAAACTAACAACAAACTCTTAGAAGTACAAAGAGAGTTCAGTTCAGCAAGGCAGTTTTAAAAATCCTATTTTTATATATTAGCAAAAACATAGTAGAAAATATAATTTTTAAAATGTCCCTTTCACATAAGCAACACAATCATAAAGTATTTAGAAATAAAATTGATTTAAAATATATGCATAACACCGTTGTGGAGAAACTATGAAACTTTATTGAAAGACATAAAAGAAGACTTGAATGTGGGGTTATATACAACATTTTATTAGAAGTCCTAACTAATGAAAATAAATAGAGAAAACAAAGTGTCAATGGTGGAAAGAAAGATGTAAAATTGGTCTTTTTGCAGTCAATAATATTGATTACTTGGAAAATTAAATTGAAGCCAAGAACACACTGGCAAGATGTTTTCTTAGATTTCCAGCAAGAGAGCCTAGATATATAGTTTACATGCAAAAACTAATATCTTTTCCATATCCAGTTAGTAACCAATTATTAATAGAATATGTGAGTTGATTAGTAGCCCCCGAAAAGTCACATCTACCTGAAACCTCAAAATGTAACTTTATTGGGGAGTAAGGTCTTTGCAGATATATTAGTTAAAGATCTCCAGATGAAATCATGCTGGATTTAGGATGAGTCCTAAATTCAATGACTGGTATCTTTTAGGAGAAAGGAGCGGGAGATTTTGGAGGCACAAGGAAGAAGGCCATGTGAAGATGGTGGCAGAGGTTGGACTGGTGCTGCCCCAAGCCAAGGGCTGCACACCGGAAGCTGGAAAAGTTAGGGCAGGACATTTTCCTAGAGCCTTGGGAGGGAGCATGGCCCTACCCACACCTTGATCTCAAACCTCCAGCCTCCAAGAGAATAAATTTCTGTTTTTGTAAGTCATTGAGTTTGTGGTCATTTTCGGTGGCAGCCTTAGGAAACTAGTTTACCATGATATCACAAAAAAACACTATAAATTACCTAGGAATAAATCCAATTATAAACATGCACAATCCACATTAAAAAATCATATATTTTTACAAAAAGACAAAAAGAAGACCTAAATAAATGGCTAAATACCAAGTTGATGGGCGAGAAGATTCATGGCTTTAAAGATGTCAATTCTCAAAGCATTAGTCTGCAAATTCAGTGTACCCCATGTCTAAGACCGAAATGATTTTTCATACTTTTCCATGGTGATCATAAAATTTATATGGCAGTATAACTTTTCAAGAATGACTAAGATACTTTGTTACCACATGTTCAGAGATATAACTTAAATATTTAGATGAATTTTTGAGGGTGGAATAAACATAAACTGCGTTTTTCCTTTGCTCTCACACCACACCACAATCAACACAGAAGACTTCTGGGACCAAACGTGTGGGGAGCTTTCCCCACACACCAAGCAATGGACACCAGCTGGGTGTCCTCTACGTCAATTTAATTCTGATGCTATCTGCCTGGAGATAGTGTCGGGTCCTACAGGTTGGGGCTCTCTGGCTTGCACACGCCCGTCGTTAAGTCTAGGCCTCTGAAACTTCTGACTCACCGGCTTCACACTGGGTTCCCACGAGCTCTGTCGTTGGGCTTGATTAATTTGCTAGAGCAGCTCACAGAACTCTGGAAAACACTTACGTTTACCCGTTTATTATAAGGGATATTACACAGGAGACAGATGAAGAGATATGCAGGGCGAGGCATGGGAGAAGGTCACACAGCTTCCATGCCCTCCCTGGGCCTACCACCCTCCAGGAACTGTGTGTGTGGCTAGCCCACTCCTGAGATCAGTGCATATCATCATTGTCAAAGTGATTTAACCACAAAACAGTCTGTATCTGTTTGTTATGAAACATCAAGCAAAGAAAGCAACTCCCAAATTACATAGCAAAATAACCTCAACAATTATATGAGATTACATAATTTTCTTTAGTAAACATCTTTAAACTCCAAGAAAATTTGAAATGAAGTACATAGATGTCAAGACAAACAAATCTCTTTTATTAACAATTTAGTGTTAAGAATTTGGCACATATTTATAGTCTATGTACCTGTGATAGTTAGAATTTAATCGAGTAGAATTTTAGCTTATTTGAACAACAGTCTTGTGATTCCAATTTTAAATGTATTAAGTTATTTATTTAGACTTGTCATTTTAATTTAATATTTTTGCTTGATAAACATTAATGAAACGTTAAGAAAACTTAGGAATCACCTATTTGTAAGTATAATTGATTTGCTATATGAGTTATTTGCATACTCAGGATAATTTTGTTCAATCAGACAATATAGAATTTAAAAAGGAAATAGAATATATTAGTTTTGTGAGTACAGCTTGACATAATGAAGTCTAGATAACGATGTTTGTAACTTGGGCTTAACATAATCAAAGACCTCTTACAAGTGATTGTTAAAATTTGGTTTCATAGCATGTAACTTTAATAAAGTATTAATTTTTAAAACCAAATATAGCCTTTGAAGAGTATTTTCTATGGTAAAAAGAGTCATGTTCAAGGCACTGAAAAAATTAATTGACTACACATTTATACATATATTTTTTGAGACGCTTTCAGCTAGTTGACAATGTTGTTTAGTAAACATACACACACAATAATACCATATGTTTCTAGACATACAGATATAAGAAAATAATAGCTATTAAAATAAAATAATAGGCCAGGCACAGTGGCTCATGCCTGTAATCCCAACACTTTGGGAGGCTGAGGAGAAGTGGGAGGATCACTTGAATCCAGAAGTTTGAGATCAGCCTGGGCAACATAGCAAGACCCCCCGTCTCTACCAAAAAAGAATTTAAAAAAGAAATAGAAAAAGAAAATAAGAAGATGGTAATAAGTAAGAAAACAAGGTGATTGGTAAGAAAATAGATAAGAAAAGAATACATATGAAACTGAGAAGAGTGTTTTCCCCTGGAAAAAAGTCAAAGAGACTTTAATTTTATCAGTAACCTTTGGATATTTTACAATGTGAAAGCATTTATGTATCACTTATGTAAGGAAAAATAAAGAAAGTCCTTTGTCAAGTTATGTGTACCCATTTTGGGTTCAATAATCAGGGTCAACATACTTCCAACTGTCTTGTTTCTGACCAAGTCTGTGTCCAGGGAGTTAACCTTGCTTGTTTATTGTTAATAGAAAGCCATTCTTCAAGTACTACCATTTCCAACCACCTTTGGGGTCATGCTGCCTTCTATAATGGGTAAAACTAAAAAATTCAGACATGGTTCAGATGTGTTAATAATTTGGGCACTACTGTTGAGGGTTTAGTATAGTTTAGTTTTATTTGACAATATGACCATGGCAAGAGGTGAAATATAATGGTTTAGGGCTGCAGTCACCACCCTGGCGGACTGGGCACAGAGCTCTGCCACGTCCCAACCCCCTCCGTCAGTGGAAAATGGTCTTCCATGAACTTTAGGAAGGTGGGGGGCTCACAGCAGGAGGTGAGCAGCAGGCTAGGGAGCTTCATCTGTATTTACAGCCACCCCCATCACTCACATCACCGCCGGAGCTCCGCCTTTCCCCACCCCAATCCCGTGGAAAATTTGTCTTCCATGAAACTGGTCCCTGGTGCCAAAAAGGTTGGGGACCACTGGTTTAGGGAATATCAGGGAGAAAAATAAGAAAGCATGCTTGAAAAGAGACACTGGGGTGGGGACCTATTGCCATAGGAGATCAAGACCATGTTTTCCAAGTATTACACTTGGTATTTTTGAAGAACTAAAAGTAGAATTCTTTCTGAGGAACTAAGACTCTTGTTTGTTTACTAGCAAAAGAACCTGCGGCCAGGTTGGGAATGCAATGATAGGTTTTGGGCATGGTCTAGAAGAGAAGGCAGGCCAGAGGGAAGGCTGAAGTACTTTTCATAAAGATTTCCTAGGGCAAAATTGGGAGGATCCTGTTATTGAAGCTAAATGTTCTTGGATCAAGATACATTTAAACTTACACTCGGCCTGGTGCGGTGGCTCACTCCTGTAACCGTAACACTCTGGGAGACCAAGGTGGGAGAATCATTTGAGGTTAGGAGTTCCAGACCAGCCTGAGTGAGATCCCGTCTCTACTAAAAAGAGAAAAATTGTCCAGGCATCATGTAGTCCCAGCTACCAAGGAGGCTGAGGCAGAAGGATGGCTTAAGCCCAGGAATTTGAGGTAGCAGTGAGCTATGATGATGCCACCGCAGTCTAGCTGGTATGATAGAGGGAGACTCTGCCTCCAATAAAAAAAGAAAAGAAAAACAAAGAACATTTAAACTTATCTTATTTGATTCTGTCTTGAAGAATTAAGTAGGCAAATTAAAATGAATTACTGCATTACTGGGCTTGTATACAAAAGTTTGGTGAAGTTGGGATATTTAACTAAAGCTACCGTTACCTATTGAAAGCTTGTGCTTAGAAAATGTTATTAGGTCATAAAATTTTTTTGTCTTACTTTTATTTTTATCTTATTTTATTTCAGAGTATTACGGGGGTACAAATGTTTTGGTTACATAAATTGCTTTTGTACAGTTTCAGCCAGATAGTGGCCATTGTACCCATTACATGTGAATTTACCCATCCTCATCTCCCCCCTCCCACCTGCTTCATAGAACGAGTTGGGGAGGATTCCTTCCTTGAGAATTTTCTTAAAAAATAGATTAGTGATGGATGTCGCCTTTCCTGATAAGGCTTTAGCAATATCTGATAGAATTATGAAACTTGCTGAAACTGTGAAAAATTTGCCCAGCATGGGATACAGCCCCACCCTGACATGGAAACCAGAGCCTGCAGTCTGAGTGGGGGTTGCTGCCCTCCTCGCCCACTGTTCCCCTCATCTCCTCCTCTGTGTGCTCCCAACTGTTTCCTCTGTCCAGTTTCCTCCACCGGGAACTTTCCGTCATTCCCCTGGCCTGTGTGGACATACTGCTGTGGTTTCACATGCTTATGGGCCTCCATGCAGTGCCCCATGTTGCTAGAATTGGCCTCATTTTCTACTCTCAAGACACTCAAATAACTTCAATTTCTTCTTATACCTAAGGAGTCATAAGACTTACTTTTTTTTTTTTTTTTTGAGACAGAGTCTCACTCTGTTGCCCGGACTAGAGTGCTGTGGTGTCAGCCTAGCTCACAGTAACCTCAAACTCCTAGGCTCAACCAATCCTTCTGCCTCAGTCTCCTGAGTAGCTGGGACTACAGGCATGCACCACCATGCCCGGCTAATGTTTTCTATATATTTTTAGCTGTCCAGCTAGTTTCTTTCTATTTTTAGTAGAGACAGGGTCTCGCCCTTGCTCAGGCTGGTCTTGAACTCCTGAGCTCAAATGATCCACCCACCTCAGCCTCCCAAAGTGCTAGGATTATAGGAGTGAGCCACCGTACCCGGTCAAGACTTACTTTTTAAGACAGTTTTTCTAAAATATATTAGCGTCAAGGAATGTAAAAGATTTTATTGAAAATGAATCATAAAGTAACAGAATACTGAGGACTTAATTTAGCATCCCTTCATCTCTACAATTAATCATATTTCCTATAAACAGCCATTATGTTTTTAAGTCATAGAGTATCACGTCAACATAGATGAAAAGCACTATTTGTGTTTGGAATAAGAAACAGGCCTGCACCTAACTGTCTTGCGAAATGTGAGCTCACCTTCCCCCTAAGGCACCTGGGAAAATTCAAGCTCTATAGCTTCTGTGAAATATAAAATAATAAAAAAAAGATAAGATGGGTACAGGTTTAAAAAGAAATAATAACAATAAAACACTGCTTTCAGGAAAAATATATGAAAGGCAGAAAATGAGATAGGTCTCCAAATGTAATTTCTTAAAGATTCTCATGACTGTTCTTCTAAAATAATGCATAATAATGCTCATAAAATAACACCTAAATTCCTTCTACTTCTCTGTGCTGTACACACATAGCTCATTAGCAAAAGGGGTGGGTTACTGGAAAGGGGAGTATTAACTGACTGAGAAGTTTCCAGATCTTTAGAACATCTTCCCTACAGAGATAGTTCCTGGCCTTTCCCACTGGCCAGCACTGGCCCTTCTCTGCCCTTAGCATTCATGAAAATGCTGGCCTGTCTTCTCAGGCTGCAGCCAGGCTCGGACTGTCCCTGATAATGTCAAGGACTAGCTCTGATCTCTGCTAATCTGCTGGTCTTTACCTCTATTCCTCGGATGTTTCCTTGAACAGGCTTTGAGTCTCTCCTCTAAACTCAAAATCCACTGTGATTTTCTTCCTTTGTTTCCTGTGGTAGGCCCAGCTCTATGCCTTGCACTCCTTTTGCCTCTAAGAGCCAAAGCTCTTCAACAGAACAAAGAATAAATGGCAGGAAAGGGTACTCAAAGGAGGAAATAATGCATTTTTCAGAACACTTACCTACTTGAAGAAATTATCAGAATAGTTTCTCACTAACTTTTACTAGAAAAGAGTACATGGTAGCCCTCAGAACTTAGGAAAAATATATATACTTAGAGTGTACTTACAATGCTGGATATAAAATCTCCAGCTTTTACTATTTCAGTGAAAACCCACATTATAAAGAATCAGCGCTGTACAAAGTGGGATAAAATGGAGTGTGTGTGTAGTGAGACGAAATAATTCTTAAAAGAAGTCAGCTATCAAAGCAGAGTCAAAGAATTTCAAATGTGGAGTCCCAGAGGGAATAAGCTAAAGAGATAAGAGGTGGGGATGGGAAAATGGGATCCTAAAATTGAGATTTTTCGGGGGCATTATCATTACTGGCAAAGTCTTAAAGTATAACCACAGAAGTAGGCAGCAAAGTAGGCTAGAGACAGGTCATTGGAGGAAAGGTGGTCCTGGAACTGAAAAGTTAGCACAGAAAGGTTACATAGGGGGATACTAAAATCACCAAGAATTTTGACAGAGTGGTATAAAAGGGAATGAATGTGAACCAGAAGCTCGAACCTTCTAGAACAGATGGGAAAGTATCCCAGCATTTAGGGGCAGTAGATATCACAAAAAAAATTGAAGAGAATGTTTAGAGATGTTGACAACACAGGAGGTTTTGTTAATGACTATGAGTTCCTGAGGATACAAGGAAAGAGTTTGGGACTTGGGGTTGAATTGGAAGACAGGGAAAAGTACACAACTCTATGGGGAAGAGAGTCTAGGGACTGAGGGGAACCTGGGCTTCTTTGGGTGGCCGCAGAAATCGGGATAAAGGGCCAAACAAGGTTCCACAGATATCGGACGTGAGACAGTAAGTGTTGAGGAAGAGAGAAGTCTTGCCGGAAGCATGCTCCAGGGCTCTCCTGCCACCCGTGCTGGTGAAGTACAGAGGCCACAAGAGGGGCTGTCTTGTGCCGAGCACGAGTAACTGGAGCTTTCTCTCCAAATTCCCACCACTACCCTCCCCTTCCGTATGGTTCCCAGCCTCAACAGAGAAGAGCAAATAGTTTTCATTCTCCACAGATAGGGAGTGACTGACTGTGCATCATGGTATGAAGAATTTTAAGGCCACACATCCAGGTTCAGGGTGGAGGGAACAGGGTGGCTCCATGCCAGCATCTGCTTTCCCTGGTTTAAGGTGATCCCTAAAGCTCAATTCAATTCCTAATTCTCCATTCCACTTCCCACCTTTTACCCTGCCTCCTAGCCATTTACACACCCATAAAAGACTTCTGTAAATACCACTTCACTTCAGGCTGTAACATCAAACTTTCCTGAAGGTTGTAACCTCAGCTTGCTGCACTCTGTCGGTTAATGATTCTCAAGTCTCCAGATAACAGCTCTCTCCTGAGCACCAGAAACTTGTCTGCAATTGTCTCCTGGGCTTAGGGCACATCGATTGTGCTACGTCGCAAGCTGTACTCATTACCTTGCCCTGTCCCTGCCACCCTAACGTGTTCTTCTCCCATCCCAGCTAATGTGCTTCATTTACCCATTTGAACCACCTCCTCCTTTCCTCTGTATTTTGTTGGTCCCTCATTTCTAGCTATTCAATCTCTGCAGTTCCTTCAATCTGCTCCTCTCCTCCCACCCCACTGCCTCTGCCTTGTCCGCATCTGTATCTTCTTTCAAACAGACTTGGGAGGCAGGCTCCAGCCCACCCTCCCCATAAGGCATCAGAGTGAAACACAAATGTCCCCCTTCCTTAAAAGTCTTCAGTGGCTTCACATCACATGCAGGATAGAGATCAAAGTTCCTAGCCTCTGACCTCACAGCACTGCAGGTTTGTCCAGCTGCCTCTCCCTCTCACTAAACTCTGACCGCCACCGAGGCAGGCAATGTCTGCTTCTTTTATCTTTGAATTCCCAGGAACTGCTTGGAAATACAGAACATAACAAATAGCAGGTGGACTAAGGCAAGTAGGCAGAGGAAAAGTATAAAAAGGCACTTGGTTTTAAACTTTATGTCCTGCGAGTGCACATGAAATCATTTTCTATAACTCTCACTACCTGCTCATTCATCTCTGCTCTTACCGTGGATTGTGAAGAAATAGAAATGGTTTTATTTGACAATTAGCTAAGACATGTCAAGGGTGGGAAGAGGGTGTGAGTATAAATCCTCTTATATTGGGTCCTGCCTTACCATCTCCAGGTGTGTAACCCTGGGGAAGATACTTAACCGCTGGCCTTAGTATCATCACTTACAAAAGGGGAAAGTAATAGTACATAGTTGAAATGGTTGTTAAAAGAGGTAGCATGTGGAATAGGAAGTGCTCAATAAAGAATAGCTGTGGTTGTTACTTCAGCTGATGCCCTCACCAAGCTTTCTTCATTAAGGCTTCCAAAAGGAGTCGTACATACATTTCATTATTAGATAACTACTTTCAACCTAAAGGAAAAAACTTAGGCAAACTCAATGTAAGTAGAAAGTTTATTTAGGCCAGGTTTGAGGACTGCAAGCTGAAAGCTTAGATTCCAGTTGCACACAACATATCTGAATATATACTCTAATTATCAACAGTTACAAGTAAGTTTATAAAAGGAAAAGAAGAGGCAATTCCTAAATTGTTTACCAAGAATTTATGTTAAAAATAAGTTATTGATTGGCTATATGCTGTTCTTTGCATCCCAAATTCCAGGAACATGAAGATAATGGATAAGACAGCCAGTCAGGGACAAAATGCCTTTAGACAATTGCCCCCACGTGTGGGGAGGCATGACTGAAGTCCATATTTACCTCTCCCAGGGCCTGGTACCTTTTGCATACCTCACAGAGCTCAGGCTGCTCTTAGCTATTTTTCTTTTCTCACCACAAACAATTTGCTTTAGACAATGAAAAACATGCATATATTTTCTAGATGAGTATGAAACACGTCTTTACTTTTTTCCATAGCGTTCAGGCCATCCAAAGTCAGCCTTAGATGGAGGTTGGGGAGTTTTTGTCTCTTTCTCTCCCTCCCTCTTCTCTTCTCAGTGTTTTCTACCCATCTATCCTCTCCCCCAGGGTCTGGTGGATCCTGAAAGAGGGGCAGCAAAGCCTACAGCTCTCTGTAGACATAGACTCGAGTCTTATGGGCACAGCAGGCCATCTGGCCTAGACTTCAAGTTCACAAAGAGCCCTAAAGATTGACTTTGAACCTTATCTCAGAATTCATTTATTCATACATTGTAAAGATGCATTGGCACAACTGAAAAAAAAAAAACTCATTCATTTTAAATCTCGGTTCTAGACTGGAATAAATATTCAATTTTTATGAATGGCATAATTACTTTGCGACTAGCATACTACGTTGTATTTTATATTTGTGTATGATTTTAATCTCTAGATATAAGTTCATATTATTCAATCTAATATTTGAGGATATTGATTTGTTGAATATAAATATTTTAAAATATATACAACCATCTTTATGTTTCTGTTATGGCATTTCTTCACTTTTTAATATATTGGAATTCTCATGGTAACCAAAAAAATATAAAGAGGTTCATAATTTGGAAAGGAAAGCTTTATTTCTTGTAAAGGGCTGCAGCCTGTGGGTGGCCACTCCAGCGAGCTGGAGAGCAGGGTCTCGGGCCACAAGCCAGAAACACATGGTGGAGGCAGGGACAATGGGAACAGGAATTTATACTGAGCAGCCTGGCCAAATATACATACTTAACAAGCTATAGAAGTCATGAATATTTATGAAAGAAGAAACATGCACCTGTGCAATGGAATTTTCTGCCCATTTATGGGGCCCATGGTCAGAAATGGCTGCCCTCTATGTCAAAAGTCCGGAGAGTTCAGAGGTGGTAAATCTATCTCTGAACACAGACAGTTGCAGAACCAGTTCCTGTTCAGAAAAAATTCTCCCTCCCCAAACTTCCATCCAAACTTCTTATAAAACCCACCATTCTCCCCTTCTTGGTGTGGACTTTTTTTCCAGAGAGCTTTTTATTGGCCTTATAAAGTTAACCCAATTTCTCAAAGCAGTCTGGGCATATCTGAAAATATGCCATTCTAGTCAAAGCCTCAGTAAACTAACCAGTGTCTTTCATTGTGTCCTGTCATAAAAGAAAACAGATGCTTACTGAACATATGCAAATAACTATATTGCCATAAAATAAGAATACTTACAAATAGTTTCCAAGTT
This sequence comes from Microcebus murinus, assembly GCF_040939455.1. Taxonomy (NCBI): domain Eukaryota; kingdom Metazoa; phylum Chordata; class Mammalia; order Primates; family Cheirogaleidae; genus Microcebus; species Microcebus murinus. The sequence goes on from NC_134112.1 coordinate 44,264,038, forward strand.
CTGGAGAAATTAAGTAGAGGGAAAACTAATTGTTTTCAAAATTGCTCACAAAAATATACTTTACCAATTTGTTGTAGGCTACACATTTCTCAAAAGAAAGGAAAAAAGTTTTCTTGACTTCTGGAAAACAAAATACAAAAAGAAACAGTAATATTTTAAACAAAAGTCATAAAAGAAATTAGTTTAGTTCCATGGAATTAGTTTTTGTTCTGTTTGAGATTGGCTTAGCAATCCCTATGAATGCATCAGCTTTTTAATTAAAGTCTTGGAGGTTTTCTAAGTTCAAATATTTGATCTCCAAAGTTATCAGCTGCACCTGTATTTAAAAGTAACTGTCAGAATCTTTCTACAAGTTTTCTAAAATAAGCAAATTTTGTACTGTAGTCAATTAAAAACCACTTTTTGAGAAGAATTAAAGTGCAACAATAATTGTAGATGGCAAAAGTCATAGAATTGTCATGGTTAAAAGAGACAATTTACAAAGAAATTTGGATAATTTTTTCGGCACACAATAATTTAACATAATCATAATTATTACTGATAACACACACTAAGCCATATCAGAATTTTAGGAATCTCATACAATTCTGGAATACATAATTAATAACATGTTTATACAAATATAATGCAAGGAAAGTTAAACACCATTTCTTATTTGACAATTCTTCTTTTGTAGTGTTACAACATCCAATAAGCCAAATGTGTTTCTCTTGGACTTTCAGTGGCTCTAATATTAAAAAAAAGAAAAACAACTAATTTGAGGTCAAAAAGACTGAATTTAGATTTTTTATTTTGGAAAGTTTATCAAATATCAAAGGTCTAAAACACTTGTCATAAAACAGGATCATAGATTACTATGAAATAATAGTCATTTATTTAGCCAAAGTGATAATTCAAAGATTTTAAGGACATAAATTTACTCTTTAATAAAAAGGAGACTCATTCCCAAATAGTAAGACCTAATAAAGACAAACAGGAAAAAAACAAGCTAGTAAAAAGGCAAACTGATTCAGTCTTTCTCTCTTCCACCCTCTCCCCCCCTTTTTTTTTGCTGTGTATTCAAAAAGTGAACAAAATCTTTTGCTATCTCTATTTACATTACATGAAATCGTGTTTAAAAGAGAAAACCAGGTTTTATCTTTATATTAATATATTAAATGTTAAAGTTAATTTTAATAAAACTTTATAAACAAATCTATTTCATCTTCTCATTGATTTGTCCATAAGGTAAAATTTTTATAAATCTTTTAAAACACTTTACCATTTAGATAACTTTTTGTATATGAAGTTTATGTATCATTTTTACTCATTTAATTTAAAACAATTTTTTAAAACCTTTAAATTAAACACTTTTAACAAAAACCACATTTTTATGCCTTTTCATAACCTTTTTACTAAAGACAAGTCTTATTTTCCTTATATTCTTTGTATATACAATTGTTTCATTTATATCTAGTAGGGCTTTTTTATGTTTTGTTTTGAAACAGGGCTCTGTCACCCAGGCTGGAGTGTAATGGTGTCATCATAGCTGTATCTAGTAGTTTTAATTACATGTATTAAATACAATGTTAACTCTTAGTAACTCTAATTTTAGTGAAAAACCTAGGAAATAACTAATTTGACCTTAAAACATCTCCCAGAGATAGTATTTGACCTGCCTGACCAACAGGTTCATGGAAAAATGTCTAAATTACATTTTGAAGATATTTCTATTTAATTTTATGAATGATTTTAAAATTACCTTTATTCATTAAAGATTACAAAAGTCATGTGAACTTCAAAAACATTGGGCTAGTTTTTTTTTCATTTATAAGCACTCACTTATACATTAATTTGGTACCATAGATAATAGACAAATACACATGTACATATAAAGATACAAATAAACATAAATGAAGATTCTATAGTTTTGATTTTAAAACTGTAGCCATGAGACTGGCAAAACTCACCAATCCAAAAGGTTAGATGGATTTAAACCATGTGTTTGAAAACAGAACAAGTTAGAATTTAGTTGTTTTACATATGGCCCAAGCCTTTACTGGGCCTCAGAGAAAACTGGGTAGCAGTCTATGTTTCCAAGCCTAGAGAGAGAGAAAAAACTCTCAAGCTCTTTTAAGAAGGAGTTTGGGTGTGTTAGAAGGAAGACCAAAATGGATGTTAAGGCAACATAAAATCACAGGAATTTATCATAAGATAAATATAAGGAGACCAACTTCATTTAGATAGGTAACATTGAATTTCGGGCCCCAAAAGACAGAGAGATCGTGGGACTCCACAGGATTGGCAGTGCAGCTCCTCTACAGTGTACTCTGTCTCAGAGATATTTCTCTAATTTTTTTTTCTTTCTGACTACATATAACTCAGAGATATCTCTTAAGTGTTTAAACAGCATCCTTCCTATCTAGATGTGAACAGAAAACAAGCAGTCCTCTGTAGTAACAACCATCCACCTTAAACAACTATTGTTAATTACCTCTCAAGCTGTGCGGCCTTATTGGTGACAGGCATCTCCAGCTCTCCCAGTGGACCAGACCCGAGTATAAGAAATGTTCTCAGAATTTCCCTGGAGCAGCTACACCGCCACTCCAAAGGTCCAGCAGTCTTGCTGGAGTTTAATCATATTCATGGCAGCTCCTTTTAACATGCCTGGAGCACCCACGAAAGAAGCAGATGCACTTGTCTCCCCTGGGCTCAGGAGCTGGTTGGCTTCAGAGGGTTCTAGAGGCCTGTCCAAAGCTGCAGAAACTGCAGCGCCAGCATGCGGGCAGCCCCTCCCCACAGCCATCCAGCCACGTGGCCAGCCCATCCAGCAACCTGGCAAGTGGTTTCTGTGGGCCAGTTGGGGCCATGTTGCCTGAGCAAGGCACCAACAGTTTATGTAATCCCAAATGATAGAGATCTGGGCATCCAGGTTGGTAGGTGGTAATTAGATTAGATTGGCTGGCAAAGTTTAAAGAGCTTAATCAAGGATTGGGAAAGTTCTTTGTGAGAGAGCCAGAAACTCAGATTTTTCCCCTGGTAACAAACTCTGACCTTGTAGCACTGAATCTACAAAAGGGAATAGAGTTTTATACCTGAGAGGAATCTGTTTATGACTTTCAGACTCCATAAGGAAAACAAAAGCTCGAGCATTGTGTGTGTGTGGGGGGGGATTACCTCTATCCCTTTTTAGGGAGAGGTAAAGATATACATTGTAACCAAAGTGTCTGAAAAAAAAAATCTGTAATCGGGAAGTGGGCAGGTGGAAGGGGGCTGGGGGGGAAGGGTATGTACTTACACGGAGGGTTCAGTGTGCACCACTCGGAGGCTGGACATGCTAGAAGCTCTGGCATAGCGGGGTGGGGGGGGGGAGCAGGGGCAAGATATGTAACCCTAACAATATCTGTACCTCCAAAATATGAAGTAATAAAAAAAAAGCGGGAGCAGTGCCTTTTGTCTGAGTCCTTAAGGGGTCTGAGTCATTAGACATTTCCTCTAGGTTTTTTATTTTCATGTGGTACCAAAGACCAAAAAAATGAAGGAGTAGGAAGAAATAAATGGAGCAGACTTAGTGCAACTAACAGCTGATACCTTTGGCTTTGGAACTTTTTAACCAAAGGTATCCTTTTTAGAAAAACGAATAAGCCTTAACTAAGGTTATTAATCAAAGATGCACACAGCATCAGTTTTTTACAAGATCTAGAAATGCCACCCCCCCGCAAAATAAATAAATAAAACCTGCTCAAAGAAAGGAACGTCTCATCAGCTATAAACCAGGTGTAACCCACATTGTTGTCTGGCCATATTCTCTAGGGTTTCTGCTTCTTAGTGGGCCACTTTCGTACAAAAGCCCCAAAGCCCAAAAGCCTCATGTGCTTCTTATAGGTAGAAAAAAACCAGGGCATTAAATATTGTTTATGGCTTGAAAGCAGAAAAATAGATTTTGGAAGGGAGAGAGAAAGAAGCTTGACTACTCAGCAAAAGGTGGTCTTATTATGTAAATAAAGCTCTAGAGACAATAGATAATAAATGTTTCTTTTCAGATCTTTAAATGTGTCAGACTCCTAAAAAGTTCATCTTTTTTAGATCAGGAAAGGATAGACCTAGCTGCATTTTCTATAGCTATAGAAACAGATGTCTCAGGTTAGCTTTCTTCAGTATCCCAAATATTTACAAGAACCTTTCCACAGTTCTTAAACATGTTAGCCACTGAAGTCCCTGATGACAGTAGATCAGAGAGTATATCGTTAGGACCAAGCTTTTTATCTCACCCCTTAGTTTTCTACACTATCCCCTTAGAACTAAGGTTTTTCATAACCGTAGTGACCTCGTGAAGGTGTCCCTTCAGTGCTCTTAACATGAGTGTCCTCACAGAACTTCATGGACAAGCTGAGTCTAACAAGGTTTCCCACAAACCCAGGACCAACAAAGACATTCCCTCTGGATTCTGGATGGAGGGAACTGGAACTGGGGAGAAATGGAGGGAAAGGGTGGAGAGAAATAAAGTCTCCAAGATCTCCATCCTCAAAGTGAGAGACAGATCTTACATCCAGGAGAGCTTCTCCCAGCCAGGTTGGGAGGACAAGTGAGCCATCAGTGGGCTCCTGCAGACTTCAGAGCATTGACTTCTGATCACACTGAGGGAAACTGAGGGTCTCCCTGGTTCCCTTCATGGTCGCAAACTTGTTAACCTAAAGACTATAATAAAGTTTATAATTTGGAAAGCAGAGATTTATTTCTCATAAAGGGTTGCCTGTGGATGGCCATTCTGGCATGCCGGAAAGCAGGGACCCAGGCCACGAGCCAGGAAATCATGCCTTGAGGCAGGGACAATGGGAACAGGGTTTTATACTGAACAGGGTGGCCAAATGATAGGTATTCAGCAAGCTATAGCAAAGTCATGAATATTTATGAAAGGTGAAACCTGCACCTGCACAATGGTGCTTTCTGCACTTTTATGGGGTCCATGTTCAGAAATGGCCAGCCTCTACATAAAAAAAAAAAATGAAACAAGGACACAAAAACCCTCCCTGTGCATGCTCTTTAGACTGTTTAAAACCACTTCATGGTTGGTTGTGTTTTATCGGGAAAGAATGCTGGTCTGGCCCTTAGGAAAAAAGGCCTGATGGCCATTAGCAAGGCGCTGGGTAAAATGATGTGCGTCTGACCTCCCATCCCCTCATGGCTGGGAACTCAGTTCTGAGGTTTCCCTGGGGTCTACTTGGCCGAGAGGAGCTCTGTTCAGATAGTGGGAGCTGAGGAGGTGTTAGGATTTTATTTTAAGTTCATGCTCAGAAAATGGCCTGGCTAGAAGGAAGTCTTCTTTATCCTCCAAGAAGCCCTGGAGTGAAATATCTACAAGGCAAATCTTTCTCTTGCTGATAATAACCATCTTTGATAACATCTGTTCAATGCATTTTTGTGTTAAAAGATCTGCCCACTTTTTAAAACAGAGGTAGGAAGGGGAAGGAATAAAAGGGATATGGAGGGCCCAACTCCTGTCACATATTATGTAAAATTATAATAATCACGAGTAACCCATTTCATAAATTACCATGAACATTACACGTGATAATATACTGCAAAGAAACTTTAAAGAGCTAAAAGTACAATCACGAGAGGCAGTGTGCTCCGAGGCCCGCTCCTTGTCTGTGAACTCTTTGTTTCTGGTCCATGGTGACATAAGTATGAAAAATTGAGAGTAAGCATTTAGAAACTGTTACAGAAATTTGACAAAGTAATTTTATGTCTGTTGAACCAAATAATAAAAGATCTGAGCTTGTATTTTGTATGTCTGATTTTTTTATTTCATCTTCCCGTAATTCATTTTCATTGTGTTTTACAAAGGCAAAGAAAAACCTGTCCTTCACTGCTCATAGTTGGAGAAGCATTAATAAAAAGGTATTATTATTTCTGAAATTTTGCTAAGGAACCACTAAATGTCTAATTATAAAATAGTCACAAGTCATTATTTAAGAAACACTATTTCATATGTATAAGGAGTTGCCAGCATACAAACAAGTTCCAGAACAAGTTTGTTTTGTATTGAGTAACTCGGTTATTTGGTTGGTAGTCAGAAACCACTTTTCCCATGAAACAACATAAAACGGGAGGTTGCATTCTAGGTGTAGCCTATAAATCTTAGATATCTCAAAAGATAGCTAAACTATACTATAAAATGTAATAACCAGTGTGATATTATTACAAAGGAGAAGACAGGTTTCTGACTTTCAAATCAGAAAATATCTCTCACCCCCATCCCCACCTAGCATGGTGCTGGGGGTGGGGTAACGATGGGGCTACTTCTGCAGAAGTTGCTTCAACTGCAACATTCAGAGCAAGAGGGAAAGTATGGGGATATCGTGTTCTTCACAGACAGTAATGGGGGAACTCACTGGTGGTGTCAATAAAATTAAAATGAGCTTTCTGAGGAAGGTTTTGTTGGACGTGAAAGCCCTGGTTCTTTACAGCAAATGCGTCCATGCTTCCACGTTTCCCCGAAAATAAGACATGGTCTTATGTTTAGTTTTCCTCAAGAAGACACCCTAGGGCTTATTTTCAGGGGATGTGTTATTTTTTCTAAGTACGGTACAACAATCTACATTTATTCAAATATAGTTAAGTCATCTTCTTCTGGAACATCATCATAACTCTCCAAAACCCGAATTCCATCCTGAATTTCTTGCAACTCTATTTCCTTTAGAACCATTGGCCCCAATCTCTCATGTCCAGCAATAGAGCTCTTGTGGGCTCCACGACGACATGCATGGGTTGTGCAGATAAGCTGCGTAGCCACGCCCATCACTAGGTCTTATTTTCGAGGTAGGGCTTATATTGCACAAATGCTTAGAAATCCTGCTAGGGCTTATTTTATGGGTAGGTCTTATTTTCAGGGAAACACGGTGAGCCCCAGAAGTTTGTTTCCCTTTGACCACTCCACATCAGGATGACACGGGGGCTTCATCCTGAACTGATACCTGTGCATGCTGGTGCTAGGATTCTTATTTTCCTCTTCTTTTTATTGTCATTGTTTGAAAAGATTGCAAGGACAAGTCTGGGCTTGGTGATAAACATCGCCAAGATCAATTAATGACATCTGCCATGGGCAAGGGAAGAAAGGAAAGTCAGCACAAGAGCTATTTTTTTTTTTTTTTTGCTATCCTGAGTCCAGCCTAAAAGATGCAGACCTCCAACCTTTTAATTTCAGCCGAGACCAGGCTGAATTATTAACAGCATGACTTTTTTTTTTATAAGTTTAGGAATAGCAAAAGGGAAATAGACATAGAGAATGACACTCGGCTAGGAAATCTTATTTGCCATCTGTGTTTTCCTTATGTTTTTGACACCTGTGGCAAAGCACTGCAGCCTGGCTCCTGACCAAGATTCCATGAGTCATAGTTTTATGAATTTCTCACCACTCAGGAATCCTTGGAACAAGACTCAGACCTAAGAGAGAAGCCCAGGAAATAGTTTCACACTCCTCTCTTTTAGGTTCTCCTTCTAAATTCTGATTTTGTATGTGAGGCTCTCCTCTTCTGCCATGATTGACACAAGAATGTCTGTAAGAGAGGATATCCCACCTTCATCTACACAGTCATAGCCTTACTCTATGCTGACGGGCTCTTAATCCAAGTGGTCCGTTGATAACTCAAGGTGATTAATGATCTTGGATGATAAAAATAAATGTTGCCGGGCGCGGTGGCTCACGCCTGTAATCCTAGCACTCTGGGAGGCTGAGGCGGGCGGATTGCTCGAGGTCAGGAGTTCGAAACCAGCCTGAGCAAGAGCGAGACCCCGTCTCTACTATAAATAGAAAGAAATTAATTGGCCAACTAATATATATATAAAATTAGCCGGGCATAGTGGCGCATGCCTGTAGTCCCAGCTACTCGGGAGGCTGAGGCAGCAGGATTGCTTGAGCCCAGGAGTTTGAGGTTGCTGTGAGCTAGGCTGACGCCACAGCACTCACTCTAGCCTGGGCAACAAGCGAGACTCTGTCTCAAAAAAATTAATAAATAAATAAATGTTGATTTTAAATATATGTTCTAAATTCTCAGTTACAAAAGTAGGAAACAAACCTTAGATCCATTCATGATACTTGAGACCTTGTTATTAACAGAAGTAACAGTTATTTTCATTACTTCATTACAGTTGTTGGAGATATCTTGAAATAACATTTACATTCATCATTATTTGAAAGAATGTTGCTAGGTCTTGATGTGGTAAATGATGTTGCACATATTAGATTACTATATTACTATAGCAAATCATTTTAATATGTTTTTGTAATTGCATTTCAATGTTTTTGGTTTCCTTTGCATTCCTATGCATTTGATTGTACCGTGTTTCCCCGAAAATAAGACAAGGTCTTATATTTATTTTTCCTCAAGAAGACACCCTAGGGCTTATTTTCAGGGGATGTGTTATTTTCCCCTCAAAGCCTCAGCTTGCAGCATGCACAGGACAGCCGGGACCTGACAGGGGGAGCTGACCTTGTTGGTGGGGCTTCCTCCACCTTTACAGTCACCTCCGGGATAGCAGCTGTCAGGATGGGGCAGATGAGAAGGGCTGCTCATCTTCTTTACCGCTCATGGATGAAATGCATGGGTTGTGCAGATACACTGCGTAGCCACGCCCATCACTAGGTCTTATTTTTGAGGTAGGGCTTATATTGTGCAAATGCTTAGAAATCCTGCTAGGGCTTATTTTATGGGTAGGTCTTATTTTTGGGGAAACACAGTATGCACTTATAAACATTCTGAGAAGGTATTTATAGAGTCACCACTGCCAGATCAGGACACAAAACAGGCAAACCCTCCTGGGACAAGTATTTGGTTCTCTACCTACCACCCAATATTCCTTGGGACTGAATCAGAGATACACACAGACACAGAGGGGTCTCCCCCTGCCTTTTTTTGTGAGGAGTGGGTGAAACATTGGCATCTGCTTTTATTTACTGGTTGTTTATAAAACTGATGTTTGTTAAAGATTGGCAGTTGTGACCATTTCTGCCTACATATTGCAGGGTGGCAATTAAACACTGAAAACCATTAGAAGCTTATTTCAGATGTACTCATTTATTGCAACAGTCCCAATTTTTTAATGGGTAAATTTCTCTCTTATACTTTTTAAAATTTCCTCATGTTATAGTTTTTAAAGAGAGAGAGAGAGAGAGAAAGGAAACATACTCTTATTCCCATAAATTGAGGAGCTTGGATCAAAGAGAAGTGTCTACGTCCTCAGGTCTCTATTCTAGATGAAATATTACTAGAAACAGGATATTTCCCCCATCCACATCTTATTATAAAAAGTGGTGCTTCCAACGTGAAAAGCTTACAAGACACATCCCAGTACCTTTACCCGCAATAAAAACGAATCTTTAACACTTTCATCTAGAAGTTTCTTACTGGGTTAGCGATTAGGAATGTCTGCGAAGACTGGTGAAACTAGAAAAAGTAGGCAAGTTGCTTGAGGGTTTCGGAAAGGAGGTGAAGGAATGCAAAGTTTCGCGCCCTGGGTCTAAGCCGGGGCGTGGGAGGCCGGCCCGGTCCGAGGCAGGCCTCTGGGAAAGCAGGCCCGCGGGGACGAAGGCCAGGCCAGGCCCGGGGCGGAGCCGGGGCGCCCGAGCGCGGCCCTGCCCGGGGAGGACGGGGCGGGGCGCGGCCGCGCCGCCGGGAAACCGGCCCCGCCCACGGCGCAGCCGGCCAGGCCGAGCGAGGGGCGCCCGGCTCCGCGCCATGGGGCGGCTGGTGGGTCTGAGCGTGCTGGGGATAGCGCTGGCGCTCCTGGGCGAGAGGTTCCTGGCGCTCAGGTAGGTGGGGCTCCGCGCCTGCTCGCCCGTCCGCGGCGGGGGTGGCCGCGGGCTGCGGGAGGGGGCGCAGGCCGGGGAGGGCTTCGTGGGGGGCGGGGGTTAGGGGCCGGGACCCTGGCCGGGGATGAAGGACTTTCGATTGCTCTCTGTTCCCCAGCTACTTGAAACCCCATCAGCTCCGCCCTCAGCTTCTAGCAAAACCCAGCAGCGTTGGCAGTGACTCGCGACACTTTCTTGAAAGTTTGTAAGCAGCAAAAAAGTTGTAAAGACAACTCTGCTGCTTACAAAGTTCTCTTCTGCCTAGGTTGACAAGCAAGTGGACAAGCGAGTGCTTTGCAGTTAATTACTCAAGGGGCCAACCGACCGCTTTAGCTCGACAACAAGACAATTACTCATGCATTGAAACTTTAATTATAAAGATTTATTTCAGCTCATTGGTGCTGCTTCTCTTTGTTGGCCAAACCAGCCCTTCGCCTCTCCCTCCCCTTTAATAAAGTTCTTCTCTTCCTTCCCATCCTTCCTGCAGAGTTAGAAAAACTCTTCGGCTTTTCTCATCTTGGCGCTGTAGATCAAAGACAATTGAAATATTCAGCTTCTGTTCTTACATCACTTCCTTATTTATTTGTTCGCCAGGGAACCCTGAAGCCAGAATACCAAACAGTACAGCAGTACTCCGTCTCACATGTTAGTTAAAATGAGAAATCGCTGGTGGGTAGACATCATAGTTGCTACATTACCAACTCAAGTTTTACAAGCCTCATGAAAAAGAGTTCAGAAATATTGAGCACCTACTATGTGTGATGTGCTCTCTCTTAGGCTTTTGTAAGAAGATCCTCATGGAGTTTATGATAGGGGTGGGGAGAAGTAAAATAACAGTGCATGTATGAATTAGGGTGTCCTAAGGACAGGTACAAAGGAACCCCTATAGGCTTCAAGAGGAAAGATTACATCCCCTGAAAGTGAAGTTCTAGAGGGAGGACAAGACGTTTGATACTGGCCTGGACGGGGGTGGTGAGAGGCAGCATGTGGAGATGAAGGAGCCATCCCAGGTAGAGCAAGAGCCACCTCTGCAAAGGGGCTAACGTGGGGGAGTTTGGAGTCCCGCAAATGGACCAATTTGCAGGAAACATAAAGTCAAGGGATGAGAGCAGTTGGGTTGGAGGAAGGATAGGTTTTGAGGCTGATACATATAGATTGAAAAATTGGACCCTATTTGGATAGGCCTAATACTTACCCCAAAGCAACATATTGCTGGTTTTTTGTTTTGTTTTTTTCAACCAGAACCTTATATAACTGGTTCTTCTTTACAGAGATGAACCTGGAAGGACGGGACATAAGTAGAGTCATGGTTCTCTGTACATTAGGATACCTTGCAGGGCCAGTGTCTGGTGGCACCCCCAGCGATCCTGATTCATTTGGTCTGGGGGGCCCAGGCATTGGTATTTTTTATTTTTAAAACTTTTTCTAATAATTATAATGTGCGATCAGGATTGAGAACTATTAAAAATAGAGAGTAGATGGGGGGAAACTAGTTAAGATAACCCAATAGTTTGGAGAGGATAACAGGGACCCAAACTCTGGAACTCCAGGGATGAGAGGGAAGTTAAAGGTGAGACCAGAGTTTGTGTGACAACTCCCCTGTCCCATACCTATAGCCTCATCTGCCCATAAAGCAATGCAAGGAGAAACAGTGTGGTGATGGTGGTGGGGGTACAGTTGAGGAAAGAACACTTATGGGTAGGAAATAGACAATGACTTAATTTTCATATTATGGAAATGCCTATCCTGCTGTGTAGAACATTAATGAGTTGGATGATTTTGTATGATCTATCAAGCCCTCAGTTCAAAGGCAAGACCACCAAAATTCACAAGTTCACTAAGTTGTTACTAATGTTTAAACCACTGGTGTTTCCACAAGTTGAAGTTTTCTTAATTAACAATTAATTTTTTCCTCTTCTTACTAATCATAAGATTTTATATTTAAGTCCCTTTGAATGGTAAATGTTACAAACCTAAGAAAAAGTAAATAAGACTTAGTGACATAGAATACAACCAGTAGTTAACTTACAGTTTGATGCAACTTTTCTTTACAAAGACTTGACTGTGATAAACTCTGATGGGCAGTGACTTTATAAGGTAGTACTTTACTGGATAATTGAAGCCCCAAACAGGTTGAAGTGAGAATGTTGGGGTAGGTGGTGGGTAGCTAGATTTAGCAAATAAAAATGCAGGCTGCCCAGTTAAGTTTGAATTTCAGATAGACAATGAGTCATTTTTTATATAAGCATGGAATACTTATACTATACTTTTGGTGTACGTATGGAAAGTGAAAAATAATTATACTAAAATAGCATTCATTGTTTATCTGAATTTAAAATTTAACTGGGCACCCTGTATTTTATCTGGTGACCATATGATTGAAGAATACGAGTATCTTCCGTTTACAGAATTCGTAGAGTACTCAAATGTATAACTTTCCTTTCAGACCCTTCGAGTCTATTTCAAAAGCAGCATGTTCCCAACTTTTCAGAGGAAGGTGAAAGGACAGAGGCTTTATGTTAGATTTCTGCTTTAATTCGATGCCTACTATTTAATTATTCATTTTTTAGAGATGGCACTTTGGCAATCAAATTATTTCTCTCCCCCAAGATGCCCTCTTAAATTTCAACTTGATTTTCAGGCAAACAATGGATATTTTTTAGTGTAAGTGTGTCCCAGATGGATAAATGTCATCAAAATTGTCTTTTTCCTTCTGAATCGTGTCTAAGGTTCCCAGAAGAGGATGGTATTCCACAACCACCTTTCTGCCCCTCCCTAGTTGAGCAATGAAAGAGAAAATAGAAATACACAAACGTTCCCAGGCCATTTGTTCCCTGTTGAAAGGAACACAGCCTTGGATGAATCGTGAGACCCGAGTGCATCGGAGACCTAAGAGCAGAATCCCCAAAGGCATCTTCATTTTCTGCTTGATGCCACACCTGTTATAACAGCTCCAACAAGTAGCTAGACAGTCTGTCTCAGAACACTTCTGGAGGTGCAGTCTTTTTTTTTTTTTTTTTGCCACCATCTTCCTTACCACGTATTATGTGACTACTGCATGCTGATCACTGTGCCCAAAGTGTAAAAAGTTCTTTATATTAAACCAAAATGCACATTAACTGACATTTGGAAAGAAAGCCCTTTTACTTTTATGCTTTCATTCAGTCTTCATTTATATCTTCCTTTCTGTATTATACATGTAAATATTGAGGTTTGAGAGGTTAAGTAATTAGGTCAGCAGGTAATTAATTAATGCTGAGCCTGCGCTGTCAGCCAGGTCTTCTGATTCCAAATACCCTTGCTTCTCTGCAGGTGGAGCAAATTTTCCCCAGGTTTTCATGCCTAAACACAAATTCTTAGTTACTGAGTGCAAGCATTGCAGGGGCCTAAGGGGTGAATTCCAAAGGGCTTTTACATGTCTGTATATAAAAGATAACCCCCATATTTGTATGTAAGTCTGCACATAGAAGATAAAGCCCCATCAGTTGTTCATAAACTTGAAGGCAGTGAGATACGGCACAGAGTAACTCCTGATAGTAACACTGTGCTCCTCCTTTGCTCAGGACATACTGGCACTATTGCATGGTGCACTGTTACTGCTACTCAAGTAGCGGATAGTAGTAGCTGACAGCCCCCTGCCTCGCTCCACTCTGGATGGTTACTGCTGTTTCCTGAATGAAAGAAATTGAGATTGATTTCATGCTAATGACTGTTGGTTAAGAGTTCATGTTTTGTGGCCAGAATTCACTATTAGCTCCACTTTTTACCTGAGATCTTGTACTAGTTATTTGGGACTGCCTGTTCCATAGAGGGACTATGAGAAATAAATGAGTTCATTCATGTAAAGCAGCAGTCCCCAACCTTTTTGGCACCAGGGATCAGTTTCATGGAAGATGGTTTTTTTCACAGATGGGGGGGCTTTGGTGGGGAGGACAGAACTCAGGCAGTGATACGAAATGGGAAGCAGTGAAGCTTCTCTCGCTCTGTCTATTGCTCACCTCCTGCTGTGTGCGCCCCTGCCCCTTCCTAAGTTTCCTGGAAGACAGTTTTCACGGACAGGACAGCGGTGGGGTGGGGCTGGCAGAGCTCTGCAAACCAGCCTAGGGGTTGGGGGCGACAGGAAGTGCTTAGAACAATGCCAGACATGTAGTTAGCCAGTAAAAGTTATTCATAGTAACAGTGATGCTCCAACAAGTTCTCTCAGACTTTTGTGCCATAAATCCTCTGGCAGTTGGGTAAAGCCTGATTCCTTCTCAGCATTATGTTTTTATTTTATTTTTTATTAAATATTTTTAGTTATTATGGGTACATAATAGTTGTATATCTTTATAGGGTACATGTGATGTTTTGATGCAGCCATACAATGTGAATTAATCAAATCAGGGTAATTAGGGTATCCATAACCTGAAGGATTTAACATTTCTTTGTGTTAGGAATGTTCCAGTTCTACTCTTGTAGTTATTTTTAAAGAATGCTCTAACTTACTGTTGACTGTAGTTACTTTGTTGTGCTATCAAATATTGTTCATTCTAACTATAGGCTGTAGCAAAAGTAAAGTGATTTTCTTCCTCTCATATCATCACTTATTTGTATTTATACCATTTATTTGACAATCTTTTTGCATCAATACTTTTAGGCTAATTGATCTGCTAATCCAAAAAGGTTGGTGTAGCTTTCTCTTGTCAATTTCTCAAAGTTTTAAAATCTGTTATCAGTTAGGAATGCTTTCAGCTGCAAGTAACGTATGTCAAATTAATGGTAGTTTATTTAAATAGGGACTTCTATTTCTCAGATGACAAAAACTCTGTAGGTGAGCCAGTCAAGAACTTGCTCATTGAATCAGCAACCTTATCAAGGAACTGGATTCTGCCTCTATTTTCATTCTTTGATCCTTCACTATTGATTTTACAGCCTCATTCTTATCAAGGATGCAGAATGGCTGCTGAAGTTTCATGTACTGCATGTGTTCAAATCATGAAGAAGAGAGAATCAGTGATGCCAGCTAGCTCTCTTCATGTGTCTGCCCTTTCTGTCAGGAACAAAAATATCTTTCCCCAGAACCTGGGTCATGTGATTACACCTCAATGCAAAGGAAGCTGGGAAAGGAAATATTTGCCTTGCCCCCACCTCTGCAATGGGAGGAGCAAGGCAGAAAGGGGTGAGAATGGGGCCCACAGGAAGTGCTTAGAACAATGCCAGACACGTAGTTAGCCAGTAAAAGTTATTCATAGTAACAGTGATGCTCCAACAAGTTCTCTCAGACTTTTGTGCCATAAATCCTCTGGCAGTTGGGTAAAGCCTGATTCCTTCTCAGCATTATGTTTTTATTTTATTATTTTTTATTAAATATTTTTAGTTATTATGAGTACATAATAGTTGTATATCTTTATAGGGTACGTGTGATGTTTTGATGCAGGCATACAATGTGAGTTAATCAAATCAGGGTAATTAGGATTATCCATAACCTCAGGGTTATGGATAACCTGCTGCCTGGAATATAGAAGTCTGCTAATGAGCAGTGAACTGATAGTTCTGCCAGGGCAAAAGTCTAGCAGTTTTCCACTGAGGGAATTTGGAAGTCTTGATGGGCCACAAAGGATTGAAGCAAAATTCCTCTTTTTCTTTTATCCTAAAGGAAAGCCGAGAAAAAATTACTTGAATAAGTAGAAGTCATGCACAGCGCTTATGTAATTCTTCAGTTTTAATAGCAGGTAGTCTGCATATCTCAAAGGCGATATTGTCCATCTAAGCTAGTTAGTGAAGATTGCCCTATTTAGCAAAATGCAATCATTAATCATTTATGCAAACCTAAGTTTGCATAAATGAAACAAATACTCCACATTAAACTTTTCAAACACATTGCATGTGTTGCTTTGAGCAGATTCCAGTTAATCCATGTAATTTATCTTTGAATAAGATAGACGGTAATCATCATTAGCCCTATTTTTGTATAGTCAAATAGGCATAATAAAATAGATTGTATAAAATCGATACCCAAACCAATGCATGATACAGAAACTTCTTGTAGAAACTGCAACTGTGACCTACTGCTTTGTATCTATATCTGTTTCTGGAGTCATATAACATTGGTAGAATTTGGGAGGTCTTCTAGGTTCATCTTTATCCATTTTATCCATAAAGAAGACTGAGGCCTTATAGAGATTAACTGACCTGCCAAGGGTTGTGACGCCTTTCTGAGAGGAGTACAGAGTGAATGAAAGTAAAAGCTGCCTTTGGGTAGTACTTAGTTCCAGCACTTCCTTGCTAAGGGGAAAATCGCTTTGTCTCTCCAAATCAGTTTCCTCATCTTTAAAATAGGGATAATGGTACCTTATTCATAGGGTTTTTAAAAGAATTAAATGAATTCATTGAGCTAAATCACTTAGAACCATGATAAATTATATCTATTTTGATTATTTATTTCCTTTCACCACCCATTATTATCATCAGCATCATCTTCCTCATCTTTATTCTCCTACCATAGTAAGCCATGTAAACTTTTTTTGCCCTTTTAAATTGCTCCTGGGAAATGTAGGAATGAGATTTCTTGTATTTTTTGTTGCTTTATTTTTATAATTTTATTATTTTATGTATTTAATGTACCTTATTTTTTATTTCATTAAAAAACTTTTTTAATGACTTTTTAAAAAATTTTTTTCAGACAGGATCTCATTCTGTTGTCCAGGGTAGAGTGCAGTGGCATGATCTCAGCTCACTGCAGCCTCAAACCCCTGGGCTCAAGCAATCCTCCTGCTTTAGCCTCCTGAGTACCTGTGAGTACAGGTGTGCACCACCACGCCCAGCTAATTTTTCTATTTTATTTATTTATTTTTTATAGAGACCGGGTCTTGCTATGTTGCTCAGGCTCATTTTATTACATTTATATATTTATTTCTTATTGATGTGTTTATGGTTTTTGCTTTTCTGCTATATTGTTCCAAGAAATTTGATACTACTTGAGTTATGCGATTTCAAATACATACTGATTAACACTTTAATCAGAGACTTTACACGAATTGCCAAAATATATAGTTGGCACAACCTATCAGGAGTTCTGGGTTATGTAGGCACAGTTTTTATTCCATTTTGCTGAGAAATCAGTAGCCTTCCCCACATTCTAGAAGCCTTCCTCAGTGTCTAGACGCCAGAAGCTGTCAGGTTTATAACACAGGAGAGGGACACGAGCCAAATTGCTATTTTCTCTCTTTAATGTGTGGTATGTAGGAACCACTTTGAAAAATATAAAAGTTCTCTGCAAGCCCTATTGTTATTATTTATAGCTCTAGAGAACACAGAAGGTGAGAAAATGGAAGAGGACAGGTAAAGCCAATAGTATGGGGCCTTCAAAACAATAGATCCCATATGAATTGGCCTGAACAGTGATATAGCCCGTAGGGGGAAAGGATGGGAAAAAAATACCTACCCTATGACAGTTCACATTCTCTCATTATTTCTTCTTTTTTTTTAGTTTTCTTAAAACAATAATAGCAAGTATTATAGTTTTGCTAAAGTAGTTGCAAAAGAAGTTGATCCTCTACAACTTTCCCAATCTACTAAATATTGTCATGGGGATGGGGCCTTCTCTTTTCATTTCTTAGTAACTATTTGTGTGTGTCTTCTGAGTGCCAGGCACCGAAAAGTGCCATCTTCTCTCAGCCCCCTTTCAGGGACTGAGGCTTATGGTCTTTTTTTTTTTTTTTTTTTAATTGTTTGGCTCTTCAGAAGGAAGACAGGGTTTTGGGTTGTGCATCTGGAACTCTCTCAACACCAGAGCAGTGAGAAATGTAACCTGGTGCTGTGTTTATATTTGCATAGAAACTTGCATTACAGGTTTTTTTTTTTTTTATTTTTTTTTTTATTTTTTTTTTTTTGCGACAGAGTCTCACTTTGTTGTCCAGGCTAGAGTGAGTGCCGTGGCGTCAGCCTAGCTCACAGCAACCTCAAACTCCTGGGCTTGAGTGATCCTTCTGCCTCAGCCTCCCGAGTAGCTGGGACTACAGGCATGCGCCACCATGCCCGGCTAATTTTTTATATATATATATCAGTTGGCCAATTAATTTCTTTCTATTTATAGTAGAGACGGGGTCTCGCTCTTGCTCAGGCTGGTTTTGAACTCCTGACCTTGAGCAATCCGCCCGCCTCGGCCTCCCAAGAGCTAGGATTACAGGCGTGAGCCACAGCGCCCGGCCTGCATTACAGGTTTTATTTGTTGAGTTATTAGCTTCTCCCACAACCCACACCACTTTATAGAACTTTGTGATATGCATTTTTGTTTTAACTTCATTTCTGGTGCTGTTTTATGTTCCTACCCTTGTTTTTCTATCTTCTCTTTCATCTGCTTTAGATTTACGCTGTGTTTTATGTATTGCTATAAGCCTCTTTAAACCTATTCTGAAGCAAAGCAGGGACTACATAAACAAATAGGTTTTTGTTTTGTTTTTAACAGAAATCGACTTAAAGCCTCCAGAGAAGTAGAATTTGCAGACGTTCCAAACTGCCACCTGATTAAAGGAATTGGTATGTATGTGAAAATGTTTGTTGAACACATTACATTGTTTGACCACCAACTGTTGTTGAATTATCCGTGAACAATAAAAATACTGGCTTTTCTTAGAGACCGTTCATGGTATTGTTAGAAACGAAAAGCGTTAGAAGTCAAAACACCTAGTTTCTAGTTCTGATTCTGCCACAAACTTGCAATGTGACCTTAGGCAAAGTTGGCCTTTGTATTTTTCACCTGTAACGATGAGTTTGTAATTAGATGGAAGGTTTTTATACTTTAAAAAATCTTGGACCGTTTGTTTACAATCTTACTCTGAGAGCCACAGTGTGGAAGTGACTAGATTATCACTGTGTCTCTTCTAGTCCTTTATAGCAACATTTTTCTCTAGAGGTGGGAGAGACAATTTAATATTTTATTTTGTCTTTAAGAAATTAAATTCCAGGTTATACGGAAGTATCCTGCTCCTCTCCTAATAAGTAACATTGTTAAACAAATTTTGAATGTCCTTTCATACTTTTTCTGTCTACTTATAAATAATCTCATATATACAATTTTTAAAAACATAAGTGTGGTAAAATTATACATAATATTTCAGAACCAGCTTTTTGCATTTAATACTATGTTTTAGAAACTTATGTTAGTACACAGAGATCTTTTTTTAACAACTGCACAGTATTTTTCTGTGCAAAGTTCATATAAACAGTGTATGTTCAAACAATATAGAAAGATATAAAATAGAAAATAAAAATCTCTCAGCAAACTCTCCTACCTCCCACAGAAATAACTCCAAAGATAAAGTTTCTTTTTTTGTCTGTGATAATTTCAGCACAAATGCAAACAAATATATGCATATGCATACATGCCTTTTCCTCCCCATAAATGGCATCTTAGTATAAATATTCCACAACTTGCTTCATTCCATTAGCATATGTACATTTACCTCATTCTTTTTAATATTTTCCCTTTCCATGATTTATTTAACCAGTCCCCTTTTAGTGCACATTTGGGTTGTTGCAGTTTGTTTGTTACTACAAATGAATCAGTGAAAATCATTGCTCTTGCATTTTTATATCTGTAGAGTACATCTTTAACACTGGGATTGTTATTCAGTTAGGATATATGTTTAAAATTTTGATAGTCATTACTAAATTGCCCTCGAGTTGGCAACACTGATAGACTCAACACTTCCTAGTTGTAGCCACATTCACTCTAGACAGGATTCACAGCACTCTTTTAGCAAAAACAAACCATCAGTTGGTAGAGCAACCTTTTCTGCTCTCAAAGTTTTTGTACAAATCTGTTGCTTGCCTCTCATTCTTGAGAGATCTGTTACCAATGTGTTTTCTCTTTTTCTCCTTGTTACTGTTGTATTTTCCTACTCTTATCTCCTCTCACCTAGAACGGTTAACTCTGCTGGGGTTTCTCCTCTCTCTTTTAGTTGCCCAAACAATTAGCAGGAGAATGTAAACTCACTGTCAAGTAGCAGATTGACTAGATCTGTGCTGGATCATACAGATGGTTCTAGAACGAAAGTTGTTCTGGAGTCCCGAGTAACTCAGCAACTTCATCCTGCCTTCTGGCTGCAATAGAGAAGAGCCCCCTGAGAACTGGTCACTGAGCACATACCAGATGGCATCTGTAAGGGATGTTGGACAAGGTTGGGAGGTGGGGTCAGTGATCTCTTAGGTTACTTTTGCTATTGAGTTAATAATTGTCACATTATTAAACAGCCCTTAGCCCCGGGAAGCCCACCTTCTGTGAATTCAAGTCTCAGAGTAGGCGAGAGGGCACAACCAGACACATTACAGGACAAACTGCCAAGTGTATCCCTGTTACGACTCACCGGGATGGAGCGCTCCTCAGAGAAAAACAAGCCCAGCAACATTTGTATTCTGAACAGGCATCTGTCTGTGTTTGTGACCTTTATGTTGTGATGTGTGCGAACTGCTGTCTGGAATTGGAAAGAATGAGGAAATATGTCACCTATGGCCCCTCTTGTGAAGTGTTTAATGCCTCTGAGGCACTTCAAAAGGCAGCAGAGCGGAGAGGATGAGTGATTAGAAGCACATTTGGGATACATTTTTAGATCTAATTAGAATTGTGCTTTTTTTTCCTGTTTCTTTTTTGTTTTTTGCCCCGTGGTTAGCACACACCATATGAACATTTGTTGAATGCTATGATAGTGATGCATAATGGTTAATAATAACTTGTGGTTCTGTATTTCTAACAACAGTTGCTTATTCAATGGTCTTTGATTATAAGGAATAGCAGTGTGCTGGACATACATTCCCATATAGGCAAAAGCAACTTCTTGTTGTAGGCAGCAGTGGTAGAGAGGACCATATTTTATTTTCTATTTTGAAAATAATCTTAGCTGTGCACTTGAGGCCACCTAATCCATCCAAGAGGGGAGACCCCTTCCCCTTTTCCCTCTACACCCACCAACACATGTACACACCCACACACGCTTACACATACATGCTGCAATGCTACATTCATCATCAATGGAAATGAACTATTTGCAAATCTTAGGTGCTTTATACATATGATATCATATCATACCTTTCTGTTTTAATAAATCATAGTTATTGGCTACATATCATATAGGATTTGTGCCTTCTGTGGGGCACACAGAATAGTGAATAGCGAAAGTAAGTGCACTATTTATTCCATTTTTTTATTCCTTCCCAGTCTATTTTACAGACAGAAACTAAGCTTTTACATACCCAAGAGTTGGCATAATATCAACATATACATAATAAAAATTATAA
Organism: Microcebus murinus; assembly: GCF_040939455.1. Taxonomy (NCBI): domain Eukaryota; kingdom Metazoa; phylum Chordata; class Mammalia; order Primates; family Cheirogaleidae; genus Microcebus; species Microcebus murinus. The sequence continues at coordinate 44,285,141 of NC_134112.1, forward strand.
TGACAAGAGCTAGTTATAGGCACAAAGAGTTGTAAAGGACATTGGAAACCAAGCAGGGGCAAGGATACGAGGAGAGTGAGGGCTAAAAACTTACCTATTGGGTATGATGAACACTGTTCTGGTGACAGACACACACTAAAAGCCCTGACTTAAGCATTATGCGAGGCATCCATGTAAACAAAAACATTTGTACGCCCTTAATATTTTGAAATTAAAAAAAAAAAAAGCTAATTAGCTTTATGTGAGGCTTAAATGTTTGAAAAATCATATTTTCAAAATGTCTGGCCTTCAGAGTCTGGACTAAAGCAAAATTTTGAATGGACTGTCTCTCTTGAGTTAACTAACAGTTTTACGCATTTGGCAGCTAAGACTTTTACAATAACTGCTGCTTGGGAGATTGAAAAAATAAAAAGCAATAAAATCTGTAGCCCTTGTAATCAAGTACTTTACAATCTAACTATGGGGTGAAAAAGGAAAACAAAACAAAACCGAAAAAACCAATGTAAGATATAGATACATTTTTTTTTTATTAAGAGATAAAGGACCTGAGGCTCAGGTAAAGTAACTTTTGCAAATTCTCTTCCCAATATAGTATCTTTGGGCAGGGTGATTAATATACCTGACTAGTGAACCAAAAAAGTGGAAAATAATGTGCTGCATTACATATTGGATGCTCTGTTGGGTATGGTAAAGGCTGATTTGCTGTTACAAAGTTATAGCAGCTTAGAGAGGAGATCAGTTTATTTTTATTTTTCTCTTATATATCAGTCCTAATGTAAGCTAGTGGCCTAGGGTGATTAGATGACTGTGCTGTGTGTGGTCACTCAGGGATGAAGATTAATGAAGCAATACAATTATCTTCAACTTATTGCTTCAGTCTTTGTCCAACACTAGAACTCTGATTGTTGCCATTTCCCAGCAGGAAAGTGTAGAAAGAAAATTTACATGGATATTATCTGTATTTTATTTTACTCAGTAGTTGCATACATCTTGTATTTTCACATCTTATTTACCCAGACTTAGATGCATGACCACATCTATCAGCAAGAAAGGGTGGGAAATGTCTGTAGCTATGTGGCCACGTGCCTGTTGGTAAAAGGGAAGGACAATGTGGAACTAGTGAACACCTGGCCACCTCTGACACAGGTAACTGACCAAGTAATAAGAAGGGATCAAAATGAGATCTGCTAAGCTAGAAGATTTTCTAAAGAAAGGGTCTTGAAAGAGGTTTTAAAGAATAGTGCAGGATATGGATTGGTAAAGATTTGGTGAGAAACATGGAAGCAAAACTTTTAGAGGAAAAGCCAACATATGGAATTGAATTTACAAAGTGAAATGTCTTTAGAGAGAGGACCCAGGGGATGGTTCTGACAGAGGAAATTCATTAAATGCTAGCTTGAGTATCTTCTGTGTGCTTTCAAGTTAGACCAAAGGATTTGAGTCCCAGCTTCTTGGTTTGTGACCTCGAGCACTTTGTTTAACCTTTCAAAGGCTCCATATTCTCAACTATAAAGTAAGGGATAAAAATATCGCCTCTCAGTATTATGAAATCATGTGATATTTTTATACAAGATATTTACAAAAAGCCTGGTATTTGGTAAATACTTAATGTATGTTAGTAGCTATTATTGTTGTTGTTATTGAATTAGAGTAGAAAAGTTTCTCCAGCATTGACTGATCTTGCAATAATCACACCAAAGAGGCGATATGAGATGATAAAAGCCTATTTCGGTAGTGGTAGAAATGGAGACTGGGGAATAGTTCTAGAAAATATTCCAAAGAAGGCCAGGGGTAAGACTCATTTTTTTTCCATCGGAATTAGGCAATGGAATTAAACAGTTACAATGTGGTTGAAATAAAAGTATCTTTTTAAAAGATTGTTCTTTTCCTGATTATTAAAACAATATTATTTGTAGAAAATTTTAAACAAAGTATAAAGAAAATGAAAATCACTTATAATCCTACCACTATTATTATTAGAATCATTATTAATTTTTTCTATATATCCTTTTTTTCCCCATGTGTGTAAGCATGTATACATTGTAATTAAATTTTCTTAAATAATTTTTTCAGGAAAAACAAGTCTTAATTCATTGAACTTCTACTAAATGGGTGCAAAAAACAAAACTTCAACTAGAATTCCATGTGTATGTGTGCATGTGCATGTCTATATTGTGTATGCATGTATGTGTAGTTTAGAGTTCCCCTGATTTCTGCTTATTCCCATTGGAGAACCACTGTGGGAATAAAGTCTAGTGGTTCTTAACCTTTTTGGGGAGAATTGTATACCCTTTTTTGAATCTGCTGAAAGTCAAGGTCCCTTTTCACATAAAAGTTCTCATCTATACATACATGAGACACTGTGCATTGCATAGAATTTCAGAAGGTTCGTATATTCTTGGAAGCCCATTTGTGGCTCTTTACAGATCCACAGAGTCTAGGTTGAGAACCCTGCCACTATACCATGCTTAAGCTTATTTATGTATATCTTTTTCCTGAGGAATAGGCAGATGGGTCATCTTTACCAAGTGAAGTTCTTGGCATTTTTATTTTGTTTTGCTTTTTTCACTATGATAGAGCAAGCAAAACTGGAGGCAACTGGCTAAACGTAAACTCATGAATCAAAACCAAAATGGTTGGATAGATAGACGCTGTTTGGTTTTGACAACCTAGAAATAATCTTAGAGAAATCCTTTGGAGAGGTCTAAAAGGAGAAGATTGGATTTTGTGAACTCAAAGAATGTGTCATGATTTGGCTTAATCTAAGCCATTTTTATTCCTCTTTTCTTGTGTTTGGGTCTATTATCTGTCTGCGGAATTTATACAGTGAGACCACTGGGAAGGTCTTATATCTAATTATTTGCTGTGCTGTGTAGAGTGTACTGCATTCAATCAATAAACAATCAATAGTAATTGTAGCTTGCCTCACAGATGGGAGTTAGAAGCTTCAACTTGGCTTAGGTGTGTGGTCATTTTTCATTAATTTTCTTTGGCTAGTTTTTTTTCTGTAATTTAAAGCCTAAATTTAAAGATTAAATGGAAAGCATTCATTGCTTATAAGAAAAAGTAGGCACTGTTTTTTAAAGACGGAATACGTAATCCCAGGTGTTTTAGCTCCGTTAATGAGAGAAATGTCTGTTTGCTTCAGATTGAATGAGCAGAGAAGAGGACAAGGATATTTGCATGGTTAAATGACTATGAGCCCTTCCTGCTGAAAGTATATTCCCCTGATGTCAATTACTTTTATACAGACATCTGGATGTTTATCATAAGAGTATACAGATGTCAACTTTTTCTGTGTTGTAGCTGGAGATGTGGTGATAACTTGACTTTGATTTGAGTAAACATAAAATATCTAACATTTAAAGTCAGAAGTTCACTTCAGGAAGGGGTTTAAACTGACATTTATTAAAAAGAATGGTTCCTTGGAAAAAAAATTGGAACCATCCCTAAAGATACAGACACTCCGATAAAGTAAACAAACTCCCAGTTATGCTCTATCTAACAAATAACAGGATTTGAACATGACATTTATCTATTCCTTGAACTTACAGAAGCTGGCGCTGGAGATATTGACATACTTCCCAATGGTCTGGCTTTCTTTAGTGTGGTGAGTGTCTCCCTCCTTCCCCAAATTCAGTAGAGGAGGTATAAGGGCATTTAATTAGGCCTGCGGAACAGTGACTTGGCTTTAACAGTCCTCATTTTCCAAAATATGTTCTGAAAAAACATAGGTCAAGGAGGATCTTGGAAAACTTTTCCTCAAGCCTTTCTAAATGTAGAGATGAAGGCTCTTTGCCAGTTGATATGTTGCTGTTTATTTCTCCACTGCATTGCCATGAAATATTCCCTTTCAGTCTGTGTTTTAAAAGTATGTCATTAAAAAGAATATTTGAGGTGTTATTATCAATATCCAATACTACCATTATACTATTTTAAATGCAGCATCTACCTTTCTTTCAAATAGATGTTTAATTTTAAGAAAATATTTTTGCCATTATTATTTATTTTCAAACAATATACCACCTTTTCCTAACCAAGGCTGATGCTTTTTCTCTTTTTCTTTTGCCCCCTGAATAGCCTGTCTTAAGTGGAAAGTCATCAACTGAGTTTATTTATACCTTTCACTTCGCCTTAATTCTTACGGTAGAAAAAGTAATATCCTTTCTGGGCATACAATAGAAACATTTTAAAGGTGATCTGCTGTGTGATGCTGGCTCGATACACTAGCCACTCTGATTGGCTATCCAGATAAGGGGGCAGATGAGGAGGTTCTGACCACCTGCCTCTCTGGCTTAGGCGGCGGTTTAGAGTCCTTGTGACCTCATCGGTCCCGTTTTTCTTTTTTTTTTTTTTTTATAATTTTATTTATTTTTATTTCAGCATATTATGGGGGTACAGATTTTAAGGTTTCAATAAATGCCCATTTCCCCCCACAAGTCTGAGTCTCCATCATGACCATCCCCCAGATGGTGCACATCTCACTCATTATGTATGTATATACCTGCCCCCCTCCCCACTCCCACCTGCCCAATACCCTATTACTGTAGCACCTATGTGACCACTTAGGTGCTGCTCAGTTAATACCAGTTTGCTGGAGAATATATCTGGTGCTTGTTTCTCCATTCTTGGGATACTTCACTTAGTAGTATGGGTTCCAGCTCTAACCAGGAAAATATAAGATGTGCTATATCACCGTTGTTTCTTAGAGCTGAATAGTACTCTATGGCATACATATACCACATTTTATTAATTCATTCTTGGATTGATGGGCACTTGGGCTGTTTCCACAGCCTTGCAATTATGAATTGTACTGCTATAAACATTCGAGTGCAGGTGTCTTTTTTGTAGAGTGTCATTGGATCATTTGGGTAGATGCCCAGCAATGGGATTGCTGGATCAAATGGTAGATTCACTTGTATCGCTCAGTCCAGTTTTTCTTGAGGAACAAGTATCCAACTCTAAACTCTGCCTGTAATTATTCTATTCCCTTTCAACATCCATTATTTTCAAGCTCTGAGCCTCAGGAGGGATGTGAAAAAACTTGGAGAAACTTTAAGAAGAGAGTCACCACACTAATAAAATAGTTGTTAGACTTACCAGAAAGGTGAGAGAACTCAGCTTGGAAGAGAATGAGGTCAGCACACTCATCAGGTTTCTGATTGTTTTTATATGAAGAACTGTGAGCAATAGGTTATTACCATTGAGGGAAAAAAAGAAATACTATGGGTTTTAAGCAGAAACACTGATACTTATATTTAATGTTAAAAAACTAAGGTTTTAAGAGAAAAGTTTCATGTGATTGCCTACACAGAATGAATAAAGTGATATTTATAGCAGGAATCTGGGTTTGTTTAGAAGCACATGCTTCTGTAGGTTTAGGAAAAAACACGGGAACTACTGGTTGAAATCATTCATTTATAGAGATGGGAAAATTCTGAATAACGTAGAAAGCAAACACATTTGCAAACAAATCTTTTGTTTGTTTGTTTTTTGCAAGCATGTGTTCTTGGAGATCTGTGTGACCTAAAATTCATCTATATCAAGATTTCCTCACAACCCCCACAGAAACGAATCTGAAGTAGGAGGGATGAGGTCTCTAAGCACATAAATCTACATCATTTTAGCTCAGGGGCATGTTACAGTCAGAAAGATCTACCATATCGGTAGCATTTTTTCTGCTTTTTCCAATTATCCTTCCTTGGTTATTTGACCTTTTTTTTTTTCTTTTGCAAATTTAGAAACTTTCCCACTTTACTGCTGTTTTGCACTTTTCACTTACTCTGGCATTGTCTCTAACATTTCCCAGAGTGCATAGGCCAGTACATCATGGGGGTTGTTTATTCTTCCTAGCATTTTGGCTCATCTAACCCATTCTATTCCACAGTGGGATGGGTTTGAGGATAACCTCAAAACTAACATCACACTTGATGAGGGATTGGATGACACAGAATAAAATATTTAAAAATTTAAACAATAATATGAACTTAACTCTATTTTGAACTGTTCACTTAAAAATGGTGAAGATGGTGAATTTTATGTTTGTATATTTTACTACGGTTAAAAATAAATTTTTAAAAAGACGAAAAAAAAAGATTACATAATAAGGAGTGTTAAAATAACCATGAATAGTGATCACCATCTGATAGAGCTTTCTGTGCATATAAACCATGCTATTGTTTTAGGACACTGATAAAAAATAGAGATTATTAACAACTGAAGTAGCAGTGCCATGTAGCAAGAGCATAATTTCATTTTGTTCTACTTACTGGGCCTGCCAGCCATGAAATTGTGTAATTGTAAATAGATTTTTTTTTTTTAAATTGGAGGGATTTCCCATTATGTCAAATTTTGTGCATAAAGTAAGACTTAGTTTTTTTATTGTGTCCTTAAATTTGCATAAAGTATGACTGCATTATATTAGTAAACTGAATAAAGTAGTACAAGTAAAATTTGTTATCAACAAGAAGAATTTTAAGAATGTAAGGATGAATCAGCATTTTATAGATGGGTAGATAATTTATTACTTAACTGATTTAAAAGAGAAAAGACTAAGATCATCTCAGTGAATGCTGAAAAAGCATTTAGCAAAATTCAATACTCATTCCTGATTAAAAGCTCCAAGCAAATTAGAAAGAGAAGGAAAATTCCCAGAAACCTACCGCCAACATCATTCTTAATGGTGAAACATTAGCTGAATTCCCATTGATGTTTAGATCAGGAAGAAAATGCCCAACACCACAACTGTCAGTAATCTACTAGAGTTCTTAATAACTCAAGAAAATGGGAAAAAGAAATGTAAGATAGGGAAATAAAGGACAAAGTTGCCATTCTTTTTAGATAATGTGATTACCTGTTTTTCAAACAAGCCAAGAGATTCAACTATGAGAACTAAGAGGAGAGACTTCAGTGAAATGTTTGAATTCAGAATAAACATATAAAATGACTTCCCCATGTACAAGAAAAAAAATGTAATAATAATAATATTCCATTCAGAACAACAATTTAATCTCCCATATATATATATATATATATCTCATATATCTATATCTTATATATAAAGCTGCAATAATTTAAAAAGTGGTATACTGGCACAGAAATGAGCATGAGAGATCAGAAGAACAAAACAGAAAGTCCCCCCATAGACCAGTGTGTAAATGGGGATCTAGTACATGACACAGGTGACATTTGGAATCAGTGGGGAAAGGATGGATATATGCCAGGCACTGTCCCAGGAATTGGGATCTAGCAGTGCACAAACAAGACAGACTCCCAGCCTGTGTTTTAATGGAGCTTGTGAATACGTGTCAGATGGTGACAGTGATTTAACAAAACATAGAGTAAGGTGGGGCAGTGGAGCATGACAGCTGTGGTGAGGATGGCATCATGCTGCCAGTTTAGGCAGGGTGCAGATGAGGTCTCTCTGATAAGTGACGTTTACCCAGAGATTAGATGGAAGGGGAGCCATGAGTCTTGCAGATGTGGGGGGAAGAGCCTCACAGGCAGAAAGAAGAGCAGCAGAAAGGCCTGGGAGCTGCACAGCTGTGCTCCAGGAACAACGGTGATCTCCTCATTAGCCTTTCTGTTTCTGCCCACTTCACTCCCTAAATACGCGGTATTGACGTAGGCATGAATATGTGTGTATGTCAAATGGCAATAAAAGCAAGGGAGAAAAGTAAACCAGGGTAAGGAGAACAGGATGTGCCAGGGCAAGGGGATATTTTGGTCAGGGATGGGCTCATGGAGGTGGTGACATTTGGCACAGAAATGAAGAAATGGAGGAGGAAAGGAGCTCTAGATGACTGGGGGGAAGGCATTCTCGGGCAGAGTGAACAGTGTATAAAAGCCCTGAGGCGAAGTGTGCTTGGTTTGTTGAAGAACATCAAGGAGGAAGAGCATCCTAGGAGATGAAGGCAGAGAGACAGGTGTCTCAATGGGATGGAGGAGAAGGGCTGATCACACACGGTCTTTAGGTTCACTAGAAGACTTTTTGCTTTTAATTGGGAGGGTGATGAGAAGCCATTGGGAGTTGTCATCAGAGGTGTCACATGGTCTGATGTCATCTGGATGCTGAGATATGAGTGGACAGTAGGGAGTTAAAGACAGAGGCAGAAGGCCAGTTAGGAGGCAATTGCCATCGTCATGGTGGGATTTGGACCAGGGAAGCCATGGACCAAGTGGTGAGACTGTTGACATCCTCACAAAGGGATATATTTTCAAGGTGAAGTCAACAGGATTTGCTGATGGATTGAAGATGAGGTGTGAGGCCAGGAGGGGAGTCCTGACTGTGGCCACTGACCAACACTTCTGGCATTGTGGAAGCAGCGTGCAGGCTCAGGGCTTCAGAGTTACACAGTCAGGCTGTAAATGGTCACTTGTCTTCATACTCAACCCTGCCCGGAATCTCCTGGCCCACCAACCTTCTTGTTACCCTCTGAAGAGAATAAACCCTGATCTTCTGCCTTAACAAAATCAGCTATTCTTCAGCTTTAAGCTTTTCAGCTCCTGATGAATATTTTTTCTATTATCTGGTGTGTGTGTGTGTGTGTGTGTGTGTGTGTGTGTGTGTGTGTGTGCGTGTGCGTGCGTGCGTGTAGCTTTATGCCACCACCTTTAACCACGGTCTCTATTTATCATTCATGTATAGTTCCCACTGAAGTCCATAAAAATACATAAGTCTTTTAATCTAACTTTTTTCACTGCTTTGGAAAGGGTCTAAAATTTCCAGGACTCCACAGCTTTGCACCAGATAAGCCTGGGGGAATACTAATGATGGATCTAAAAGAAGAAAAACCGAGGGCACTGGAATTAAGAATCAGCCGTGGGTTCAATTTGGCTTCATTTAATCCGCATGGCATCAGCACTTTCATAGACAATGGTAAGAGCCAATGAGCTACCAATGTTTAGAAACATATAATGGTTCAGAAATGACTGTAGAAGATAGACTTGGATCAGATTTATAGGAAGAGAACAATTATCTCATGAATTATTTCTGTGCTCTTCATACAGACAAGTTCATTTGCTTCTTCAGCTAGCAATAAGCTATGCTACGTTTTGAAATTTCTAATAGTTAACACCTGAAAGAATGTTTAGATTTCATAACCTTTTCATATACCTATGAGCATTGTATTTAAAATGAGCTGTATTTCAGAATTAAACTATAAACAGATTATGTATGAATTCTGTATATGGTTCAGGAAACACTTTCTTAAAGGTCAGGGGACCAGTGATCAGAAATAACATGAGACAGACAGTGATGGGAAAGTCGGGGAAGAAGAATGATCTGTTAGGTCTTCTACCAGCTTATACATTCAACCTTTCCTTGCCCGTGGTATTTAAATGTCAGTGTCTGCCCAGAGGTCCTGTGGTTATGTCTTGTAAATTAACTGTGTTCTTTCAATTCTTTAGATGACACAGTTTATCTCTTTGTTGTAAACCACCCGGAATTCAAGAATACAGTGGAAATTTTTAAATTTGAAGAAGAAGAAAATTCTCTGTTGCATCTGAAAACAATCAGACATGAGCTTCTTCCAAGGTACTTTTTCATTTTATTCATTCTCTAATTTATCTCTAGCATTTTCAAATATTCCCCAGGTGGTGGGTGGTCCTCTCACTTTTTATGAACGCTAGTATATATGAATATATATGTGTGTGTGTATATATATGTATAAATATATAAGTCAATATATGTATATATGTATAAATATATATAAGCTAATATATATAAATTTATAAGCTAATATATGTATATATAATTATATAAGCTAATATATGTATATATAAGTATAAGCTAATACATATGTATAATATACATTAATAGAAATACATATATTATTTAATAAACATAATACACATATATTAACTCTTACAAAAAAGTGAGAGGACCACCCACCATGGGTAATATAAAAATATATATATGAGCTAACATATATACTATGTAATATATATATTTATATATAGATATAAAATTTCCCTTGTAAATCAGGGAGCGTGTAGCATATGAAAGTTGATGTTACTCATTATAATAATCAGTGCCGTATGAGGACTCTGTTGAGAAATGATGAAATGCCTGACTATAGGGTGATACTCTCCAGGCCCATCTTGAGAGTAGATAACAAACCCTACTTATCATTTTTTCCTGCTGTCACCCTTTATCTTAGATGACTCATTACCCAAATAAGAAGAGTAGCCTGTTTTATATGTGGTTTGTGTGCTTTGTATGGGACTTTAGGCAAAATGCTTTCACAGGGTTGGTGGTGACTGGGGGCCAGTGGCCCCACAGAATTAGAGACATTCAAGTTGGAAGTGGGTCACTACTATTTCAAGAACATACTAATTGATAATGTGACAAAAGAGAATCATGTGTACTTTCCCAGCCCAGCTTGCATTAGCCTACTGCTTTTAGTTTAAATTTGATGAATATTTTTAATTTCTGCTTCCCTATTCTAGGATATAAGCATGTAACTTCCAATCATTCCTTCCAAATGCATTTCATAAAAAATAGGAGCATAAATATCATTCAGGCAGCCTCTGCATTATGGAGATCTTTTCAGAAAAAGGAGAACCACCTTCCCTGTAGTTCTCTATTTTTCATTTAACAAAGAATAAAGCAGGTCTTTCAGAAATTTTTGCATAGGATAATTGGAATTTAAATTTAATAACACCCTTGCCCAACTGGTTTTAAAAATGTAATTGTTTTTAGCATATAAATCTCTCACTTGAAGCATTGTGCTTTGGCAATTTCATCATCCATCTCTCTGCAAGTGTTTATTGAGTGCCTGTTCATTCTCGGCATGTCGGCTTTGTAAGGCAGGTAGAAATTGAACAGTCAACCTTAGTTTGACTAATAACTAAGCAAGGGAACTCAGGGAGATCCAGCAACTGAGTAAATGGAAGCTAGGTAAATGTTATTGATGGCCTAAGCATCTCTCCAGCCAATCAGCCTCTCTCCTCTTCTATACTGTGGACAGCTCTGTCCTTACGTATAATTGTTAAACCCTCCATTTCTTGCTGTCAAAAAAAAAATGCCTTGATGGCACCAATTTCTCTCTTCTTTCCTATTCATCAGCCATAATTGCTAAATGACCTGTCTTCAGATTACCTGGTACCATACAAGATTGTTCTCTGTCAAATGGTATTACAGTATATTGCATGTAACTATAGTCATGTGATTTCAACTCATCTCTTCCTGGAATACCTCTTACCAAAGGTTTAAAGCACATGTTAAGTAAACCTTATGGATACTTAATCTTTCATATGGAAACTAACAAGGCTTTTTATTTGCTCTCACCTGTTATTTTTCTCTTTCAGTGTGAATGACATCACGGCTGTTGGACCAGCTCATTTCTATGCCACCAATGACCACTACTTCTCTGATCCTTTCTTAAAGTATTTGGAAACATACTTGAACTTACACTGGTCAAACGTTGTTTACTACAGTCCAAATGAAGTTAAAGTGGTAGCAGAGGGATTTGATTCAGCAAACGGGATCCACATTTCACCTGATAATAAGTACGACCCCTTACAGAACATCATATAATCTTTCCTTGGTCATAGTGCTGGCCAAATTCTTTACTTTGCTTTTTTTTTTTTCTTTTCAATGTGAAAATAGTTTTCTTGACATTTTCTGTATATTATATTATATTTCTTATATATATATACTATAATTATATATATTTTGAAGATGTATTTATATGCTATATATCTACTATATGTATTTATATATAATATATAACTTTTGGTATATAATTATCAAATTTAATTTTATAAATGTAAATTTTAAGGTATGTTCATATTTATGCATACATATTAAAGCATCAGGTAGGTATTTCCTTTTAAATGAATATATCAGTGTTTTTATTGGCTACATATTATTCTATTACAAGGAATAATTCCTGAACTAATTTAACCAATCCTCTATTTATGGTTATATTTTTTTCTGTATAAAAACCATTTTAGGAACACATCTTTGTTTTACTCCAAAGACCACTTCTTTCCCCTGCCAAAAAAAAAACAAAACAAAAAAACCCAAATTTATACTTCTCATTTATCATTGAAACTTATCCAAGTAGTTTTTAAAGAAAAACTCCCTAAGAGAGCATCACAGCATAATAGTTAAACTTGCAAATTTTGGACTCATATGGACTTGGGTTCAAATCCCAGCAAGGGCACTGGCTAAATGATATTATGAGCCCCTTTGCACATCTATTGCAAGTGTTTCTGTAGAACAAATCTGTAGAATTAGAACTGCTTGCTCAAACAGTGTCTTCTCAAACAGAATCTTTTACATGTTAACTTCAATAGATATTGGCTAATTGTCCTCCAAAATTATCTCACTGTTTTTATATGCATAACCACAACGTCTAAGAAAAGGTATTAAATTATATATTAGCTTTCTCTTCTGCCTTAGCACACTGAACAATTTAAACTACTACAAATGTAACATAAAATAAATTTGGCATCCCTTGACAACTAACTGTCCTTACTTTCGTGATGCAGTTTCTCCTCCTTTCTTGTTGATTACAGAAAATGAATGTAGAATCATTTCATTTAAATCATCTCTGACTAACCTGATCGAACCTCTCCAGTCAAATCTGTTTTTCTCCTCAACTCTCATATTTCCATTATGAGAGTCAAACTTTCTAGTCACTCAAGCTAAAAAAATAATAATGATGATGAAAAGAGGGATTCAGCTTTAACTCTTTCTCGTTGACCATTCCCATTCAACCTGGGAGCAAGTCGTTCATTCTACCTGTACCTTCTTTCCCCACGGACCCCCCTTTTCCACTGAGATGTGCCTGGCTTAGGTTCTCATCCTCTCTGGCTAGAGTAGGAGACTTTCTCTAGTTTGTTTTCTTCCCACTTCCATTTTTTACACTCTTGCCAAATTAGCTTTTAAGGGCTCCCCAGCAGGGAGCCGTCTTCCTCCTCTTCAACTTCTCATAAGCGCTCAGTCATTGCTGACCAGAACTGACCATTTGTTATTATGCCACTTTGTTATTCTAATAACTCATTGGAATCTGATTGCTTATCAAATCAAGTCAGGCTAAGGAATTGGACTCTATTTGATAAACCAGCTCCAACTTCCCTGTTCTACTGTTTCCCTATTTTCTATGCTTTAGACAAAGAACTCCTGATTTTGCAAATATTCCTCCCTCATTCTTGCTCCTGTGTCTTGCTTGAGTGTTTTCTTCTGTCTTGAAAGGTGCTTCATCCTCACATCCTTGAATCTAATCTCTACTTCCATGGACCCTGCAGATGCTGCCTCCATGGTGAGCCTTTCTGTGTACCCAGAAGTTAGATACTTCTCCAGTCTCGAGACCTCACCTTTTCCTCATGGTACCAATCATGCTGTATTGGGTGTTGAATGTGTACAAGCCAGTCTGACCATCCCAACACATTATAAACTTTTGAGGAGAGAAGTTGTGTCTTCTTCATGTTTATATCTGCCCAACACCAAGTTCATGGCTTTTTACACATGATAATTGCTCAATAGAACAGTTACCATGGAATAGTCAATTTGATGAGTAAAATCACCTTAAAGTAGTCCATTAATCCACCCTCCTTAGACATAGAGTATTCTGAATAGATACTTATCTCTTACCCTTAAAATTCTCCATGTACTAATACATATTTTGTTTAATAAGTATTAGTAAATATTTTAATAAAATGTGTTCTATATCATATAGTTCAATAGGTAAACAAAACTTAGAATTATCAAGTTACATGTGCAATGAAAAGCTTATGTAGCCAAACATTTGTTGTATTGTCATTTCAATGGCAGATATCATGGACTTTATATTTGAAATGATGTCCTATATTACTTTTTCATTACAAGCCTTTTGAAAAATAATTTAATAATTCCATGATTGTTATAGCACCACTGAATTGATTTTGAAAGCTTACTTTTTAAATAAAAATTGACCTTTATCAAGCATTCCTTGAGGGCCTGTCATTGATTAACTTCTTGGCAGGTTATTAAGACCTATTCTTTCATACTGTATTAATGAAGCTTAATATTGGAATGGAGCTCTAACCAGTGTGTCCTTTCTGCAAAGGTATATCTATGTCGCTGACACATTGGCTCATGAAATTCATGTTTTGGAAAAACACCCCAATATGAATTTAACTCATTTGAAGGTAAAATATTTCTTTTTTAAATATATATAGACATTAATCTTTTATACTTTGCAATTACATAGTTATACTGTATCATAACCATACCGCACTCTGAACAACATAGATTCTAGTGTAGTTATTCTGGGTTTTCAATATTACCTCTCTACAACTGGAGAAAGCTCCTGTTCCCAGTGATCACAATGACCCACCGTGATTACATGCTGCAGCAGGTTGACAGTGATATCTGCATCAGATTTAGGGCCCATTCCATGAAGTATTGATAGCAACCAATGAATTCCAATAAGAATTCCCACAATTGAAAAGACTAATAGCTGAATTCTCAAATGCAGATTTATGCACGTTGTCAGTCCTTTCAATAATAAATGAAGGTAGAAATTGGGTTCCACACCATTATTATTTTCTTCCTGCTCGACAACACATATTTTAGGTTGATTAAGAATTTCCTATCTTGCTCTGATTGAGTTCCTTGAGCTAACTCATCCTTGTGCATCTTTTAAGAGAGAAGGAGTTCATTTTTTAGAGAGATTTTTAGAGAGATTGATTATTACTCTATCTTTCTTAATATCAGGGAAGATGAAAAGTGGCTCCAAATGAGTTTATTAAATTTATTTTAAGCAATATTAGTGTTAGAGGTGGAAGCAGGGAGGTATGTATAATTTTCCCACATGCATAGAGGCAGGAAAGGTTAGCTCTAAATTATTTAATCAAGCTTCGCGTGTCCATTTAGTTATTGACATTTTCTCATTTGGAAGGTACTCAAGTTGGATACACTGGTGGATAATTTGTCTATTGATCCTTCCTCGGGGGACATCTGGGTAGGCTGTCATCCCAACGGTCAGAAGCTCTTCGTGTATGACCCGAACAATCCTCCCTTGTCAGAGGTTTTTATATTTTTAGTTTTTCAACCTTAATTATTCAAGTCCTTTTGAACTAATAATACAATAAACTGTCACAGGGATGATTTGTTTAGTCCTCTTAAACTAATAATACAATAAACTTATGTAGTGGTTTCGTAATTGCTTTAAGCCAATAATTGGCAGAATGTTACATTGTTCAAATCCTTTAGGAAAGGTAATCTTTTGATGTGTTCAATTATGGTGGAAACTAGTTAAAAAGCATTTTTTATAAAGACATGCCCTTCTTGGGTGGTATACTGGCAATTTTTAAAATATCTGGTTTATTGTCAGCTCACCCCATGACATGATTTTTGTTCATGTTGAAGTAGTGGGAAAGTGGGCACAGTACTATAAAAGTATTTCTATTAATGCTGAATTGCTATAATAACACTAAATCCTGTGTTGGTATGGAGTAACTAGATGGTTTAAGAAAGTACTTTCTTTGAAGGTTTGAGAAAGTACTTTAATTTAAACATTAAAAAGATTAGTAACTGCTGTTTTCAACAGCATGTCCTCCTAATCAGCATGTCATTGTGGAAGACAAGGCCTACTGGTGACTGAGTGACAGGAGTGCATGGTGGTTTTATATTAATACTTTGTGTCTTCTGAATAGGTTCTTCGCATCCAGAACATTCTATCTGAGGAGCCTACAGTGACTACAGTTTATGCCAACAATGGATCTGTTCTCCAGGGGAGTTCTGTGGCCTCAGTACATGACGGGAAGCTGCTGATAGGCACTTTATACCACAGAGCCTTGTACTGTGAACTCTAAATTGTGTTGTGCGTCTGAGAGTGTGATGACTTCTCTTAATTGATTTTCTATGAATTGCTAATTCTGAGGGAATTTAACCAGCAACGTTGACCCAGAAGTGTGTAGCATGAATAGTTAATTTTATTTCAATTAGGAAACGCCCCTTCAGTTCTCATAGCACTTTTAGCATAAAAGGAAAATGAACAGTTTTTTAAAATGTCAAGCAAGGGAGAGAGAAGATAGCTACTTTGCAGTAAAGTGAATACACTTTGCACAAAATAAGCCTCACTTTTGCCTTTCAACTGCTGGAACATAGATTCCACTGAAATAGGGTGAATTATATTTCTTTAAAATATGAGTGACCTCAGTTCCAACCTTGTGACAACATGACCATTAAGAACTACTGATAGATAACATGCTTTGATGTTTTGTACTTACATCTTTGTTTACTATTAAGAAGTTCAAATTATATTAAAGACTAACCAAAATCCAAGTTTTGTCTGTGTTTAATTCTTAAGCCACGTCCTCAAGGGGGAGTGGGAAGACAGCTGCTTCTTTGTGGGGTTTCTTTGGGATAGGCTGGCAAAGCCATGTTAATTTTTCTCATTGAAAGCTGAACGTGAATGGTCTCTTTATTCGAAAAAATGTAAAAACTCAACAAAATACTGCAACTCAAATTCTCTAGGGAGTGTTCCATCAGCTCTCTTCCTTAATGGGAGCCCACCTTGGACACAAAGAGGAGATAAAAGGTTGGAGCTGGAGGGTCATGCCACCTCCTCGTTGAACAGAACTGTGAACTGAAGCCATGAGAGATGAAGTCAGTTGTCCAAGACCACATGGTTAGACAGCAGCAATGTGAGGATCAGCACCAAGGGTGCCTAACTCACAGAGGGAGAGTTTTTTCTGCTCACTCTATCTCCTAGAAAATCATCTTAAGCCCCAGAAAGACTTGCATGTGTCCCCCCCCCCCATGATAACTTACCAAAACGATTTACTTCTTATGCTGTTTTCCCATCTTCATCACCATCATCAAAATATCTGTCAGTTAATTATAATGTGCCCAACACTGCAATAAAAATGTTACATTCATTATTGCATTTAATCCTAATTGCAGCCTTGAGGGAGTAGGTATTGATATTAAATCACTGTTAACATTTCACAGGTATTTAAGGTGATACACCAAGTAAGGGCTGGATGTCAATCTATTTTTGATGGCGGGACCTGTGTCCTTAACCACTACATGATGCTTCTGCCATAGAATAAATGAGTATTTTGTTATTTACTCTTTTTCCTTATGTACATAGTGTCTTCCAATTTTTTTAAGATATCAATTTGAGTTCTGCTTTCAGATGAATCATTTAAAGGTTATTTTTGGTTTTTTTGGGTTTTTTTTGAGACAATGTCTCACTCTGTCACCCCAGCTAGAGAACAGTGGCATCATCATAGTTCACTGCAACCTTAAACTCCTCAGTACAAGCAGCCCTTCTGCCTGGGCCTCCCAGTGGTCCCAAGTGGCTGGGACTAAAGGTGCATGCCATCACACCTGGCTAATTTTTCTATTTTTGGTAGAGACTCAGGCTGGTCCACAACTCCTGACCTCAAGCAGTCCTCCAGCCTCTGCCTCCCAGAGTGCTAGGATTATAGGCCTGAGCCACCATGCCAGGCTCATTTAATGGCTTTTAAGTGTAAATTGCAGAAGTATTCTTAAACTTGGCCTCTGTCCAATTGGCCTGTGTTTTTATTTATGTTTTTAAATAGCCTGTTAATAATGTATTAGATATATTTTATGCCAAAGCGATTACTTGTTTTTGCTATTTACATTATCCATGGGAAAAATATTAGGTCACAAGATGAATAAAGCGAGATTAAATATTGTTCACCTAGGGATCCAAAACCAAGAAGTGGATGTTTTAGATTTTAGATTATAACAATGACTATCTAAAAAGTTACATTTATAAAAAGTACAATGAACAGAAACTTTTCAAAAGAATACAGACTAATGGCTGAAAAACTATGAGGAAATGTTTAACATCTCCAATGATCTGGGAAATGCAAATCAAAACCACAATGAGATATCACTTATCTCCAGTGAGAGTGGCTTTTATCAAAATGTCCCAAAACAATAAATGTTGGTGTGGATGCGGAGAGATAAGAACACTCATACACTGCTGGTGGGACTGCAAACTAGTTCAACCTCTGTGGAAAGCAATATGGAGATCCCTCAAAGAGCTACAAGTAGAACTACCATTTGATCTGGCAATCCCATTACTGAGCATCTAGCCAAAGGAAAAAAAAGACATTCTATAAAAAAGATATCTGCACTAGAATGTTTATGGCAGCACAATTCATAATTACAAAGATGTGGAAACAACCCGAGTGCCCATCAATACATGAGTGGATTAATAAAATGTGGTATATGTACACCATAGAGTTCTACTTAGCCTCAAAAAACAATGGTGATGTAGCACTTCTTGTATTATCCTGGATAGAGCTAGAGCCCATTCTACTAAGTGAAGTATAACAAGAATGAAAAACAAGCAACATATGTACTTACCAGCAAACTGGTATTAACTGATCAACATGTATGTGCACATACAGAAGTAACATTCATTGGTGTCGGGTGGGCGGGAGGAGCGGGATGAGTATATTCAACCTAATGGGTGCAGTGTATACCCATTAGGGGTATTTATACCCCCATAATATGCTGAAATAAAAAATAAATAAAAATAAAATGTTAATACAAATAAATAAAAAGTATCAGAATACAGTGGGCATAAAAACAGACTTGTTTTCTATTATATTTGTTAGAAATTTTATTTGGACAAAAATAGATATAAATTAATAAGTACATGTATTATTTCTCTTAGGAAAGAAATTTAAGTAACTCTAATTTTTGGCCCCTACGGGCATGAGAGAAATTCTATTGTATCAAACCATAAGTATATTGTGCATTTATTTATGTTGATCTTTCTGTGATCACATATTGAGTTGAACAATTTGCTCATTAAGAGGTCATCATTCAAAACAACCGAAACAGTAATTAGGATATGCCACTATGGGGTGAATATACATCTTTTAGGTGTGTGTGTGTGTGTGTGTGTGTGTGTGTGTGTGTGTGTGCGTGCGTGCGTGCACCTGGAGGTGTGTGTGTGTATTTTAATTCTTTTTAATCCAAGATTCTGTTCAATGACAATAAATATCCTTTTGGTATTTTATAAGACCTCAGTTCTTTTACAACAATTAAATGTAAACGTGAATACTTAGTACAGAGAGCATGGAAAATGTAAGGATATAATACACTGTTTTCTTCACTTTGCAAATGAATTAATCATTAATGACAATCTAAGGCTGGTTCTTTCTCTAGACTTTGATTTGCTGGCTCTAAATCTGTCTTGGAGTCACAGCCTACGTAGACTGGTGAACATCTACCCAGCAAAACAATGAAGAATCAACAGCACTCACCTCTACACCACCCACTTCTACCTTTATTTGGCAACTTGTAGTTTTCATGACTCACATGGCTTTTCAAGGAAGGACTTCCAGGTGTGAAAGAAGAAGGCAATTCCAGTTTCTCTCTCTTAGCTCTTTGCTCCTGATTTTCAAGATTTTTCTTCCAGTGTGTATAATTTTCATTCTTATTATAAGTGATTTTAAACACAGTTTCAGATATTTAGGAAATTTGTACTTATTTTTCTGTGAACTTTGTCTTCCCCTCCACCCTTTAGGATACTGATCTTTTTCTTAAAAACTTCTAGGAGCTCTTCATGTGTAAAGAATGGAATTGTTTTTCCAGCTCATCACTGTAAGTCATCAGTTCTGCAATTCTTGATGGGGACTGAAAGCACAAGGAAATGGTGTTTCTCATTAGAGCAGAAAGCAGCGCAGAAGGCTTCAAACTTGCAGTGTCATGGAATCCAGCTGTCCTGTCATTTGCAGTATCGAGTGCAGGAGACAAACTACTCAGAATTTTTTAAAGAAAGAACTAATGTGACAAGAAATAAATGTATTGCATAAACTTGATTCAGAGCCTGAAAGTGATGATTATAATAAACATAACTTTTGTCACTTCTCCTTGAAGAAAACTTAAAATTTCTCCTCGAAATCACAGCTTTAAATTGTTTCCATTTTTCTATTCATAATGCTTCTTCTCTCTAGTCCCCATATCCATAAACACAGCCCTTTCTAGCAGATTCTCCAAGCCTAGACACTTTCCTTCATTCCTCCCTCTCCCTCACCACCCCTTTGCCCACATCCAACCATTGCCAGTATTGGCAGGCCTCCCACCTAAATATTTCTCAAATCCATAAGATCCTAAGGATACTGGGTAATAATCCCCACAGCTTCTCCAATTGCCATCACACATCTTACCCCGATTATTATAAGGTCTCCAACTCTCTCCCACCCTCCATAATAGGCAAACCCTCCACCCACTTCTTAATCTGCTGTCATCATTGTCAAGTGATGCTTCTAAAATCTACTGGGTCATATCACTTCCGGTGGTTTCCCAATGCCCCTTAAGATACAATTAAAATTTCTTAACTGGGCCTTTAAGGCTACCCTGCCTACCTCTCTGGATTCAATTCTCACCATCTTCCTCCCAGTCTTTTATGCTCAGTGGTTGTCAAAGTGTGGTCCCTGGACCAGCAGCATCACCTGACACCTTGTTAGAGATGCAGATTCTCAGGTCCCATCCCAAATCTAACACATCAGAAACTTTGGGTGTAGGAACAGCCAACTTGTGGCTTAAAAAGCCCTCCAGGTGATTGTTATGTCTGCTGAAGTTTGAGAATCACTGCTGTATCCATGCTGGACTGACTTCATTTCTGTTCCAGTTCCCCTGCCCTCTTTCTGTGAGCCCTTTCTTCTGCCTAACTCCCACTTTTCCTGGTCATACGGTGTGATAAGTTCATATTGAATCAAATAATGTATAACATTGGCCCCTTGAGGTGTGATCCAAACTAGAGTTGCTGAGGGGCTACAGAATATTAAGGAAGAATCCTCTGAAGAGAGTTCAAGTGGAAGATAAATCTGGAAAGGCCCTTTCTGTCGAAGTGCGACCTGATCCCTTGAGACACCCTCCATTCCCCTGGTACTCACGTAGTGAAACATCAGCCTGTGGGACCCTGGTATTTCCCGCTGCTAAATGCACTCAGCACAGGTGACGCCCAGACAACACAGGCTGCACCTGAAGTCCTGAGCAGGGCCAGACCTTCCCCATGGTGGGTTGCAGGAAGTAACTGAATGATGTATCAGACTTTTACCATGAGGCTTCATTATTAGCTGCATCCTCAGAGTGAAATTGAGACTTTTTATTTAAATTCAAGTATAACTAAAATACTTAAATAAATATAAATTTCAAATAATAACTTTTCTAAATAATGTAAATCATTTTCTAAAATAATACAAGTCTGTGGTTCCCTGACTTTTTTTCTCTACCAAGCAGCACAAGACAGACTTGCAGTTGTTTCTACTCAGGTTTTAAACATTGGTCTCTATGGCTTAGGAAGATGTTTCCTAATATTCTAAAATCTATATTCTTTTAAAAACAGCTTTATTTTGTGACATAATACTATTATCTTTTGATTTGTTGCTCTTTCCTTCTATCACAACCTCTTTTGCTGGGCAAGATTCAGTGCTATAAATGATCTTTTTAAATTAAACATGTAATGATTATAAACATGATCAAGACACATGGTTTAAAAATTTCAAACATCACAGAATGTCATACAGTGAAAGCAAAACCTTCTTTCATGGTCACCAAAATCCCCACTCTCTGGGACCCCAATCTTCTGCTCTTGAAGTAACTACTCTTCAGTTTATATCTAGACTGTTTTTATGTATATACATATATGCATGTAATAGAT
Source organism: Microcebus murinus (assembly GCF_040939455.1). Taxonomy (NCBI): domain Eukaryota; kingdom Metazoa; phylum Chordata; class Mammalia; order Primates; family Cheirogaleidae; genus Microcebus; species Microcebus murinus. The sequence continues at coordinate 44,306,791 of NC_134112.1, forward strand.
AATTTCCCTATTTTTTATATACTAGAATTATACCATATGTACATTCTGCAGCCTCCTGAATGGCATTTTGATTATCAATGGTGTTGGACTCACTAGACCAATATACAGTATTGCACTACTTATTGTTTATACATAAACTATTTCATTTGGCCCACATTAGCCTTTTGGAAAGCACTATTGTATATGGACCAGAGGTGATAGGTGACTTCTAAAGATTAAAGAGCCAGTTGCAAGTGGGACTGGAATTGGAATTTAGGACTTTTGAGTAAATTTGACTTGCTCTTTCAATGATAACAAACCTCTTTTATGACACTGATGTAGTCCATGGCCTTTTGACCAGACAATTTGGACTATTGCCAGGGTGTTTTTGCTGCCTGACAATTGGTAGTCTTCAAAGATTAGATATGGATGAAGCTAAAAGTCTCTTTCCCATAATCTGCCTGCCAGGTAGTGTGTTCCAATCAATGCAAAGCTCAAACCCAAATCTGTTGCACATAAATGTCTATTAACAAGCAGGCATGAAAACCATTCTATGACCTGTTATTCTACAAACTCTGTGGAGTCCCAGCTCTGGTATTTCAACAAACCCCTAACAAAAAGGTTCAGCCTGAGACAAGTTCTAAAAGGAGAATTCAACTCACCTCAGATCAGAAGTAGAATTGTGTGGACACAGCACTCAGCAGTGTTCTAGAGCCCAGATCCTATTCTGGAGGTATGAGGATGCTGGCCTCCTTGTTTTTGTTCTTACTCCGTGCAGAGCTAGAGTTGCAAATACAATATTGCTTGCTAATCCACATATTTTGAACAAAATGGCTTTACCATGAATAATTATTTCTATTATCTCTTGTGCTAATGAGTAAACTCTCCATGTGCAGATTTAAATGGTGGCACTTGATGTGGTGGCCTCCAAAATTTGGAATTCTTTAATACTAATTTACCATACTGGGGATTCGAATTACTGATTATGGTATTCGAATAAAAACTAACCACTTCTAAGGTTTAAAGTTAATGTATACACACACACAGATACACATTCCCCTGCCTAAAGTGGAAAAATTTTAAACAAATTATAGATAACTCAGCACCCTTAATCAATTGCCTAAGAATATGCTTCTTTCTCTACCCCCTTCTTCCTGCTATGCTGCAAGGCAGCAAACACAGTGATAAGGAACATGAGTGTTAGTGTCACTTGACCTGAGTCCAAAAAGGCTCTGACATTTTAGTTATGTAACCTAAGGTGAGTTATTACTTAACCTCTCTAAGCTTCACTTTCCTCCTTTACAAGGTGGGGTTTATGAGAAGTAATATGATAAGGCATGCAAGCGCTTAGCTTATAGTATGATTATTAATATTTCATCATCCACTCCATTTATTTTTATTCTTTTAATTTTTCTTTCTCCCAGGTCTGTATTTTGCATCCATGCATCTAACTGTATTGATTGAGCCATTATTAAGTACACATTTCTATGGATGGCACTGGAAGATACAATGATCAATGGGAGGCAGTCTCTCCCCACAAGTGGCCTAAAATCTCAAGTGGAGGTTCAAGTTTAATTAGTGGTTAATCTTCATTGACTTTCTAAAATGTACCAAGCACAGTGCAGAGCACCTCACACTCGGTATCACATTTAATTTTAAGCTATCCATGAGGTGGCTGCTCTTTTACAGAATAAGAATCTGTAGCTTAAGAAAGATGAGCATCTTATCCAAGCTGGATCCAAACCCAGGCAGCCTGACATCCAAACCCAGTGTGCATGCCTGCATACACTTGGCCTCTCAGCTCTGTGAGCCCTCCTCCTCCTCCTGAGTCCTCATGGAAACAGCATTCAATTCCTTCTCTGCTTGCACCCTTTTAAAATTAATCATCTTGCTGAGGCAGGAAGATTGCTTGAGGCCAGGAGTTTGGGATCAGCCTGGGCAACATAGCAAGACTTGCATCTCTACAAAAACTTTAAAAATTACCCAGAGCATGGTGATATACACCTGTAGTCCTAGCTACTTGGGAGGCTGAGACAGGAGGATTGCTTGAGCCCAGGAGTTGGAGGCTGCAATGAGCTATGATGATGCCATTGCAGTCCAGCCTGTGTGACAGAGCAAGACCCCATCTCTAAAAAAAAAAAAAATTAAATAAGTCATCTTAAAAAGAACTGTCTTATCTATATAACTCTAGACTTTACAGTGTTCTTTTAGTACAACCCTCTTCCATAGCTTTTACAGAGGCAGCGTGGTAAAGGCAGTACAGTTAAGGGCAAAGACTTTGGGGCCAGACTGTCTGACTGCTGCTTATCAGCTGTGTGACACAACAATCAGCTGGGTAAGTTACACAACCACTCTGTGCCTCAGATTTTTCACCTACAAATTTGGGGTAATGTTCCCTACTTTGGAGGTTCTTTTGAGATTTAAAGAATTAAAGAGTTAAAAGAGAATTAAAAGCATTAACATAGGTAAAGTTCTAAGCACAGGCAAAGCACGTAGTGCTGCATAAGTGGTGGGCTTCATTATTCATCCCATAATTATGTATTCATACTATAATTATGTATCCTCTAGATCAGAGACTACCTTTTCTTTTCTTAATATTCCTAGGTCTGCAAAATCTTGATCTCTCAATGGATAGTTAGTTGAAATCAACAGGATTACTATTCCTTTCTGTTGGTAAATAAAAATAGGTCATGCTTGAACATGCCACTTTGCCCAAACTCCTCAAGTGTTTCCTCATCCTCAGCTCCTTTTCCCGGTGAACCTGGCTTTCACCATGAGAGGGGAAAGTGCATTCATTCCTGGCAGGAACTGAAGACCCAGAAGAAAGAAGGACCAAGCTTTTGAAAGCCTAACTTCCCAAGGAAACCACTTTTCCCCTTTCCCCGTTCTGCTAATCTTCCCTTTTCCTCTTTCTTTTCCTTCTCTTCTCTGATTTTTCCTTATCCCATCAACTATAGGGGAAGATACTGATGCTCACTAATCCATCTGGCCAACAAATTGAACTGGACACCCACCGCGTCCAGCACCCTGAGGCTGGGCATGTAGGTCAGGAGACCGGGGCCTACGCGCCAGATCTTGGAGAAGGATAGGTTAGAGTTCTCAGCTTCGATTACCTTCTCCCTTCCAGTGTCTCAGGAGCAAGTCTCTGTTGCATCTTAGGTCTTGTCTTCCAGAAGCCACAAGTTTCAGGCTCTGAACTCCAGCTTTTCCCCGCTCTCTCCAACCCTTTCAATTCCCCCCTCACTCCATTTGAGGAGCTGAGGTAGAATTCCGCGTCTTTTAGGAGCCAACTCCCCCCACCGGCCCACTAACTGGGGTGTTCTTGACGAAGCTGAAACCAGAACTGCAAACCTTTGTCAGCGGGCCTCGACTTGCACTCTGTAAGCTGAGCCTTGCGGCAAAAAAAAAAAAAGGAATTTTGCGCGTAAAAATTCCCTAGGACTTCTCACGTCCAGTTGGACTTAGATCTCGCGCATAAAGGTTTCCTTGAACTGTGGCGCGTAAAGACGGCCTTGAACCCCGGCCGCGGGGCGAGCGGGACCGCGCGGCTGGCCGCGCACCTGCCGGGGAGGCGCCGGGGGCGGGGCCGGGCGGCACCGGCGCGTGGGCGGGGCGGGGACCTGTCCGCGCCTGGGAGCGCACCGCGCAGCTCGCTGTCACCCCGCACCCAGAGAGCATGGGGAAGCTGGTGGCGCTGACCCTGCTGGGGGCCAGCCTGGCCTTCATTGGGGAGAGGTTACTGACTTGCAGGTGAGTGGCATCGTGATGGGGTCGTCATCGCTTCTTTTTCTCTCCTCCTCCAAGTGAGTCAACGGCTGCCTGGTACTACTGCCTTTCTAATGAGTAGGGACGAGCAGCTCTGGAACCTCATTCTGCAATCCCATCCAGAAGACTACCCCTTGACAATCGCTTGTGTCGAAAGTGAGCTGACTGCTCACCTCTCCTAAAACAGTCGGTGGGAAATGCCCTCGTTTATTATTTGGCCCCTTTGCCAGGTCGTCCTACACATTCTGTTTAGGGAAAAACAAAGTCCATGAGAAGTGCTGGACTTAGAGGAGAGAGGATCAGGTTACCAGCCGTGCAAGGCTGATTGAGACATTGCCCAAGTCCGGCTAAACACTGAGAAGTACTGGGTTTGGACACCCATCCTAGATGCAGAGAGCTAGCGGGACAGCAGGACAATGAGCTGAAACCTGCAGGTGGTAACTGGCATTTTGTAGGCACTTGATCTTTTGAAGTGGAAGATCTAGTGGTGATAGCCATTTTAGAAATGTCTCAGGAAAAGTCAATCCTGGGCTAGAAAGAACAGTTAAGTGGTATACATTCCTGAGTGGATCTAAAGCCTCTGCTTGCCTTCAGTTATCTTTGGGTTTCTTTTATTTATTTCTGTAGGTAGAAGCTGATCTCACAGGTTCGTATCTAGAATCTGTTCTGGTGCCTTGTGACTTTTGATAATACTTTATAGTTCAGCTTGAGAGTTTTATTGTTACATTTTTTCCCCAGTGCAACAAATGAGAAAAACATAAAAAATAATAATAAAGTTGATCTGAGGGCTATTTTTTTGTAAGTTACTATAAGGTAAGTCTGAGTATAGAGTCTTCCTGAATATAGCATAATAAAAATTTACAATTCTCCCTAATATTAAAAAAAAAATTTCACTGTAGAAACAAGAATGCTGTATTGAAAAATAATTTGGCCAATTGTTTAAATTGTGGTCAGTTTAATGAATTTACATATTTGCAAAGTAAAGTCAGCATAAAATTTAAAAAAATAATTAAATAATTAAAATAATTAAAAAATAATTAAAATTAAAGCAAAAGTTACAGGGTTTAGCTATTAGGAGACTGTTGAATTTTGAGAAAGCAGTTTGGAAGGAACGATTCAAAGGGTAAGACTAGAAAGAATGAAGGGAAGAAACTATAGGTTTAAAATAGACAATACTTTAGAAAATTGAATACTGCTATTTTGTGTATTTAAATTAATAATATTGTCCAATTACTCATACTGTTAAATAGTCTTTTATTTGGGCAGCGAAGTGTTTACTACATATGATTGCATTTTAGTCTTTCAGTAATGAGTGAGGTTAGCTGAGACAGGTACATTACCCACGAAATGTTTACATTATATAAAGAAACATAAATGAACAGAGGTGCCCACTTACTTGTTATGTCATTCATAAATTATGATAAAGGGAATTAACCAATGTGAAAGTGATTAAAGGCCACATTTAGACATAGATTTTGAAGGCTGTGCCTTGACCGTTAGGGTTGGTTTTTATCTTCTACAGAGAAAGAATGAATGCGTCTCGAGAAGTGGAGTCAGTAGAACCCCAGAGCTGCCACCTTATTGAGGGACTCGGTATGTATATCACTGTAATATCACAGAATCAAGAGGTGCAGCACAATTCCTTGGTGGCCATCCTCCTCACTGAGCCCTGCCCACTCTCTCGGTTACCTGTTACTCCTTAGACACTCCCAGTAGGGTTTCTGACCCATCTACTCTATCCAACCTACCCCATCTTAGGTCTCCAGGGGTCTCCTATATGCCACAATTGGTGGCTTTTCTCAGTCCATTTCCTTACTGACATCTCGCCATCATTTAAAGAATGTCATTGACTACACCTTGGCCATTCCCTTGCTGAATTCTCCTCCTTTCCCTTCTGTGACATTTCCCTCTCCTTCCTGTCTTCTGTTGCCTGCCTTTCTTGTTTTTTTCTTTCTTCCTCCTTTCTTCTCTCCCTTTCCTTGGAGCATTCCCAGCTTCAAGGGTTGTTTCCTTCAAAATTTATCTACAAGTACCACGAGTACCAAGAATAAAATGATTTAGTCCTGACCTTCAAGAACTGCATAGCCTACTAAGATATCTTTTTAAAAACTAAAATAAATTCCACAGCCTGATCCCTAACCTCTCAGACTTCAGGCCTTCTTTTTGAGTCACTTAAAGGTTAGGTGCACCTCAAACAGAAGCTACTTTCATTTCTGCCGTTCCCCCTCATTCTCCTGCTCACAACCAGCTCTTCTTCTAGACTTCTGCAGTGTATGATATCCTCATTCTCAAGAGATTCAGTTCAGAATCCAGGAACCGTTTTTGTTTTCCCCCTGTCCTTCCTGCTTCCACATGACACCTGTTGGCATCGGCCCCCTCTGTGCCCCGACAGGGCCGATCTCACTGACTAGTTACTGCCACAACTTCTTATTTGGGCTCCAAACCTTCAGTTCTTCCTGACACTGCTACTAGGGAAAAAAACAACAAACAACAGAAAACCACTTTCCCCCTATTTTGGGGGAAAGTGTTCTTTTACTTTCTCACCTTTGTTTATGAAATTCTCTCCACTGATCCTTCCATCTCTGGCTACAGAAATCAGCTGCAAATTCGTCTCCTTCCTCCCAATTCTCACAGCACTCAAAGTCTGATTCACTTATGACACCTACCACATGCCTTATTTTATAGCTAGCAGTGTTCTCTCTTTCACTATCAGATTGTAAACTCCCTAGGGGCAAGGACTGTGACTTAGTTATCAGAATGTGACAGGATAGTTTATTTTGTGATAGGAATTTGTTTTTTATTTGTCTTGCTATATTAAAAAAAAAAAAGAAACAGAAGAAGAGTACTTTAGATTTTGCTTTTCTGCTTTTTTCCCCCTTCTCAATTTCTAAAAAAAAAAAAAAAAAAAAAAAAAAAAAAAGTAACCTAGTCTTAGAGAGGGCTTGTGCTGGCAGCTGGAAAGCAGAAGAAACCTAACTTTTGTTTTTAAAACGTGAGCTCCTGCAAGGCATTCTGATGGAGAAGGGGTACGACGAATATGTAGGTTTCTTTGACTAAAGGGGCCCTGACAGCATTCTGAGGAGCAGCAAAACCTCAGAAGGAATAGCTACAAGGTATCTTCTGGAAAGCTGGACCCTGGGTCCCAGCCAAAGCAAAGACCTTGTGTCCATGCATGACACAGAAGTGGCAGAACTGTCTACATTAATGGGATCATACACCTTGGCCCTAATTCAGTCATGAATGAAAGCCAGATGGCCTTGCCAAAACATTCTGCCTGGTTTTAAACCCACCACCTAGAATCATTGCAAAGCCCTAACAGAGAGACCCACCAATGACTCAAATTAAATTTCCCATTAACTTAGTGGAGTGAGGGATCAGGGTCAGATTTAATTTGATTTGAAAGAAAATCTAAGAAAATGTGATATTCACTCATTTGTGTACTGTTTTATGGAGCAATATTCATACTTACTACACATATATCTCTCAAAAGATATGAGCCTGCCAAGTAGTTTAGAGGGACAATTAGACTAGATGATGGCTAAGGTCACATCTAACTATTGAATTGTGTCATGCAACTAGATTTGAGAAGCTAAAACTAGAGTTGACATTGTAAGTCATAGTTCAATATTCTGATTATGCAAATATTTTGAAGAGGATGACTTAAATAGTCGCTGGCGGGGAGCAGAAGGAAGTTAAGAGAAGTTAAGTTCTCCTGTTTGGAGAACTTAACAAGTTAGAATGGTCATGGGTTGTTTGTTAGTAGGACAATACTGATATATATCTTTAATAAAGCTGCCTTATTAAAGGCCTGGTGTCTGTAAGCACACTGTTGAGTCTGTTGTTAACAGCAACATCATCCTCATACTGATCTGTAAAGAAAGAAGGTGCTGCTCTTTGTGCTTTGCAGATTAGGTAATTGACACATGGAAGAATTAAGTTACTTGCCCAATGATCCAGGACTAGAGGGTGATGGGCTTAGATTATGAACCAGAGTGGTTTTCTTCTATGCCTTTGTACTCTCTGTTGTGTAACACTACTTTTCCTATCTACTGACAACACAGTTTATTGTGAAAGTGCCAGGAGGAATCATGGCAGCAAAAAACAGAAAATATGAGATGCAAACAGGCAAAAGATTGCTAAATACAGGCTAATCAAAACAAAGCAGGGTAGATATTTACATAATGATAACTACTAAGATAATACTCCTAAGACCCAACTAGTCAATGAGTAGAAGACTTTATGAAGACCTGGAAAGCCACTGAGGATTTTAGGCTGTAACAGAGCTGGAAAAAAGTTCTCATTTGTGTTTTTTTCAAGACCCAGACTTTTCAGGTTAATTTTATGGGTGGAAGAAACTCTTTGTTTTGTTTGTTTTGCTACCTAAGTATTTTTTTCTGAGGAAAAAAAAAACACATTGAAATGTGAAATATGTCTCCCTGTAAAAGCGTATCTCATAGATCTGTTTATATTAAGTAATCTTTTTTTCCAAGGCTTTGAGGGTCAAGGATTGTTTTAACCAGAAAGTTATCTGGCTGTCCTTGGAATTTAATCAAAACTGCACTTGAAATATGAGTAGCTTTATGGGGCCTTTCACTGGGAAGGATTATCAAGCAGGCAGCCTGTTTCGAGTCCCTTCCCAGTTTCTCTTCTCCCCCTTCTCCCTCCTGTAGCCTCTCATGACTCCAAGATTTGCTTCTGCTCCATAGTAGGTTCCATTTGTTTTCTGAGCTGGTCGTCAGAAACTTCTCTCCAAGATGTGAAATGATAATTAACTGATAGTAATGTTTGTCATGTCCCTTTCTCACAGTGCCTGTAAGGGATGATTAAAGAAATGAAGACAGGATTGAAGAAATGAAGTTATGCCAAGTACTAGCAGGGTTGACAGGCTTACCAAGCAGTGGGCACCAATTCATAAGACTGATTTTAGACTTAGCAGCAGGTTTTTAATGAGAGTTGTGCTCAGGCTAATGAGTGTTTTGGAAGGACTCAGAGGAGAATGTCCCAGGGCTCTTGCTCCCACAGGAGCCACCGTTGCTGAGGTGCCCTAGGCGCATCATGTAGGAGCAGTAAAGGCAAGGGTTAGGAGGGGTGGAAATATTGTGCAGTCTTGCATGGTAATTCTTTTCCACTTCTGAGTGCAAAGCACCAGCCTTCCCTTGCTCTGGGTGGAGCCAGTTAATAAAGACAGGCACAGCACCTCTGCAAAATGCCCACTCTTTTGTAGGTAAGTTATTGAGGTAGTTTATGCTGTCATAGGAGATACATAAAATGCCGTTTGAAAGAGAAAAGGAGCCAAACCAGAGAGCACACAACTCAGGATATCTTGGACTCAGAAGTTAACACTCACTTGTCAATAGTGTAACCTCAAAACAAGACAAAGTTCAAAAAACTAGAAGTTTTTAATGATTGAGCTTTTATTAAGAGCTTCTACAGAGAAAAGGCAGGTGTTATGTCGGGTGCAAGGACACAACACCGAATATAACCCAGTCCCTGTTCCCAGGAAGCTTATTGTCTAGTAGGAAATGAACAAGTGAGCAGAGGGGTACAGCCCAGTGTGAAAAATGTCCTGTTGGGGGTATTCGCAGGTGACCATATTATTAGTACGTAAAATGGATGACTTTGAGTAGAGTGAGGGGATGGCCCCCAAGCTCATTCCAAGAGCTGTGACGTTGGCCAAGTAGAGGTGCGGGTGGATGGGAGAAGTCTGAGTGTGCCAAGAAAGGGAAAACAACATGTGCACAGGCATGCAGGTGAATGAGCCTGGCACAATTCACAGGCTACCAACAGCGCAGCAGTAAGTGCCACAGCCCGGCTGCAATGCAGAGTGGAGGCTGGGAGCCACAGAACTGAGACTGGGACCAAGGCATGGGAGGTTCTGGATCCAGACCAAAGAGCTTGGGATTTATACTGTCAGCCCTAGTGGGCCTCTGAAAGGTGTTAAGCAGAGGAGGGACAAGGTCAACTTTACAGTAATAAAAAGAAATGACTGTCAGCAATGCAGAGCATGGTTGTAGACTAGAAAAGCTGACCTACTGGGAAGCTATTGTAGAAACCCAGCAGGAAGTTCTAAAGCTTGAATGACTGACTGGTGATCAACTGGATTTAGCAATTAAGGAAAAGGAAGGCATCAAAGATAACTCCAGGGTTTCTGCTTTGGATACTTGGGGAATAGAAGCATCATCCATAGAAGAAGAAATATAGAAAATGGAGTGGATTCATGGGGGAAATGTCCAGGTCCGTTTGGGACCTACTGAATATGAGAAATGAAAAAGCCAGGTCGAATGCCCAATGTACAGGTGAATAGAGAGATCTGGAATTGGGGAGAAAGATTTGGGCTTGATGTAGGGCTTGTAGAGTCAAGAGCATGCAGGTGAAAGATGACGCCACCTGCCATGATCCACTGGAGTGGACCGTGCGGGTGGGATGGATGCTCTGCCCTGAGAAAGAGCCAAGGACAGACAGAGCCTGGAGACCATCCACACTTAGAGGTGGGGAGGAGATTAAAGTGAAAGGAAACCGAGAAAGTGTGTGCAGAGGGGCAGCAAAAGCAGCAGAATGTCACCAATCTGTATTCAATTAAAGTTGTTTAATTCAATTTTCTGGATTCTCCCAATGTCCATGTCACTCAGGTAGAAATAGCCATCAAGGTACCATATATAGGTATATCTTGATTAACTGGAAAGCTTAGGAAATGAGAAGTTCTATTTACTTGAATTTTTCCATGACTACTTGAGGATTATTTTCAACTTTCAGTATAATGAAGACAATGAAATCTTTCTCTGTTCTCTAGTTTTCAATGCCTATTGCCCATCATACTGTTGATTTGCATTTCCATTTTCTTTGGCTTTTTCCCACTTTTCATATTCTACCCTATCCTCCCCCAATCGCCTTTTGACACCATTGTAACCCACCACCCCAGGCAACCATTTCCCCACATGTTCCAATTACTATGACTTTAGCAAACCACCCCAAAACTTAGCGACTTAAAACAATAATTATTTTGCTCATGAATTTGCAATTTTTGCGTGGTGCAGTGGAGACAATTCACCCTGTTCCATTTGCTTGAGTGAGGGCAACTCAAAGGCTGGGATCTGGAGTCATCTGTGGCTGCTGTGACATCTCTCTCCACCTCGTGTGGTCTCTCTGTAGTCTCTTCTCTGTGGCTTTACAGTCACCAGACTTTTTATCTCTCGGTTTAGGGCTTCCAAGGTGCATGCCTTGCAAGAGACAGAGACAGTGAGAGAGAGAGAAAGTGGGGAGAGAGCACTAAAGCAAGCATGCGACAATGACAGCTACGGCTATGATTTAATCTTGGCTGTCATGTGTCATTACATTCATCTCATTCCGTTGTCAAGGCAGTGACAAAGTTCCACCCAGGTTCCAGGGTAGGGTAGAGAATATAGACCTTACCTCTTTCTTTTTTTTTTTTTTTTTTGAGACGGTCTTGCTATGTCAACCTGGGTAGAGTGCAGTGGTGTCATTGTAGTTCACAGCAACCTCAAACTCCTAGGTTTACACAATCTTCTTACCTCAGCCTCCCAAGTAGATGGGACGACAGGGGCATACCACCATGCCCAGCTAATTTTTCTATTTTTAGTAGAGATGGGGTCTCACTCTTGCTTAGCCTGCTCTCAAACTCCTGAGCTCAAGGGATCTTCCCACCTTCGCCTGCTAGAGTGCTAGGATTACAGGTGTCAGCACCGCACCTGGCCAAGACCATGCCTCTCCATGGGAGAGTGTGAATATCACATTTTAAGAGCACATGATTCTCTCTCATATGTGGCTCTCTCTTGCTACTAGAAGCCACGATAGCCCCTTTTTCATCCTGTTTTCATTCAAAACTTACTTATTGTATGTCTCTTTTCATAGAAATATGCTCAAAAGCAGCTCTCAGCGAGAAAAAGATCTGACTAAACTCACATTCATTTATACTCAATAGTTCATCCTAAGACCAAATATTTTTATAACAGAGAACAATTACTCAGTAATTTCCCAATAAGATTGTATAATGATAGATTTTTTTTAGGCCTCAAGAACAAATTGGAGGGGAAAGGGGGGCATGGGCAACATTTGTACCCCCATAATACACTAAAAAAAAGAACAAATTGGAAGGGAAGGGATGCTTGGCAGAGAGGCCTATAAAAGAAATTCACAATTAGGACTTTCCAAATGTTATCCAAATGTCGAGCAGCATTCTATGGGGAATCAAGCTGAATCTCTCAGGACATGCCCTGGAAATTGTTACTTAAAGAATAAATGTAGGATATGAGTTTATTTCCTAGTTATTTGCCTTTTTTCTCTTGAAAATGAAATTCTAAAAAAAGAATTTAGTATTTGAGAAGTTTGACTCAGGTTTTATTGTAGAGTAGCATACCTGTGGGATTCCTGAAAGTTAATATAGTTTCCCAAGTTAATGATTAAAAAACTCAGTATACTTTTCCAAAAGAAGTTCAAAGTTTGGGCTGTGATATTTACTTTTTGAAGCCTTCATACATGCATTTTTCTGATTCTACACTTCTTTTTCAGAATATGGCTCTGAAGATATTGATATACTTCCTAGTGGGCTGGCTTTTATCTCCAGTGTGAGTATTTTCCATGCTGCTCTGATGCTCACGTCAATAGCTGTATAGACAGTTGCATTAATGTTGTTGGCTAGAGCTGTCAGATGGATCCCTACCCTTTCATTCCACTTCTCAGTAAACCAGTTAATGAACAAAGCCAAAACAGGATTCCGAAGGGCTAATTAGAACACCACAGGAACGTCCAGCTTTGATTGCACCATGGCGGGCAGCTCCCTGTGGGCAGTAGGGTTTCAATAAATGTGTATTGATTTTCATTTGATTCCTAGGCTAGTCTCCAGATCTGTCCTGTTGCTGTCCATCCCCATCTTGCTCTATTTGACTGGGCCTCAGCTTCTGGTAGTCATCTTCTCACTAACTTTTATTCCTCTCACCATGCCTTCCTGTGTTTGGAACTCCATAAATGTTTGTGTATCGAATATTAAGCCATGTTACTTGATTCAGAACCCTGGGCATTTTCTGTCTGAGTTCCCTGTCATTCCTTCTAAGTCTTTCAAAGAGAAGTAGAGAAAATCCTGCATTTGATTCCCAATACCACCATCACAGGTTTGGGATAATCAGGAAGCTATGCCAAAGACAAAATTTCAATAAACAAAAAATGCATATTTATGAGAAGTTGAAAATTGTCATGTATTTGTTAAATCAGTGCACTTTGAAACAGGGATTAAGATTTTGAAGAAGTAGATGTACCACATTTTCCATGTGAATTCTGATTGCTGGAATTGCGTGTCTAATTTTCCATTTTTGTCAATAAAATGCCACCTAAGGACATGAATTTTAAATCTAAATACTTTTGGCCAAAAAAAGGGGCATATATAATAATCATAGCCTGAGTTTCTAAACTTTTAAGTATGTGCAGTAGAGTACAGTGAGGCTGTCATTTGGACTTTAAACTGCTACTGGTGCTGGTAGTGGTGCTGGTCGTGGTGCTGGTCTATATTAGAAGAGTTTTATTTCTTTATTTTTCCTCCAAAATCAAGTATAAAGCAAAATGGTCTAGAAAAGCTTTTTCTTTGTTGACTTCTGTTTTCCGTTGTCAATTTAGATTCTCAATGTTATGCCAAATAGACCATTAAACATGATTATTCTATAACTAGAAAATCTCTTTGCTGTTATCAAATAATATTTGGCCCTCCTACAGTAGCATGCTTTTAAAAAATTTTCCCTGGAACTAAAAGTTCTGAATCATTGCTATACAGAAAGTAGATATTTCTTATTACAAATAATTTTATGAGAAAATGCTAACATGAAGTTCTAAATTATAGAACTCTTTGTAAATAAACAAACAACTCATAGGCTAAGGATTCTGTTCTTTGCCTATTTCTAATCTTTCTGCACTGCAATACATTCAAGACCTTGTTCACCTTGGTTTCTCCTATGACCCTTACTTGCAATCCTAGAAGATGTTTGGAAGCTTATGATTTAGAGAGTAATTCAGTGCAATAGATATTTCTAGTCTATTTAAAATGCAAATCAAGGTGTTTTCTTCCTTGCTTTGGAACTTGGTATATGCTTCTCTTTGTCTCAAAGATTACTCCCTTCTTCACTACTTGCCAGCTAACTCCTCTTTCTCTGTGTAGCCTCATTATGGTGGCACTTTATTTCCTCAGGAGAGTCTTTCCTAGCTATGTCTTGTGGGGTGAGGTACCTCTTCAATTGTCCCCAACATACCCTGGCCTTAGGCTATTATAGAACATACTGATGGGCTTGCTTGTTGTATTATGGACTTCCAGATCCTTGAAGCCTGGACTTTGGAGCATGCATGGGCATGCTCAGCACCTAACACACTACCTATTCAGGTGCATGAGTATTTACTGAATGCATGTGCTGGTGGATGAGCACAGTGGAAGAATTCAATGACTGTCGTATATACCTGTAGTCTGTTGGGAAAAATAAGATGCCTCCAGGTGGCTTTCACCATTTTCACTGGGGAACAGTATCAAAAGAATTGCTTGCAATTCACTAGCGCACAATAGATTTGCTGCCACAAATTCCTACCTGACTGCCTTGAACAGAAAACTAGGTGAGTGTGAAGCCATTTATCAGAAGTGTTTCATCCTTTATCACACTACATCTAGGCCAAGCTTGTTTGCAGTGCCCCATCCTTACCTCTCTATCAGATTGTTTCCATTTCTGGGCCATCCAGTCTTTCCACTCGCTAACATGCCCCCACGTGCCCCCACACTACCAAGGTACTTGCCAAAGTGTTCTGCATTGAGCTGCCTTCCTGAGCAATATTCTTTGCTTTCAGACCTTTCATGATGATATGGCAGAAAGAGGCTGAACAATTAATGATCTGGGTGATTTTAACAAATCACTTCTTTAGGCCTCTTTTCCCTCATGTGGAAGGGGAGGTATGGGATTAGATGCCGCTGATATACATAATTTTTCCAGTGCCATTATTCTCTGAGCCACTGAGCTTGCTAACAAATTGGCTATGGGGGAAATGGTGGACTTGAAGACTGAATTTCATGGTCTGGCGTTGGGGAGGGTAGTGATACCCTTAACTGAGAAGAATAGATATAAATGAGAGGAAGGATTTGAGGGGAAGATATTGATTTTGGTTTTGACTAATTGATTTTGAGCTGTCTTTTAGGAAGAAGTTGGTTGGCAAGGCAGGCTAGAGCTCCGAGGGAATGTTACCGGTAAATGTGCACATTTGAAAGTCTTTGGTATAGAAGAAATACCAGAAACCTTATGAATAAGATCTGCAAGGAAAGAGTATAGAGCAAGAAGGGAGGAGGGATGGATGAGGACATTAGAAGGAAGAAATCCCAGAGGCAGGAAGAGAAACAGGACTTCCAGCTAGAAACTCTACTTCTGACTTTTTGACAAGAAAGGAGGTAAAGTATAGTGTCAAATGCCACAGAGAAGCAGGTAAGAAAAGAGGGTTATCAAAATAATTTGGAAACCAATAATATCATCTTTATAGAGGGGTGTTAACTATAGACACGTAACAATAGAATACTGATTTCAGGGAATTAAGAATTGGAGCAATTAGAATCAGGCAACAAAATTAGGTGATGTTGCTAAGAAATTTTTTTTTTATTTTTAGGAAATTTGATAGGGAAATGTGTGTGTGTGTGTGTGTATATATATATATACACACACACACACACAATAAATTAGAAGATTCATTTCAAGGAAGGAGAAACTTGAGCAATTTTTAAAGCCAAAGAAGGGACTGTTGGTGAAAAATGAGTGGAAAGCAATAGGAAAAGGGTGTAATTTCTAAAGACAGGCCCTAGAGAACAGGGAACCAAGAAAGGAAGTGAGGGAGTTAACCTAAGAACAGAAGAGGGATACTCCTTCCTTGAGGAAAGAGGGAGAAAGGAAGAGAATAAATAAAATAGAATAAGAATACTGAGGCAGACAAAAGGGAATCAGGGAAATTCATGTTAGATGACATGGTCTTTTTAGAGAAGTGGAGATAAAGTCACCCATTCAGACCTAAAAGAAAGAAAATGCAGGCTCTGGAAGATAATGAAATAAATTTAGAACAGCTATTTGGAGAAATCCAGTAGATCGCCTATCAGAGTGAACAACAACAAAAAAATCTATAAACAGTACTGAACGTCTGGCTGAAGTTGGGATGATGACTTTGTAGTGGAGTTTTTCAACTTGAATTTAGACTCACCTTATATGAGAGCTAGACCAGGGTAGAGAATTTGAAGAGGAAGCAAAGGGTGTGGCCTCCTTAAAAGAGGGTCTGTTCATTGATGAGGATAGATTGGAGGTCTAGAAGCAGAGGTTTGTGGCTAGGGGTATGCCAATCCCTCCTGCAGGTGTGCTGACTTAAGGAGAATGGAAGAGGGAACAGCGCCTCCTCTGATGGGCTTCAGTAGTGCCAGTCGACTAGGGGAAACCTGGTTTTACCCCAGTGTTGTCTAGTTGTCTCCCAGCCAACACTGCTCCATTAGATTTGAGCTTTGAAGGACTGTTCTAGGAAAAGCTTGAAGGTGTAGGTAGGGTTGTTCAGAAAAGGTTGACTACCCCAAGGAGGGGGGCAGTGGAAGGGCCCAGAATAGTATTATTATAAGTGCATACATGTGTGTGCACACGTGTGTGTAAGAAAGGGCAGAGAGAGGGAGAGAGATAGCAAGAGAAGGTGGACTAGGAAGGAGAAAATTTGAATTGCCTGTAAATGGAAATAAGGGTATAGGAGAAGATCTAAAGTCATTGACATTGATAAATATCAGAGTGATAGGGGACCGACATGGGGAGGAAGTGAACGGTTTTGTGATTGGTTTAGAATAAACCAACCCTGAGGTTCAACGCAGTAAACTTGGATGCAGCAAAAGCTCAATGCATTTGTTGTGCTGCCTATTGTTGGTTGATAAACACCTGGTTCTACTAGTAGAAAGGGACACTGTTCAAGTTACTGAAATAAACTTTTTGCAGGAAAGCATTCATGTCAGACTATTCAGACATGGCTATAGAAATGAAATCGGTCAAAAGTAGTCAACTTTATAACTGGCATCCCATGTTAATTCTTAGCTGATTCTACAATTTGCCACTATATAATATAATCAATGTGGGGATGGGAGTGATAAAATTAAACCATACACCCATTCTATCTGCTTTCAGAAAAATTTATTGTAGAATATCAGGACTGGAAAGAATCTCACAATCACACATTTTAACTTCCTCACTTTGTAAATGAGAAGAAATGTGAGGCTCAGGCAGGCCAAAGAATTCACACACAGTAACACGGCCTAGTCTCTTCCATTATATTTTTTGGCTTAACTCCTCCTCTCTAAATTAAAAGTTCTTCCTTATCTTCAACATGTTTCTTCCCATATTCACGGCCAATGCCTCACATGGCATTGGTAACCTCCCAGATCAGATAATGGCAATAGCTGACAGAATGAAAAATCCCAAAATCAAAAGGAAATTTAGAACTTTGAACATTTCTGTTTGGCTTTGAGATTTTAGCTTCTGTATGAAAATTTTTTTTGATATGTATACATGTATATACTTATTCTCTATTTTTTAAGGGATTAAAATATCCAGGCCTTCCAAACTTTGCACCAGATGAACCAGGAAAAATCTTCTTGATGGATCTGAATGAACAAAACCCAAAGGCCCAAGCACTAAAAATCAGTGATGGATTTGACAAAGAATTATTTAATCCACACGGGATCAGTATTTTCATTGACAAAGGTAAAGCCTGAATGCTTTAGGATAAGGAGGAAATGAGGGAAATAGAAACCATTCATCCCCAAATACTCAATAGTTATGTTAAAGGAAGAGGTAAGATGCTATTTTATCATAAAGATGTATATTTGTGACATGCTAAATGTGTATAAAAGCATTTTAAAGGTTGCCTCAAAGAAAGAAGACTAGTAATTTCGGCACTATGTGGTCTCCTTCTATGCCTCCTATTCACTTTTCTTCTTATTTGACTGTCATAACCTGTTTGAATACTGTTCTCAGAAATCTAAGATATAAACTAAGGGTCCTTTGAAAACAATTGTGTGACATTAAAAAACATAACACAGAAAATAGATAAATTAGACTTATCAAAAATAAACGTTTTTATGCTTCAAAAGACACCATCAAGAAAGTGAAAAACAACCCAAAGAATGAGAGATAATATTTGATGAAAGGTTTGTACCCAGAATATACAAAGAATTCTTACCACTCAACAACAAAAAGACAAATAACTCAATTAAAAAATGGTCAAAAAATCTGAGTAGACATTTCTCCTAAAAAGGTATACAAATGGCCAATAAGCACATGAAAAGATGTTCAACACCCTTAGTCATTAGGAAAATGCAAATCAAGACCAGAATGAGATATCACTTCATATCCACTAGGATGGCAAAAATTAAAAAAATAAATAACAGACAATATGGAGGTGGAGAAATTGGAATGCTTGTACTTTATTGGTGGGATTGTGAAATGACATAGCCACTTTGGAGGGCATTTTGGCAGTACCTCAAAATGTTAAACATAGAGTTAGCATATGATCCAACAACTCTACATGTATATTCAAGAGAATTGAAAACATCCACATAAAAACTTGTAACAAATGTTTATAGCAGCATTGTTCTTAATACTCAAATGGTGATAATAATCCAAATACCCATCAACTGATAAATACATAAACAAAATGTGATGTATTTATACAATGGAATATTATTTGGCAAGAAAATGGAATGAAATACTGGTGCATGCTTCAACATGGATGAGCTTTGTATATATTCTATTAGGTGAAAGAATTCAGTCACTAAAGGCCACATATTATATTCCGTTTATAGGAAGTTTCCAGAATAGACAAATTCATAGACAGAAAGTTGATTAATGGTTGGCAGGGGTCAGGGGGTGGGGGAAATGAAGAATGACAGCTAATAGGTAGGTGATTTCTTTTCTAGGGTGATGAAAATGCTCTGGAACTAGATGGTGATTATGGTTGCATAACTCTGTGAATATACTAAAACCCACTGAATTGTACATTTTAAAACTTTGAACTAATGGTGTGTGAATTATATCTCAAAAAAGATATTATAAAATATTGTATCATATTAATACATTGTATATGCTTTAAAGACAATTATCTCCAATGTTATTTTTGTTTGTTTTTTATTGTAACTATTTTTTCTTTATTCAGTCATCTTTTAAAGAAATTAACAATTTAAAAATTATTTATATTAGTCATATATTTATTTTTAGCAGTTCTTCATTCCTGTGTGTAGGTACAAATTTGTGTCTGATATCATATTACTTCTATCTGAAGAACTTCTTTTAATATTTATTATAGTATAGGTTTGCTGGCAATGAATTTTCTCATTATTTGTTTGTATGAAAAAGACTCTTTCACCAATCTTATTTTAGACTTGTCTATAGTTCACAATTTCGAACAAATTTAATTTTTAAATGTTGTGGGTCTCTACAGCACCAAGAAAAATAAGAACAGTAAAACCTCACTAATAGTAACTACATGAAAGGAAGGTCAAATTGAAGTGTTGAAATTCAGAATTTTAAAAGAAATGTTTTAATTTTTCCAGATACACACTAGAGTTAAAATATATTGTTAAGTATAAATTTGCTGAGGACGGTTTTAATGAATAAAACAGATTGATTAATAATTTTTTCTATATACTTATCCAGTATATCTTTTTTCAATTCCTTTGGTCTATACCAACACAGATGTGTTCATTTTTAAATAACTTTTAAAATGCTTGAATACTCTTCTATTAAGTAGGTTAAATATTCCCCTGAACTCTTATCTATGCTTTTTATTTGCTTAGCAAGCCCTGCTTTAATAGATAGTTATAACTAATAATTTTTCATTGGTTTATAGTTTACAAAGCATTTTCATATATAGTGTCTTTATTTCTCAGAATAAAAACCTGAGCACTTCTCCTCTCTCTGACCCATTAGGTCAACTCATTATAATGTTTTGTTCAATTTACCTCTCAAATATCTCTCTGATCTCAAATATCCTGGGGTAGCAAACTCCTTCTCATCTTCAGATCCGAGCTTAACTGTCACTCTTCACTCTATGAAGGTGTCTCCCCACTTGAATATTTTTTGTTTTTAGTTTATTTACTAATTTTTCCTCCTTGTTTTCCTTCCTAGAATATAATCACCATAAAAGCATATGTGACTCATTCATTGCCGGGTTCCCAAAGCCTAGAACAGTGATGCATACTATGTACTCTATGAACATGTGTTAAATGAATAAATGAATGAACCCTATACGACAATCAGAGAGGATAGTAATACTCAACTTTACAGGTGGATGCAATGAAGTTTAGAGAAATGCAGTGAAGTGTGACTTCATTTCTCTCATTAGTAAATGGCTGAGCCAGAACTGGAACCCAGGTGGTTTCACTTCTAATCTTGTGTCTTTGCTAGGGTGTGATTAGGGCTCCAGGTGCTGTTTCAATAACTCAAAAGCTACTATGTTTTTGCCTGACACTGTACCAGACATAAGATGCTTCACTGGAAAAGGTATAAGTGATCAGATATACCTGGAGCTATTTGGTTACATAGGATACTATTAGAGGTGGGGGTGGAGGTGGGTTTGGGTTTTAGCTTTTTGTTTTGTTTTGTTTTGTTTTTAGATGGGACCAGATTATAGATTAACCCTCAGTCATATAATAAGGCTTCCAGAAGTTTAGTGTATTACGATTGACAGCTTATTTATTAGCCATCTCCCTTATTGATATATTTAATTAATAAGGTTAAAATATTACACATAGAAATCGGGATGGAATGAGGAGAGAGAACAAAAGTATTCTCACTAAGCACATCTTATACGGCACGAGGGGCTTAGGAGAGGCACTAGAAGTAAAACCAGGACAGCACATATGATTATGCCCCACAAAAAGTGTCTGGTTAAAGGTCTGCGTTGGAACTGAAATCCAACCCGTGTTCTGTTTGCCAAGCGCGGGGTCCTGTAACAGAATTGGGTCAGACCGGAAGAAATATTCATTTGTGAGGAAGCACCTTCCCTTAATTTCCATAAAAGTCCCCAATGTGTTCTAGAGGCCTTGAATATAAACTTTACATCTCAGAGGTTGGGCTTGTTCAATTACACACTTGGAGACTACATCCAGGAAAGAAGTAGGGAAGATGAATACGGAATAAGTCACTCATACAGTGGGAAGATGGGGCCAGACCCTTAAAGGCTCTGAGAGGCTAGGTTACTACCCTCAATGATGCTCACAGCAGTTCACTTTCCAATATGAAATGGGTAGGTGAACATTCTTGAGGTTGGTAATACCTGGAATTAGCTAGTTTGTTTTCTCTTGCATTTCTATTTACATTCTCTATCCACTGAGTTCAGTAAATGTTGTTACTGCAACCTCGGGTGGTTGATTTGTATCAGAAGTTCATTGTCTGGCTAAAAAATGTTGCTTATTTTAAGGTATTTACACTGCCCTGACATTTCTCAAGCTCATGTTGCACTGTAGACAATTAACACACACGCAAAAATTCTCAGCAAAGTTTTGTTTGCTTGCGCCCACTTCTCTTATCGAAAAACCTTCTGGGGAAACCACATGCATGTTTACGCACCATTATATCCCATAGCCTCCTGCTGCAGAGAGTATGCAAATGAGGCTGAACAGAACATTGCAAAACATCTGTGCTTGGCTCTGTTGCTTGGTGGTGGTGAGATCGCTGATGAATGATTCACCTTTTATTTCTTCAATAAAATCGGGAGTCTGACATTTGACTCACCTATCAGGTGGACTGTGGGGATCAAATGCAAGATCTATGTAAAGAAAACGCTAGGCAGTGACCAAGTTTTAAAACAAGTCTAGTGTCAGTCGGTTGCAATAGAAGTAAACTTCTTGAAAATTGTGCCTTTTTCCATTTAGACCATACTGTGTATCTTTATATTGTGAATCATCCCCACATGAAGTCCACTGTGGAGATATTTAAATTTGAGGAACAAGAACGTTCTCTCGTATACCTGGAAACTATAAAACATGAACTTTTCACAAGGTATGGAATTAAAGTATGACGTACTTCTATTTATTTTGCACCCTTGCTGTGCGCTTTGTTTTCTTTGGTTCAGCAGGCATTTTAAACTTTTGTTTTGCAGCAATTTTTCTCAAGCTTTCTAAAGATTCCCGTGGTGACACTGCCCAGCACCTCACTAGCAATTGCTGTATTCAGTGTTGAATATCTCTGTATTTTTCAACTCCTTGAAAGCATTTTAATCCTATAAAGGTGCTCAATTAGATTCTTAGCTCTAATTCCTTCCTCTTTACCACAGCAACTCAATGCCTACTATTGGGTTCTCTTTAAACACCTACATACACCTTTTTCTAGTTGTCCCAGTAGGTTGAGTTCTGTGAGCCTCACCCACTGTGTGTCATAACCAACCTCCAGATGGGCCATTTGTTTGTTCAATCAGTGCTTTAAAGTGCAATTTTTTAAAAGCCCTTGAGTGCTTACAAAATTACATTTCTTAAGCATTGACTACGTACCAGGCACTATGCCAAAATACTTAATTTAACTAATTCTCACAACAGCCTTTGGAAATAGGGATGAGTAAACTGATTCTTAAGAAGTTTTTGGTTAGGTAATTTGCCCAAGTAACACAATTCATAAGTTGCAGAACCAGGCTGTAAACCTAGGTCCATCTGCATTCAAAGCTGTACTCTCAATTGCAGTGAAGAACATCTTTCTTACTGAGATCAGAAAAATAATAAGTTTTTCAGTGGGTGGGCTGCCTGTTTAAAGGCTGTGGCAAACAGTGAGGAATTTGTCTTTTATAAAATGGGATCTACACTAAAACATTCGTTCTAAAACAATAGACTGTTCTGTGGGAGAGAAAAATAGGAAAAGAAAGGAAAGTTCATCTCTTCTCCTTTGCTCTCTTTCTTAACATCATGTATAATTTCTCCCCATAGAATTTGGGGGCGTCAAATTTGGGGGCTGAAGAAGTAAGAGAAGTTGTCAGACTCCTCCCATAATGCATTGTGTGGAGTTCTGAGGCTGTAGAGGAGAACAAGACTTCCATGGGGTTGCTGGGCAACTGTGGATAAGTCACTTAATCTGTGCCTCAATTTCCTCAGCAGAATGGGAATTCTCTCTTTGGCCTGACTTACTTAACTAGTGGATTGTGAGTATCAAATACATTAGCATATGACCTCACAGGAAGAGTTTCCCAGAAAGCACAGCCCAGGGGAAAACCCAGTATGTGACCACTTTGTTAGGAAGTATAATCCCAGGAAGTGGAAGTGAGAGACTGGCCTGAGGTGAGGAAGGGTGAATGTTATGGGTTGAATTGTGTCCCCTCAAAAAGATATGCTGAAATCCCAACCCCCAATTCCTCAGAACATGAGATCACTTGGAAATAGGGTTGTTGCAGATGTCATTAGTTAAGAAGAAGGCATACTGGAATATGATGCACCCTTAATCCAATATGACTGTGTCATTATAAGAAAACAGATACACAGTGAGAATGCCATGTGAAGATGGATACTGACAGTACAGTGATATGTCTACAAGCCAAGGAATGCCTGGGGCTACCAGAAGCTGGAAGAGCCGAGGAAAGATCCAGAGAAACTTCAGAGGGGGCGTGGCCCTGCCAACAACTTGATTTTAGACTCCCAGTCTCCAGAACTAATTTCTTCTGTTTTAAGTCACGCACTTTGTGATATTTTGTTACAGCAGCCTAGGAAGCTCACAAAGGGGGAAAAGCCATAGCAAATGCCTCATTAAACCAGCCATTGCTAAGTGCAACTGACTGCTCAAAATTATGAGATTATCTTCCAGTAAGCAACATAAGCCTCATTTCAGGACAATCTGGCCAAGATAAGAAAGGGAGAAGAGTTTGTCTGTTAGCCACATCTCCCATCAGTCAAAGGTTTGCCTCAAGAGGCCTTAACTCCCCCACAGTCTTGGTTGTGCTTGTGCAAGTCAAGTGTGATGGTGTTTCGTGCCTTCACATCAACATGGAACTCTGGAAGTGGAAGGCAAGAGTCCCACAGCAGGAATGAGGTAAGGGCTTGCTGGGCAGCACCTGTGGAAAGTATGTCAGAGCCCAGCTGAACTGGCTGAAGTAGTGGCAGCTAGAACAAGGTAGGTGCGGCTGTATGAATCTAAAAGGAGCTCAAGAGATGCCCTGATAAACGCATTGAGTAAGCGCTTACAAGGAGCATAATAGAGTGCCAAGGAAGAAAACTCCCGAGGGAATTTAACTTAATGTATGGTGTCAGGCAGTACTTTTTGGAGGAAGAAACTCTTAAGCAGATGAGTAGCCCAGATGTATAATGACCTTGGGAAAAATCATTATATGTCAAAACCTCAAAGTATTTCCTGATTCATCCAAATTTTCCTTTCCTGAAATTTAATCTAAAAATGTTCGATCCTTTTTTATTTTACATTTTTTCAAGTCCTTTCTTTTTATTTTTTCATTTCAAAAATAGAAAAGCCTTTATTTTCTTACTGATTGTAAGAGCAAGACTTGCTCTCCATCTACAAATGTTAGTGGTGTTGAAGAACATAAGAAAGAATATCACTCATAATCCCATCTATTCAGTGAAAATATAAAAATCAAGATAGACCAGGTTATGCTATAATAATAGAAAAGAAAACCTCCATTATCTCAGTGGCTCAAAAACCACAAAGTTTAATTTTGGTTTGGTTTGGTTTTCTCACTCATGCTGTGTATTTATTGTAGGTGATTCAGAGACTCAGTTTCATATTATCCTCATTTAGGGCTCTAGGAGGACCACAGTCTCTATCATCAGAAAAGTTGCTTGTTACTCTGGAAATGGGAGGGCACCATGGTTGAGCAAGCACTGGCTCTTAAAGTCTTCAGAAGCCTCACACCTTACTTCATGTCACTGGCCAAAGCAAGTCACGTGGCTGTGCCTAACTTCAAGGGGATGGGGGAAGTCTGGTTCCCGAAGAATGAAAACCATAGTCATCAGTGAACTGCACCGTAACTGCCACCGATGGCCATTATCAACATTTACAAGTCAACAGAGTTTGGAGTTTGAGGTTTCTTTGTGTATTTATTTCTTTTTACTGACTTCTGTGGAAGGGAAAGTAAGAAAATAACAAATGGCTAAAGAAAACCCATCAAAGCAATCCAAAAGCATGACTGAAATTCTTTAATCCACATTAGTTTATGTATACTTCATTGAATTGATGCACTCACTTGTCTATGTAGAGATTAGTGATTTTGACAACAATCAGGATATTTAAATACCTTGTGGGTCTCTCTCTCTGTCTGTCTTTCACTTCAGTCTGAATGACATTGTGGTTCTCGGACCAGAACAGTTCTATGTCACCAGAGATCACTATTTTAACAACTTCTTCTTGAGACTTTTTGAGATGATTTTGGATCTTCGATGGAGTTCCATTCTCTTCTACAGCCCAATAGGGGTCAAAGTGGTGGCCGAAGGATTTAGTTCTGCCAATGGGATCACAGCCTCACCAGACCAGAAGTAAGCTCTTTCATGTATTTTTCTATCCTTTGCCCTTGACATTTAGGTGGACTCCTTCTCTTAAGAGGTGTTTATTTCCTTGGGCTTAAATAATCAATGTATGTGTAGAAGGATCAGGTGCGGCCCAGGGTGATCTTAAACCATTTGTCCTCTTGGACTTCAGGTTCCTCCCAGTAAATGGAGAAATTTGGACCCAAATATAAGGTCCTTGCTCCAAATTTTTACATGACTCTAGAAACACTTTCTAACAAACTAAAAAGGAGGATAAATGTGCAGTGCCTCTGCCTCTAGCCTCTTATGAGGCTAGAAGGTATTTAACCACTTTTCTAAGTTCAGTCACTCAAAGACTCCTATCAGAGAGGGAAGTCTACCTTAGATTGGGCACAGTGATTGTGTAAGTTTCAGACTTACTGATTTACGACAGCAGACTATTCAGTGAGAAAACACTATTTTAAGCAGCATGAAATTTTATGAAAAACACTTCATAACAGCTTCATGTTTTAAGTGTTTGAAATTTGAAGGTTTTTAAAACAGAGAAGTACCTTGAATATTAACATGTAAATTTGAGATAATGAACAGAGATGATCCCTGTGGAAAACAACTCTAAGTGTCCTTCCTCTTTTCAAAAATTATTGTGATTGCACTTTATGGTCATCTGGCACTTCTTTTTAAGCACCAATTTTTACTCTTCTGGCCTTGTAAGAGGTCCATTTACCCCCATTCAATTTAAAGAAAAAAATCATGACTGTAAAGTAATAAGACTAAGCCTATATGTCATCTAGAAACACCAGTTTCATTATAGTCATAGTTTATATTCAAAATCTGTTTAAAGCACTTCAAGGGTATTAAAAACACCACTCAATTATCTTCTTTTACTGTGGTTTAGAAAGGAATTACAATGGTATTTTGAACGAGTGTGACTTTTTGTACCTCTTCTCCAAAATGAAAGTTGAGTGTTAGCTCTCATTACCACTTGCTTAAATGTAAATGTTATTTATTTCAAAGGTATGTCTATGTGGCTGATGTGGCAGCTAAGAACATTCACATAATGGAAAAACATGATAACTGGGATTTAACTCAGCTGAAGGTACAAGTTCCCTGGCTGGCCCACACGACATGGCCTCTTATGTCAGGGCTTGACCCAGCAATGTGCTCCTTGAATGAGGGAAATATGGCTATTTGACAGCAATGCAAGTGAGATTGTGCTTGCATTCCAAGTCCCCTAAAGATAACAATTTCCAGTACCATACGGAGATGATGGGGGGGGGGGGAGAACAGGGAAGAAAGGGAACAATGGTTGTGACGACGTCTTCACTATTCCCTCTTTGTTGCAAGGTAATTCCGTTGGGCACTCTTGTGGATAACTTAACTGTCGATCCTGCCACAGGGGATATTTTGGCAGGATGCCATCCTAATGCCATGAAGCTATTCATCTATAACCCTGAGGATCCCCCAGGGTCAGAAGTAAGTTCCTAGATGTCTCTGAGTTCATAGGCAAGGCTACCAGAGTGAACAATTTGTCAGGGTGACTTGGGAGAATTTAAGCAGGTCTCATTTGATGTTGTAGAACTGAACAAATTCTACATAAGAGAAGAGATCTGGGCAGGTATGGAGATATGGTCCATTAACCCTTTCAGGCCACCCAGTGTCAATTTAATATCAATGCCTGACAATATGTCCTGTCCCTGCAAAGGCTATATTTGCTATTGGTAGTAATGGAAAAACATGAGCTTGATTATTCATATTGGCCCAGATTGTGATATATTTCCAGTCAGGAGGTAGGCTCTCAGTAGGTCGTGCAGTTAGGCAAAAAGAGTTATGTATGGAACCATCTTCTTTCACAATACCCAACATGAAGCTCAAATAAAAGGGCTTAAACGACTGTCATTTCAAAACAAAATGAGTTTTTCCCTGCAGGTTGTCACATATATGATGGCATTGAAGAATGTCTTACTTTAAAGACGTTGTTTTTGTTATTTTAAAAGTATCTCTTCAAAGACAGTAGCATAAGCCATTGAATTTTCTATGGCATTGAAAACAATAGCATATAGCATTGAATTTTCTATGGCATTAAGTTTAAGAATTAAAAAAACTCTAAAATGTAAATATATAAATTCTTGGCACACATACTCAGAGACTTATTAATAACAATTTGTTGAGCCCTAAAATGTGCCAGACATTGTTCTAATGCTTAGGATATATCAGAAAACAAAACATGTAAAGGTCCCTTCTCTTAGGGAGGGGAAACAATGAACAATAAGCATAAGAAATAAGCAAGTTACACGGTAAGTTTGTAGATGGCAAATTCTATGGCAAGCACTTCAGAGAAAATGGGAATCAGGATTTCTGCAGGGAGATGGGCAAGTTTTATTATTAAATTCAGAGATCAGGGTAGCCTCATTGAGAGGGTACAGTTTGAAGAAAGATAGAATGTTTGAATCCAGATCTGGGGAGTTGGGAAACTGTGATTCAAATTCTAATCCAGGCCTGGCATGGTGGCTCATGCCTGTAATCCCAGCATTTTGGGAGGCCAAAGCAGGGGGATTGCTTGAGGCCAGGAGTTAAAGACAATCCTGGACAACATAGCAAGAACCCACCTTTACAAAAAAATTTTAAAAAATTAGCTGGGCATGGTGGTGTACCCCTATAGTCCCAGCTACTTGGAAGGCTGAGGCAAGAAGATCCCTTGAGCCCAGGAGGCCGAGGTTGCAGTGAGCTATGATTGTGACACTGCACTCCAGCCTGAGCCACAGAGTGAGACCCTGTCTCAGAAAAAGAAAGAAAGAAAGAAAGAAAGAAAGAAAGAAAGAAAGAAAGAAAGAAAGAAAGAAAGAAAGAAAAGAAAAAGAAAAAAAAATTCTAACCTAGTAATTGCCCCCACTGGGTAAATTAGAAAATGCAAGCTAATTCTACTTCAAGTATTGTTATCCTTCAGTTAAAAAAATATAAGATATTTCCCTTTTATTAGCATATTAGTCACAGCTTCTTAAAAAAGAAGGAAATATAAAAAGCAACACTAGTAGAGCCTGAGCCAAGAACCTGAAGACTTGTTGCCCTAAACTGTTATCCTTGCCTCACACGCATGCCCCTAGAAGTCATAGGTATAATGTCCCTACAAAGGCCCAACCACAATGTCTGCTTGAAAAGAATGGAAATGTGATCCATAGCATGATTGGAAAATTGTTTAGGATCTTTTTTATATATCTACTTTCAAGTTTAATCATTTTTTAAATTTTAGATAAAACTTCTTTCTTCACAATTATAGGTACCTTTTCTTTTTCCAGTTCAGTCTCATGTTTTCTACATGAGGTCCCAGCTTGAATATTCTTGTGTAACAAACCTGAGATGAAGTTGTAGACTCTCCCTTAAGATTTAAAAAAAAAAAAAAAGAACAAACTCTATTCTAATAAGAGACACCAGTATAGACTTGTGAGTCATGAATTTCTGATTGTTTTGCTTTAATCCTTATCGCAGTCTGTTGGAGTGAACTTCATTCAGGCTACCTGGAAACCTGAGTGCTTAAATATTTACTGACCAGCAAAGTGAAGTGCGTTAATCCTGGGCATCAATAACAGGACCAGTCAGTGAAGTGCCAGATGAAATTCTAAAGTAGCCTGGCTTCTTTACACTTCCGAGAGACGCTCTGTCGTGGTGAGGGGCCTCCAGCTGGGACCTCGCTGGCTGCCACATTGGCTAACTGGGTGTCCCTTCATCATTTTGCCCCATGTTTCTCTCCCCACGCTAGAGGCCTCAAAGGCAAAACCCTTGCCACTGTCCACATTAAACAAGAGCACCAACTGGGTCCTACCTCCTTCTTTTAGGGGATGCCTGAGCTGTCAACACTGTAAAAGCCATCTATTGAGGAATAACCAGTTCACTTTGGTGCATGCCATTAGGACATTAGTACTTTCATCAGAAGAAGGACATTTTATTGAAGATATACAGATTTTTAGCTTACTAGTGTCTGAAAAATGGATTCATCGTGGTATATTTGGGAAAGAAAACATTACCAGACAGCTGTTTGCTCACAGAGGGTATATACTAATGAGTGGTCTTTTCGTGACAGGTACTTCGCATCCAGAATATTTTCTCTGAGAAGCCCAGAGTAAGCACCGTGTATGCTAACAATGGCTCCGTGCTTCAGGGCACCTCGGTGGCTTCCACGTACCGTGGGAAAATTCTCATAGGCACCGTATTTCACAAAGCTCTGTACTGTGAGCTCTAGACTCCAGATGTTCCAAAAAGTCTACGTGTTTGGTAAAAGTAAACTAGTGATTGTGTGATAAATGTAACTGTAAATAAATAATAAACACCAACAAAAGGGTGTGTGTGTCTTTTCTCATGGATAGAAATAAAGAAGTAGAGAGAGGTTATCCAATATGCACCAAATTGCTAGCACCCCTAATATTCTTTCTGCAGTAGCATGTGTGGGCTGTGGCCAGTGAGGTGCCCAGCTCACCTAGAGGCCCTCAGGAACTGTGTAGCCAAGTTATCTTTTACAACTGTGATGTTCTGGGTCTTCTGCAGTCTAGACCAGGAGAAAAGCTAATGTTCAAATATTTACAATTCCTATGCTCTTCCCCCAATTGTGCTGGGCATGAACTACTAATCAAGTGGCTCATCCCACACATAAAAGCAAGAATTGACATCAAGAGGGCATCACAAAGCCCTCCTTGAACTTGCATTCTCCCATTGTACAGACATACAGGAAAACAGGTTCTGGGAAACCTGACAAAGACGGGCCTCACTGGCTAACTTAAGGCAGGGCAGAGTTTATCTGTCCATCTGTGGTAGGTCTTTATTTGTACTGATACCTGTAACTAAAGTATAGTCAGCCCTTTGTATCTGTGGGCTCTGCATCTGTGGATTCAACTAACCAAAGCAAAAAACATTAAAAAAAAATGGATGGTTGCATCTGAACTGAACATGTACAGATGTTTTTCTTGTCATTATTCCCTAAACAATACAGTATAACTACTATTTACATAGTATTTGCATTGTATTAGGTATTATAAGTTATCCAGAGATTATTTAAACTATACAGGGGGATTGCTTAGGTTATAGGCAAATATTACACCAATTTATATAAGAGACTTTAGCATCCGTGGACTTTGGTATCCACTGGCAGTCCTAGAACCAATTCCCCACAGAGGACAGTTGTCCCTGCGGAGGGACAACTGTATTGCTAAACCACTTGGCTTTGAACTGCATTAGGGCAGTTGTCTGTGATCACTTTCAGCTTGCTCTTCCTGTTAATTCAATAAACACTTAGGAAGCAACCTCCAAGAAACTTGGTCCTAAAGAATCTAAATGAATAACATGATTCTAGCCTAAAGCCCTGTTTTAAAGACTGACCCAACCTTAGTTTGATCAGAGTGAATAGCAGCTTCCCTTTCATGGTCAAATACCAGGACAACCTTTAGCAAACCATTAATGGGAACCAGTACACCCAAGCACTCCCTCTTCCCTTTTTGTGACTCTTATTATGGATTGGTTGGTTAATTTTTTTTTTCTCTTTTGGGGATGGGAAGTTGAGGCAGTCTCTTTATGTCCTAAAGAACAGTGTCCAGTTAGATGTCAGTTTTGCTGAAAAGTTTTGTCACTGGGTAGAATTCTACTTTTTATGTCATGAAGCCCTGTGTGATTCAGGCAGTGGGACTTTGCAGTTTTCCTGGCTTCAAGGGAGGAATGGCCCAGTAGATGGGTAGAGTCGATGATTAGATCTAAGTTTCAAAAGCCTAGTTATCAGGTGGACATAGAAAAAAAATAGGAATGAAAGGCATATATACAGTACAGTCAGTTTCAAAGAATATGATAAAAAATTTTTTTGGGCCGGGCGCGGTGGCTCACACCTGTAATCCTAGCTCTTTGGGAGGCCGAGGCGGGCGGATTGCTCGAGGTCAGAAGTTCGAAACCAGCCTGAGCAAGAGCGAGACCCTGTCTCTACTATAAATAGAAAGAAACTAATTGGCCAACTAATATATATAGAAAAAAAAATTAGCCGGGCATGGTGGCTCATGCCTGTAGTCCCAGCTACTCGGGAGGCTGAGGCAGAAAGATTGCTTGAGCCCAGGAGTTTGAGGTTGCTGTGAGCTAGGCTGACACCACGGCACTCACTCTAGCCTGGACAACAAAGCGAGACTCTGTCTCAAAAAAAAAAAAAAAAAAAAAAAAAAAATTTTTTTGGTCTCTGTCACACTCCTAGGTTAGATAAAATTCACTAGACTAGGAAAGAAGAAACAGAGAGATGAAAATACTAAGAGAACTTAGATGCTGGTGGGATCCCAAGAATTGACCTTGCTCTGCCTTCTTTCAAGGGCAAGTTAGGAAAAGCTGGGTGCTAAAACACCTCAAGAAATTTGGGGGATCTGACCAGTGTGTCCTTTCTCAGGGAGGGCCTGAGAAAGTCACAAAGCTCGGGGCTTCTTTGTGCCAGCCCAAGGTAAGAACAAAGCAGAAATGCTGGAGTGTGTACTGGGGGTGGCATCACAGCGTTATCTGCACTTGAACCCGACACAGATCCAAACAAATTCCCATGTAAGAGGTGAACTGGTGGACTGAAAGAGGTCTTGCAGTCAGGGGAAAGAAGACAGCAGTCACTTGATTAGAATGAAGACCAGAGGTTAGATGGCAACCCCAAAGACCAGATACCTCCCATGATGCTTTAGTGCTACCAACGCCTCTCAGAATTTAGACAACACTCCAGGAATTGGGGGAAGAGGTTTGAAATTGATTTATATATTGATTTCTGCTGCCAGTCAGAATGGGGACTCAAAAATAAAATTACAGGTGGAGCAGGGTATCTCACACCCATAATCCCAGAACTTTGAGAGGCCAAGGAAGGAGGATTGATTGCTTGAGGCCAGGAGTTTGAGACCAGCCTGGACAACATAGCAAGACCCTATCTCTACAAGAAAAAAAAAAAAAATTAGCCAGGCATGGTGTGCATCTGTAGTCCCAGCTACTTGGGAGGCTGAGGCAGGAGGATCGCATGAGCCCAGGAATTTGAGCTTACTGTGAGCTATGATTGCACCGCTGCACTCCAGTCTGGGCAACAAAGCAAGACCCTGCCTCTAAAAAAATAAAATAAAATGAATGAATGAATAAATAAATAAATAAAATTACATAAGGCTATGGAAAAAATAAGTTCTAAAACCATACTTTATGGTTTTAGCTTTTTCAGAGTTGGAGCAGTATACAGTGGAAAGGACTAAAGTCTTTTGCTAACGGTCATGTGACTACAATCTTTCCTTGGTTGTTCTGTGGCTAAGGCCAACTGGCTGTTCAGCTGGCCCTCCCCTAGGATGCCAGTGGAAGATCCAGCTCCAGCAGAACCTCTTACACACTTTGCCCCTGCTCTTGCTCCAAGTGGGTTACTCTCAGCCTTCAGCTATTGAGATCCTTTCACCTAGTATGTCTTCTTTTGGCGAATGGCCCTGGCAAAATGGTTCAAGTTTGGACCCCTCCTGGAGTAAGCAATTTACCTATTCTTGCCAAAGGATAGGAGCATAGATTGTCCCACTATCATCCTCTCTTTGCTCTGTCATCTTCCTTTGTTAATTTCTCTTGCCCCTTTCTTAAGGCACAGGTTTACCAATAATCTCGCTGCCCAGACAGTCATCCAAACCAATCCCCCTGTTGTGTAAACACTCTCAATCTTCATGTGATTATTCTGAGCCTCTTCCCTCACTTGGCTCTTCCCTTCCCCAGTTGTTCTGCATAATTGTCAGGGATGCAGGTTAATTGTCAGGGATGTTAAAGTGAAGATTGGGGGAGGGGGGGTTAGTTGATCTCTTTCAGGAGCACTGTGGCCCTGCTGGGCTGCTAATACCTCCTACCACAATGAAATGCTGTACAGCAAGGCATGCCTCAGCTAGAGCTACATGCAACAACAGGGATGAATTTCACAAATACTGTTGAGCTAAAGAAAATAAAAAGAAATCCATCTAGTATGAGTTTCTTTTGGGAGAATTCCAAAAGGGGCAAAATTAAACAATATTTTTTGAGGATGTGTACCTAGGTGGTCAAACTAGAGTGAATAGGAAGGTTATGATTCTCACAAGAGTTAGGATATTGGTTGCCTGGAGGGAAAATGGGCATTGTGGTCAGGGGAAGATACAGGGGCAGCTTCTGGAGGACTGCTAATGCATTTCCTAACCTGGATGGTGGTTTACACTGATGTTTGTTTTATGATTAGCCTATTGTTAGGTAGATAGCGAGGGATTCCAGGTATCCTAGGGACAAAAGTGGGTGTCTTGCCTTAGTGCAATTGCTCCACCTGAGAAGAAGGACAAGGGTGGACCCCAGGCCCCATCTTGGTCCTGTCCCACCTTAATCCTGTCCTGAGCAACTGCCATATCTGGGGTAGGAGGGAACACCCTATGGACCAACTACAAAAGAATGCAGAGGACTTGAGCCAAACAGCAAAGGTACAACAGAATCTGGGAAGTGACCTAGAACAACCTGCATGCGTAGTAAGGTGCAGGTCATGCAACTCCCAACTGTCCAATCAAAGTGGTTCCACAGTGACACCTGCACCACAGGGAGGACCCCATCCTGGCGCTATGAAACAAGACACACACAATAACTTAGGTATTTCCTTTTGCTCTTGCTTTGCTGCAACAATGGGTCCGGTCGTCACCTTTGGTGTATATATCATGCTCTGTAAACCTATATTTTGCTCTTGCTCTATAATCCTAATTTTCTCTCCTCAATAAACCTCATTTTCATGCTTACCTTACTTTGGTGCGTCCGGTCATTCTTTGGCCATGAGCTCACCAAGAACTGCCATTTCAGATCCCTAAACCTGACACTATAACAGTACATACGTATTTTATACGCTCTTAGGTATGTACGATATATCTCACAAGATATTTTTTATGCATATAGAAGAGCAAAATCATCTTCAAAAAATAAAAATAAAGGGCAGGAGTAGGCCTAATAATAAAAACAGTTTAGTATTTGTTCAAGAAAAAACAAATAGATCAATGGAACAGAATAGAGAGCTCAGGAAATGAAATATTTATGTATGGGGAATTAACATAAGGTAAAGTTAGCAGCACCTGTCAATAGGGAAAGGATGTTTGTTTAGAAGATCGCATTGGGAGGATGGACTCACTTTAATGAAAGAAATAAAACTGTATCTTACCTAACATCCCTAGGTAACTACCTAAGAAAAATGGACTCTGGATGTGTTAAAGAGTTCAAGGTCAAGGATGACCTGTAAAGTTAACAGAAAGCAATGCAGGACAGTATCCTTATGACCTAAGGGTAGGGAAGGGCTACTGAGACAAAATTTAAAAAGCATAAACCCTAAGACAAAAAATAAAGTTGACTGAATTTGAATCAACATAATTTAGGATTTCCATTCAGTGAAGAATACAACTGTCAAAGATATTATGAATAAGGATATTGGAATAAGAAATATTTGCAATGTTAAATTGACAAGATATTAATAAGTAGAATATATTAAGAACTCCTAAAAAATAACAAAGTGGGGATAATAACCCCAAGGAACAACAGGCAGATGGTGTGAAGAAGCAATTTACAGAAGAGAGGAAAAAATGAAGCACATGAAAGATGCTCAGAATCTTTAGTAATCAGAGAAGTGCCAATTAAAACAGCACTTTTAAATTATTTTGTGTCTATTCGACTAGCAAAAATTAAAAGGCTTGATGTTGCCAAGTGGGGAGTGGAGATATAGGAGACCTATGAGGAGGTGGACATGTAGGAGACCTCATGCATCATTGGTGGTATTGTAGATGGTTGTAGCCATGACAGGTTAGATCCAGAGCTCAAGGAGCCCCAAGAACCAATAATAGGCTCCAGGGCCACTCCTGCAGGCATGGGCCACCCTAGCAAAACAGATTAGCAAGCTATACTGCCTCTTTCCTCGCTTAATTATTTCTAAATTTTAGTTTTGCTCAAGCCCTGCTGATCTAGACACAAAATGACGTTCTATACTCTGGCATCAAGAGAGTTTGGGGAATGCAACTTTTAGTTTCTATCTCTGTGGGGCAGACAAACACAATAGAAGAGCGAAGTCCAACCCCCTTGTTGGGGCTCAGGCACTGGTGCTTTATAAAAACTCCCTGCATCATTCTAATGTGTAGCCAGGGTTTTCAAATGCTGCACCCAAAGGGTGTTGGAAAAGAGGTTGAAGGTGC
Organism: Microcebus murinus; assembly: GCF_040939455.1. Classification (NCBI taxonomy): domain Eukaryota; kingdom Metazoa; phylum Chordata; class Mammalia; order Primates; family Cheirogaleidae; genus Microcebus; species Microcebus murinus. Next base: position 44,342,200 of record NC_134112.1, read on the forward strand.
CGATCTGGTGTTGCCAGCACATGTCCCCGAAGTAAGATCTAAGTGCACACTGAGTGTTATTGATGTGTTTGGGCTTTTTTGTGTGTCACAAACCTGCAGACATTTTCTATAGCAAGAACAAAAGTCACTTACTTTTTGTAAGGCATTTTGTAAGTAAAAAAGCTCATTTTTACCATGCAATGAAGTCATTCAAAAAAGTGATTTACTGGAGATGTTAAAGACCATAATTAGCACAGCCAAGGGCAAGGCATCCAATTGAGGAAAACCAAGAGTAATGTTCTTAAGTGAGTGCAGAGAATATAATGAGAGCTTTTTAACATACTTAGTTTTCTATTTTCTATAACAAACACATCGAAAAAAGCTCAGTCCATTAGGGATGTCTTGGGGAAATGGCAAAATGAATACTTACCACAAAATTGTGTTCATCAAGCTCCAGGCTTTGCACGCCACAGGAACTCTGTGGTTTCTAACAGCTGACTGGTGAATCACATAAACCATAGAATGTCATTGATTCTGTCAAGAAGTAAAACTTAAATGAAGTGCAGGTGAAGCATTCTGTGGATTGTCATCAATTTCCTCTACAGAAAAAATATTGGCTTCTGCGGTGAATCTGAAAATTGTCTAAGGGTGGAATGCAAACTGATGATCTTCAGAAAATAGATTGTCTAGGAATGGATTCTAAAAAAGCCCACTGGTATTCAAAATAATCACATCATATGCTAAAAGTCTCTCTCTGTCACTCACACACACACACACACATGCATGCACACACACACACAAAGTATATATATAAATATTGGAAACAATAAAATCAGATGTGTCCTGCCACTAACAGGTTTAAAATTTTTGGTCGTTTCTCTATCTTTATCTTGTTACATTCACTCCTTTCGAAATTTTTTCCTAACAAGCACTGTCAATAAATGGTGTGCTTCTAAAATCCTCTTTGTTTCTAATTCTAGGGAACCAGACACAGACATTGAACATGAGTCCAACTTGCCCAAAACAGAAGCCAAATAATCACTTTCTCAGCCTCTGTAGTAGATTGAATAACTATTGCCCAAATATTCTAGTTTTCTTCTTGCTGTGCTACCCTCAGTGGGCTGTTGAACTCAAGAGTGGCCATATGACTTAGTTTGGCCAATGAAATATTGGTAGAAGTAACACAAGTCACTTCTAGGGTGAAATTTTAAGTCACTTTGGTTCACTGTGTCTCTCTTCTCCACCAGGCCCCAGACTGGTAATGTTATAGATACAGTTCGTTCTGCCAGGCTGAACCTTGGAATAGTGATGTTAGGAAGCAAAGCTGCAATGGACAGATAGTATGAATAATAAACCACTGTTTTTACAAGCCTCTGTTGTAGCATGCTCTGTAGTAGCTGGGACTATAGGCATGGGACAACATACCCATCTACAGTACCATTGTTTTAGTTTTAATAGATGTATAATAAATCTTCATTTTTGCTAGAAAAATCCATTTGTTTTTCCTCAAAAATTTTTATGGCCATTCTTTAGTCTTTGCATTTTCACTTAAATTTGGGATTGGCTTGTCAATATTTACAAAACTTTTTTAGGATTTTGATTGGAATTTTATTTTATTTTATTTTATTTGAGACAGAGTCTCACACTGTTGCCTGGGCTACAGTGCCGTGGCATCAGCCTAGCTCACAGCAACCTCAAACTCCTGGGCTCAAGCAATCCTTCTGCCTCAGCCTCCCGAGTAGCTGGGACTACAGGCATGCACCACCATGCCTGGCTAATTTTTTTCTATATATTTTTAGTTGGCAAATTAATTTCTTTCTAATTTTAGTAGAGACAGGATCTCGCTCTTGCTCAGGCTGATTTTGAACTCCTGACCTTGAGAGATTCTCCCACCTCAGCCTTCCAGAGTGCTAGGATTATAGGCATGAGCCACTGCGCCCAACTGATTGGAATTTTATTGAATATATAGATCAAATTGGGAAGAATAGACATCATTAGGTTTCGCATCTTCCAAGATCTGAAGTTGGTATATGTGTCCATTTAGATCTTCTTTTGTTTCTGTCAGTAAAGTTGTATAGTTTTCCGTATACAAATTTTGCACATCCTTTGTTAGATCCTAAGAATTTAGCATTTCTGATGCTCTTGTAAATCCTATCTTTTTCAAATTTCACTTTCTAATTATTTGTTACTATGCAAGAACAAATTGTTCTGTATACTAATCCTGTAGCTGACTACCTTGGTAAATTTACATATTCATTTTAATAGTTCATCTGTGTCTTTTGTTTTATCTACATACCTCATGTTGTCTATGAACAATGAGTGTTCTAGATTTTCTTTTTCAATCTTGAAATCCTTTATTTCTTTTTCTTATCTTTATTTTAATATTGAATATAAATTATAATACTGAATATCTTTGTATCTTTCTTAAGCACCAGGGAAAAATTTCAATTTCTCATCAAGCATGATGCCTGCTGTAGATTTCTCTTTGAGATGTTCCTTATCTGATTAAGAAATTTGCAATTTATTTCTAATTTACTAAGAATGTTTTTGACTATAAATGAGTGTTGAATTTATAAAGTACTTTTTCTGCATCTATTGAGATGATCTCATATTATATTTTTCCTTTAATTATGTTAATTATAGGATTGATTTAAAACTTTAAGTCAAACTCACAAACTGGGCATAGACCCCACTTGATTATGACGATTATGATGTCATTATCTTTTTATATATTGTGGATTCAATTTAATAATATTTTAAGATATTAATGTCCCATGTTTATGGTAAAGATTGTCTGTAATTTCAATTTTTCTGTTTTGTACTTAACTTGTCAGGTTTTGGTAGGAAGGTTATATTGACTTGGTGAAAGAGTTGAGAGGTATTTCTTTTCTATTCTCTGGAAGTTATTGTAAAACTTAGCATTTTTTTTCCTTAAACGTTTGAAAGAATTCACTTATGCAGCTACCTGAGACTGATGGCTTCTTTCAGGGAGATTTTAAATTATGGATTCAATATCTTTAATCAATATAGAAATATTGAAAGTTTCCGTCTCTTCTTGTGTATGCATTGGTAAATTTAGGAATTCATGTTTTTCATCTAAATTTGCAAATTTAGTGTTTTAAAGTAGTTCATAATATCCTTTTATTATTTTTAAATATCCTTAGGCTCTGTGGTAATATTCTCTTCATTCTTCATATTTAGAATTTGTTTTCTCTCTCTCTGTCTTACTCGGGGGTTATATACTTTATTAGTCTTTTTAATAAGTAACTTTTGAATATTCCGTTCTCTCTAAGTTTTATATTGTAGTAAAATGCACATAACATAACATTCACCACTAAACCATTTTACAGGTCAGTGGCATTTGGTACATTCACAATGTGGTGCAGCCATCACCACTGCCTTGTGCCAGAATATTTTCATCACCCCAAAAGGAAACTCATACGCATTAAGTAGTTATTCCCCATGCTCCTTTCCCATGCCACCCCTGGCAACTACTAATCTGTTTTCTGCCTCTGTGGGTTTGCCTTTTTTGGCTCTTTCATATAAATGGAATCCTACAACATGTGGCCTTCTGTGTCTGGCTTGTTTCATGCAGCGTAATGATTTCAAGGTGCATCCGTGTTGTAGCATATATTATTAGGACTTCATTCTTTTTTATTGCTGAATAACATTTCATTCAATGGATATTTTCCCTTCAAGTTTATTTTCTGTTGTATTGATTGCTGGCTTTATCTTTATTATTTTCATCCTTCTACTGTCTTTGGGTTTTTTTTTTGTTTTGTTTTTTTTGTTTTTTTTGTAGGTCTTTAAGGTGTGTGCTTAGATGACTGAAGGGAAGTGGTACGATTCTGTTACCTTTTGCTTTCTATTCTTTGAGGTTCTGTTTTTAGATGCACATAATTTAGTATCACCACATAGAGACATACAAACTAAGGGCTCCTATACTTCCTTATTGGGTGACTGCATAAATGAGGAGAATTTGGATCTATCTCCTTTACTAGGATGTTGTGAGGTGACATAAGGTGAAAGCATTTTGTACACTAACTTCTAGACTTGGCTAGAACTTTACAGTTTGCATTGCAGTTGCTTTATATCTGCATAGTGATATCACAGATTTGTTTTTAATTTCCTACAGCAAACCCATAGGAATTATCTCCATCTTACAGATGTTATTTCTGCTAATATAGAATTTTCAGGAAATGACCAGGAATTCAGTACTTAAAGTCTAGTTTTTTCCCCCAGCTTTATGATAGCTGCCTTATGCAGAATGGTGTTATTGGCATTCTTAAGACATTGGAATTTCACACTTTCAGAAACTTGAGAACATTGCAACTACTGCCAAGAGGTCTCAGCATCCTCTGTAGAGGAACAATACCAAGGATAGCCACTAAATCAACCAATCTTTCTGTGCTACACAAAATTAAACTTTGCAAATTTGGCTCTGACTTTCTAACAATTCATTGACAGTTTTTACTGAGTACTCAGTGAATTAGGCTTTTGCAGGTAAATGAAAGACTAGGTAGATGTACTTTTTACCAAATATATTTAGGAAGTAATATTTGGACATGTGCAAATAAATATTTAGCATATGAGGACTAAGAAAGAAAAGGGATTACAAAAGCTAAGGTGATACCTGAGTTGTTCATGAGTTTTTTCAGTGTTTTTTTAGTGTTCGGTTATACATTTCTGGTGATAAAAAGGAATTATAAGTTTAAAACACCCCCATACACTGTTCTGGTGATGGGTACTCTAAAAGCCCTGACTTCAGCATTATACAATTCACCCATGTAACAAAAAACATTTGTACTCCCTTAATCCGTTGGACAAAAAAAACAAAAAACAAAAAACAAGCAGAAGTGAATTCCAAACTGGTACCTGAAGGAGCAAGCTACCTCTCTTGGGAGAAGTAACGTTTACACTAAGACCTGAATGACAAGAAAGAGAAATGCAAGGAGCAGTCAGGGAGCAAGTGAGGGGATGAGGAGAGTATTGTAGCCAAAGAATAGCAAAGATGGTGAAGTGCAGCAAGATTAGCGTGTGTACAGAATGGTAAGAAAGCTAAGGTTGCAGCACCTTATGCTGAGTGAGTGGTAAGAAATTAGGTCAGAGGGTGAGCACAGGCCAGATCTTGCAGGGCCATGGTAAGAAAGTAAAATGAGAAGCTGTGAGAGAGATTATTTTAAACAGGGAAATTATATAATCTGATTTACATATTTAAAAGATTACTGGGGCTGCAGTGAAGAGAAGGAATTGGAAGAGGGGGGTGGTTAAAGAGAGAACAATGGAGAGGTTGTTCTAGCCTGGGGACAATAGTAGCCTGGACCAGAGTGATGGCAATGGAAATGGAGAGAAGTGGGTTGAGTCAAGATTTATTTGGAAAGTATGGTGGTTTTACATATGTCTACACATACTTGGATACGCCTCCCCTCAAGAGTGAGCTCAATTCCTCTCCCCTTGAATGTAAACTGGAGTTAGTACAATACTAATAGTTTTTTTCTCACAAATAGAATATGGCAGAAGTTAGGGGATGTCACCTCTGACGTTAGGTTAATAAAAAATTGTGGCTTCTGTTTTGGGGACGTGCTGTTTCACTTGTCAGACGGCTCACCCTGAGGGAAGTCAGTTATCTTATTCCACTGTGGCCCTGTGGGAGGCCCGTGTGGCAAGGCACAGGTGCCTCCCTAGAACCGTGTGAGTGATCTTGGAAGCCACTCTCACCTCGTCCACCCATCCCAGTTGAGTCTTGAGGTGAGATGGCACCTCTGCCTGACAGCTCAGCGGCCAACTCATGAGATACCTCGAGCCAGAGGTATCTAGCCATGCCATGCCTGGATTCCTAACCCACAGAAACTATGAGATAATAAGTGAGCCAGAGGTATCTAGCCATGCCATGCCTGGATTCCTAACCCACAGAAACTATGAGATAATAAGTGTTTGTTGTTTTTAACAGCTAGCTTTTGGCATAATTTGTTACACAGCGCTAGGTAAGTAACACAGAGTAGAGCTTATGGAAGTGACCCATGTATTTAGTGGAAGGGGGTGTGAGGGAAAGAGATGGATGAAACAAGATGTCTAGATTCTGGGCCTGAGCAACTGGATGGGAGTGGTGCCATTTATTGAAGTGTGGAGAACTTGGAGGCATAGCAAATGGAGGTAGGGGGATCAAGAGTTCTGTTTTGGGCACATTTTGAAAAGACTCTTAAACATTCCAGTGAGAATGTCAACCAGGCAACCTGCTGAGCCCTGCTCAGATTCCTTACCCATAATTTATGAGCACCAGATGATTGTTTGGCTTAGCAACTAACTTTGGGGAATAGCTCCAATCTACCATTTTCTCCTTAACCCATTCTATTATAATATGACTTGTGTTCCTTTGACTCAACTGTAGAATTTGTTCTTATTAAACCACCCATTGTATCTATGTTATCAGTGGTTGCTTCTCTGCCTTCATCAAACTTAACTCATAACCACACTGGACACAGATCAGCATTCCCCTCTTTACAGATACTTCCCTTGGATTCTATGGTCCCTCTCCCAGGTGGATTCTTCTGCTCCACCTGGTGTTAATAATGGTGCCTCGGAGGTATTCAGCTGGTGGCCAGGCTGGTCTAAAGGGTCCAAGAAGGCTTCATTTCATGCCTGTTTCCTTGGCTCAGATGGCTAGAAGGCTCCTTGTTTTGACAGACTTTCACATGGACACTTCAGTGGAGTGCTCAGATTTCTCACATAGAAGCTCAAGGTGTAAAAGCAAGTGTGCAGGAGAAGCAAAGAAAGGGCAGTAGTTAGAATGTGGGGGTCCAAGAGAGTTTTCCCCCAGAAAACTATGGGTGATAATTAAAGCATGTTGGTATCTGATGGCAATATTCCAGAAAAGAGGAAGAGAGGGGTATTGCAGAAGAAAGTGTAATTTGGACCAAAAGGGAGAAAGAAAGGGACCCGGAGCAAAGGAAGGGGCTGGCCTTTAGCAAATCAGGAAAGACTTCATTCGTAGTAACAGTGGAGATGAGAGACATGGTTCTACAGAGGCACCTCCCTTGGGTCTTTGCTCAGAAGTGCCTTTACCACTGAGGCCTTCCCTGACTGCTGGTTCTTGAACAGGAGCACTCCCCATCTCCCTCCCCTGCTTTATTTTATTTATTTATTTTTTTGTAGGAGGAAATGACTGCACTGCAGAGTGATGTACTTGAGTGAGCTGTCAGGTCAGAAGAGATGCTTGAAATCCCAGTGTTGGGAGGTGACATGGTGGTAGCATAATGACAACAGTTAGATCTTGGGGTTCCCACCACAGCCCTCCTTTCCTCGTCTTTTCTGGCTGGGTCCCCATGATCAAGTTACTGATCCGTCTGAGACACAGGATTAGGACCTTGTTGGCACAAATTGAACACTCCCCCAAAGCTAGGAGGTCCTTTCCCACGGCTCTCTATTTCCTTCAACTTCCTTGATCACCCCTCCCTGACCGAACTAGGCACCTGTTCTCCACGTTCTCTCTTTTTAAGGTCGGAGGCGCCTGGCTTGAAGCGCGCAGCTCCCTGCAGGGAGCACGGACGGGGAGCCCGCGCGGTGCCGGCACCTGTCACCTGCGGCGCTGGGAGCCGAGCCGCGGGCGGGGCGGGACCGGCCAATCCCAGGGCGGCCCGAGCGAGCGGGGCTCCCCGGCAGGGCAGGCGGCCTCTCCTAGCCCTCGTGCCTGCGCCCTGTCTGTCCTCTGCCCGACTGTCCCATGCCATGGCGAAGCTGCTCGTGCTCACCGTCCTGGGGATAGGACTGGCACTCTTCAGGGACCACCGGTCTTCTTACAAGTAAGTTTGGTTGTGCGGCAGCCCCTGCCCGTCCCGCTGCCCCTGCCAGCTCCCACCCGCCACCCTCACCCCAGAAACTAGGGTCCAGGCTCGCAGAAAATCCACAGGCTGGTGCTGGATGCACATCCTGCGGGGGGTGGGGGGGTTCATAAATGTCTGGCCAACTCTGATGTGCGGCTCGAAAACCTGCCCTTGCTCACGGTCTGCGAGATGGGAAGGGACACGGTTGTCAGTGGTATGAGTGGCCAGGTTGTCAGCGCACACAAACTCATTTTTCATGGAGATCTGTGTGCTTTGGGTGCAGATTCACCTCTCAACCTGGCTAAATCAAGCAAACAAAAAATCCGACTCCAAATAACCAAGTTGGGAGAGTCCCCCGATATTGTGTGAATTAGGGAAGGGAAGCCTGCACCCCTTCTCCGCCTCGACTTTCTGGTCCTAGTGCAAACCTTCCTGGCTTGAAGATTCTCAGTTTGAGACCATGCTGACAGCGACAGAAAACCTGAGTGTGGACAAGAGCAGGTGTGAGCTAATGCGTTCTGTGGTGGCCCGCCCGCTCCAGTGGGGGCTGATCGAGGAAACAAGGAACCCTAAGGGTGGCATTCGATATCCTGGGTTCTGGGTCCGCTCTTTGAGTATGGGACCCCACAAATGATTTTACGTCTCTAAACCTTAGCTACTTCAGTAAACTGGAACCAGTAATACACACTCATAGGAAACAACTAACACCATGCCTGGGACATAGTTATTAGTAAATGTTAGTTCCCTGCTTCCCTTTAAAAAGTATTTAATAAACCTTTAGGTGCCATAAAGGGGGAAAAAGTGTTTTAAGAACGTATCAGAAGTTTCATGGTAAGTTTTTGCAGAAGTTCAAAGTCTAGATGATCATCCTAGTCTCTAAGGCTTAGTCAATAGTATCTTATTTACTCTGAAGTAAAACATTAATAAAATTAAATTGAACATTTTTCATTTTTTAAAAAAAATTCTATAATCTTATGGGCTAATTAGAAGCTTATTTTCAGATAGGTTTTCATAAATTATTGTGGATTTTTTTATTGTTAATTTTAAAATCACGAAGTGTTAGAAAAAAGTAAGAAGCAGTTAGTGATTTTGGCTTTTAAATTGTGTAAAAAGTACAGTTTGTGAGTTTTTGTTACTCATAGCACTGTTTGCCACCAAAGGAGATTCTATAGAGAGATGTATATTAATAGAGGATGGGTGCAGAGCCTCCTGGAGAAGCCTAGATGGGGGACAGAAAGGAAATTGCACCCACTGTTAGAAGCCCCTAAAACCTCACTACTCCACAAGTGTCACTTATAAGTTCGCTGGACATGCAGAATCTCAGGCCCCACCCCACACTTCTGATTGCATCAGAATCAGCATTATTTAACAAACTCCCCAGAGAATGTGTATGTTCCTTTCTAAAGGACATTCAAATCCTGCCATTGCTCATGTTAGAACCAGACCAAGAGATCCTGGAGGATATTAAATGACCTTTATTTTCAATTTGGAGGTAAGGCACCTGAGTCCCAGAGAAGATCATGAATCTACCCAAGAGAGAGAAGGGAAGAGATTATGTCCTGAGGCTTGCACCAGGAGCAAGCCAAATCCCCAGAGTGAATACGTCCTTTTTTCTTCTCAGCTAGGCTGTCCCTGTGGGGGGTCTGCAGGAACTTATACAGGCCTGGTTAGAGTGAACTAGTGGAAACATACAAGGGATGCTTCTGGGGATGTCCTGAGCTTCCAAAGTGGAAGTAGCACAGAGGAGAAACTGAGAGAACTCCCATGGACCAAGAATCTCCCGCTTTTCCTTCATAGCCAGCTGCAAGTGGCCTTGCAGAAGATGCGCTGCACAAGTCCAGGGACCACCTTGGACATCACCCCTGCAGTTGTGGAATGTTGCAGCGCTGCATCTGTATGGCAATGTCCCTGTTCCTAAATTGCAAATTGTAATGCATGAGACCACTGTGTTTCCTTTCTTTAGAAGGAAACCACAGAGATAGCCTTAGGCCTCTCAATGCACTTCTGCTGCCCCATGCTCCCTGCAGGCAATACAGTGTAGGAGGAAGAGGGCAATGGCGAATTCATAACGACCTGCGTTAGATCTCATTTCTGCAACTTTCGAATTACTTTACCATCTTACCCCAAGAAAAATTCTAGCCTGTTTCTCCAGAAAATTATGGGGTAATAATACGTATCACAGTAGGACATGTGTAAAATATGGTACATAGTAGGTGACCTCTAAGTATGAGCATTTATAATTGCCACATATAATCTCAAAAACCCAGCTATGAAATCTGATGAGTGATGAGCAATGAGTGATGAGTGATGAGTAAGTGTGATAATCATATCCCCTTGAAACCCTAGGAGAGGGACAAATAACCATCCAACCCTCCAGTCACCCTTATCAATGCCATCAACACCATCTTCTCGGTCTGATGCACTAGCCTCATGGCTCCACAAAATACTTCAGCAGACATCTGCCATGTGCCTTCTCTCTGCTGGCACTGTGTTCATGCTGGAAGTCATAGACATGAATAGGATGTAGTATTCAGGCATTAATTTCAAAGTTTACTAGGAGCAATAAGACCAAAACTCCAAAACTGCAAAGGAGCATGGTAAGAAACTTGACAGATGTGTATGTGAAGGTTGATGAGGATAAACTAAGGAATAGTTAGTCCCACGACAGAAGATCAGGAGAGACTACAAAGCATCAGGAGCAGTGTTCTTCCTAGTTAGGTAAGGAGGTAAAAAGCACTCTATGTGGAGGGAAAAGGGTGAGCAAAGGGAAAGATACAGGAAAGAGTCCTTGGTATCATGGCATATAATTTCAAATCCTAACTCTACTTTTTAAAATAAACAGCCACATACCAATTACTTAGCTTCTTGGTGCCTCCATTTTCTTACCTGTAAAACAGGGAAAATATTCATCTTCATCTCAAAGGAAGCTAAGGAGATTAAATGAGGAAGTATATGTGAGAGTTCTTAGCACAGGGCTTGGCACATAGTAGGCCTCAAAAAGGAATTTGAATGAATGAGGAGTGTACAGTAGCAGAAAAATAGACTGATGAGGGTAAATTTAGCCCCAAGAAAAGTTCCAGAATGGATTTCTTAATGCATAGCTAATAGCTAAAGATCCTTTTTTTTTGGGGGGGGGGGGCAAGGAACCAGTGTATATTTGCACAGAAGGGGGTGGTGCCTAATGGGAGATGTTTGGGTCATACATGTGGATCCCTTTTGAATAGATTAATGTCCTCCCTGGAGCTAAATGAGTTCTTACTCTATTGGTCCCAGAGAGAGCTGGTTATTAAAAAGAGCCTGGCACCTCCCCCTTTCTCTCTTGGTTCCTCTCTCAGCACGTGATCTCTGCATACACTGTCTCCCCTTTTGCCATGAGTGGAAGCAGCCTGAGCCCCTCACCAGATGCAAATGCCCAATCTTGAACTTTCCAGCCATCCAAACAAACCTTTTCTCTTTATAAATTCTGTAGCCTCAGATAGAGGTTCTTTTTGGCAACACAACATGACTAAGACAAGTTCATTGCCAAAGGTTGTGTGATTTCTGGACGGAGTTCGGAGGCTGTGGATCAGGGACATATTTCAGACATTGAACTTTATCTCTTAGACCTGGAACATTTAGACTTAATCCCTTGAAACGATATGTCCTGATAATTTAAAAATAATGTAGAAAAAAATATGAATTGGATCATAATAACACAGGTGAATGAGTCTTCAGAAGCTTCTTACATTTTTTTTTTTTTTGAGACAGAGTCTCACTCTGTTACCCAGGCTAGAGCGCTGTGGCATCAGCCTATCTCATAGCAACCTCAAACTCCTGAGCTCAAGCGATCCTCTTGCCTCAGCCTCCCAAATAGCTGGGACTACAAGCATGCACCACCATGCCCAGCTAATTTTTTCTATATATTTTTAGCTGTCCAGCTAGTTTCTTTCTATTTTTAGTAGAGATGGGGTCTCCCTCTTGCTCAGGCTGGCCTCGAACTCCTGAGCTCAAATGATCCACCCACCTCAGCCTCCCAGTGTGCTAGGATTACAGGTGAGAGCCACTGCACCCGGCCTTCTTCCAGCTTGTAAGCAGTGTTATCTGTATATTTTGCCTGGTTAGAGGACTGAATTCAAGCTTCGCATTCATGCTTGAGCTCTAATCCCAGCTCAGCCATTTCATAATTTTGTGGTTTTGGAAAGCTACTTAATCTTAGTCCTCTGTAAAAGAGGGAAAATAACACCTCAGGGAGGTGTTTGAGGATTAAACGAGGATATATACAGTACATGAACTGTAGTAGCAATGATTATCCTGTTGAGATATGACTTGTTTGGGCCACAAATTGGAATCCAAAGCAACTGGGTGCTGACTTAATGCCTCCTTGCTTACCCTGGGCTCCCTTTAACTGTGATTATTCTACCTTTTCCAGGTTAGAGTTCATTTTCCAGGAGAGAGGAGCCTGAATTAGAATAGGAGCCAAACAGCTCTGCCTTTCTCTGTCCTCTATGAACCCATCACATTTAATGAACCCTGTGAACCTCTGTGAACCCATCACATTTAATGAACCTCATTCTTCCCATGTGGTTTTGAGTCTAAGAAAAGCTAACTTGACTATCCTTGGTGCTTTTCACAAATCTTGGCCCATTCAGCAATGTCACATCCTTGAATGTCTTCCATGCCACTCTTTGCATTGTCCTTGGTTATGACCTTCACCCTTAACATCTTATACCTATCCTTTGAGTCCCTTGGGGCATTCTATGAATACTCACCATACTTCCTCTAGACTGGATTTTTTCAAAATGGTGGGTAACAAAATCAATTTAGTAGATCATTACCAATATTTTAAAATAAATGGAACAGGCCGGGCACGGTGGCTTACGCCTGTAATTTTAGCACTCTGGGAGACCAAGGTGGGTGGATAGCTCAAGGTCAGGAGTTCGAAACCAGCCTGAGCAAGAGCGAGACCCTGTCTCTACTATAAATAGAAAGAAATTAATTGGCCAACTAATATATATAGAAAAAATTAGCCGGGCATGGTGGCACATGCCTGTAGTCCCAGCTACTCGGGAGGCTGAGGCAGTAGGATCGCTGGAGCCCAGGAGTTTGAGGTTGCTGTGAGCTAGGCTGATGCCATAGCACTCACTCTAGCCTGGGCAACAAAGTGAGACTCTGTATTAAAAATAAATAAATAAAATAAAATAAAATAAAATAAAATAAAAGGAACAGAATTGAATAGAAAAATTAAACATATATCACCTGGATGAAGGTGGGTAATGTTTTGTGAACCTTGTTTTAGATGTGTATGTGTACATGTGTACATGGTGTGTACCATGCAAAATGCTTTTCCTAATGTGAACTCAGTCTGAACAGTTTGTAAGCCACTGCTCTATCACTTCTCCTTTTATTTCTTTACTGTGAACTTTTGTGATTATAATGGCAGATTTCCATTTTTTTAATTCAACACTGACATTTTATTTTCCAAAGTTCATCATTTTTGCAAAACAAAACAGAACAAGTATGGTAAAATTCAGGTGTGAAGCCATCTGGACCGGGACTTTTCTTTTTAGGGAGATTTTTAATTGCTGTTTCTATTTCAGCTGTTGAGATTGGTCTGTTCAGGGAATCTATTTCTTCCTGGTTGAGCCTAGGGAGGCTGTGTGTTTCTAGAAATTTGTCCATTTCCTCCACATTTTCCAGTTTGTGTGCATAAAGATTTTTGTAGTATTCATAAATTGTATCTTGTATCTCTTTGGGATCAGTTGTGATATCTCCTTTTTTATTCCTGATGGAGCTTATTAGAGATTTCTCTTTTCTGCTTTTCGTTAGCTTAGCTCAACATCTCTAATCATCAGGGAAATGCAAATCAAAACCACAATGAGATATCACTTAACCCCAGTGAGAATGGCCTTTATCAAAAAATCTCCAAACAATAAATGCTGTCGTGGTTGCGGAGAGAGAGGAACACTCCTACACTGCTGGTGGGACTGCAAACTAGTTCAACCTCTGTGGAAAGCAATATGGAGATACCTTAAAGCGATACAAGTGAATCTACCATTTGATTCAGCAATCCCATTGCTGGGCATCTATCCAAATGATCCAGTGACACTCTACAAAAAAGACAACTGCACTCGAATGTTTATAGCAGCACAATTCATAATTGCAAGGCTGTGGAAACAGCCCAAGTGCCCATCAATCCAAGAATGGATTAATAAAATGTGGTATATGTATACCATGGAGTACTATTCAGCTCTAAGAAACAATGGTGATATAGCACATCTTATATTTTCCTGGTTAGAGCTGGAACCCATACTACTAAGTAAAGTATCCCAAGAATGGAAAAACAAGCACCAGATATATTCTCCAGTAAACTGGTATTAACTGAGTAGCACCTAAGTGGACACATAGGTGCTACAGCAATAGGGTATTGGGGAGGTGGGAGGGGGGCGGGTATATACATACATAATGAGTGAGATGTGCACCATCTGGGGGATGGTCATGATGGAGACTCAGACTTTTGGGGGGAGGGGGGGAAATGGGCATTTATTGAAACCTTAAAATCTGTACCCCCATAATATGCCAAAATAAAAAAAAAATTAAAAAAAAAATTAAAAAAAACAGAACAAAAAGCAGGTATCAAAAACAGCAAAGAGTTTATAGAATTTCTGCACCAATTTTCACATGAGTCAGTGATTATGAAACTGGTGTCCAATGTAAATACTAAGAACAGGCTGATTTCCCTCTTGGTTAGATGGTTTGTTTTGGAGCTACTGTATAATAACAACTTTTTATAAGCACCGGTCATTATTTGAGAACTGATTTGGTTTGTCCAGCAAAGTAAACAATTTTTTGCTGTGTGGCATTTTCTTTTTTTAAAAAAAACACTGAGCTAAAACACAGAATGTATATTGCTTTGGATCTGAACCAAATCTTTTGAGATCCACATTACCCTGAAGCACACTGAAGACATTCATGGGGCATATTAAATAGTGTGTTAAATACTAGTCGTATACCTCATAATGTCTAAGGCAGCTACTATATTTCTAAAGAAAATAGTATTTCATTCAGAGGCTACCCCGAGTTTAAATTACATCATAGTTTCTACATCCTTTCTGATTTGGAGTAGTTTCTCCAAACAGGACCATATTTTTGGAACAAAACTTTGACGTTCATGCCAAACAAGCAAACATTTTATAGATACATTTGTATAGAGCAAGCCTTCTTGTTCTGAACCCTGAAATTGAGAGGCCATGATTACTGGATGCTGACAGGAAGCAATATACTTCAACTCACAGCATAGATAATCTGGAGGCGAGCAGAAACAAAGCTGGGGCTTGGTAGTGGGGTTCACCCACCACTTGTTTTGGAAACACATTTTGCTTAAATAAGGGAAGTATATTTATAAAGGCTTTGAGAGTCCCTCTGACAATAGCAGTGCTATGTTGTTGCAATGGCATGAAAAGGCACTTGCTGCTAGAGGAGTAGGGTCCATTGTTGGTGTCTTGACTGTAAGGGAAACCAAGGAGTCTAGCAGGAACTGGATCTCTGCCAGAGAGTGGGAGTTGCTAACACAAAGACCAAAACAACCGAATGCCACCGCTGCCCTGTGGGTAGCATCTGTTTCTCTCAGCTTTGCCTTCTTGCTTCCTTTTTCATATCTGTAAATTACATATCACTTTTCCTTTAATGAAAATCAGAATAACACAGAGGAAATTTTGTTTCAACTGAGTTTCATCCTCTCAAAACCATTTCAATGATGTGTATACCAGTCTGTATATACTATAATTTACATTCAATTTGTGCAATTTTCAACCCCTAATGGCTGGTTTCTGTTTTGTATTATTTTTAACTAATATTGAGAGATTTGATCAGAATTCGAGGCCAGTTTCCTATCTCATTGCTAGCCAGCAAGTGATCTTTGTAAAAAAAAAAAAAATATGAAAGACTGGCAGCTATTAACATTGTAAAACTGAACCATACTTCCCTTATTTAAGCAGATTTCCATTTTTGAGACAACTTTCAGTTTCTCAGGTCCCGGGGTGGATTCCAACTTTCCTTCGAAGGCTCCTTTCTAAGGTCCTATCAGTCAAGGAACCATAACCTCCTGGTAGGCCAAGCCTTCACCTAATCATTCATCTGTATCTCTAGCGCCCAGACTGGTGCTTCTCTGCTCTGGTTGAACGCCAGGACAAACTGTGGTGCTTTCACAAAGCAGATCACTGGACTCCATTGCTAGCCTCTTATGTCAGCCTTTCTTAGAGGGTGGAATTGCCAGCCAAGGGCCTGATAGCAGGAACATACAAAATTTTCTCTAAATGTATGAATGAAAGACCAACTGCCCCCAAATTCCTATCACTTTTTACCATGTTGGTAAGAACATTTTCCAGCGTCCGTTTGCCTTCTCCTTCTGTGAGACTAAATTATCAGTAGGGCAAGTTATGAATTTCTCAGCCTTTCTGTAGCCAAATAAGATTTCTAGGGATTCTTGGATAATTGTCACAATTCGCTATGACTGCATTGTATCACTTGTTATAAAAAAAAAAAAAAAAAAAGTTAATGTTTATATCTCTTGGCTGTGCTCATGTTGTGGTCTGTTTCTTTCAAATGCCTCATCCATAGATTTGCTCTGCGCAGGCAGCAGGCTGGAACTTCACATCCGTTCACGTTGTCTTTGTCCTTTATGCAGACATTCCCCACGATGATTACGAACTCATATTTAGTAAGCTGCTCGTGCATATGTGTGTGCGCACATTTGCGTGTGTGTTTGTGTGAAATGCCTTTTTTTAGGTGGGCCCGGAGTATGATTTTTTGAAGTTACAAATCCTGTAAACATACCTGCATTTTTCAAGTACTACATTCAAAAGCAGATGCCCAATCCAGGTGGTGGAAGCAGACTGGGCAGATGGGTAGGAGGCCCATCTGTCAGCAACCCTAAAACATCAATGAAATAAACTGAAACCATATTGTCATTTTACCCAACTTTCCACATAGGAGTCCTTCCACAAATGATGAAATAGTTCCTGCTCCTGCCAAAGTGCACAGAGCGCTGGACTGAACATTTTGTATCCTTTTTGTGTGTCGATCCACCTCCACTAAATAAATACTAATTGTGCCCAGAGGACCCCACTTGTCTCGCTCTGGCCTCGCCTGGTAGAATTGTAGGTGCCAGGAACCACTAACTCGGGTTGAACAAAGTACAATCAAGGAGAACTTTTGTGGGCTGCTTACCTTTGCAACTTAATTATAATTTCTGAACAGTTTTATGTACGTTTTATTTCTTTCTCTCCCACAGAACACGATTTAATGCTTTCCGAGAAGTAAAACCAGTGGAACTTCCTAACTGTAATTTAGTTAAAGGCATTGGTATGTATGTGAAAGGAAGAAACGTCTCATTTGAATTTGCCATATTATCTTGCTATTTACTTGATTAATGTACCTGTTTAACTTTGTCCAAAAATAAAACTTTAAACTTGGGAGGGTATTTATTACAGAGTCAGTAGTTAATTACAAATACCATGTTGTTTGACATTCAACTTCATCAACATATTGCCAAGGTGTTGGGGGGTTTAATTGTTTATTTTTGTTTGGTCAATAGAGCAAAAATAATAGAATAATGTTTGATTTCATAGTAATCTAACCTAAGGAAATGGCAGGAGATGGAAGGAAATGAGACATAAAGCAATCAGTAAAGGATAAAGGTTTTCTTTGAAAAAAAGCTCTCACAGGTCTTTGTAATGACCACAAGGCTTCTCTTCATGCATCTCTCTTTTAATATCAGAAAGGAAAAATTTTTCCCAGAAACTCTCAGCAGATTTCCCCTTAGATCTCATTAGTCAGAGCTGGAGGACAGGCTGCTGCCCTAGCTGCAAAGGAAGCTGGGAAAGTAATTATTGGGCCTCCATCTTGGGAGATTATCCCTGTCAGCCAAGCTAAAAGGGCAGGGGACTCACAGCTTCTAGACCCTCAACAAGGAGTATCCCAGAGCTCAACTCCCCATCTGGTTTAAACCAACCAGCTTTGTTATTTGAGGACAACTTATTTGAGCTCCATGCTTTTGTTATATTTTGAGGGTTTTTCGTTTTTGTTTTTATTTTTTTTTTTTAGAATAATTTATCTCAGTTGACTAAGGTTCAGAAGGCTAGACCAGAAGACTTAGTTAATGTTACACTTGCTTAGGTATCTTATGGTACAATATTTTTTCTAGAAAAATATGATATTGATATCAAATATCACTGGGTATTTGAAAAACATACATCTGCACTAAGAATATAAATATAAAATCAGTTCATTTGTCTCTAGATTAATTGTAATTTTAAAAATTTACATACACTTAAAGTATAACTTATATAATAACAAGGATAGTGATATTTCACTGATATTTATAATTAATTATAAAGTCATGTTCTTGATCATCAAAATGTATCCCCATTTTAAATCAAGCATTTGGAATTTGCTTATATTTCTGATATAGTTTTCAAAGGTCTTAATTGGTTTGGAAGTATTATATATCAATATATATTTGTAGTTTATTCTAACTCTTTAGAAAAACAGCAAGATTTTCAAATAATCATATCTTTTGTACATTTTGTTGAATTTTCATGAACTTTATATAAGAGGATTCTGGCTCTGAGGATAAAGTTCTAGTCCATCAATTTAAAACAAATACATTAAGTGTAAATTTTAATTACACCTAATGATATTAATGTTTTAATTTCCATAAAATCATATTCATCAATTCAAATAAACAAATGGGAAAATGTATATTCTGACCCTATCAAAGAAGAGCTAATATATATAGTCCCCCTTTCAAGTGAGGAGTGATGAAGAAATGGATCATCAGCTTACTGCAATATATTAATATGAAACAATCTGTACTGTCTATTCTCTTTTCTGGCAGAACGTGGCTCTGAAGACTTGGAGATACTGACTAATGGACTGGCTTTCATTAGCTCTGTGAGTGTTTTCTTTCACTTACTGTGTTTTAGAAGGTTTTCTAGGACTGGCAGTTTTAAGTCTCTCACTTAAGCCATCTGTATACCAATGCCCATCTTCAAAATGAAATGAGCAGCTATATGGTTCAAAAGACAAACTGTATCTACATTTGCACTAGTGTTATAATTATGATCATATGTGTTCTATGCATATCTGTGTTCTTGTGTCTACACTGAACTTCTTACATGACCTTAGCTTCCATCGCAGCAATTCATCTGTGAGCTCAATACATTTAAGAATGGTTTCCCGGCCGGGCGCGGTGGCTCACGCCTGTAATCCTAGCTCTTGGGAGGCTGAGGCGGGCGGATTGCTCAAGGTCAGGAGTTCAATACCAGCCTGAGCAAGAGCGAGACCCCGTCTCTACTATAAATAGAAAGAAATTAATTGGCCAACTGATATATATAAAAAATTAGCCGGGCATGGTGGCACATGCCTGTAGTCCCAGCTACTCGGGAGGCTGAGGCAGAAGGATCGCTTGAGCCCAGGAGTTTGAGGTTGCTGTGAGCTAGGCTGACGCCACGGCACTCACTCTAGCCTGGGCAACAAAGCGAGACTCTGTCTCAAAAAAAAAAAAAAAAAAAGAATGGTTTCCCCTTCAATTGTCTATCCCTTAATAGACAGTTGTACTCAAATATTTGCTGAATGAAGTGTATGTTTATGTAGATTCCCTTACAAGTCATTTCCATTGTTATCTTTTTTTATACTTTTAAATAAACCCTTTAATTTAAAATTGTCTTGTTCTTGCTTAGGCTGGTCTTGAACTCCTGAGCTCAAGGGATCCTCCCTCCTTGGCCTTCCAGAGTCCTAGGACTGCAGGCATGAGCCACTGTGCCCAGCCAGCTCTTCCATTTTTTATCTTTGTCAGAGGTTTGGAAGTTGTGGCATGGTTCATACATGACTTTGCTACAGGGGATAGCTTCCAGAGTCCCTCGGGGACCTATTGCACAAGCCAGTTAAGAGGCTTCCCGTGTGGCCCTGTGGCCAGTCCTGTGGTTCAGAGCAGACAGTGTAAACCCATGTACTATCCACCACCTCCGTCAGCATTTGAAATATTTGTAATGTGCCTGGTTTTTCTCCTTCATGTTTTATAAGGGATTAAAATATCCTGGAATAAAGAGTTTTGAACCTGATAAGCCTGGAACAATACTTCTGATGGACTTGAATGAAAAACATCCAACAGTGTTGGAATTGGAGATCACTGGAAGTAACTTTGATTTAGCTTCATTTAATCCTCATGGGATTAGCACATTTACAGATGAAGGTAACAGCGTTTACTAGTTAAACAAAAGCAAATTAAAAAAAAAAAAACCAGAAAAAAGCATGCCAATGAATTAATTTTTTTTTCTCATCCAACCAAAGCATAATCATGAATAATGTTCTTATTCTGGGTTTTAAACTTACCCCCTATGTTAATTAAATATAATATTAAAACTGCTTAAATACTTGAGAATACTAAAATATTTAAGATTTGTAAAGCACCTAATTTTGTAAAATACCAGCATTCACCTTATCCTTATAATTACTATAATAATAATATTCAGCCCTAATCATTATAGGTTTTCTATTTTAAGCAATTTTAAAGGCTCAGGCATTTATAGGAAGAGATTTTTCTAACCTAAGGCCATGTGCTACCAATGGATCCAGTAACAGAAAGTCTCCATGGTCAGCTCTTTCCTGGCCCCATCACCTCAATGCCTCCCTGTCCCTGTGTTCTGTGTTCAAACTGCTTCTCCACATTGTGATACTTTTCAACGTAGCATGCTGTCCCCATCCGTTATGCCTTCATCCTACTTCTTCCCTTCTATTGCTGTCATTTCTTTGTTTGCTGTGTTAATTTTCAGCCCCTGTTGCACACAGTAGCACCTGGGGATTTAAAAAAGACTCAAGGAATGGCCTCAGCCCCAAAGATTCTGATTCAGTTGGTCTGAGGAGGGCCTGGTGGTATTGCTTGTTAAAAGTTGTACAGGTGGCCGGGCGCTGTGGCTCACGCCTGTAATCCTAGCTCTTGGGAGGCCGAGGCGGGCGGATTGCTCAAGGTCAGGAGTTCAAAACCAGCCTGAGCAAGAGCGAGACCCCGTCTCTACTATAAATAGAAAGAAATTAATTGGCCAACTGATATATATATATAAAAAAAAAAAATTAGCCGGGCATGGTGGCACATGCCTGTAGTCCCAGCTACTCGGGAGGCTGAGGCAGAAGGATCACTCAAGCCCAGGAGTTTGAGGTTGCTGTGAGCTAGGCTGACGCCACGGCACTCACTCTAGCCTGGACAACAAAGTGAGACTCTGTCTCAAAAAAAGAAAAAAAAAGTTGTACAGGTGATAAAAATGTAAGGCTGGGGTTAAGAACCGTGCCTACACCTGTTGCCTGCATTGCGTCATCAGACAACCCCTCATTCAGTCCTTCTTTTGGACTTTCCCCATGTGAGTAGCTAAAATTGCTGCCTTGAAAATCATCAGTGATGTCTTTATTAATAGACCTCCTCTCTCTCTCTCTTCCTTTCCTTCCTCTCCTTCCTTCCTCCCTGCACCTCATTTTCTCCTTCACAAAACTGGCTCTTCCCTGATATTCCAACATGCTTATCTGTCCTGCTTCAGATCCTGCTGCAGGTTTTCTCTGCCATTCTTTGTTTTGTCACTCGTTGCCAATTCTCTGAGCATGCCCTCAGAGGTTCTGTGTTTTACTTTCTCTTTATTTTCCCTATTTCAGAAATTTCAAACCAGTGTCATGGTGCCTGCTTTCTAGGAGAACATCCCCAAATGTGGGGTATAATTATTATTTTTTTCATTAGCCCTTCACTTCCATTCCTGGAGGTGCTAACTATAACAGATACTTCTATCTGGGGGTTCCTCTCCTATAGCTACTTTAAATGCAAAATGTTGAAAAATGATTTTCCACCCTTTTATCTTCCCCCATGTGACTTTTATATATCTTTTGTAATGGTCTCTCCATCCATGCACCCATTCATCACTGTTATATTTTATTTTTTAAATATTTTTAAGTGCAAAGAAATATAGTGCTGGGTGTGTGTGTATTTTTTAAATAAAAATGGGGTGATGTCATACAACTCCTTCTATAAATTGCTTTTGCATTAAACACTACATCAGGGACTTCTTTCTCTGACAGCCTGTTTGGCGCTACTTTACAATGCAGAATAGAGTTCCTCTGCTCATGGATATTTAAGTTGTTGCCGTCATTAGGCTCATTGCAAACAATGCCAAAATGAACATTCTCGTACATTTATCTTCTGTGACTGTTTTCTTGGGATAAATTTCTAGAAGTAGAATCTAACATGCAAAATATGAATCCGAGTTTTAACCCTCACTTGTATTTGATTTCCGAGTCTCTCATTTTTCAGCCATCATCAAAGTATTTTGATTCTTCCTGTCAAATTCCTGTCATGTCCTTTCCTGCTATTTTTTTTTCCAGTGGCACCTCCTGGTCCAGTTCCCTCTCCCTACATGCCCAGATTACTGATGTAGTCTCAGGACATGTTATTCCTTGACTCAAAGCCTCCAGTTAGCAAACCCGGGATCCTCACCCAAAACCCTAGTGAGACTGACTCTGGCTCCCTATGCCTTCTACCCTCCCACTCTTTCACTCTTTCCTTCCTTCACTCTGCTCCAAACACAACTTCACTGTTAAGTGAATTGTCCAAGAAGCTCTGCCCCAGGGCCTTTGCACGACTCCTTCCCTCAGCCTGGAATGCTCTTTCCCCAGATTGCCACATAGTTTGCTCTCTTATTTCATATAGATCTTTGCTCTAACACCCCCTCATCAGAGAGAACATCCATGACTTCCATGAAGAAAACATCTCATTACTCTATAGATCTTGTATTTTTTCTTTGTAGTGTTTAACACCAACTAGAATAAATACTGGTTTGTTGAATGGGTTAATGAAAAGCATCTCAGCTGGCTTTTCTGTTCATATTTCTCAGTTCAACCTGCTAAGCTTTGCATCATTTCCTTTAAATACCAATTTGATCTGTTAGTGATTTCCAAAGACTTCCTGCTTCTTAAGTCAAAGACCATAGTCTAACTTTACTCACCAACTCTGATCACACCTTCGTGACCACTTATACTAGTCTACTTCCTGTCCCCAAATCCCACTGACTCACAGAAGCTGCTTCTATTCACTACTACCTTTCAGATGTTCTTCTTATGGAATTTATCATCTTACACAGTATAAATTATGCCTGAGCACAACTTCTCCTATTGGGAGTTCCCACATCTTTTAACCTTTTTATCTCAACTCTGCATTTCTGGGAGACCATTTGAACTAGAAAGCTTAACAAGCTCATTGGAATTTTAGTGACAGTGATGCTCATTCTTAAGTTGAGGGCTTTTTCTCCCCCAGTAGAGTTTCGAGATTTTAGAGACTGTCACTGGTTCTTCCTTGAGCCACTTGTCTTTGGAAAAGGAGCAATCACAAATGCTTCTCTCTACAAAGAGAGAAAAATTTTCCATCTGCCTGACATCCTAAGTACTAGCTGGAGGTGGGTTGAAATTACTTTTTGGAGAGAGGGCTGACAGCTGAGAGCTCAGTTAATGTTTCAATTTTTGTTTTTAATCTCCTCTCAGATAATGTGGTGTACCTGCTGGTGGTGAACCATCCAGATTTCAAGACCACAGTAGAGTTGTTTAAATTTCAAGAAGAAGAAAAATCACTTTTGCATCTAAAAACCATCAGACACAAACTTCTGCCTAAGTACTGAACCATATCAGATTTCTATTAATATTTTCCTTTAATAGCACTGGTGCTTTAGTGTTTCCTTTTGGCCAGGGTGGGTATGGCTGTTCCACTTTCCTTTCTAATGATTGCAAACTCCTCCAATGTCCTTCTGCAGAACATTTTGAGGACTCAAGCCCTTCAGAGAAGGCCCATTCTCTTTGCCTTCATTTGCCGGGCTGGTTGAATGCTGGCTTATGAATTTAGAGAGATTTAGGACAACAGCCTGACACTGTCTTCCAAAACAATCTTTACCTCCTAGTTATTATGATGTTTTAGAATCCCAACCTCTATTTGTATAATTTATGTATCGCATTTGACTGCCTCCATATTTGTAAATCCAGATTTATACTCTTTGCAGGAGCCTAGTAAAGTTCTTGGCATGGAGTGTGCACTCTTATCAGTGCTCCTTCCTCTCCTTTCTTACTTGGTGGTTGGAGATGAGGAAACTGAGATTGTAGAGAAATTGAATTAGTGATAAAGGTCAGCTAATTAGAGGCTGAGTGGGAACTACAGCCCAGGTCCTTCTTCTGCACCCCTAGGATGAGTGAAAATTCAGAGAATAGCTTTGGGTGGAAGAGTTTACCCATGTATTCATTCAACAAATGTATTTTTGGGAGAGAATGAAGTCACTGAATGGAGAATGAAAAGAATACTAAGATCTAAAGTAGAGAAAATATGTAGAATGATAATAATAATGATAATAATAGCAACAATAAGGACTCCATGAGCTTTCACTGTAAGTCAGGTGCTGCATTAACCAATTTAAACAAATTATTTTCTTGACTTTTTACAAATACCATCTTCATTGTGTTTTATTATTATATCCATTGTAGGTTAAAAAAAATTTGAGATTGGAGATTTATTAAATTGGCCCAGGTGACCCCCTCAGTAAATGGTATGGTTAGGATCTTAATCCTGGTAGCTTGAGTCCAGAGCTGGTGCTCCATACCACTACAAAATAGTGAAACTTATTTTGCTTTACCATTTAATCTTGGAAATTCTCAGGTTTGTCCAATTTCCTGGGGTTGGAGGATTTTTTTCCTGGGCCAGTTGCAAAAATATTGGTCTTTGGCAGCATAGAATAAGACTGAAAATAACCACCACAGTTAAGTAGAATTCTGCTCTCTCAACCCAAGGATTAGCCATGTGTAATTTTTTTGCTTTGTATTTTATGATTGTTAATATCATTGATGTTCCCATTACTAAATTTATTATAATTGAAGCCTGTCATTATAATAATATCACAACTATTGTTAGTGGTCATTTACTGTATGCTAGGCATGGTGCCAAGGCCTTTACGTTAATTATTCCTTTTTATTCTTACCCCAGCCTTTCAAGGTATAGGGAGAAAACTGAGGTTCAGAGAAGTGGTTCAAAGTTTAATGACATGCTGTGGCCCCACGTTGTGACGACAGGAAGCAGTGTCAAGATTCAAACGGAGTCCATCAGATTTCAAAGCCATTACTCTAAACCATTCCATGCTGCTCCTTTCTATGAAAAACAGACAAATGACAGTGATGTATACTAATTTCAGAAATTTTGTTTCAAAAAAGAGATAGTAAAGCCAACTTGCAGATTTATGTCTGGCGTCTGTCCAGACTAATCCTAAATTCCTAGACCTTTTTTTTCACATCGTAAGAGTGACTACCATTGATTGAGGATTTATCGAGTGGCAGGCTCCCTGCACAGCACACACCAGGCATCGTCTCATTGTCATTCCCACTGCAAATCCACAAATGAAGATTCTGACCCTTAGTCTTCCACTAACGAGCGATATGACTTTGAGAAAATTATTTAACCTCTTTTTACAGGCGAGAAAACTGAGGCTCTGCACGCTTGTCTAACTTGCCCACAAGCTCAGAACTGAGTCAGAGCTGAAGCGCTGGCCATTACGCCCTCTGCAATAGAACAGAGATCATTTTCTCCGAGCCCATGGCCCTGGGGAACTTCCGTCACCTCAATCAGCAAAGAATGACTCACTTATGTGTTCACTATTGTACCTATTAAAGCAGAAAAATAGGCTCATATATCTTAACATTTTTCAGTAACAGAGAGAGAATCCTAATCAGGAGGAAAAAAAAAAAAAGCCGTATCATCCTGTTTCTCAGCACTCTTGTTCCTGGACATTTTATTCCATTTAGAATCACAAAACCTTAAGTCCAGAAGATAGACCAGTCCATCATCCTCCTTTCACAGATAAGGAAACTGAGACCCTGACACGTGAAAGGATTGATTTTCCCTCGATCACACAGCTAATAGTAGCAGAGCTTTAACTAAAATACAAGGCTCCAGGCTGCCCGTTCAGGGTTTTTTCCGTTGCCTTATGATGCCTGGGACTGATGGGGAGTCAGTTCTATGTGAGCACAGATACATTTTGCCCTAATGATTTCTGCCCCAATTTAATGCCCACTGAATTTATTATATCTACACACACACACACACACACACACACACACACGCACGCACGCACACACCCCATAACACTATTTTTAAGAGCCAGCTCATAGGATTTTTATGTTACAGTGCTAGAATCACCTCTTAGGATTTCTTAGACCAGTTATTGTCTTTGAGGGTTGTGGAGGGAGCACTGATGTCATATTAATTCTGTGCCACTACAGCCAGTGTGAAGGCTCCACTCCATTTCTTGATTTTAGGAATAGACAGTCATGATGGTAATTCATAATCCTATCATGTTCGATGCCTTCACCTGTATATATTATGCGTGTGTGTTTTAATTGCAGTGTGAATGATATTGTCGCCGTGGGACCTGAGCACTTTTACGCCACAAACGATCACTATTTTGTCCACCCCTACTTACGCTCCTGGGAGTTATATTTGGGTTTATCGTGGTCGTATGTTGTTTACTATACTCCAAATGAAACTAGAGTGGTGGCAGAAGGATTTGATTTTGCTAATGGGATCAGCGTTTCGCCTGATGGCAAGTATGGAAACTCTTTAAAATGTAATGGATTTACTCAGATTCTCATGAGATATCTTTAGGAACACATTCCTTTTCTAATTGATGTTATACATTTTAACATGTTATCCTAGTGAGATGAAATTAGCAAAAAAAAAAAAATGTAAAATATCTTAATTTTTCAGGGGGTAAAAATTATCAAATCAAAAATTTTTATTTTGTGAGGGCATAGTAGTTTCATTTTCTTTTTTGGGGGAAAAAAAGCATATTTCAAGAGGCGTAGCTGTGATAAAGATTTAGTATTATTAAGGAGCTTTATTTGGAGGGAGGATTTTTGAGTGTATAATGAGATTAATAACATGCAGGTGTATATACCAATAGTGCTGATTTCTGACAAGCTTGCCCCAAAATGTAGATCAAGGCACTGCTTCCTTTGTCCAGAAAGTCTTACTATGAAATAAAAAGTCAGCTTAACTAGGCAGTGTACTTAGTGATGCAGTTGATTTGTGATATTATTTAGGAATGGCCCTATGACAAACAACTTACGGACCAGCACTGGTTTGGGGACTG
Organism: Microcebus murinus; assembly: GCF_040939455.1. Classification (NCBI taxonomy): domain Eukaryota; kingdom Metazoa; phylum Chordata; class Mammalia; order Primates; family Cheirogaleidae; genus Microcebus; species Microcebus murinus. The sequence continues at coordinate 44,369,186 of NC_134112.1, forward strand.
TACTTTGGGTGGCATTAATGTATATATAAATCTGTATATCCATCTATTTATACACTTCCTTGTCTAGTGTCATCAAGGACTTCAGAGAGTAACATATATTTAGAAAAAGCAACATGAACAGCTTTCAACTATTCATATGATCACCTGGTCTTCAAAAAGAAGAGATAATTAAGCAGTAGTTTCTCTTTTTCTTCTGGGATGCACAGTGCTTAGACTACCCACAGATCTTTATAGTGTGTAATGTTGCACACATACTTCCATACTGATCAGGGATAACTAGGTTCCCACTTTCAGAAATTACTTTTCAGAAATTAAACCCCTTTGTGCACTGTAAACTCACTGAATTCTTTCAGAATTTAGTGTACTTTGAGATGGGTTCCATTTCCCAGTCCCTAAGCAAAGTTCTTCCCTGGGAAGAGTTATTACAACTTCATTGTAACCTTTTGAATTGCATTACTTCAAGTACTTTGATGTAGCTCTTTCTTCTTTGAAGGTATGTCTATATAGCTGAATTGCTGGCTCATAAGATTCATGTGTATGAAAAGCATGCTAATTGGACTTTAACTCCATTGAAGGTAAGATGTATTAACACTATAAGTTTGCAGAGTGATAATTAGATTCTAATTGATTTGTGAAATTAAATGTGAGGAGAAAAGGATTGTCTAATTGGAGTGGGTGAGAACTAATTTTTCACTGCTTTATTAAGAGTCATCAGCCTGGTGTTGCTGTTCACTTTGACTCAACTGAAAAGTAAACAGCAAACCACACATTTCACCTATGAAACTTTGATTTTTTCTGCTCTATTCAATTTTAAACTTGGTGATGTGTTTCCAGTTCCTTCCCCTCTTCCTCCCTATCTTCCTCCCTTTTATCCTTCCCCTCTTCCACCTTTCCTCCTTCCTTTTCTCTCTCTCTTTGTCTGTGTTGATGGAAGAGCCAAGAAATAGTCTCATCATGTATTTAATACAGAACTGCTCTCCACAATACTTATAAAGCCCATGTGCTCAGGGGGGCTGCTGTGGTATCTGGCAACCCACCACTCCTCTGCCTTTTTCTCCAGCCATTGTGCCCTGCCCTGCCTCTGCTACCTCTGGGTATTCCTGGAGCTCCCCAGGCATGGCCCTGCCTGGGGACAGGGCACTGTTCCCCCTTCTGGAATTTTCCTCCAGATCTCCGTGGCACTCTCCTTCATCTCCTTCCAGTTTTTACTAAAATGCCACCTCAGCGATGCCTTCCCTCACCACCTAATCTCAATTCGCAACTCTGCTCCCCTACTCCACATATTTCCTGTCTCCTTTATGGCTTTATTTTCCCTTTCAGCATCTGTTACCAACATACTATACATTTTACTTTCCATTATTATTATCTGACTCTCTTGCTAGGTTGTAAGCTCCACAAGGACAAAGTTTTTTTTATTCGTTCTTGGAACAGTTCTCAACAGCTAGTCGGCACTCTAGACAAATACTTGTTAAATTAATGTGGTGGGCTTGAGCGTGCTTCAGGCATTCCTCTTCTTCCCCCACAAGTTCCCGTCCAGTCTGAAGGTTTGAGTTAAAAACACAAAGGAGGGGGGAAGAGAGACTAAGAACAAAGTGGAACATAATGAAAGCAGCCCCCCACCGGGGAAAAACAATGAGACATTGCTCTCCTGCCATCCCCGCCCACAGCAGGAAGCACTGTCCCTCCCAATTGAATGACTGTTCCCATCAGCACACCCGAGCTACTGTCATGAGGGGCTCCACTCAGAGAAAATTATCTTGAAGCAACATCAAATGTAACATCGTGTTTGACATTAAAAATCATTGGCAGGGAGTTTGGTATTAGCTGAAGTAAAATGGAATTTCACACACTCATACTGGCTGAGGGAATAAAAACAAGAGGTTTTAACAAGAGGTACTTTTCTGTAAATTGAAAGTTGAAGAATTTTGTGAGAATAGAACCAGGCTCAATATACATTCAGGACAGAAAGCTGGGGCTCTGCTCCCACCAAGGCAAGATTGGAAGGCGAGGCTAATTTCAGGTGTGGGGCCCAGCCCTGGCAACAGATCGTGCCTGTCCCCGGTCATAACGACTCCGTAGAGGCTACTTCTCAACTAGAATTTTATTCTTTTCTTTTGAAGGATAGTATGAACTAATACCACTTAATTAACTCCTGGGAGTGCCAAGTAATTTGATGAAGTAGCTGAGGCTAATCTTAAAATTTGTGATAAGATATGGATGGGTTTATGTTCTGCCAAAATATGGTATAAACATAGAATGGAATATTTTTCAGCCTTAAAAAGGAATGAAGTTCTGATATATGCTACAACATGGACGAACCTCAAAAACATTGTGCCAAGTGAAATAAGCCAGACACAAAAATACAAATATTGCATGATTCCACTTACATCAAGAACCTACAATAGGCAAATAAAGTTATAGGAACAGAAAATAGAAATGGTGGTTACCAGGGACTCAGGAGAAGAGGAATAGGGATTTATTGTTTAATGAGTGTAGGGTTTATGCTTGGGATGATTAAAAGTTCTGGAGAGAGATAGTGCTGATGGTGGCACCACATTGTGAATGTGCTTAATGTCACTGAGTTGTACACTTAAAAACGGTTAAATAGCAAATTTTATGTTATATATATATTTTACCACACACACACAAAAAAATTTCCTTCCAGAAAAGATCCCAAGACTTAGTTAATAAATTAGCCACACTTCTATGAACTTCAATTCTTAAAAAAAAAAAAAATGGATATTTGTTAACAGAGAATATAATTTTTCTCAAAAAGAATAATTTATTAAGTTGACCTGCTTAAGGAATATAAAATTTTCCACTTGGATCCGTGGGAGGGTGAGATGTGATATACACGTGTCTTGCAGTGAGTCAGCGTGGCTAGGAATTACTTATTTGCAAGGCAAGAGTTGATTTCTGGACTCAGAACAGGCTCCCTGCTGGACCGGCAGCTCTTCCCCGGCAGGGACCATGCCTGCCGGAGCCTCGCGCTCTCTAGGTGCTGAGCTCTTGCAGAGCACACGTAATTGCGTGTTCAACTGATGGGACCCCAGGCTTCCGTGTCCCTCTCCCACCCCGCCGACTGTCAGCTCAGTAGGTTTCATCCTCTATGGCTGTACCCTTTCCAAAGATAATAGCGGAGCGCTGAGACAAACATGTTCCTCATTTAAAGAAATGAATGTATCAGAGCAGCGTGCTGAATCTGGGATGGATGCGGGCGGGGGGCGGGGAGGGGACGGAGGGAGCCTGGAGCTGATTTTGACCAGGGGGTGCGTGCTCAGCGGCCTCCTCCGGCTGCCTCGCCTCTTTCCAGGGCAAGAAGGAGTGATGGCTCCGCAGGAAGGTGAGATGAGGCCCTGCCTTGATGCTTGAGCCCTCTAATCCCTCCGTGGGCCTGCGAGGCCAGCTCTCATTTTCAGTAGGAAGCGCGGGGCAGCGTCCCTCGCTGCAGCTGCCCGCCCACGCTCTGGCCTTTGCGGTGAGTCACCGCCAGTTATTTACAGGCTCTCTGGGCACTGAGGTACCTGGTGGATATTGTTTCTCCGGCTGAGAGTTAGAGGTGAACAAATAGATGGGATTTCTCCCCGGTAGACGGGCAGCCAAGATGATGAATGGTGAAATTAAGAATCATTGGTATTATTTACGATCCTGCTACAAAGCCTCGACAGCAATCTGTGCAGTCATCACACGCCTGCAACTTATATTTAGAGAATAAACAGCACAAGAACCGGGAGTTAAATAACATCAGGAAACTAAAGAACAAACTTTTGTCAACTCCAAGGCAAAAATTAGACCCCGGGTGATCATTTCTTCTCTAGGGCTGCACAGCCTATGATTAGCCACACATAAAGAGCCCACATTCATTGATGTTCTCATCAGAGATGAATCCACATTTCCTGGCTGTTTTTTGAATGCTTATAAAAATATCATTTGCACATGCCATTTTAGAAGGAACTGTTTTATGCCACACTTAAAACTTTTTTTTTTTCAGTTTTAGGTTCATGCACAGATGGGAGTCCAGATGATTTAATCTGACTTTTATCAGTCTTTTTTGGCTTTCTGTATCTTCATCCTACCCCATCTGCACTGGAAACTGACAAAATGCTAGCGTAGGTGGAAGGCCACAGGAATCTTTTGAGCCGTATTGAAATGGGACAGAATTGTTGTGTCCCAGGAAATAGCAGTGTGGTGACCAAGGACTACACGATAGTTTTTGTCTGACATATTGCTCCACTGCAATTGTGTTTAACTTTCTGTCTTTTGTTCTCTCCTTGTTTTTAATCTTGGAAGTCCCTCGACTTTGACACTCTGGTGGATAACATATCCGTGGATCCAGTGACAGGGGACCTTTGGGTTGGATGCCATCCCAATGGCATGAGAATCTTCTATTACGACCCAGAGAATCCTCCTGCCTCTGAGGTTAGTTTGGAAAATGAACTTGATCAGTGACTTTATTCCCAGCTACTATTTCTTTTTAGTTGAAAACATAATTCTCAATTATATGTGCAAATTAAAGGGAGACATGGATAGATAGTCCACATGATCAGGATAAAAAGGGCTTCTGGAGGTGTTTTGGTCAGAGTCTAGGCAGGAAACATATGGCACATTTAAACAGGTAGTTGGAGGGGAGTTTAATAGAGGGATTTTGTGCAAAGATATGGGCAGAGTGTAGGGGAAGCAACAGAGGATAATGCAGTACCCGGGGCTGGCAAAGGGGGGCAGGAAATGGCTACCACAAGCCAGAACAAGGAGACAGCGGTGTGGAAAGGGTTGTCTGAGAGGAACCTGGCCTCTGGGTGAGAGATGTAGCCAACTAGCAGCAACCTCATAGGGGGGAAGCCTGGAGAGTGAATACCCCACCTCCCTCTCCGTCTTCCCATTCCTTGCTGCTGATCCTGCTGGCAGCAGAGAGCCCAGGGAGCCCCTTGGAAGGAGGCTTCTGTCCCGGTCAGCAGAGTGGAGAGCAGGCCTGGAGGGCCAGGGTGAGGAGACCCAGCACTGCACAGGGGTCCGTATCATTATTTTAATAGTGAGTTTCTCTAACTTGGGAATCCACACCAGTTTAAGAAACATATGCCTCACTGCTATGGTTTAATCATTTGTGTGTTACCTGGCTTTCTGTTCAACTTCCACTTCCTGTGTGTCCATATACGGACATATCGGTGTAATGGAGCAGTCTGCTAGAGCACATTTTGTGATGTAGGTATGTGGGTCTAGCTTCTCTAGACCTTCCCTGCAGAATGGGGAGATAAATTACTTGCTGGGATTATTCTGGCTTAGAAGATCTCTCCTTCCATCTTAGTCATAGTACTCAAAGACCCCATTTTTGGTCCATGGTCTTTATTCAGTGAACCATTGTGGCACTGCAAGTAAGGATTTGGTTTTCTTTCTTTTTATTTTATTATTTCAGACTATTACAGGGGTACAAACATTTTGGTTATATAAACTGCTTTTGTACCATTTAAGTCAAATTTGTAAGTGTGCCCATCCCCCAGATAGTGTGCATTGTACCCATTAGGTGTGAATTTACCTATTCCTGCCTCCCCCCTTCCACCTGCTTGATTTCTGATCAATGTTATTTCCCATATGTGCACATTAGTGTTGCTCTATTAGTTCCAATTTAATGGTGAGCACATGTGGTGTTTGTTTTTCCATTCTTGTGATACTTCACTTAGAAGAATGTATTACAGTTCCATTCAGGTTAATACAAGAGATGCTAGTTCACCATTTTGTTTATGGCTGAGTATACTCCATGGTATACATATACCACATTTTATTAATCCACTCATGTATTGATGGGCACTTGGGTTGTTTCCACATCTTTGCAATTGTGAATTGTGCTGCTATAAACATTCAAGTGCAGATGTCTTGAAACCTGCTTTGCTATAGGCATTTGAAAATTTACTATGACTTATGGGGTGTTTTCTAGTTTGAGTTTTCAGTATGTACTAATTAGGCTTTTTATTTACATCACATACATGGTATCATTTTGACATATTTGTCTACTGCTGTATTTTTAAAGCTTAGTTTTAAGAGTCAGTCTCACCCACTCAACAGAAAAAAAAGCCCATATCTTTTGCATTAAAAAAATCAAATACATATTTCCAATTATATTATGGTTCTCATACATTTTATCTCTAGCCTTACAGGAACAATTGTGATCATTTGTAATGACAATCCTTTATGCTTTTTGCTAGTTTTTCACTATTAGGATTGCTGCATGGTATGTTTAATAGAATTGAAGACATGTATGCTGTGGAGCATGCACTGTTAGAACTGAGCAGACTGTTAGATTCTAATTTGTTCTTCCTTGTTAGCTCATTTGGTGAACTTGGATCATTGGCTATAGCATGAACTTGGTTTGTTGTTGTGGAAAAAAAAATACTTCTTTCTAATAATGGATCTGCTAAGGAATAGCAAAAAGTGGTAACAATTCATTATCTAATGTTCTGCCCCATAGAAAAGTGATTTAGTTTTATTAACAAGAAGCTTAGTTAAGCCAAGGTGCATCATCAACTATTTCCCTATAAGTAACTACTACATGTTAATGCTATGGCAATTTCCTAAGACATCTGTCTTTGGTACCAGCTGTTTTTAAAGAGGTCATGTTTTTTTTATTTCAGCATATTATGGGGGTACAAATGTTTAGGTTATGTATATTGCCCTTGTCCCACCCAAGTTAGAGCTTCAAGCACGTCCATCCCCTAGATGGTGCGCAGGGCATCCATTAGGTGTATATATATCCATTCCCTCCTCCCCCCATCTGCCTGACACCTGATGAAAGTTATTACTATATGTGCACTTAAGTGTTGATCTGTTAAAACCAATTTGATGGTGAGTACATGTGGTGCTTGTTTTTCCATTCTTGGGAGACTTCACTTAGTAGAATGGATTCCAGCTCTTTCCAGGAAATACAAGAGGTGCTATATCACCATTACTTTTTGTGGCTGAGTAGAACTCCGTGGTACACATGTACTACATTTTAATAATCCACTCATGTATTGATGGGCACTTGGGTTTTTTCCACATATTTTCAATTGTGAATTTTGCTGCTATAAACATTCTAGTGCAGATGTCTTTTTTATAGAATGTCTTTTGTTCTATTGGGTAGATGCCCAGTAGTGGGATTGCCGGATCATATGGTAGTTCTATTTGTAGCTCTCTGAGGTATCTCCATAGTACTTTCCACAGAGGTGGCACTAGTTTGCAGTCCCACCAGTGGTGTAGGAGTGTTCATTTTGAATGTTCCCATTGACCCTTTTATATCCATGTGCTGGCCTTCCTATTCTGCCACATATGGTGTTTTTGTGATGTAGGTATCCTGTTTTCAAGTCATTGTATTTTATTCTAAAGGCTTAGCAATAGAAAGTTAGAGTTCAGAGGGAATCTGGAGATAATCTAGTCCCACTCGTCTCATTCTACAGGTGAGAAACAAACAGTTAAGTGGAAGATCCAAGTTGGGACTCAGCTCTCCTGCCTCAGTTCAGTGTCGTGCTCCTTATATTAGATTGAATCATATGAAATTGCTATTTTTTTGTCAGTCAGAATGATTAAATATTGGCTATTTCTTATGATCAGCCTATCATGATCCTACACTGTTGCTAATGATACAATCAAATTTCTCAACTAAGTGAAGGAAGCTGAACTCATAAAATCTTATACATTTAGAGACCTTAAGTTCAGAAGAGTGGACAAGTGTGGTGCAGAGAGATGGGATTTTGAGGGTCCATACTTTTTTTTCTTTGATTACTTGCATTTAAAAACCAGGAATTAACTGTAAACATCCAAATTCCTGGTTTATCTGAAAATACACAGAAACCGACTTGGATTACAACATGGCATCAATTTGGCTGTTGCTGAGTGACAGCTTCCCGTCTGCCTTGACTATAGTCCCACTTACATTCTCAGCCCTTGTAGGTCTGTGTGCTATCTCTGTTGATGATCACAACGTCAGACCCTATCAATCCACAAATGAGGAAACAGGTGTGTTCAATGTACTTTGGGATCAAAATATCATTTATCTGATTACATGAGATAATATGGCTTCTCATGGAGAAAGGACCCTATGCTTGAAGTTGTCTTTTGTGACTTTTAAAAACATGTTAGGCCGGGCGCGGTGGCTCACGCCTGTAATTCTAGCACTCTGGGAGGCCGAGGTGGGCAGATTGCTCGAGGTCAGGAGTTCTAAACCAGCCTGAGCAAGAGCGAGACCCTGTCTCTACTATAAATAGAAAGAAATTAATTGGCCAACTAATATATATAGAAAAAATTAGCCGGGCATGGTGGCGCATGCCTGTAGTCCCAGCTACTCGGGAGGCTGAGGCAGCAGGATCACTGGAGCCCAGGAGTTTGAGGTTGCTGTGAGCCAGGCTGATGACACGGCACTCACTCTGGCCTGGGCAACAAAGTGAGACTCTGTCTCAAAAAAAAAACAAAAAACATGTTAACTCATCGTTATTTCTTTGATAGGTGCTTCGAATCCAGAATATTTTGACAGAAGAACCCAAGGTGACAGTGGTTTACGCAGACAACGGCACGGTGTTGCAAGGCAGCACGGTGGCCTCTGTGTACAAGGGGAAACTGCTGGTGGGCACTGTGTTCCAAAAGGCTCTTTACTGTGAGCTCTAACAGGCCAATTTGCACCCAGACCACGGAAACTTTGAGCCCATCATTTCAACCGTTCGCCACATTCTAAGTGTCTTAGTGATCTCATCTGAACAATGAACGTGGACCCTAAATTTGGACACCATGAGGCATCCAAGTGCTGTTTAACTGGCTTTTTTGAAGAATGTGATATCAAATCAGTTTTGGACTACTTGAAAACTTCATTTACCAATACAAATCTTTCTCATTAAAATGGGTAGATTTGTTACACCAACTGTCAGGTCTTAAATAACTGCATGTGACCCCAAAAGTACTTTCCCTAAAACGTATGTGTTCTCTAAAAGCACATGCATGTATTGCTGCCTTGCCAGGTCTTGCTCAGAAGACAGACGAGAACAGGTTTAGCTCACATGTCCTTAGAGCTCCGCTCAGGGCACACGCAGAGAACTAGATGTGCACTACAAAGTTACCCCTAAGCGTCAGGTGTGCTTTTTACATGCAGCTGTTGGGCATGCTGGCATAGTCAGACTGACTTCCATTTTCCCCTTCTAGATACGACTTTCTCAGTAAATATTAACCCAAATCACCCCAACTCTCCTTTTACTCTTGCATTTTCAATTCTCCTGTAGCAATGGAATGTAGGAAAATGGACTGTAGGAAAATTCTTGGAAGTGTTGTCATGCCTGAAAATTGTAAGTGTCTGTTATCTTGGCACAAATTGTACATTATAATTTCTTTGACCTGGTTACAGGAGGAAGTTTGTTTGCTTCCGTGATTAGATACAGAATAAAGCCCATAAACTGATTCAGGCAAAGCTGAGTGTCCCCAAAGACTGCATTGTTGTTTAGGTGGTGGTGCTGTGGTGTTTTTTCGTTGTTGTTTTCCCTCATTCTAACTTTCTGTGGAGGCTAAAAAAATAAAAAGGTTAAAAAAAAAAACCCAAATAGAAAAGGTCAACAACCTTTGGCTATCTTCTGAGGGACATGAGTAGGAGGAAAACATGTCTTTATTATTTTGTTATAAAAGCTGATATATAAAGGTTATCTATCTTCATTTATTTGTTCGTTTTGAAGGTATAGCCTCCATGTTGAATTATTTCTTTGGGACATTAAATTAAGGCAGTCAATTTAGCAATAAAGTTTTTCTAAGGCACTTGTCATGATGACAGTCTGGCATTTGGGTGAAAATGTTTTGCTGAAAAATTGAGAAGCACCAACAGTTTAAGACCACTGGCTTAAAGTAATAAACAGGAACATGTTGTTTATCAAAAAACACTTCCTTCACATCAGGACTGGAGTTATTTTAGTCACGATTTCAGGGAACATACTATCATGTGCCCTACGAATGCTCAATTATTCAGAGATGCTATTCACAACCCAGGAAGCTGGCTTCTCTGAAATATTGTTTTGAAACCACCAATGAATGTGGTGCTTAGGGGGAAAACCCCACATATTTCCTCATTTAAAAAGAAATCTCTTGAGTAGTTAGCCTCCATAACATCTGCAATAAAATAACCATATTCTTTTCTTCCTTGTTCTCGATAGAATAAACAAATTCTGCCAATAAAAAAAAAAAAAAGCTATCCAATTTGATGTAGCGTATACTCAAGATAAAAAGGGACATGCCTTGTTTAGGAATTTCATAACACACACTCCCTAAAGAGGAAAACAGCTTAATTCATTTATTCTGCAATGCCTAGATCTAAACTTTTGCATTGCCAAAGGTTTAGCCACAGATAAATTATAGTGTATGTGTGTGAGAAAGAATGAAATGATACCACTCACTTGTTGTATCCAAGTCTTCTGAATTTTTAAGGCTTTAGAGATAAAATTGTTTAAAATAACCCTGTACTCTAGGATGGCCCCGATTCTTTCTCAGCTCGCGCCTCACTGTGTGAGGCCGACTGCTTAATGGACTTGTCACAGGCCTTCCTGGATGTAGGTAACAGAGACTTTGATGCTGAAGGAGCGGCGACAGGGGAACAAGAGCTGGCGAGGGAGCTCTGAGGGGAGGCTTTTGCTCTTTTACCTTTATGCCCAGTTCCATAATTGTGCTTTCAAATGTAATTCTAGCTGCCAATTTACACTTTACCAGAGTTAAAACTTATTTTTAGTTTCATTTCCATGAAAAATGTGCACTTTGCTCTTGATTGACAGATATGTTTTGACAGTTAATACAGGTTTACCCAGTCAAGGCTTGTTTTAGTGGAAGGTGAAAATGGGAGAGGGGTAAAAAAAAATTACTTCGACAGATCTCGATATTTCTCTTTTTATTTGCATTCATTGTCTTACAACAATAATACTCATTGGCAAGAAATTTATTTACACTAACAAGTTCAATTTAATCACAAGTATTGTTAAATTGGCCAGAAAACAAAGGACTGCTATGGTATTTTGCTATGAATGTCTCTGAAAACCAAAAAGTAAGGAATATCACTTGAGACGGAACAATCTAGAGAAGTACGTATTAACCAAGCACAAGAGAACAATTCACACGTGGCACTACCGTCTCTTCCATGCAAATGATCAGATATCAAAATGTACAAATTAAAAGTTTTAGGTAACATGCTGTCCATCCTTATTGGACTTAAAATTATTTTGAAACAACTCTTTTCCTTTAGCAATATATAAAGAAAGCCAAAAATAAATCAACTTCTTACAGTGGAACAGAACTGATTCTTTAAGTTTTCAGCTGTCCAGTTTTGTCAATAATATGTAGCAGGTGTACTAGCAGTTTAATTGCAACACCATTAAAAAATACAAAAGCAGTAGTTACGACATTAAATAAGATTGAGGAAAATACACACACACACACACACACATATATATATATATTTAAGGAATTTCACTAAGCACTAACTAAATTAGACGTTGTTGGGAGGTGTTATCTAGCTGGAGTGCCTTTTCATTCTCACTGTTTCCGGTCATCTAATTATTTCAGGCTAATTGTTCCTCCATGAATGAATGATTAAATCCTTACCAGAAAACCTGGGTGTATAAATAAAATAGCTGAAAGAAACAGAAGTGTACACCTTCCAACAACATACTCACATTCACAACCAATTGTGTGATTTTTGACAACGACCAAAATGTCATTACGTACACAAGAAGTAAATAAACGGTCATCTGATGGCACCACTACTACCAGACAGTCAGTAGTGAGTGGCTTCAGCATCACGGCAACCAATTCTGTCTTAGAAGTGTGAACAAATTCACAAGAACACATTACAGTGCAATTTTTAGCCAAGAAAACTTCAGTCTGCAGTTGAAAATGTCCAAAGCTGCATACATTTCTTCTGAACTATAACTCAGCAATGTGCAATCTTGACCTCTAAGCATTAACCAACCATTTGAAGAACTTTTATCATCCTAAAATACCAAGTATCTAATAAATCAATTTTACCAAAATATATAAACATGTAGAAGGATAAATGCATTTAGTAGAAATACTTACATCAAAAAATCTTTTAATTAAATCTATGAGTCATACGATGTATACACGACACAAAAAGTGGCAATAAGGCTATGATTACAGCTTAGGGTCTTAACTGACATCATCAGGTTCTATACACGTTATCTTATGCCATGATTGTGGCTTGTGTGTATAAGGTGGGAGTTATACTCCACACATATGTAGTTCACATCTACACAAACGGCATGCATGTTATTGAGAAGTTTTCTGTTATTCTCTCATTCCTTACGTCTTACTGTTAAATCCCTAGTGGTTTTGGGGTTGGGGTAGGGTCAAGCATTGGGAATCATGATGTTTATCTCAGTCCCTACTGTGCTTGGTCCATATGCTCACATACATACCCTTCAAGCAACAACCATTCCCTCAACAAAACCACAGACACCCACGCGCAAGCGCGTAAGGACCCTCTGTCTGCCATCAACTAAACTTGATGTTTTTGCTTTCCAGGGGAAACTGATTCTACAGGCTTTTTCTTTACTCTCCAGCTTCTTAGTTGGGCCTATTCTATGCTGCTACTTCAAGTTTCTCAAATATGTTTTGTCTGGTGTTATTTTTTCCCCAGTGTTTTGGACCAAGATTAAATTTCCTGAGACTTTAAATACCCAAGACAAATGCAAACAAAATCTGCCAACATACCCAGCCTGGTTTTCAGGAGTGAAATCACTGAAGGACATTCAGATTTCCTATAACACTACTTTCTTTTGAGAATTTACTTCCTTCCACCCATATAATAATGAAAACAATTCTAGTAGAACATATGGACATTCTCTTTCTAGAACTCATCCATTTACCTTTTCTAAAATGTAATTTTCAAGCACGTTAACCCTGCTGCACAAAGAACCTAGTTCTCTATCTTCAGCAAAAACCATAAAGGCTGAGGTGCTAGAACAAACATCCCGTGACCATTTTTGTGGCTTGGGCCTGGGATATTTTAAGATTTCAGGCTAGAGATGACTATAGGGTCACAGGTAGTGGCAAGGGTTAATCTGGTTCCTCATTTCCAACAACAAAGGAGCATGCCGGTAGATGATTCTATTATATGTCAGTTCAAAGTAGAGATTGATATTAGCACCTATGATGCTGTAATCATGAAGTGCCATGGGCTAAAAGGCTTACATAATATTGCAAGTGGGAAATCAGTGTCAATCCCACCTAAAGGATGATAACCACAGAATAGCTTTATTTTAAGAAACTAAAGGTGGACTTCATCAAAGCGTTAGAATGGATAAAATGAGGTTTCTTTCCTAACTTAACACTCTGAAGTAAACTTCTGATTCAGAAAAAAAAAAAAAATGAGAAAAGTATTACATAAACTGTGGGTTACTTTAAGGGAGGTGGTCTTTAAGAAATCTGTTATAAAACTAAAGTCCTGTACTAGAAACGACCCAGATACAGCTCACACACTGCTGTCTGTCTAGAGCATGGCCTCTCCACACATCCCATCCCCACAAAGTATAACCTAATCTCTAAAACACCTTTGGCTATTGTTAGAGTCGTACTGAGCTGTCTTTTAGGAATAAAGTTAATAGTAACAAGCTATTCCCTTTTTGTTCATTTTCCACTAACAAAAAACTCCAGTTTTTAAGGTTCAGGAAGCAATAATTCTGTGTTAAATTGTACAGACACTGAAAACCACTAGTATTAAAGTAGAAATTGTGCAAGACATTGAAACTTTCAATTAAGTATCATGCATTATAGTCAATAAAAGAAATAATAGGAAAACAATGCTCACAAGATCTGAGGTCTTTCACTTTGTTTTCATACCCTTGTATCAGTCAGTTTACATTTTATCCTCTGCTGGACAATAAAATCAAGTGTCTTTTACAATGTCAGCAGCTTTAAGTAGTAATGTTAAGGTAATTCATTTAGACTTAAATTTGCTATAATTTAACTTAAAAAAACAAAGTAATTATAATACAAACTAAATGATTTAAAGAAGAATTTGATGTATAACATTGTCAGTTGGACATTAATCTAAACATTGTAAGTGTACAAATAAAGTTACAAATACTTCTAGGATGTTTAAAAAAAGGCAACATAACAGATCATAAATTAGGTGCAGAGACAGAGACTTACAGACATTTCCAATATATACATCCATTTTCAAATATTACCAAAGTGTAAACATAACTTATGATAATTATCCTTCCATTTCCACTCTTGAAATGAATACAGTGAAACTTCCAGTGTGATCCAGGTAACTTTCTTCCCAACGATCAGCAAAAATGGCAAACATTTACAACAGCAAGCACTAGTATTACCAGATTTTTACTAATTTAATATTTTAGTATTAGAAAAGATTTGCCAAATTTTAGAGTTCACTAATAGTGGCTCCTATTTCTCATGGTATTAATAAATAGCAAAGCACCAGATATCTCAAAATATTAATAGTGTATCCAGTGTGGCAGTTTTGTTATCATACCCCAAAAGGAAGATAGAAATACATACTGGTGACTTTAATCACTGTAAAACACAGAGTTACTTTATGCGGATGTTTCTGAGGGCCAAATAAATTATCTGTACCTAGTGACAAGGGGCTGAAGCACAACAGACAATACTCTTGACAATGAAAAGGAGAGAGGCCTCGAGGAAAGAATACAGCTAACAATTTCTAATTTAGACAATTCCAGAATTTGGATATTCAGATAAGCAAAAAAAAAAAAAAAAAAAAATAATAATAATAAAAAATAAATAAATAAAAAATAAAACCATGATGTTTAAAATATGAGATGGGGCTATAAGGGCAGGAGTTCCCTTACCTTATCTCTCACCTGTATGCTTGAAAGCTTTCCCCCAAGCCTTACACTTCCAGTGGGGAACAGAGCAAACACCCCCACGTAGTAAAGGAAGTAAAATATTTGTCCAACAAGTCAAGTGACCTCAAGTCTTACTCTGAAACTTATCCCCTGGAAAGTGGATGGCCTCGTATTTACAGCCAACGTAGCAAAGAGAACCAGAAACATAAGCATGAAAGGTAAACAAACAAATAAACAACAACGAAAAAAACCCTTTTCCTTTGAAATATCTCAAGATGAGTTTATTGTCTTCTCCTTCTGCCCAGTCTCCTGCATTTGACTTTAGTGAAATACTGCTCTTTAATACTGGCTTTAGATTAAGTGTAAGTTCCTCCACCACTAACATACACTCTATGTACTGCCTTAAACAAATTTTAACAGTAAAGTGGAAATCGCTAACGTATGGAAGGGAATGGGTCAGAGAAACCATTAAAAATATCTCTAAAATACAACTGATAGCTCTCCTTCACAGGAATATTCTTTGTGTTCGAAAAAAACTGGTTCTCTGGTTGAATGTTACTCAAATCTAAATTTTCTCTAACTGGTATTTCTATTTTTCTTAAAAGTACATTTGTTAAAACACTAACGGAGGCCCCTTGGGAAATCTTGAGTAGAAAATATGTGACGAGTTCCTGATTGTGTCACAGGCGGGCTGAAGACCAGCCAGAATGTTTCCCAGGAGAGGAAACCTGAAAATGGTGGTTTCCTTAAAAATCAATTTCCTGTTCAATTTGTTGGGGGAAAGAAAGGAACTGTGTTATGTTTGCCAGTGTTGCTGAAATACTGAACACACAGCGGTAGCAAAGTAAACAACAGATCCCAATATCCCACAGCTGCATTAAAGTCTGACTTTTTTTCTTCCCTGTTCAGCTATATCTGGAGGATAAATGATACCTTCGGACCCCCAAGGTAATACCCACGTCCACATTCTTAAGGCTTTTGCCTTCTTCTATAGTTAACAAATAACTAAAATTCTTTTCTCTCATGCTGATGCCCAGCAAGCAGAACAGCTTGCCTGCCTTTTCCCTTAGTACGTCATTGTGTGGAAGAGCACCCATACTTTGCCAGCAGGACAAAGGATTGAGGGGAACTGTTCCTACACACTAGCGTGGACTCTGCAGCCCTAGAAGTCAGTACTGATCCCACACCTCAGGGCAGGGTGCTCTCTGGCATGCAGATGCGTGCGACTGCCCAGTTTCAGGGTCCATACTGAAAAGGCAGTGATCCATTAACACCACCAGGGCACGTCATGCTCTTGTTGAGCTAGTTTTCCAAGTAACACAACACACTCAACACAACACAACACATTGGTAAGTAAGAGAAGAAAGAGAGAGACACGACTACTTTGTATCTCTCACAAAGGAGATCTCTGATTTGTTAAATAGACCAATGGTGGCTGGAGATTATTTCAGCAGGTTGATAATCAGGTTGTTCTCCAGCCTCCAGAGGAGAGCAGAGGAAGAAGAGGTGTGGACTTCTGAGTATCCACATCTTCTGCAGGAGGGGGTGTTTTACACACCAGCGCCCTCCCTTGCAGATGGTGCCATCTTCTCGGACTTCTTGGACTTCTTCTGCATTTGCTCCTGCTCCTTCTTCCTCAGCTTTTCTCTCTGGTTTTCCATTTTCTCCTGGGCCCTGCGAGCCCTGTCGATAGATGTCTTCATTTCCTTGAGCATTTTCTTGATCTCGGCACGGTCCTCAGCGGATGTCATTCCAAGAGCCTAAGAAGGAAATACACACTGAGTTTGAAAACCAATGGCCCCTCTGATGGCATTAATATCACAGTATGTTCAGGCTCATAAACTAATTTAAACATAGACGGAAGAGGTAAGAACTGATTTACACAGTGTGGGAGAGGGGCTGTACATTATTTGTTGTTTGAAGTCCTTTGCAAAATATATCCTAAAGCTCATTAAGGAAATGCTTTCCAAATTGGTAATTAATGGGTGAATGAATGAAGAAAAGGGTACAGCTCTACTTCTCCAGCCTTTGGGCTGTGGACATTTACAGGTGAAAGTATTGCTAACCTCATCAATATTTTCAAAGGGTAGAAGTGGGCACCTGCTGCCACAGAGGGCTCCAAGAAGGGCAAGAAAGAATTGAAATGGCTTCCTTTCTGCCAATGTATTCATTTACAATGAGAACCAAAAATGTCTTTGGGGCCAGAATGCTCATGTCAGCATGAGTAGCCATTCTCTCCCTGTAGGCAGACCTATAAAGGAAGCCTGATTATAATGAGGAGGTTGCTCGATGAGCTTGGAATTCAGAATAAGGAGAGTTGGTTATGTACTTTAAATGTTTCGTGACCTTCAGAATCAACAGCGGGATGCATCCATCTCCCCAACAGGGACAGCCTTGTCAATGGAGCCTTCATATTCACAAGCTATTGATTGATCTCTAACCTTTTCAAGACTGTCAAGAGATACTCACCTGCCCGTCAGCCTAGCAGGGGGGTGAGGAGGTGGTGGGGGGTGCAAGGCACTTGCTGTAAGCTCCTTTTGCCCTTTCCCACGGGGGGTGGGTGGCACCTCGGTCTCGGAGAGAGATGGACTGGATGAGTGGAAATGAGAATGCAATGGAGGGGAGGGGAGGGAAGACACGACCTGTACATATTTAGGGAAATAAGTTCTGGGGAGATACCGTCCCTGTTTTGGAGTGGTACATAGGGAAGAGTGAGGGTGAAGGAGACATGAATAAGGAAAAGAAGATCCACGGATCTGAGTCTTAACCCTAATGTGATGAAGAGAGTCCACATTGGCCATTATTAAAACTCATACTACATCAAAAGTAAGTAAGCAGAGTTAATATATGCACCATGTGCTGCTAGGTAAAAGCAATGTGGGGCCCTAGCTCTTCTACTCAGCAGCCTATCGTTTGATTTAGAACCCCTGATGGTCTTTCTGAAACTGCATTTACTACTCTGAAATAATTCACCATCCTTTCTGCTGACTTTTGATGAGTATTACCTCTTAGATATGCAGAATGCTCTTATCTAATGAAAACATTTTAGGTACTATGAGCAATATAAATCATACCTGGTAACCTACCATAGACATGTAATTCTTTACCTTAAGTTTATTTCCATCCAACTGCAGGAGCTGCTCTCCAGTGATGTTTTGGGCACAGAATTCAGATACATACTGCTCCAGATTTATGCTCATTAACCAGTGAGAAACCTGCTGCACACTCCATTCATGTACGGCCCGACTCTGAAACTGACTGTGTTTGGGAGACTGTCCATCATCAAGGATCTGAGATAGGAATGTTATGCAGTGTTGTTAAAGGAAAAAAACGCTATGGCTCTTATGATGCTATCAAAAGGAATTTCTTGACCTAGGAGAGCCACATTTATTTTTAAACCATAAAATGATAAGCTATTGGTTTTAGCTGTGTTAAAAAGAAACATACTTATTACCTACATGTTTTTAGGTATTTGGAAATTTAAAAATTCCCCCAAATAAAGCAGAATTGTTACTGTAGGAAGTTTAAGAAAATACATTCTAATGTTGCAAGCTTTTACATTAAAACCCTCTGGAAATATTATCAGATGTAAATAAATAAATTAATATAATTTAATTATATTAGCTATATTAATTCTATTTAATAATTAATTATATAATAAATTACATTTATTATATTTAATTATATTAGTTATAATTAATATAATAAATAAATATAAAATACATATTTTATAAATCTCTACATGCAATGCATCACTCTGTATCTATCCACTGATAAGAATTAGAGTTTTGTAAAAATATGTTAAAAACTATTGAGGTATCTTTCACTTGGGAGAGAGCATTAAGCCCTGTAGCCTTCTTAGGGAAAATTTTACCACCATTATTTCACTTGAGTAGCAAGAAAACCTGTGTGGAAGGTAGGGCAGGTAATACCCATAATTACTTTTAATAAATGAAGAAATTGGGGCTCAAAAAGTCTAAATGATCTGTCCAAGATCATGCAGCTAGGAAGTGATAGAGCTCAACAGTTAGGGGTTTATTCCAAACTCGCGGCTCTGTCCACTGCAGAATACACCTTTCAGTAGTAGAAAGGGGCAGGTTGGTTTCTTAGAACCACTAAGTTGAGAGGAGATGAAGGTGATGACAGGTCCTGGAGGAAAGACCAGAGTCACCCTGGTGACCCACGCAGGGAACACAGAAGAGGGAATGGGGTAAGCCAAGAGGGAGGAGCAGGAGGTGAAAAAGAATGGGCCGAGCCACAGTGATGGTGATGGGAGATACATCAGGAACTCTAGAGGTGGAATTTGGAGATCCTCTTGCCTCAGGGACATCTTTCAAACTAAGATAGACACAAAGGCAGAGACTGAAGCTATTTAATACAAGGAAACCTTCCCCTACAGAGGAAAGTGTCCATGTATTGTTTGATTTTTAAATCATGTGCAAAGAGAGAAAAGCAAGTTCGAACAATACCACACATGCCGCCACACACAGCCCACTAATAAATAGCTCACCTCGTCATCAATCATATCCAGGCTCTGAGCGAGGGAGTGACAAAAGAATCAAGAAGAAAAGTGTTATAGAAACAGACACAACATATACAGCACACAGTTTTAACACAATTAAAACGTCACCAAGCTTGAAGAATATGGGCTGAAAAGTTTACGAGAAAAAAAAAGAAAAAAAGTTTTATGAAACAAAAAGCATGTTAGAAAGAAATCAATAAGAAAAAATATTTAGAGCAAAAATATCTTTACATACAGTGCTTCCTGTTCCCCCACCACTCTTTTTGGGAAACTAAGTCGATTGCTAATGTAGCTTCCCGCCTCTCTTGTGCATGTTTTTCTCCTGATGATTCTCAGCAATGCTGATCTTGGCCCTGGCTTCTAAATAATTGCTTCTCCTCCTTGTTTCCTTCCTTATCAGAACTATGCTTACCCATTGCAGTGATTCTTACTCAGGGGCCACCCCCTATTTGGAGGGATTACTGGAATCCTGGGACGGGGCAATTGTGGAGGAGGCAAGAGAGAAAGGGAGTGGATAATACACAAACTTCCATGTGATTCCTCAGCTGTTCCCCCATTTCTGCTCCCCAGAGCCCAGTCTCCCCACCATGGCTGTTTACATATCTATGTAACACGGGTCCCTGGAAAGTGTTAGGAAATAACACTGGGCTTTCACGTTTTTGACAGAGAGGGAGAGAAGTCATGAGGACTTCCTATTAAACATAAGACCGTGGGCCTGATTATTTCTATGCAAAATCTACCCTAAAAACATTTTCCCAGCGATAGTTCATGGGTAAAACGTCTGATTTGAGAAAGCACGTCTGTCATGGTGCCATGGAAGTACCTCATCGGAGGACAGCACAAGGGACTGAGAGAGGCCGAAGGTTCTGGAGTCTGCTCCTAGGCCGCTCAGGTCTGCGGAACTGGTGCTGCTGGGACTGAAGTCATCAGGGAAGGTAAAAGCCTGTAAAAACAAATGAAGCTCAGTGGTAAATGAGTACGGTGGATGAGACAGAGGTAGGTGCGTTCACAAGTTCTAAACGCCTCTTTTAAAACAATCTAAGAAGAAATTCCTAGTTTGGTTTGGGGATGACCTTCAATGGGGCAGTGGCTGAGAACAGCGCCCCTTCTGTGGGTGACAGGGAATTCTGGGCGCTTTCTCCCTCTGACGAAAGGATAGGTGTTTTAGAGAAATGATTCTTCAATCTCCCTTCAAGGGTACAGAATTCATTATCCTCTGCAACTGCTCAGAGGAGTAATATTAATAAGCCTATCTTCTTTGACCCTAATCGTGATGAGTAACAGTGTAAGTAAAAATACAAGATGGTGTGGAGAGGCTGAGTTATTAGGAACAGATGGCAATTCATATTAGAAAGGTAGCGAGAGCACCCCCTGGGAAGGATCGCTTGTTGCTGGCCATGATAAATACTGTGAGAAATGGCAGGTCCTCTCCTGGAGGTACCCTTCAAGATGATGAGTTCTGGGGGAGGTCACGGTCTGATAATACACTAGTAGTTACATGTTAAAACACAACTCTCTCAGAGCAGAGTGGCACAGAACTGACACACGTTTCCACATAAGCACCTGAGGCTGGAGAGGTGGAAGTGTGTAAAGACAACTTCCCCAGAACTTCATCAAAATGTTCAGTGGATATTAAAATCAAAACAACTTCACAGTGACTACGTAGCTGCATTTGTGAAAACATTTTAAACCAAATCTGGAGTCTCTTCAGTGCAAGATAATGGTGCAATTATTCAAGCAACATTAGATGATGTCTCAGATCCAATACTGAAAATGTTTCAAGATCAAAATGCTCTACTGCTGTCAAAACTTCTTTTGCTAATGATTCTAGAAGGGCCAAGTGCTCAGGAACTCTAAGCACTTGGCCAACACCATCTTGCTTCATATTTTACTTCCTTAGGAATTGCACTATTAGTTTTCCATCAGGTTCCCTTGTATTGGGTTTAGTTAGTTATCAAAAATAAATACCATGATAGAGGCTGGAGAATTCAGTACCAATCAAATGCCAACGTTTGCTAAAACTTCAGAAAAGGAGTCTAAATCAGAGCACGTGGAGCTGGGCTGGTAGAACATTTAAACATCAGGGCATTTAACACAGAATATTACCATTTGGTTTTGTCAATGACACAACCCCAAACCCCGGCCAAACCCTTTGAGAGCTGTTCACCTCAAGAAAAGAATTAAAGTCAAGTAACATTAATCACATGTTTCTGTTTGAGAAAGAAAAGTGAACACAGATAAAAGGAGACCAAACAACATGTGAAAGTTAGCCACCATATGTCTTCCGATACAATGTTAGAAAAGGTTTGCAGTGTCATGCTGGAAATAAGCACGATGCATTTAAAAACCAATAAAATCCATGCATGTAATTCCTAATTCTGCTAAAGTTAAAGAACTTTGGCGATAGACAGTTGCTCAACATGGAAGTTTGATTAAAAGTAGTGAGGATCAGCATTGGTTTGTCTTAAAGAGTTTCATTTAGATATTGAACACATATTCAGTCCCAAATTTATTTGTTTTCCAGTAAATCACGAAGAGCACAGTGAAATAGTTTTGTATTGTAATTTAAAGTAGATTGCTTGGTTAACAGATCTATCATTCTGTTCTATGATTCAAATGCATCTTTCCCAGCATGGCTTAACTGTCAAACTGAGATTAAATAGCAGTATGTGAAAAGACAGGCAAATCAAAGAGTAATGTACAATCTAGAATAGAAAAGTATTAAAGAAGGCGATGGTTAATTGAGGCTTCCTTCCCCCCCACCCACAAGAAATATCATGCATTGTTTATCGCAGTGTTATCAGTGTTATGGGTTTCTCAGATCCAGACCACACACAACAGTAGAGAAGGCCTTCCCAAGACGGAAGAGAAGGAGGGGTTTGGGTTACTTGTTTGCTTTTTTAATCCATGTGTATTCTACCTTGGACCCCTTTTTATCTGAAATTAGAGTCGTGAGAGAAGGCTGAAGGGGCCTTGTAGGTGAAGGCGGGTTCCTGAAGGAATAGGATCCTTTCCGGCTTTCATTAAACCACGAGAAAGGCATGCAAGGGGAGCGAGTGGAGGCCTGAGCTGCCGAGGAGGGTGGCTTGGGTTTCCAGTTTTCCAGCCTGCATCTGAAGATCCTGTTTTGTAAAAAGAATGGGGTGTTAGACAAAGAAAGGGCAGATGCAAAACTTATTAAACTGAATTCTGAAAACAACTTTGAATGTAGTTGCAATTAAAAGTTTGAGAAATTGTTCTGCTTAACGGAGTAAAAACTTTTGCCCTTTTGACTATAACACTAGTCTTAATAGCTACCTTTTTTGCATCTAAATGGATTGTATGACAATGATCAACATTTTTGTATTGCTATTGCCATGGTGAATTTTTATTAAATGTTCCTATTAAGTGTATGTGGAGGAATTATAATCAAGGAGGGGCATACAGTCTTTTAGGAACTGCTATTAGGTAGGTTAGTCATCACAGCATTCCCTCTGCCTGGCAATAGATCAATGCCTTACCGCTGGTGATATTAGCTCATAACCAGCACTCTTTCCTGTTTTCCTCTGAACTCATGTTCCCAAGGGTGTGAGACTTTAGAAAATGATATATTTAAATAATTTAAAATTTCAGGGCTCATGAGACTTTACGCAGAACATACAGCTTATTGGTTTTGCATCATAATCTTAAGTGTCTTTTCACAGGAGAAACCTGAGACCTGAAACTCTCGTGTCCCACTTGGAGGTCAGGGTCCACCACCTCCAGACCACGTGGCCTGAGGCTTGCTCCCAAACTCTAGATTCTCCATCTGTAAAAAGTGGTCATTTTTATGTACCTCATATGTGGTTATTAAGAATTAAATAAGAGCATATGTGTGAAAGTGCTTTGAAAACTGTCAAAGTATAAAAGTCTTGTTTAACTTTTTTTTTTTTAAGTAGTGTTTAACATTTAAAGGATTCAGGCTGGGTGTGGTGGCTCACACCTGTAATCCTAAACACTCTGGGAGGCCGAGGTGGGAGGATCTCTTGAGGTCAGGAGTTTAAGACCAGCCTGAGCAACAGAGAGACTCTGCCTCTACTAAAAACAGAAAAAATTAGCCAGGTGTGGTGGCATTTGCCTGTAGTCTCAATTACTATTGTTTGAGCCCAGGAGTTTGAGGTTGCAGTGAGCTATCCTGACACCACTGCACTCTAGCTCGGGAAACAGAGCAAAACTCTGAATCAATCAATCAATCAATCAATCAATCAATCAATCAATCATAGATTTAAAGGCATTTATCCTTTCATTTATAAGGGGAAAAAAACCCAGATATTTTTCTCTTAATGCAGATACTTTCATATTTGTAATTATCTCTTAGTTAAGAGAAAAATAATTATTAGGAACTGGCTTGGCATGGTGGCTCACACCTGTAATCCCAGCACTTTGGGATGCTTGAGGCCAGGAGTTCAAGAAATCAAAGTAGGAAAGGGCAGCAGTTTATGTGCATCTTAGAACGAGTGAGGTCAGTCTCAATTTGTCCAAATGATATTTGATGGAATGCCTATTATTTGATAGCTGTTGGTATCATGACAACAACGAGATTACCCTGCAATTAAAAGTGCCTGAACACCATAGCTAGACAACTTCTGTCCTACATGTATACTGCATTTCAGTCTTCTCACATTTCATTTCAAATATCTTTTGAAATACTATATATTTCAAATTTATATAAATAGTATAACTCCTATTTATTCCCAGATATTATTGTGAGAATCAAATAGGACAGCAAATGCAAAAACATCTTGTAAACTGTGAAGCAAGATACAAATGTAAAGGGATTGTAAGAATGATGACTAAATAGAGAAGTCAGTGAAGTTTTGGTAAAATATTGAGATCAGCAGGTTGAGTGAGTGAAATTGTTGTTTACACTTAAGATTCCAGAAGATATGATGATTTTAACAGTGTATAAATCAATCATTTTGTTTTAGGAATAAAACAAAACAAAGGAGTATACAAGGATTAAAAAGACCAACCAGAGATATGGTAATCTTCAGTTTCATACTAACGTTTAAACTAAAAAAAAAATTGTATCCTTAAACCCACCTACATACTATCAAAAGGTGGGAGTAGGGGTGGTACAATAACTGAACTTAAGGAAGCATGCTAGCAGAAATGGATCTGTCATCTGTAAGAAGTACTTTTTAATCCCTAGGCTTGGTAAGAATCACTGGGGGGGCTGTTCAAGTACAGGTCATGGGCACCTAGACTTACTGAATTAGAATCCGGGGGAGGGGAATAGAGAAGTTGACCTGGAATCTGCATTTTAACACAGGTCTGAGCTGACTCAGTTTTAATATCTATATTTATCAATATTATCCTGAATGCAAATTCAAGGTCTGTGGAGCAGAGTAGATTGTTACTTACTCACAGAAAACTGTTGAACTGGTTCCCCATCCCCCCTTTCAGGGTGATACAATGAGAACCAGATGTCATTTACACTTGGTCTACAATGTAGGTGAGGAACTCCAAAAATATGCATTGGAATGGTTAGTTATATAGGAGAGTGACTGCTGTCTACCCCCAGCATGTCTGAGAGATGGGGGAGACATCTTACATCCTCAATGTAAACAAATGCAACTAGGGAAGGATCTGGGGTTCTTACCCTTTGGAATGCAAATACGTGTCTCTGGAGAGAAGATAAGACTAGTAGATCCAGCTTTACAATGCTGGGAATGTCTCCATGGAACAGGGGCTCATCCCGCTGCTCCACTTTACCCCCTTCAGATATAACCACATACCTCTGGGGAGGTAAATCTCTCTGGAGTTCTCACTAGCCAGTCATAATTCAACTTTTGAGGCTTGTCTTTTAGCCTAGGTCCCACATTCCAGTAAAAATGCTCAGAAAGCCCTAACTGCGTAGAAACTTAAAAAATACTTTCTCTGTAGTCCCACCCTCTAATAATCAGACATATTTGAGGAAAAACTGGACCTGATGATCATTACACATTTCTGAATCAGGGGAATTTTTTAAGAGTTCCATTCACAATTCCAATACAGTTTGGTAGTGCTTAAATATATGGATACTGTTTTAAAGGTTATAAATAGGCCATCTAATTAAACTCCTTCACAAAATTCTCACTGCCAAGAAAATATTCAAGACCAATAATTCCATGTGGACTTGTGTATCCAGCACTGAGGACAGGTCTTGAGGCCACGTGGTTCTTAAACTTTGCGGTGTATGAGATCACAGAAGCTTGGCTTCTGGCGATGCCCAGAGGCTTTTTCCTCCAGCTTTACACACCAAGAAAATGCACGAGGAAGGGTCAAGTAGAGAGCGATGAGAGCCCACTTCTGAGCAAACAACTACTGTCTCCACAGTTGCAAACTGCCTGATTCTAGGGTTGTTTTGAAGAGAGTTTTCCAGTTCCCCATGAGGCTCATCTGTGCCCCTGCTAAGGCTATATCCTGTCTCCCGCATTTCTTTGTATATTTGTGACTTTAAAACTCCATGAATTGATGTAACCCTTGTGTGCTTCCTAGTATCCTTAAATAACTGAACAGCGGTATGCTTCTATTTGCTTGGACCTAGAGAATAGTCATTTCAAAAGGAATCACTCAATCACTTTAAAATTATAGTCCTATAAGCTTACCAGACATGCTTTCTAAAATAAATGACAATTTCCTTCTGGACAAATTGAACTCTTGGGCCCACAAAAGGAGCAGAAAGAGTTTGGTAGCAGTTATTTTATTTTGACCACTCTTATAATCCCTTTTACTTTGTGGAGAAATCTACTAGGAACAACACAAAGTCCTTCTTTCCCCCTTCTTCGTATCCTCTGCCTTCTTTCCCTCCCTCCGTCTTTTCCTTTCTCTGTTTTTCTCTTTCTCTCTTTTTCACCTTTCTTCCTTCCTCTCCCAAATCACTATTGGTAAAAATGAACTCTTGATGGAACTGAAAATAATTTTCAGATCAAAATAGGTGTATGTTCTACACTTCCTTTATTTTGTTTTTTTAGCTGTACTTGAATGGCTTGCTATCGTTTTTGGAAAAAATAGAATCACAAGCCGCCGCGATATCCTTGATATTTTTATTGTTAGGTGCTAGGGAAAATAAAGGTTTCAAATTCAGTCTTCATAATCCAACGATGTCACTTGGAGGGTAGCTGTTTCCTGGCGTTTAAATGGTTTATGGCTAATAACTCTATAGAGCAACTAACTTGTTTATATACATCTTGAAAGCAGTTTTACTTGGGGCTAGCACTCCAAAATTAAATTGCTCAGCTAAACAGTCCATGGTGATTTTTTTTTGTTGTTGTTGTTTTAACTTTGAATATAGGTATGTGAAGTATTCAGAATCTAATTGGATACCATCAAAATATCCTTAAGAGTTCAGAAACCCCCAAAACACATAAAGTATAAAACGGATATAGAATTCAAGCAGAGAGTAAAGGAAGTTAATTGAAGAAAGCTAGCTGCAACCAGAGGAAAAGTTGCAGACTTCATTCATCTAAATCAAACCAAGTAATTCTGTAAGGTTTTAACATCCACCAAAGGTTGTAAAGCCAGTGCTATCAAAAGGGCTCTTGGAGACTCTAACAGATAACAGCTATGAGAAACGTGTCCATCTGCAGCTCAGGGCCAACCACCCTGGACATATCTTGCTCCTATATCATGAATTCTGGTCTGAATTTCTGATCAATAACCAACAGTCCATCTGAGATGGTTACTGTAGAGTGTTCGACCTTAACTCATTTGAGGTGGTGAAACTATTCCATTAATGAGTCTTCCCCAATCTGGGATGGTTTAAAATGAAATAACATGAGGCTCATGTAAATAAAATCCATACCATCAAAACATAAATGTTAAATTTAGGAATGATACATATATTGCTTAGGTATTTAAGAAAATTTGTACTACCAGAAATCTGAGAGAGAAATTTGTCCACTGAGTCTATCTTAAAATTTTAAACTCATTTTAGATTTGTGTTTTAATGTACACAGACCGATAATTGTATTGGGATGTTTAGAGTCACTACAGTTACAGTATTAAATTCTTAGATTTGCAAGAGCTGTTTTAAGTATGAAAAGCATTTCATTGTTCAGAATATAAGTTTGTCAGTTTTCAGGCACTTGAGGTACTTAAAAAGTACTTAACAAGAAAACTGAATATTGAAATGATAAATGCAGCTAAAAATGGGACAGTTATGAAAGAATAAGTCTGCACTACTAAGGCTAAGCTGACATTCAAAGGTCTCCAAGAAAATGACTGCTTTCAATGGACCAGTCCTTGGGCAGAGGCAAGGTGTTTTCTACTCACACACGTGCTTATCTCAACCCTCAAGTCTTCTAAATGGGTGTGTTTCCACCCAGCTCAGATAACTGTTAAGCAGGGGCTCTGCCCTAACTCAGCAACAGGGCAGAGCTGCCCCCCAGGGACTTGTCACAGGATATCATTTCAACCTCACTATCATGCCATGATTTATCTAAATCCTCTTTGAGAGAAATATCCTATGAAGAACTGCCCGAAGCATAATCCCTATAGCCCATTCATTCTTCAAGATATAAAAAAAGTCATCCTTGGCTGAACAAGACTGCCAGCAAAACATACATGGAGAATATTCTGTTTTCCATCCCTCTCATCAAACTTGTTTTAAATATAAATAATAACTATAACCATTTTTACTTATTAAGAACTTGAAATATACTTGAATATGATCCCCTTAATCCTCCCAACAACCCAAAGAAGCACCACATGTCTCCATTTTACAGATGAGAAAACTGAGACACAGAGAGGTTAAGTGACTTGTCTAAGATAAGTGGCAGAGCTGGGATTTGAACTTAGGCTTTTAACTATTTTGACATCGTGCTCTTGACTTTCACTGCAAGGGCACTATTTTACTAACTATGATGGTATTATTGATGATGTTGTATTTTAAGTACTAAGCTTACTTACTTTTTGCTTTATCTTATTTTTCTCTATTCAATTTACTTTTTAAATAAATTATATTGTTGTAGCACCTGTACTTTTGTATACAAACAAATTACTTTTGATCAAAGAAGAGTGGAATATACATAAAAGAATAACAAATGAATACATGTTAGCTTATAGACCAAGTGAATAATGAGTTAGAAATTAAAGGAGGATTTGTCACAGAATCATATAAATCAATACTTATCCAAAAGAATATGATATAAACTGCAATATAAATTTTAATTTTCCATAGCCACATGAAAAAAGTGAAATTAATTTCAATAATATATTTTATTATTTTATAATTTATTTTATAATATATTATATATTATATATTTATAATATGTTATATAAAAATATATAATATATTTTATAATATATTATTTTATAATCTATTTTAATATTTTATTTAATTATATTATTTTGTTATTTTATAATAATAAAATATATTTTATTATTTTGTACTTGGCCCTCCAAGTACAAAATATTATTTTAACATGTAATCAATATTATAAAATTATTAATAGGATATTTCACATTGTTTTTCTAATACTAAGTCTTCGAATCCAACATGCATTTTCTCCTACACACATCTCAGTATAGACTAGAACATTTCATGTGCTGGAAAGCTGCATCTGACTAGAGGCTACCACCCTGGACAGTACATACAGAGATGGATGGCGAGTTAGAGACCATCTAGTTTTAGTCCAATCCACTTTTTGATAGGAAACCAAGGTCCCAGAGATTGAGAGGCTTGTCTATGGAAAAGTCAGGACTATTCCCCTGAATTCCAGCTCAGTGTTCTTTCCACTGATCACACTGTCAAAGTGAATTCTAATTCACTTACACACAGGAGTGCTGCCTCCCTTCCCTATCACTTTCCCGACATGCCCCATCTGGCCTCCCCTGAGATATACACATCTGCTCACAGGGCTTTCCATTCAGTGACCAAACTGGGAGCTTCTCTACAGAGCTCCAAAGTGGGTACAATGGCTACTACTTACTCTAAAATTTAGAATAGTATTTTATTTTACCTTTTGGTATGTATGTTAAGGGATGAACAAGCTCTGACAATTAAATATTTCCTGCTTTTGTTATATGCTATGCTGCCTGTTTAAATCAAAATGTTCGCTGAGCACATATATGAAAAGGGCTAGAAACAAATCATGTTTCTTACAGGGTTTGTTTGTTTGTTTATTATTACTAACCTCATCTAATTTCTCCATTTGTCTCATGCTTGCCAGGAATCTGAGACATTATGTGTCCACAAGAAACACAACAGAGTAAATTTTTTACTTTATGAGAAGAAAAAAACTAAAACCAAGGCCAAACTCAGCAAAAGTCTTGCCTCCTTTAAAATTTAATAGCCACAGGTTATAACTGACTGATTGCATCAGCTTTTTAACAACCTAATAAGAGTTGGATGAAAAGCCCAAAAGATAAAGTTACTAACTCAATCTGTGAATCCTTTTCTTCTTGTTCTGAGAAAGCCTCACCAGGTGGTGAGGTTACTCCTGGTTCCACTCTACAATTACAGTGTGACCCCCATAAGCTAATGGCACTTATAGCCCTCCTACTTTCAAGGACCCTGTGAAACCCACTCAATTGCATTAAGCCTCTATTAAGCAGTAATTTTGCTCTTCCTGGAAAATGTTTTATAAGGTTCTAGGCCCATTATCAATCCATATAGGAGAATAGAGGCTGTCATTAGATTTTTTTTTTTTTTTAGTGTTTTAACCAACTGCTGTGATAGCTCAAAAATTATATTTTTGACATAGAAAATAGCCCTCTTCTTCTCTTATTTTTCTACTATTTCAATTATATGAATTTTCAATCCTGCTAAAATTCTACTGTAATTATAAATAATTGTAAAATTATGACTCTAATTAAAAACTATTTAGTAGTGTTGGTGCATGTGGAATAATTTGTGACTACTGAAGCAGGAAGAAGCCAGAGTTAATGCTTTAAAAGGACAGAGATGAGCCAGACCCAGTGGCTCACTCCTATAACCCTAGCACTTTGGGAGGCTGAGGTGGGAGGATGGCTTGAGGCCAGGAGTTCAAGACCAGCCTGGGCAACATAGCAAGATCTCATCTCCACAAAAAACAAACGGGAAAAAAAAAAATTAACCAGTCATGGTGGCATGCACCCGTAGTCCCAGCTACTCAGGAGGCTGAGGCAGGAGGATCATTTGAGCCTAAGAATTTGAGGCTGCAGTGAGCTATGATCATGCCACTGTACTCCAGCCTGGGTGACAGAGTGAGACTCTGTCTTAAAAACAAAACAAAACATAGAGATGGCTAAGCAGACAAGCTAGAAGCTTCACTGAGGGTTCAGAAGCTGGCATGAGCTGTGGGAAGGCAGTGTGCTGATGACCACCTACCCTTGACTGCAGTTTTGCCTGCAGTAAATGTGAGTGCTCACTAACAATCAAGATTTGCTTGATTTTTACCTGGAATTTATACAAGAAGGTGATGACTCTGGCTACTATGATGAAATTCAGTTAAACATTCATCCCTTTGCTGGCTGTCAGCGTGAGCATCCCTCTTAGGTGGTGCCTAAAAGGTGAGAGGTGCTGACTGCCTCTGAAGCCCAGAGACCAAAGGAAGGACAGTGTCATTTCTGACGTGTCTGAGTTTCTCTCTCATTGTATATTTGTGCATCTCTTTCTCTCCCTGGAATGGCTTCATTATTTGTTATTATTTTTTCCTGAGTATGTTTGATAATTTTGTATTCTTAACTTTAAGGCACAAAGTAGACCATTTTTTATTTCTCACTCCAAAACAATGCACAGTTACATTGCTTTTGAGTTGCATATGGCTTCAGATTTACCTTTATTTTTTCTGAGATTGTTGTCTTCAATAAAATGAGAGCTTTCTATCCTTTGTCCACTGTACAGCATAAAGGAAACCCAGACTGACAAAAATAATTAATTTGGAAATTTTCTCTTCATCCCTCATCCCATTCTCCTGCAACCCCAAGGAGAAGGTACATTTCTCACCAAAGTGTATATAAGAAAAGAAAAAAAGAGAAGAGGAAACAGCAGGGGACAATGAATGAAGAAGGTAAATGACCCTCAAAGGATTTTACAGTCTCTTATTTTTAGCAATTTTTTCTGTTTCTTCCTTAGTCAATGCTATTGAGATGACTCCTAAATTTCATAAAGAAATTTAAGCATCACTAGATACATAAGTAACTGGAGGTGGCGTGGTGTGTTGGAAAGACACCTAGACAGGAGGTATAAGCCCCAGCTTGACATTAATTGCCTCCTGCATACCCCAGGCAACCTAATTAAATTCTATGAAGGAGAAGTTCTTCATCAATAAAGGCTGGTAGTATTATCTGCCCTCCCAATCTTATTGTAAGGATCAAATGAAGTGATAAATGGAAAACTACTTTGTAACTTGCAAATAATAATAATAACAATAGCAGCAGCAATTTGTTAACTTTATTATTTCTTAACACCTCCTGTGTGCCAGGTATCATTTTAAAGCTTTATATAAAAATTAATTTAATCCTCACACTAACCTTATGCAGTAGGTACTATTATTGCTCTCATTTTATATGAGAAAATAGAGGCACAGAGGGTAACTAACTTGTCCAACATTTAAAAGGAATACATAGGAGAGCTGTGATTCATCCCCAGGCAGTTGGACTTCAGAGCTTTATGTTGTACTGTCTCCCTGTACAAATCTAATTTAAAATTATGTAGCTCAGAATAAAATTGACTTGTTGTTTGTTCAAAGCTCACTTCTCTATAGAAAAGTAGTCTTTATTGAATAGTAAGCATAGCTGATAGTGCCTGCAAAATCAATTAAATAGCTAAGTCCAGCTTGAGATGGTGGTCATTCTTACATGCTTATGGGGCAGGGCAGTCTTGAATGCCAACAAGGTACTTACATGAAAAATTACTCTTTCAGACTTAACAAAAAGAGAAGGCACTAGTGTTGTGGGTAGGCAGGCAAAAAATCTGAAATATGTCTAAAGTAACGTATAGATATGTTTATGCTGTATTTAGATAAACATTTATTGAAACTTTTCATGTTACCATAAGTCTGCAATGAATAATCAACAGATATGCCTGAGGCTATAATTAGAGTAAGACAAATATAAACTGATTGTACAATTTTTCTTTCATCTCAATTCTAGGCATATCACTTCAGCTCAAAGATATTGACTACTGGTTTTGGTTAACAGTGGAAAAGGAAGGCAGAAAGTTTAGGTATAGAAATAAATCTGTGTTCTTAATCACCTACTCATACCTGCTACCTGCAGAAAACTTATTGCCTTCTTTTTCTTTTTCTTTCCATTTCTTTCCCTTGTTGGAATTCCTTCGCAAAGGTGCCCTATAATGACAGCACACAGAAAGGGGAAGTTGAAATTTTCTCTTTTAATCTTCCTTTTATAGAGGGCTTGCTTTTTACATCATGAAGTGCTTACCCCAGATCCACAAACTTCTGCTTAATTTTTCCTCCATGCACCACCAACGAACTGGATGCCTTTAATGATTTGGGACTTTTGGCACCATCTAGGATATATATATTTATGAAAAAGGTCAATTATTATTATTTTTTAAAGCCATAAGTCAAAGCTCAGTGCATCTCTGAATCTAAGGGACTTGCCTAAATTCCTCACTTGTAAAAGAGAATAATGGATGCTTTTTTGTAAGTATGGGAAACACAGCTACGCTGAGGAAGATTCAGTTAAGCAGGAGAGGTCCTGCTGGACAGAAGCCCAACACTCATAATCACCAAGAATTTTAGCTTCAAACACATTGGAATGAACAAGATAAGCAAGAGTAAACACGACCAAATCATCCTCTGCATTCAAAGCAGGGGCCAATGTGACTTTCCTTTTGTTCCTTCTCTGGCTCCAACTCTTGGCTTCTATGCCTGGGCTCTGTCCTCCATACCTCTCTTGCCTTTGGGTTTAGCGCCTCCTGACAGGAACCCGCTCCACTGCCCCTCTAGCTCCAATGCTCTGTACAGAACATCACGTCTGGGGGACTTAGGGGGAAAGTGAGAGTCAAAGTCTTCCCTTCCTTTCTCTCCCTTGCTTATGGCCTGCGGCCAGGCCTGGGACAAAGGCGGGTAGAACACCGCAGAGACTTCTTAAGCAGGAGCAAGCTCAGCTATAAAACATTTATATCTTTGAAAGGGCCTTCTTAATAGTTGGGTCAGAGCACAACTTGGCTGGCCTCCCGTGATGTGGAAGATGCCAGAATCTCCTCAGCGCTTGGAGCTGACTGATCTTTGCCTCTCTGAGTTTTGCTGGCCCTCGAGGGTAGCAGCTGCTGGGGGATGGGGACCCTCCAACCAATGCCAAAAACTGATCATAAGAGAGGCTTTCAATGTCAGTGTGGGAACTAGCATCCACCTCAGACAACGCAGATAACTCCTGCGGCTCTACCTGGAACTATTCAGCAAAGGCTACTATTCAGGGTCATGTTTCAGCACAGCCAAGTGTCTGAGGTGATTAACAAATGGTGTTTTAAATTTGATGTGTTTTTATGTGTGAAACTAGTCCTCTTTCATTGTCTGTTGGTGCCTGTTTTTCTGCCTCTTATCTTTTAAAATTTTTTAAAATTTCTAGGAACTTTCTAACATGGAGTGCAGAGAGAACAGTCCTAAGAAAGTGTTCGATTAGCCTTGCAGGTTATTTTGCTTACGATTTTTGTTTACCTTGGGAGAAATTTCTAAACACCCATTGATATACAGCCTTAAAAAACACGACGTGCACACAGGGTTCTCGTTTAGGAATCTGGGTTCAGCGTTCTAAAGCAGCACAGGATGCTGACAAACACTCCAAGGATTTTTAACAATGAGCTTTTCAGTATTTTTAGGTAATGATACTCAGATTTCAATAATCAATTCCTTGAAATGTCCATAAGGGAATATAAGAGTCAGAAATATGTCTGTATTAAAAACCACTTCAATCCTCAAATATTTATTATGGATATCATTACTCTCCGGGTTACTAAATTAAATTGCCACAGATGTGACAAAATCACGTAAAAAAAAAAAAAAGAAAACCCATAGACACGGCACAAACAAAGTGATTTTGCTAATGGACATTTTAAAAAGCAGAATTTCGATTTTTTTAAGAGAGGCTGAAGAAAAGAAAAGTTCTTACTTCTTCCAGATCAATCCTAAAGCAACTTTTAATGGCTAGGACTGTGCAAAGTTAAAAGGAGACTGCCTAATTATTTTCTGAATTAGAGGTAGCTGAGAGATGTTATAATGAGTGGTGAGAAGACCAGCTGAGACAATCTACACGGAAACACTTTGTAACCTATTAGTGTTGCAGTTATTTGGACATTTTGGGACTAAAAGCCTGATTCTGCCCATCACAAAGCCTGCTGCTAGGCAACCTCACATCATTATCTCACACATTTGCCAAAGTGTGTTCCAAGGAACACTGAAGTGAACTTGTCCATAAGGCTGAAGAGGTAAGAATAAGGAGAAATGTACTTTTTCCCATTTTAAATGCACATCAGAACTTCCAGTTTGCTAAAAACCAACATTGGATTGGTATGATTTCAGGAAAAAAGAAACTTCCATTTTTGTTTATTTACTTAGCTTTATGTAAGACTTCCATTAGGCTTTTTGAAATCTTTCCAATACTGCCTTTGTGATCAATCAGAAGTTTGAGCCCCCAGACTGGGTGCTTCGGCTTTAAGCTCCAGCAACCTGGTTTTCATTGTCAAAGGTAACAAATGATCTCTTGATGGCTAAATCCTAAGGCTTATTCTTGGCCGGCATTCTCCTCAATCTACTGTAATAAGATACTTTATGATGGCGACTCCCAAATCTATCTCCCAGCCCTGACTTCTCTCCCAAGCTCATGCATGACCTCTTGTTAAAAAAATGATGCTCAAACATCTTGTGGTTTCCTACTAATATGGTAAGGCTTCTAAGATATTTAAGTTTTAGAGCTGTAGACTTAACCTACCCGCTCACTTTTGTGTGTAAGCGCTCTACCTGCATAAACAAACTCCTTCAGCCAAGCTGGGATAGCCCATTCCTTTAAATTCGTATTATGTGTGCCTGCCTCTCTTCATGCCATCATGCTACCTTATATGCACTCCTTACCTATACTTTTCTTCTCCTTAAGACCTTCCATAGTTACTCTAACTATACTTCGTTTGTCAAGTTTGCTTACCAGTTTCAGGTATATACAACATCTCTCTCCTCTGAGCAATTATATAATCTTGCTATATCTATACTTAGAGGCCCAATGCCACATATTAATAAGAAATAGGGCTGGGTACAGTGGCTCATGTCTGTAATCCCAGCACTTTGGGAGGCTGAGGGGGGATGATTGCTTGAGCCTAGGAGTTCAAGACCAGCCTGAGCAACATAGCGAAACCTTGTCTCTACAAAAAATAGAAAAATTAGCCAGGCCTGGGGGTACATGCCTGTAGTCCCAGCTACTCAGAAGGCTGCAGGTGGGAGGATCACTTGAGCCCAGGAGTTGGAGCCTGCAGTGAACTCTGGTCACACCACTGCACTCCAGCCTGGGTGACACAGTGAGAAGGAAGGGAGGGAGGGAGGGAATGAGAAAAAGAAAGAAAAAAAAAAGGAAGAAAGGAAAGAATGCAAGAAAGAAAGAAAGAAAGAAAGAAAGAAAGAAAGAAAGAAAGAAAGAAAGAAAGAAAGAAAGAAAGAAAGAAAGAAAGAAAGGAAGGCAGGCTATAAAGCTTTTTAAAAGCCAGGTTCTATTTAGCATGACATTAATTAATACAATGAATATTTTTGAAGGCATATTCTGTGTCAGGCAATGTGTTAATAAACACACGTAAACTTAGAATAATAATCTCTAGTAATTGTGAGTAGAAAACTGATAGTGCTTCATTTACTCTATTTAAACTTGACTGAACAAAGGCCCCATGTCATGTAAGCTTAGAGACCAAAATAATTGTAGTATTAGGCTGCTCATACAATAGGAAAGAGAAAAATGTTGTCATGTCTTTTACTGCCATATAACCTGTTTTACAAACCTCAGGAAAAAAGGTCTTTTACTTCTAATTTAACTGCTGTTTAGTTAGGTGCTTATCATTTAGCAAGTTACACTGGGACTCTTTCTATCCCAATTTCCCCTGAAGTCCCTCAAATGTAAGCAAAAAATGATGACTTGTATATAGTAGCATTGACACAATTTAGAAAACACCTGACTCCAGTTAGAGTAACCAGAGTATTGTCCCCAAGCTTGCAATCAATTACAGCTGTAATTTAATCAACTCTGTAGTAACTCGATAGACCAAAAGTAACGGCATATTACTTTTGGGCTAACAGCCAAACACGCTAACTGACTGCACCACAGAGACAAGGGAAGTAGTGGTGTATTACTTTAAAAAAATTCTAGATAAATGGGAACCAGTGATTAAGCCATTTTCAGAGTTTATCCAATAATGCTGAGTGGAAGAAAATATACTTTTAGATGAGGGGTCAAATCTCTACCTGTAAGGAGCCAGAGAGTAGATATTTTAAGTTTGTGAGATATACAGTCTCTCAAAACTGCTCTGCCAGTGTGGCATGCAAGCAGACAGAATGTCCCAAAGAGTGTGGCTGCATTCCAGCAGGACTTCACCTACAAAACAGGTGGAGGCTGGATT
The DNA here is from genome assembly GCF_040939455.1 of Microcebus murinus. Taxonomy (NCBI): domain Eukaryota; kingdom Metazoa; phylum Chordata; class Mammalia; order Primates; family Cheirogaleidae; genus Microcebus; species Microcebus murinus. The sequence continues at coordinate 44,406,081 of NC_134112.1, forward strand.
TGACCGATGGCCCCTCTTCCAGAAGACTTGAGTTGGTTATGTGGAGAGACATACTTACTAATTCATCCAAGACATTATTGAGCACCAACTATATGCCATACTCTTTGTAAAGGACCACAAACACTAAGATTAATCAGATAAATGAGAAAACCTTGGCTCACACTTGACAATTAGATGAGTTATTATACACAAAGTGAAAGGGGCAGAAAAGTGTGAAAATTTCTGTGGAATCAGAAAGAAGAGAATAATTCACTCTGCCTGGGAATGGGGTGGGTGTGCCTCAGGTGTAACTGAAAGAGACGGGATTTAAACTGGGCTTTGAAGAAGCATCGGGATTTTTCTGGAGCAGAGGATTAGGTGAGAGTGTCAACATGAGGTCCAGTTTGCACCTGTGAGTATTGCTAAAATCCATCTTAGTTCCCTCATTGAGGAGCCAACGTGTCAGATAAGAAGCACACATATAAACACGCGCACAGAGGGAAGCCAGAGGTTAACCACACCTAAGCTCTCTTGAGCCCAGGTCTGAATAGTGGATTATACTGGATTAGTCTCATATAGCAAGGAACTCAAGGGCTTTACAGAATGTTCGCTGAGAACAATGAACGTAGATCCCACTCTGTTAATCTATGTTGTATCAGCCTCTGCAATGGCATAACAATGGAAGCACAAAATTCCCCTGCAGTTTGGATAATACTGAGGGGGAGTGTCCTGCAGGGACATGAGACAGGTGCAGTAATGGTGGTGCCACAGATCAACAGGCAACTCATCGGTAAATTCAACCCAATGAGCATTTTCTGCATACACATCCAGTTATCTTTAATTTTATGCTCACTGAGCAACTTACTAATTTATGAACCTACCAACCAGAAGAGAGAGAATGGAACAATTGAAAGGTGCTAATTACTATGTCATCTCTATCTCTCAAAGTAAATCAGAAAATTTATCTTCTGGTTTTGAAATCAGTGTTTTGTTAGTTTGAACAGCATGAATCAGTCACTCTGAGCTTGATTAAATCTGGGTATATGTTATTGAATTTCTGGCTTCAGAAGACTGAGGACCAGACCCTTAACCCTTCAAGGCGCTGCCTGAGAACTGGGTACTATCTGAGTGTCAATGGGCTGACAGGGCTCCCTCTTGGACATCTTTCAAGGAGCAATGGAGCTTCAGTGTGGAAGGCAAGAAGGTGTAGGGTATTCTCAGTTGTTGATGGTGGTGGTTGTGGATGTCAGAGAGGCAAGGACTGTCATCAAACAATCAAGAAATGACAGCGAGCCAGAGTGAGAATGAGCAAGAAGGCTGGGGCATGAGGGGGGGGGGTTGGGGGGTGGGAGGAGGGGGAGGAGGAAGAAGAGGCAGCAGCAGTGGCTGTGGCAGGGGTAGATGGTAGTAGACAGACTCTAGTATGAAAACTCCCTGAGGAAAAGAATGGGATCTTGTTTATCATTATATATATTGAGGCTTTAGTACAATGCCTGACACAGAGTAGGTGCTCAATAACTATTTGTTGTGTGAATATGTGAATGAATGGATTAAGGCCAAATGAACATGAAAGAAAACTTTTATCAAGGCAATGAAAGAATGTGAGGCTTCAGCACTGCTTTCAGCTGGTCATGGTGAGTACCTAGCCATGGTTACCATAACAGTAACTGACCACTCATAAGGTTAGTACTTTATAAAAGGTCAATGAACTGCTTCTGCCTTTTCACCCAGAAGCATGATCAGCCTGGGAAAACTGAAAATGGGAAAGCCTAAGTACTTGGTCCCTGGAGAAGAAATGATCCACCCCCTCTCTTCTGGTCCTGCTACTGCCACTGGGAGTTTAATCCCAAAAATGCCAGAGTAGCAAATAAGGGAGGCATGGCAGGGTGGGGAGGAAAGGATGAAATTCTCACATTTTACTGCTCTATTATTACTAAAAGACTGCAAAGCACAATTCATAACCATGTCCTACTTCTCCAGTCTGTCTGAAAGGAAACATCTGCTCATGTCAAAGCATCATAAATAACTTAGAAGTAAAAGGCAGAGATTTAGCCACTTTTAAAAGTCTTTGGGTCAGATTTCATGTCTTAATGATCTAGTCTATGACTATAACATAACTTCTTCAGATAGCTAGCTATGGCTGATAAACTCAAACAGCGGAACACAAAGTATTAACCTACATGTAGCTCCAAAGTATATGCTTCTGTTGTTTTGCTTTCTTTACAGACCAAAGTCCATATACTTTTTTTTTTTTTTGTTAGACATAGTCTCACTCTATCACCCAGGCTAGAGTACAGTCATCATAGTTCACTGCAACTTGAAACTCCTGGGCTCAAGTGACCCTTCTGCCTCAGCCTCTGAGTAGCTGGGACTACAGGCATGTGCCATCATGCCCAGGTAATTTTTCCATTTTTGGTAGAGACAGGGTCTTACTCTTGCTCAGGCTGGTCTAAAACTCTTGAGCTCAAGTAATCCTCCTACCTCAGCCTCCCAGGAGTGCTAGGACTACAGGTATGAGCCCCCTTGCTTGGCCAATATAGATTTTTTTTAAGAGATGATAGAGGGCTAGCCACATGTACATATTTATGAAAGTACTATTAATATTATAATCCATAATTTAGATTAATTAAGGAAAGCTTTTGAAGCCTTTAATTGTTTTGAAAGTAGGCCAAAACCACAGTGACCAACCTGATCACCACCTCTCATGAAACAGCAGGAAGTCTGACATATATTCTCTTGCCTCCACTGGTATACTACATGCCCTACCTAAGTACTCACTGTTTACCTCAGAACTGCTTCTAGAAGAGCTGTGCTTAGGACCAGTCTGTGGAAGGTAATTCTAACAGCTGACAGGCTCAGGAAAGGAAACCAAGGAGAAAACATCAGGAATGAAGCTATGATGCTTACTCAAGAGTTACACAATAGTGTGAGTCCCACCGTCAACCATATTTCTATGGTCACAAGGTATTTATAGAATATTACAATTTCTGATCTGGTAGAGAAAAATGAGCATGCAATTTTCAAAAGTGTGGTGATGTACAGTTGTACCTACAACATGTGACTATCCTACATCACTGCTGGCAGTGGTTGATGGAGTTCTTCAAATTCCCATTTGCAGAATTTGGCCATCTGCCAAACTTGCAATTTGTTATCTAATTTAAGTGATCATTACTCTGATCATTAGTGAGGCTGATCATCTTTCCATATCTTATAAGTAATGTGAATTTTCTCTTCAATGAATTGACAATTTATTTCCTTAGCCCATTTCTGACTTTTTAAAAAGAATCAATGCTTTGTAGCTATTTGTATATTGGGAAGAAAGTCAAGCCATTAACTTTGTATGTGGAGTCTTTTTATATGTTTATTGACTAATGAAATCAAGAGTACTTATAAAATAGGTGTACAGTAAAACCAACACCAGCCCCCCGCCATTGCCATTTTCCAATCTTTTCTGGACTCTCCCCTTAAGTAAATGACTCCATCATTCCCATTTTTATCTCTAAATAATAAGCTAGTTTTGTTTAATTCTACAAAATAGAATCATATGTATTCTTCTGATATTGGCTTTTTCTTTTCAATGTCTTGTTCCAGAGGTTCACCCCTATTATGATGTTTCAGTGTAGTCTATAAACTTTCCCCATTGCACAGATTCATTATATCAATCTACTGTAATCCATTTGTCTATTCTATTGGTTTTGATACTACACAACAGGGCTTTTAGGAATACTCTTGTATATAGCTCTTAGTGGGCATGTACAGGATTTCTCTTGGCTATGCATACAGTTGAAGACTTGCTGCCATTTAAATTTGCATATATTGCCAGAGGGATGACCATAAAATAGTATTACATGTAAAACAAAGTTACAGAATAATGTGATTAGAATTCCATCTAAAAAACCAAATGTATAAAAATAAAACACATACACCAAAAATATGGATGTGTGTGTATATGTATGTGTGTGTGTGTGTATGTGCTACTTCAGATGTGAAAGATAATATAATCAAATCCACATGGTAACTTTAAAGGAACACAGACATGGAAGGAGAATGAACCTATCCTTTATATAGTTTTGCATAGTTTAACTTGTTTAAACAAGAATTTATTGCTTCTATGAATTAAAACAATAAAAGTCTATTGATACTGCTATGAAATTCTGGTGTAATTCTAGGAACCTAAATTAAAATTTAATTGACTAACTTCCTTGCATTATCTTTATCATAACGTTTCTATCATGTTCTCTGCAATATAAATCATTATTATAAAAATTTCTTCTCAATAAAAACCAATTAATGGGTTAAGATCTACATTACTCTGAACTTCATTTTCTTTTTCCTATATGACTATATTAGTCATATAGGAAACTGGGCTGCTATTCTACAAAATCTCTCCATGGCCCCCCAAATACTTTTCTTCAATAGTAAGCTTGTGGAGAGCTAAAGAGATAAAAATACAAAACCAGGTAGCAAAGAATAAAAATAAAATAAAATAAAATACATGGAGGGGTTGTTTTGCTTATTCCATAATATAAGAGGATTAGCTGTGAGAAGACAAAGGACTTATGATTATGAGAAAAAGCCATTTTTACATCACACAAATTGAGGTGTTAGCAAAGTCAGACAAAGCAAAACCAAAACAACAAAGAAATTAACAATACCTTTTTCTTGTAGTATTTTCGTGTTGGTGGCTTGATGGTGGCAAGGAGATTCTTCTGTATCATGATCAGACTTTGAAGGAGAAAAGTATGAAGTGTCCCCAGAAAGAGAGGAGAAAGTCTCCCTTTCTGGGTACAGTGGTCCTTCTTGACACTCAGCAATGTGATCAGACGAGAAGGGCACATTGCTAGCCACTGGGGTGAGGGGTGGAACACCAGAATCTGAGTCGGAAGAAGAAGTTCTCAAACCCTTGGGTAGAAGTGATTTGGTAATATGCATGTGGTTATAGAAACTGTTTGAAGGCTGTTGGTATAAGAGATTATAAAGGAGGTTATGCCATTGAGTATCAGTTCTACACAATACTTACTTTGAAATAACACTGACCTTTTTTTTTTTTTTTTTAGTGTGTCCCCCAAGAAAACCAGTTTTTGTTTTTTGGTTTACCAATGAAAATGCATAGTTCACAGCAACTCGCCATATTAACACTGTCGTCATTACTAACACAGATGCCTGAGACCTACAGAAACAATTACTTGCACATTCATTATTTCCCACTAAGTAAAACCTATAGCCAAATGTCAAAATAAAATATGACAGTATGGATAATGCTCTTGGTTAATTCATTGAATAAGTAGAGAAAAGATTTTGAATTACAACAATATAAAGAATTCAGGAGACAAAGACGTGGACTATTCCAGCTGTTTCCAACTAGGGCACAGATGCTGGCTGCAGAACAATCATCTTCAATAAGCTGTAGGAACAATGATACAGCCCAACACCACGAGTCAGAAAACAGCCAAGAGTGCTCACCTTGCGCTCTGCACTCTCCTCCCCATCGGTGGAACTGATGCTATCATAGAGTCTGGAGGATCTGTTGGACTTCTGGCGTCTCTTCTTCCCGGAGTGCTGGGCTCGGGTTTTAAGCGCTTTTGAATCCAGGAGCTCAGTTTCTGGGACTGCTGCACTGAAGTCTAACAAAAGAATATTGCAAAATAATCAGTGAGAGAAACCTCTAGAGAGGATTGACAAAGAGACCACAGGCACTGATAAAATCTCAAGGTTATATCAGTAACACCAGGAACAGGTGACCACCATGGCAGCCTGTCTAATAGTCCACACTAACAGAGAGTTCAGTACGACTGAGAAGTGTACACAGCCTAAAGGAAGAAACCAACACTAAAGATGACCTAGCTAACAACAAAAATCTAACATCCAAAGAGCATAAAACCTTCCTGCAACATAATTATAAAAGCACTGATTTGTATTTGTTTGGGTGTGTGTAGTTGGGGTATATGGTGACCAAAGCTGTAGGGGAAGATTTGTCAAAATTGAGAGCTCTCAGAAACCCTGGACAAAAAAAAACCCTGCAAAAGCCAGATTGTCATGTCAGGTATAGGCAAAAGAAGGTGACAATCAGCATACATTTTCTATAGCAAAATTTATTAATAGGCTTTAAATACTATACCATTTTGGTCTCAATATATATTTTTTCTACTCCAAATAGCTTCTGAAAAATCTAGCTATTCCTCTTTGAACCCTGTAGAAATACCAGTGAGGAATTCACTCCACCAGCAAACAGGAAATAAAATAAGGTCTGGCTACACAAATGAACAAGCAAACAGTTAAACAACTGTTAAGTACTTAATATACTAGTATTATGGATGGAGTAGGATAAACATTTCCTTTTCATTTCTAGTAATTAACTGCTAGGTTTGTATTCCAAGTTATTTGTATGTGCCTCTGTCTCATTTGTTTTTCAAAATACCTTCTCTCCCCACCAGAAACCACACTGATTTTCCAGAGGAAAATGTTTAAATCTTTAAACAAAATGACTCCAAGAAGAAAAAGAGAATCAAGGAAAAAAAAAAAAAGAATAAAGTGGAACACAAAGAAAATGAATTAATAAAGGATACTAATAAACTAATAACTAATAAAAGGAGAGTCCAATTTGCTACCCAGATTTTAAGTTAGGACCCAAAAGTTAACATTCTAAAGGGGAAGAAAAGGTTATTCATGAATATACCTACATAATGGTTGAGGGAAAGTACTCTCTAGTTGAATTTATTTAGAGTGCTACTACTCCTTACATTTGCATATGTAATCACTCCTTAGAAATAAAGTAGTTTGATCATCAATCCTATTTTATCTTTTCAGGGTGGTAGTCATTAAATGAAGTCATGTTTAAGGAATTAATAATTGTTTCTGGATTTAAATTACTAAAAATAAAGCAAATAACTGAGCTACAGAAAATTAGTAAGTACTGGCATTAATAGAATAAAACAATTTCTTACATTGTTATTAGACCAGGTAATTCCTTTCTACAGCATTATTCTAAAGACGTGCTCCAAATATGCTATATTACAAAATCAAAGCAAGAAAGCACCTCAGGTTATGCCTCTTTGACTTATGAAATCTAGCACTTGTCATATGGTTCTAACAAATAAAATTCAACATATTTTTGCCATCCATTGAATGACAAATTTACAGGAGGTTTTGACTTTTCATTTCCTATACTTGAATGAAGAATGAATACTCATAAAATTCGGACCAATCAGGTACATATAAAATGAACAACTAAACATTTTCTAATTAGTAGTCTATTTACTTTTTACATGTCAGTAGAGAAAAAAATAATCTCCTTGATCTCTTTAATTTCCTCCTTCCGATAAAATCTATATTTGTAGCTGCCCATTAAGAGTTCATTAGTTGTGATAATTAGGAGAAAATCAATCTTACAAGCTCTTGTTTACACATAAAATGTGGAACACCACATAGATGAAAGCAATAATATAATTAGAAATACTGTAGTACATGCACGTTTTATACCCTATCTGGCTCATATTTAGATTGTATGCTTATAATACAAAGCATGTCACATACTCCATCTCATTTGTTCCTCACAACAGCCCCATGAGACGCTAATCAAGTATGTTTTTTCCTCTCCCGAAGCTCAGAGAACTTAAGGAGCATGCCCTCATCTACACAGCTAGTTGATGAGCTACCATAATTATTCCAGTGCTTTGACTCCCACCCTGATTTAGCTAGTGTTGAAAAAGTTACTATCGTAAGATTTTAGTGCTATAAGAGTTCAGTGTTTTAGGTTATATAATCATATAATAATGTGGTTAGTCTAGGAAATTCATTTCACCAATAGGCTACATATAAAATATTATTGTTAATTGTCTATTTATATGTTAGAGAATATGAAAAAAAAAGAAGAAGCATGTTGAAAGCTATAGAACAATTTACTTCTCAGATGATTTCTTATTTTGTTGGTTTAACAACAGCTTTGGTTACTCAGTGATAAAAAGACCCAAGGAGGCTCATTTTGCTTTTGTAAGCATGGTTCCCTTTGCAATAGAATGCTGGCTCTGAGGACGCAGCATAGCACCCAACATCCAGGATTGCAGTAGCTACCCCATCACTGGGTACTGAACAAATAAAGTGAGAGGGGATGAGAACAACTTATTAGCAGAGTTTAATAGTGCAGAGAATTTATTCCGGGGCTCCTGGCTCCATTACTATTCAGTAATTTGCCTGGTACTGGTGTCAGACAATCCAAAAATGGCAATCTGGCATATCTGCCTTAGCATTAGCTGAGTAGGTGCAAAACACTTGGGTGCGCAATTAGCGGTGCAGTTAGCGAAAATCTAAAAAGCAGTGCCTAAAATCCATTACCCAAGTGGTCAACAACATATCCCATGTAATTAACAATTTTTCAGGGTCTGAAAGCAAAGATTTCAGTGCTACTTTATAGCAGTGATTCATGGATTACAAACCAGTAATTTATGTTCCATCCTGGAAAAAAAAAATGTTTTTAAAGCAGCGAAGCAGAAAAATGGAATGGAGCCGCCGAGAACTTTCGCTTCAGCAGTTACGCTAGAAGGAAGCTGGAAGGAATGCTGTTTACAAGCAGCACCTACCAAAGCACCTACACTGCACCTAACACCCCCCTTACAAGTATTAGAGGACATGTGTGTAGATAAAAGCAAAATGTGTACAGGACTTTTGCTGCTGGGTGACTAGAAGAGTGATTGGTCGCTATATGCTATCTTTTTCCAACACGTAATATAAGAATCAGAATATTGCAATTCCAAACAACCTTGGGATTCTGGTCCAACCTTCTGTCTTATATAAGAAAACTGAGGCTTAAAGAAGGCTGCGAATTTGTGTACAAACTTACACCGCACAATTAATCTGTGGCAGAGACTGAATAAATCTCAGGCCTCAGAAGTCTATGCTCCTTCTGCAAAGTCACTCTCAAGTCTGCAAGTAAACTTTTCAGTCTTCTGCCTTCTTTGAATCCTCTTTTTAGTCTTACTTTATGTTCCAAACAAAAATCCATGTCAAGGGCTAACTTTGCAAACTCGCAGAAGTACACAGCCACAGGGAAAAAACAAACCAACAGTGAGGGATTTTATTTGGCTTTCTGTATATCCAAGGAATAAAATTCTTACCAAAAAAAAAAAAAAAATTAGCTGTCTGTTTGGTGGATGGCAATGTGGCAGGAGAAATCTAACTGGCTCAATGTTTCTAAGTTATGTGCTGCTAAATGTAAAGGCTTAGGTGGCCATGTTCTCTCACCACCATTCATCCCCTACAGAGCTCCTAATCAATAATACACTGCTGCTTTCATAAACCCAAGATCTCAGTTCTTCTCTTCCCTCTTTTTTCCACTATATCTTGTTTTGTTGTTCATACGGGTCAGAAGAAAATTTTCTTCTCCTTCTCTGCTTTCTTATCTATTCTTTCTTTCAGACCCCAGTCTCCGAAATATCCTACCTCTGATTCAAATGCAGCTAGGAATATCAAAGAGCAGCAGACTCCAATGGATCAATAAATATAGACATAAATACAGAGAAGATATGAAGCAGCTAATGATAGAGTGGTTCTGAGTTGGTGGGACGCCACCTCACTCTACTTGCATTTTAAGATTATTTTCAATATTGCTTCAAATTGAACCCTTCAAAGAATTTAATGGATTTGATTATGATTTTAGCAGCTGTTATGAAAAATGCTCTATGAAATTAGGATGTTATATATCATATTACACAGAGACCAGTTCCCTACAGTAATGCTGTGAGTCATTCAGTTTTTTTTTTTTTCCCCCGCTAGATTGACGTTATTTTTGACGTAAATGGAATGCTGCCCACGGATCAGACACAGGCGGCAAGGGAACTGGGGGAATGGCGCAGCATAACAATAGGGTCCGCTGGCATTGTTAGGTGCGCAATCTTGAATCCCCTCCAGAGCAGTCCCGCCTCGCCCCACCGCAGGGCCTCGCTCCTGCTATTATCAACTGAAATGCTGAGCATAATGAGGCACTCAGTGGCATTTTAAAACTTAAACAGCATCTGCATATCATTCACAGTCACTGCAAGTTCATAAAAGATGGGCCCACTGGGGTTTGGGCTGATACAAGCTGCATTCAGGAGGTGGGTTTATGTATCACCGAGAAGCAGTGTAAAATAGTGACCCTAGGAGAAGACCTGGAGTTAGAATCTGCCTGGAAGTTATTCAGGAGTCATTCCTGCCTGGAATAGAATCTAGAACAAGTGGCTCTGCCACCAAATTGGGCAATTTATACAACCTCTCTGTCCCTCAGGATCCTCAAGTGCAAAGGGGCGTGATAATAACATAACATAATAACTGCAGTGTTATGAAGATTAAATGCATTGATATGTATCAAAGTACTTAGAATATGACTGATACTTATTATGAAGTACTCACTAAATGTCTTTACTGACATAAAGAGATTAGCAGGAAATTGAGTAGAGCAAGTTGCAGAACATGTTCATTTCATTTAAAATATAGAAAACAGCAACATAAAATATGTTAGTGGCAAATGCATAACTGCATAGAAAAACTAGAAATATATACTTCCTACTAATAATGGTGGTTACTAGTAGATTAGAGGATGATGGTTAAAGGATACTTTAATCTTATTTGTACTATTAAAATTTTTTTTTGGTATTATTTTGTATCATATAATTGTTTGCATTTATGTATTACTTGTACAGTTAAAATTAATTTAAAAAGAGGAAAAATCTAATTAGGACATTTTCTTTTAAATACATCTTATTATAATTCCACTTAAATCTAATGAGCTATGGTGTTTTAAGACTTAGTATTGCCAGATGTTGACATGAGCCCAGGGAACTTTTGTCAAAATCTGCATGACTGTCAGTCCTCCCCATTGAGAAGGTTGCTTTTTGCTGCCTTGCTACCTTACTAACTTAGCTAGATCACTGGGCCTAAGTAAAGCTCTATATGGCTTAGCTCCCAGTTACTACTTCATTTTAGTATTATATGTGGTCAATGTATTGAATCAGATATGGTAATGCAGGAAATGTATCTTTCTAGTCTCTGAACAAGTAAAAGATTATTGCTATTTTCTAATCTTCTAATTAGGTCTGATTTTTACGTTGTATGAACTACATATTTCACTTGCTAATGGTTGAAAAAATATTAGGAATTCCTTTTTACCTATTTATCAATAAATGCAATCTCAAAACCATCTATATGGCTTTTGAATCAAATTTGGTTATTTGTTTTAGTGTAGTGGTATTCTGGTGCAGCCTGATATCTAACAGCCCTCTTCAGTTTACAATCAGTCTACACTCCTGTTTTCAGTGGGCAGAGAGGTCCAAATTCTGCTGTCCATATTTCAGGAATAACTCTTCAGCAATGCCACTAGACTGCCTGGAGAGAGAGTAACTGCCAATCAGAAAAAACTATGTAAGATGTCCTAAACTCTATCAAATGTCATTTGAAACACTGGTAAGAGTTGCTTGATTCTGAGAATATGAAAGGATGCAGAATTTAGATTTAAACCATAGGGAAAGGCATTGGAATCTGATAGAAAAGAGATCTGCATAACCTAAAAGCCAAAGAAATGTAAAGATCTAATCAAATGACAAACTGGGGACTGCAGGCATCTGTGAGTAGACCTATGACGTCATGTGCATAAATTGGGTCTGGGGAGGTGGGCTATGTCAATGTCGTCTTCTTGACAATGACATTGTAGTGTCTCTGACATGGCAACAATAAACAAGCTTCTGTGTTTTCACTCAGGGTTGCCAATGAGAATCTAATCAGTTTTCCAGTCAAAATCTCTGGATATCAGTAACCCTAAGCATGCAAAGTAGGTACCCCCTCCACTTATAATTGTGATATAATAGCTTCCTTGATTAGTACAGGAAGAATTCGTTTCTTACGCCTCTTGTAGAAAGTTAATTCAGTTACCTAAAATGATAGTTATTTTCCTAAATGAGAAAGTATCTTTCAATTACAATAAGTTTTCATTATGTATGGCATTAGAAAATGTAAGAAAACTTTAGGTTCACAATCCTTGTAAGTGTAATGTATTAATGAAGGATGTGTAAGAATTTTTTAAGTACTTGGGAAGACTGTCAGTCTGCCAATAATAGTACTTAAATAGAAAATCAAATATAACAAATCTTTAAATGCAATTTTAAATGTTTGTAGGCATTTATCTAAGGTTATAAACAGTTTGTAATAAAGTTTATAAATAAACTAAATGTTATTCAAAAATCCCTTAACATCAATTTGCAACCATATTTAAAAATTTAAAGAACTAGGTTTTTGATAATGTAACTTTAGTAAGTCAAACATTAATTTAAAACCAAAATAAATATCTCCATGACTTTTTTGGTGTTTAAAAAAAAAACACCCTCAGTGTCATCAAAAAACTCACAAGCAACAGAGTTTTCATTGTATTTATGTTCTAATCTTTCTTTAGTTTCCTTGTAAGTAGACTTATTCCCTATGGGCCTCAGACATAATTACTAGACAGTATTGAAATAGAACAAATTAGTTCATGTCCACCCAATGGAACTCAGTTATACCCTGATGTTAGTCCCCTGAATTAACTGAAAAACTTTAAGAATCTTTATACTATAACCACTGAAACAATATGGTTGACACATTTTTTTATGAACCATACACAGTGGAGAATTTTCTGGAGATTAAAAAGATGACTTTTTTAGACAATGAAGTATTCATAAGTTTGAAGTGCACTTAACTAGAAATGAGCTGCTGTTGTTGTTATTGTGAATGTAGAAATTGTTCTCAGTATTAAAAACATGATGATTGCTAAATGTTTTTAATTTCTCTTCTATTGTGGCATTTTGATTAAAAATAAACATTGTTTTGCTGCTTGTAAAAAAAAAAGTAAAAGGATGGAAAAAGACACACTGTACAAACACTAACCAAAAGAAAGGTGATATAGTTCTTTAAATATTAAAGTATAAAATAAAGTGAATTACTAGAAATAAAGAGGGGTATTTCCTAATTCTATACATAGTTGTTAATCTGTTCAGTTTTAATGTTACAGATGCTTTGACACTCGTGACTGATCATGTTTCCTTCTTGGCAATTAGATATCTTAAGTGAAATCTGTGGCCCACCTTTAAAAATCTATAGGAGTCCTGGGCAACACTTCATGTACAACCCACACTCCACGCAGCTTCTTTCTCCTTCCTACTTTTAGATTCCTCCATCCTAATTTCCCAACCTATTCTTTTAGTTTGTTTTCCCTTAGCACAACTGTATTGCTATCATTCCATCTATGTAATTAGAATTCCACGGTGAACCAGACCATATATCTAAATGTAAGTAATACTTTGAAATACAGCTGTCTTGTGAAGTTTCCTTGGAAAGAAATTATACATATTTGTGTTAAAATTATCTTTACTTCCAGAAGACCATAATCTACCTTACAGCTCTGCTAAAAGCAAATAAAATTCAAAAGCCAAAATAAAATATAAAGTAGCATACTTTCCTTAAATGATCAGAAAATTACTCAGTTAAATCTCATTCTGACAAAATAATTTTGTGTTTTCTATTAAAACAACTAATACTAAGTACTAATTTATATCTCAGTATCACTGAAAGGTCTGGTGACTTCTGTGAACTTACAAAGATGCAGTGAAAAATATGAACCAAGGCGAGCTGTCAATTTCTGACTAAATACCTCCTTTCGAATGTCTCATTGATTTGGCAACAAAAGTTTTAATGGTTTACACCTAGGCAATTCAAAACTTGCACAAAACTAGACAGGCAATTTAGGTGCTTTGCTTTTTGAGTAAGAGGACAGATTTTGGCTTTAATGACATGCCAGAAAATAATCAATAAATATTGATTTCTCATTCATTTGGCTTGTTCATTAACATTTTCCATTGTGATTTACCAGGAATGTTCACACTTCAATTAGTGCAATTCAATAGTATTTCATAGTCAAAATTATTTATTGGGGATTAAAAAAAACTGAAAATAATTTGTTCAGAAACAGTGAAAATTGTGAAAGTTTACCAAATTCTATCTGTATGTGTAATTTAAAAAAAAAAACTTGAACCTACTCCAGAATTCCCCAGGCCCCAATTTAGAACTAAACAATGTGACAGCATGGAATAATTACCTCATTGCTCTGTATCTAATGCTCTTGTATGAAACGCTCCTAATAATGTAGTGCAAGCATTTGCTTTCCTTTTAATGACTTTCCATTTAATGAATTCTGGCTTTAATCATGCCTTTAACCTTACTTTAAAATCCTGGTTTTCAATGCTAAAAGTGAATGCTTAATGTACTCTCAAACTCTATCAGAAAATAAATCAGATGTGGTGGCAGGGGTCTGGCCTGCCTGGTCTCAAATTTACAGGTATCTGAAAAGAGCTACTAACTTTGAGGGCTCAAGAGAAAGGCAAAAAGGACAAAGAAAACGATTTCTTGGAGGAGTCCAATGACCTTAGGAACCTCCTTATCGACATAAATGTCTGACTGATGCTAACCTTTTTTTTTCTTACCTAACCTTAAACTAATATTTTAATCCTTAAAAAAATCTTTTGTGGCTTTCCTTATTCTTACCTTTTAATTATTTCAAAGTTTCCATGTTAAAATATTTTATTTATACAAAAAAGTATACCATATATGTAAGTCATATGGAAAAAGAACACAACAATGGTAGAGAGCTTAAATATCAAAAAAATGTATTAACTCTATCTTCAGCTCCATTGTTTGTTAAGATGTATAGATCCATACTCCATTAATGGGGAAATCATACTTAAGGCATTTGCCAGCCACTCGATATTTATTAAAAGCTCATTTAATGTGGTATATATGCCATGGAATACTACTTGGTCATAAAAAATGAAATCATGTCTTTTGCAGCAACATGATTGAAACTGGAGGCCATAACTTTAAGTAAAATAACTTAGAAACAGAAAGTCAAATACTACATGTTCTTGCTTATAAGTGGGAGCTAAATAGTACACATGGACACAGAGAGTAGAATAATAGACACTGGAGACTCAGAAGGATGGGAGAGGAGTGTGGGGTGCAAGATTACCTGTTGGAGGGTACATACACATAATTGGGTGATGGTTACCCAAAAAGTCCAGACTTCACCACTACACAGTATATCCATGTAACAAATCTGCATAGGTACCCCATAAATCTATAAAAGTAACTTTTTAAAAACCCCATTTAAGAACTGCAAAACTTGAATGGGAGACATCTTAATGAATTATTCAGCCTATCCTTTCCTGAAAATATGCTAAATTATATCTGTAGGTATCCACTAAATGAAGAATAAAAGTTAATATAGGAAAAAATTAAGCAAGGTAAAAAAACCCACTTGATTAATCCAAAAGAAGGCAAGAAAGCATACAAAAGAACAAAGAAAAAAAATAACTAGAAAATAAAATAGATGTTAGATTTAAACTCTACATATCAGTATATACATAAAATAGCAACTTCCTAAATTCATCTTAAAAATAAACATTGATAAATTTATAATAAAAAATAAATAACCAAATGCTTACAAGAGACAAAGAAAGAGTAAAAGGATGACTTTTTTTAGAAAATGAAGTATTCATAAATTTGAAGTGCACTTAACTAGAAATGAGCTGCTGTTATTGTTATTGTGAATGTAGAAATTGTTCTCAGTATTAAAAACATGATGATTGCTAAATGTTTTTAATTTCTCTTCTATTGTGGCATTTTGATTAAAAATAAACATTGTTTTGCTGCTTGTAAAAAAAAAAGCAAAAGGATGAAAAAAGACACTATACAAACACTAACCAAAAGAGAGGTGATATAGCTCTTTAAATATTAAAGTATAAAATAAAGTGAATTACTAGAAACAAAGAGGGATATTTCCTAATGATCAAAGGACAATCTACTGGGAAGATTTATCAATTTCTAAATTGAATATACCTATTGACATCACTTCAAAACACATAAAGCAAAAACTGATGTAACTAGAAGAAGAAATAGATAAATCCATGATTCTAGCGTGAAATTTTTTAACACATCTCTTTCAGTAACATATTCTAGAAGTGTTGAACCACTTCTAGACAATTATATGAATTAAAAATTTATTTAATTAAAAAATTTGACCTGACATTCATGACAGACTTCTTCCTGGGCACCCAGCTAGATCAACAGAGAACTAAATACCATGATATCCGATCCATTCCCTCTCCCCAGTAATTTAATTGCTTTTACTGAACACTACATTGTATATTTATGTGATGCCATTAGTCTACAATGAAAATCACTACATGAAAGTGTGCTAATAAAATCATGAGTGTATCTTCTATAAGGATGTTGTCAATATTATCAGCACTGTTTGCTATAAATCATGCATTATTTTATCTTGTTACCAGTAGTTGTACTTTCCTTGAGCAGATGGTTTATTTTAATCTTATGAACACTGTGAATAATGTAATTGACAAGGGTTTCCTTTTTCTTCTGGCAAGTAGAAAGCTTAGAGCCAAATTAAAGATCCAGCCTTAGAAAGAGTATAAGTATGTATATATACTTGGCAGCATCGTTTCTGGTTCCACTCTGTCCTCATCCTCATTCTTCTCTCTTCCCTGGCCACTTTGAATTTACCCTAAATTTTAGAGAAGTGATTCAGAGAATCAGATTCTATACAAGCCAATTATGCTAACAACTGGGTCACAACAAGCAAATACCAAGTGGATGGGACCTGATGATCAGAATTGGCTGGCTTGAATATTTAAACAGACTCAGAGTTCCACAGACACGTGCACACGTGCTGGGTTTGGGGCCCAGTATACTGGGTTCAGGATACAGGTGCAGATCACCATCTTCAGGATCTACTTTTGGGTAATATGGAGTCTTATTGCAACAGCCAAACCATTTTATAGAAAAAAAGTAAGGGAAAGGAGAGGAAACAAGAAGGTATTATTTTCATATCCTTGTGCTCCTTTCTCCAGTATCTTTTAAATTTAGCTGGATAGTAGTTAAGAAACATTCTTATTTTTAAAGACATCCAGGATTGAGTAATTAATTCTAGCCACAACCTACTGTGAAAGTCTAGACTTTCCTACCATCCATCATGTGGTAATTTAAGTCTTTTCCTTCTTGCTCGGTTCTCATCAGAGCTAAGGAATAATAAGAAACTAAAAGAACGAAGCAGAAAACGCTTTCTGTAACCCTCCACGTTCACACTTTTGGAAAGACAACATGCTTATCTAATTGGTGGTCCACTGACTGAGCAGGTAGATGTGAGGAAGAAGCAGCACTTGGTGGCAATATTCAAACTTCACAGAATTCCTGGGATTATATTTATAAACCTACAGGTGACTTAGTTCCCATTATACTTCAAAACTATTCATGGGTCACAATGTTTATAAAATTACATACAAACTCTTCTTCAGGCACTCAAAGCGCATTTTTACTCCAAGAACACCCTATGCCATTTCAAATGGCCCCACCTTTAACATAATGTGTATGAATCAGAAAAAAAAAATCCTAATTTTATTCAATTTTTCTCTTCTTTGAATGCCCTCTCATCTCTTAAGATACTTACATGGTGCCTTCAATTCCATTTCTTTTTTTTTTTTTTTTTGTCTTCTACCAAACCTCTTCTCTCCTTCACCTTTGGTCCCAGCCATCCCACAAATTATATACCTCATTGTACACTTGGCAGGGTCTACTACTTTCTACCTAGCAGCCACCCTTCCCTTTGCATTCAGTGTGCTACCTAAAACCTGTCTGGAAGCAAGTTTTCAATGTTCAAAAATAACTTTTTATTAATAAATGATATCATATTTACTCTAGACTTCTCAGGATAATTAGAACATGCCTTCATATGTAACATCCACCTATTGGTCCTAGACTTTCTTCCAGTATCTCTATGGAATATGCATTATCCTTCTTTAACAAAACAGCCTATAAAATATTTGAAGCTAAAAACAGTATCAATGTAAGGATACTGTTACAATCCCACAATATAAAGAAGCTCAGGAAGAAAGTGTTATTTCAGTGACTTTTCTAGGAAATCGAATCAAACTAAGATTACAACCCTCTAACCTACTATGATCTCTGTAACACGCCTATCCTCTGCTCTTCTTCTAATCCTGGCATTACCTATCTACTAAGAAATAACAAACATGAAACACAGCAGTAGGGCAAAATTATCATTTTTCCTCTCCTTGCCCATATGAAAAATAATATTTGACCAACACACCAGCATAAACTGGTTTGGATTTGGCGCCTGTTATGACTCTTGGTTAGACAAAAAATTTTATTCTATTTGCTTTATGTAAAAATAAGAAAAAAGTATTACAATATATTAAATACTGAATTTGTATGGGTAATCTTTATCAGAATTTTAATGAAATACTAGAGTTGGCTTAATTTACAAAAAGAAACATACAAATGGTGTTAAAATATAATTTTAACTGTGGTAAATTTTTGTATGGTTTGGAAATTCATATATGGTTTGGAAATTCAATAATTCAATGCTGTACAACATTCTTTTGTTTGTTCTTCATTACAGATTATTAATTTTAACTGTGGTAAATTTTTGTATGGTTTGGAAAGCAGTTTTATTCCTCAAAACTTTATAATAATTCAACGTTGAGAGTCACATACTTAAACCACTCACACTCGAAAAGCTCTGTTCTAGAAGAGCTTGAGTCCGTATGAAGAAATGGTTGCTTATAGCTCTTCCTTTCTGCTGCCTTCACTTGCCTTCTTTTCTCTTTCTGTCACTATTTCATCCTGACAGTTTTTCACTGACCTATAATTGATCATCTTTTTGCTTCAGAAGCTCCCTCAGGTCTAAAAACACGCTAAGCCACTCATCTTAACACTCTAGTGTCTGGAGAGCAAATCAGAACTGGACAGAAGGAAGTAGGGAGGATAACACTGCATCTAATGGGCAGGGAGTAGGGAAACTGACTGTACCTGCTGTACCTCTCCCAGGGTAAAAACATGGTGGGGATCTTTAAATGCTGAATGGCTGATGTTAGGTATGTGCCCTTACTCACCATTCTACACCTTTAGAACTTCAGCATTCCCTAGCAAAAGAAAAGATCTATTTAGAAAAGTGCTTTCCAGAGCATTCCCATCTAGCTACTGACCAAGCCATTTTAGTTTATGTGATCAAGCAATTGAAGTTCAAGGAGATCTATCGATAACTGACCGTTCCCAGCAGAACTGGAAGAACACTGCTTGTTACGTATGCTACTAATGTCTGAGATGACTGCTTCTATCTCTACCGCAAAAGCATGGATTGGTTTCAGGAAGAATTAGTAGTCTCTGCATCTCACTGTGAACCGACAGTGTTGCTAAGGAAACTGATAATTATGTGGCAAAATGGAGGGTGTAGAATAGAAAAAGGGTTCAGAAGAAATGTAAGGTTTTGATCCAAATCACCATGTTAATAGTATAGTTTGCTGATCTTCTATAGTCATATAATTTAATAAATACCATTAATTATATGTTTGACAAGATACAAATTTCTAAACTGAAAGAAATGAAAAGCTACTGGTTACTGTTCATACTTTGTATATGTCACAGCAGAAATGTGTATTTATTATAAACTACAATTATTTTAAAGTTAAAAAATTCAAAAAGGTGAAAAAATACACATTGGTTAGAGTTCTGATGTTTTTCTTTAGATATCAATATTATAGTGTTCTAGGTATAAAAGTTATAATTCCACAAAAACTCCAATAAAATTACTCTTTTTGGCCTTATGGATTAAGTTATAAACCCTCAAAACACCCTGTAAGTTAGGGAAGAAAGAAGTATTACTATTTTTATAATATACACAGCAAAATCAACCGAGAGAAGCTGAATTATCTTCTTGAAGTCACCTACCTCCTCAGTTAGTGGTAATACTGGTGCTAAATTCTCCTCTTTCAGCTGCCTGAGAGGCACTGTTTATAAATTATATCCTACTTAGAGAAAACTCCATCAGAAGGATATAAACCTAGTCAATGGATTCAAATTTCTAGATATCGCTTTAATTTTAAATGAAGATTTCCAGTACTTTCCATTTTTAATAGCTAAGAGTTTAGTTCTAAAAGTTAATGATAGGATATAAACACTTGTTTATCAGGAAAAGCTCGTTGCAGACATTTTAGTATGTGAGAAAGATCATCAAAAAACGAAACAGCTCATTATTAATGGTGTTTTACTGCATGTGCAATTGCTGCTGTGAGTTGTCAGTCCTATCATGACAATTCTGCTGTACAGCATTCTTTTGTTTGTTCTTCATTACACTTCATTTCATTTCAATTTTCGAGACAGGGTCTCGCCGTTTCACCCAGGCTAGAGTGCAATGGCACAATCATAGCTCACTGTAACCTTGAACTCTTGGGCTCAAGTGAAGCGATCCTCCTGCCCCAGCTTCCTGAGTAGCTAGGACTAGAGGCGTGTGCCACCATGCCTGGCTAATTTTGCACAACATTCTTTTATTTTCATTTTCCAAAGACTACAATGTATACATTTAAAAAGATGAAACCAAAAGTTTTATATCCTCCTGGGTATTTATCTTTATAAATTCTTATATATTTTCTAATTTATAAATATACTATAGATATTATAATATTCTCGCATATTCTTATACACACAATCTATATATGGTGTATGTGTATGAGAACAGAAGTAATTCATTTACGGTTTGTATATAAAAGAAGATGACCATTTACAATAGAAAATGTTTCCAGTGTTTTGGTCTTACTTGATCTTTGACAGGAAGAAACCTGAGAAGAACATATAGAACTGCAAGGTAAAAGTATAAAACTGTACAGAATGTGTCAGCTAAATGAATTCCAAGTACCAGAAGCAGACAGGCTGCCTTCTGATGTTATGAAAAAAAAATCTTTATTCTAGTGATTTAAAAAATTCTAAGCCTTACTCATTAACACAAAAGTAGTACAGCTTATGCTAGATGAGACAGACTACCATTTTTAAGGCAGTTTATTAAGTCTATCAATTTTATGATAGTTTAAAAATAATTACTGGCCTATCATTGGGATTTTGTTAATTCTCTATATTAAAGCATTTATTTTTGATAAGATGTGCTAAAATGATAGACTTATTTTAATAAGCCTTTCTTCTTTTCCACAGTAGGAAGATATTTTCAACTTTTAAATCTCTGAGTCAGAAAAAGAAGAATGTAAGGCCAAATTACAGTCATTAAAAATGATTTTTTGTGGTTAGGTTAAACAAACCTTGGTCTAGGCAATCCTTACCAGTTGTGCGCAGCATTTCCGCATTCCGCAAGTTCTCCTCAATTGAGGGAATTTCACCAAGAGCTGCACTTCGCTCATAGATGTTGTTGTTATTGTTAATTTGAGTTCCACACTGCTTCATTTGCCTGTACAACTCATCTTCGGTATCTCGAATCTAGGAAAAACAAATCCATTCATAAAACTCTGAATTAGCACTCCCCTCCCAGTACCAGGCAAAACCATCTAATTATTTAGTGGCTTTGAGATACTCACCCGTATTTCCAGGGCCTGCATTTCCACATGATGAGCTTTTTCCATATCTTCTAATCTCCTCCTTTCTGCTTCCTGTCTCTTGAAGAAATCGATTTCTCTGAAGAAGATAATAAAATTGATTATATCAAATACTTGATAAATGAGGAAACATGTAAAAGTTCTTATTTGAAACAACTGCACAGTAGAATAAACACTTAGATGATTATTTAAATCAACAAAATTCAATCATAAAGAAAAAGCATATAGTAATGAAAGAAAATCAAATATCTTTAATGAGTCACAAAGTAAAGAAAAATGCTTTGATTTTTCTTATTACGATTTTCATTTCTGGGCCCTGATTGTAGAAAACCTGTACACATTTAGATGGGGGCTATTGCACTAATGACCTGGCTTCAGTAATTTAGTGGAGATAATTATGTGTCAAATAGAAATAATTCCACATTTGCAGTGATATATGCATAGTAAACTGATGGAACTGGATGGTAAGAGTTCAAAAAAGAAAATTATAATAAGATTTCTTTCTATGAACAACAGTAAAGAGGGATCTGGGTGAGTCAGAAATACTAAGGGGAGTATTCACTCATGCACCTAAGGATAATATGGGGAGAAGGAGAAATAGCTCCATTTTGAGAGCCTAGAATAGAATATGCAAATTTAGCAAAATTTAATATAAAATTATTACATGAAAAAGATTTAGGTATGATTATTTAGCAAAAAGAGTTAAAAACAGCGATGTATTGAATTTATGGTCACAAAGCAACAACCCCTTTTTTGACAATAAAATTTTGATAGCAATCTCTTTTAAACATTAAAAGCATTCTTTCCATAATAGGAAATAACAGAGATGTTGTGAATCTTACATATTTGCTTAGCTTCTTAGGCTTAGTATGGAAGACCAGAAAAGGTAGTGGAACTACTTTTTCAGTCTAGTTAGCTAGAAGTAACTGATGGAAAAATCTAGTAAAAATCTTCCCGATGGGTCTCCCTGACATTACAATGAGATCCAACAGATGGAAGCAAAGCAGCAGTGGCTCAGAAAGAGCTGCTGAAATCCAAAAGCAGAGTGTGGTGATGGTCTCTGTCACTACAGTGAACTGAGGCCCTGGTAATTCTCTCAACAGCTGAGAAATGCAGAGTGGAAGGGCAGGGGCTCTTGCTAGTCAATATTTACACTGTCTGTAGTGGGCAAATTCTGCAGTTACTGATTCTTCCACTATAGACAGGAGCAGTCTGATCTAGGCCCCAACGGCTGCTTTGCATGTGCCATATCAACAGTCAGTCATTCTGCATGACTTCAGCTGGGCTTCTTGCTTCTAAATCACAGAGATGTTTCAAAGATGATAAAGAAATTCAGATGATTTAACAGTTAGTATCAATAACTATCAAAAAAATGAAGAGGTCCTGGTTGCCAAAAAAATTGTAAAATATACAAAGCATAATCTCATGAAAAAATGGTAAAAGCAATTTCTAAAACTTAATGTGTATTTATGCTGTTAACTATGCTTTGGAGAAGTTGACAACTCTGAGGTCATCTTTTCTTTTCCA
Organism: Microcebus murinus; assembly: GCF_040939455.1. NCBI lineage: Eukaryota > Metazoa > Chordata > Mammalia > Primates > Cheirogaleidae > Microcebus > Microcebus murinus. The sequence continues at coordinate 44,429,048 of NC_134112.1, forward strand.
CTAGATATTACAAAAATATTGGATGTAAACCTTCTTCAGACACACATAACTATTCTACAGTCATCACAAGCTGCTTACTTTTGCTGGAATTCCTTGATCAGTTTCTTTGCCTTGTTGTATTTCTTCTCCAAGGCTTGATACTGGTTTTGAGTCTCTTTGAGATGCTCGTTGACACTGTGGCATAAGCTTTGAGCCTCAATCCAGTAGCTCTCCAGGTTCAGCATTTTTTCTTTGTTGTCTGCAATGTTCTGCTGCAGCCGGGCTTTCTCTAGTTCCCATCTCATTTTCTCAGTTTCTACTACATGTAGCTGGAGAAAGCAAATGTCAAGGTAAAAATAATTGGGTACTTCTATAGTAAAAAATCTCTCATATTTTTATAGCATGTTTTAGACTAAATACTATTATTATATATACTCAATCATCAAAACACCTTGAAATGAGAAAAGAAAGTATTATTTTCATAATTTCATAATGACAAAATGGAGGACTTGAAAAGCAAAATGATCTGCCCAAGGTCACATATCTGATAAATGGGAAAACACAAACTAGATTCCAACTCTCATGATCCTTCCATCACTCCACATGGTATGATCTGGGAGCAGTTATGGATGTTCCAGAGTTTGAGTGATTATAGCCAATGAATGTTTTGAGAGTTTTTTAAAATGCATAATTATATGTAAAAAATTAACCAAAAAGGGAGTCAGGAGAGGCAGGAAGGAAGGGAGAAAGGCATGAAAACATAGTATGGGCTCATGGTGACGAAGGGGACTCTGGAGTTATTCAGCTTAGATTTGAATCCTAGTTCTGCCATGACTGGCCATGAAAACTTAGGCAAGTAATTGAAGTTCTCCAGATTCGATTATATCATTTATATAACACATTAGTATGCTTGAAACAGCTCCTAGGGCATAATAATCATCTGATAAACATTAGCTATTTTTACTTTGCTTTTGATCCTTTTGATAATATTATTATGTTCTTAATTTTAATTGACATGAGCATAGTCTGTAGCTCATATTTTACACGCAGTATAATGAATTTCTTGAGCCTTATAAACCCCAATTCCCATAAAAGTATAAAAGATAGTAGAAGTAAAAATATAAATTGTCCCTTGATTACTTTAATTCCTTCTCATGAAACAGAAAGGCAGGTTTATGTCATTTCTGCTTCCAGGGAATCTTAGGAATAGATACCACACTAGTATAATACCCTCATTTCTACAGAAATTCAAGACTGGTCCTTTAGGTGAAGGCTCAAAAGTCATTCCCGATAATTGGCCTTCAAATTAGTGCTTTATCTACTTCATATGCCTTCTTTAAAATTCAAAAGGATGCAGAGTCATTACAAACTATCAATGTTCAAAATCATACAGCATTCAGCAAATGAAAATGTATATTTATGTAAACATATATACACACACATGCTTTGTGTATATTTTTAACTAAGCACATCTGCAAAACAGATTACAAAGTAAAAAGGTGGCCAAAAACATTTCAAAATTATCAAAATGCATATTAAAAATCATAGTAAAGTAAGCTAACCTGTGCATATTATATGCCAGTGTAATAATGAGAAAATCCAAAATACTAATTTATAGTATTTTCTAAATAAAATGTTCATAGTCTAACACATAAGCTCCATTAAAGCACTTAAAATCGCAGGGAAATCTTTTTCCCCCGACTGTAACCAACAATTAAAAAAAATCTTCTCCCTTTCTATGTCAAGAAACAACAACTATTTAAAACAGGACTAGGTTTTTTCCTGTGTCTTTTATTAAGCAGTGTTTTGCATCAAGTTGTTTATTTACCAACCATTACTAATTTTAAAATTATTATTCAGGGAGCTGGGCTGACACCATGAATGATGTACAGACATATTTTGACTAAAGAGCTACAGAGTGAATTAGCTGAGAATACCATTTAACCAAAATAGCCTTGTTAATTCATCTCCATTTAAAACACATGGAGAAACCAAAACAAGCATTTGATGTGAACAGGAAAACAGATCTTTAGTGGTGGGGAAGTAAATATTGTCTTAATATTAAAAAGACCATAGAAACAATAAAGTATATTGTTTTAAAATTAATTCAAAAGATATCTTTAAATTTTTTAAATTACATACTTGATAAAACTAAACACAATTGCTAGAACTGTGTCTCATACAAGTACTTTATAATTTATCAAAAATGTCCTCTTGAATCTTCTATTTTTTCATAAATAGACTAATAACACATAACTCTTTTATCAAGACCTTTTCTCCCCCACAAATTTAAATAATGTGAAATAAACTTGTCTAAGATTTCCAGTAGTACCTGGCACCTGATACCAATTATGCATGTATAATATTAAGCTCATAAAACTTAATTATTAGAAACAGGATATTATTTCTATAAAAAAATTAATATGCTGTATTAAAACAATACACAGTTCCTGATGAATATGATACAATTGACTGATTAAATCTATATTGTACTCTGGTTTCTCTTCAAATCGTATAAATCTTTCACCTTTTAAATCTATTTATAACGAAGGAGAAATGACATAATAGCTTGTGTTTAAGGAATTAGTGATCAAAATATACTTTGGATGCTTAAATCATTAAAAATATTATTTTTTGAGGAAATCTCAGAGAGAACTGGCTATATATGTGCAAATACAAAAATATGTACATTTAAAATATCATGTTATTTGCACTGAGGGGGGATGTGGGTGTTTGCTTTCATTGGCAGGTTTGTCTATGTATCTGACAGTGAAAATGGATCTTTCACAGTTATATTCTTTCAAATGCACAGGGACAAGTCCTTTAGTCCTGGGGTTGAATTTATCCATAGTATCGGAAGTTTAAAAAGTACAATTCAAACACCATGTATTGGTGCTTACCTTGGTCTTCAGCTTATGAATCTCTGCTTCGGTAACTGCATGTTTGATCTGCAACTGAAAATTGAAAAGAAAGAAAAAATCTAAACTAAGTGAGTGCCTCTATATTTTTAAAGACTTAGCAGCTAGGAGAATACCTATTACATAGTAAACGGCCTAGAAAGTGCTACAATGCAGCAGATTGTAAATTAAAACGCCTAGTGTGTAAAATGACACTGGGTGCAAACTAATTAAACACAGGTTTATGGTCCACACTCCCTGACATCAGATTAGGTTACCAACTTAATTGCTCAGGGACCAAAGAGAAGAAACACCTTTTCTTGCCCTCTTTGAAGCTCTTCCTTTATGATTTAAGTATCAAGGAACTGTTTGCTTGCTGAGTCTGGCCGATTGAACGGCACAAGCAAAGCAATTGAGCTGGTGGCAGTGTGGAGATTTAATTCCAAGTCTGGGAGAAAGGTGGCGCTATGGCTCTGCGAGTCGCAGGCACATTCCGCAGAGCAACTCGGCTGCAAAGGAGAGGGGGAGGATGCAGTTCCACAGCGAAATCTGATTTTTTTTTTTTAACTGTAGGAAAGGTACATATCCAGATGTCTGTCCTCCAAAAGATCTACTCGTATTGAAAACTCAGACCCCCAAAAGCTTCTGCTACAGCTTATTAGCATAACAGTGACCATTTACCTTTGTTTTGCTTCTCCCCTCCCCCCACTTTGCTGTCTTTGTAAGGGAAGAATAATGAATGAATCATTTATTTCTTTGAAGGACCAATAAATACCCTCAAATTTAAGGAAAACAATTTATGAGTTCACAATTTCTTGTCTGAAATCCTTGGGGGTCAGATGTTTTCGGAATTCAGAACTCTTCCAATTTCAGAAAGGTAATAAGATGCATCTTTCATAAATTGCATATTACCCACAGCAGGGTCTGTGGAGGCAAACTCCGTAATCAAACACATGAATATTTTTGCCACCAAACATATGAAAATTCCCACTAAGTGAGGTAAATAGAGACTGTAAATAGCATCTTGTAAGTTTCAGTGAGGTTGTACCACTAAATTAGTTTGCCACAAACTTACAAAAGAGACTGTTTTGGAGCATTTTGGATTTAGGACTGCACATGGGGGACTGTAAACTTTTACTATTGCCATAATCAAGTAAGTCTAAGAGATTTTCCTATCAGAAAGAGGGAGTGAGTCTGTTGACAGAAGGATAGAAATGTAGAGAGAGTTCTCAGACTAGCAATGTGATCCTCAGCTCTCTCTTGGGTTCGCAACCTGTCTTCCCTTGTTTTTTACTCAGCTGGTGGGAGCACGTGGGAAGGATGATAAGGGAAAGGTGGAAGAATCAAGGATAGGTCAATTCAACACCCTTGGATGCCAATGGTGAACAGCCCAGAACCTGTGGGTCCCCAAGTTCCCTGCAAAGTGCTCCCTCCTGCGATGATGCATGTGGTCCCTGCTCTGCACTGCCACAGCCCCGCTACTGCTCTTGGTCCTGAGGGGTGCTCTTGAAGCTGTTTTCAATCTGATTCTGCCCCACTCACATCGCTTATCTTCCTTTCACTCTTTCTGACCTGGTCACGCTGGCTGACTTACTGATGTGGCTACTGCTTCTTTCACCCTCACTGGTTCCTAGGAGCATCTGCAGTCTAATGGTCTTTACAGTGGAGACCATGCTCTATGTGAGAATATTTTTATGAAGCCCAAAACAGCCAGTCCTGGCTCTCTTGGTTTCTGACCACACCACTACTGGTACAACTCTTACTTTCCCACTTTTAGCAGATGTTTAGGGTATTAGTGTGCCTGGTGAGGAATCCAATCAGCAAGCTTTCTCAGTGACTAGACTAGAAAAAGATATGACAGACATAGCAGAGCTGCTCATAAAACCCAGCAACTCCCTTCCTCTTGCTGTTGAGATCTGTCTCACTCCAAGTCCTAATCTGGACAGATCTTTTGGGAGCCTGACACCACCAGGCAATTCAGCTGTGTAGGCTCAAATGTCCAGTTGATACTCCAACTCTGGGCCCTACAGTGAATACACTACTGTGGAATCAGGGATCCTTACACTTCTGGACTCACTTTAGACATGGGAAAACTAAGGCTCAGAGAAGATACTTGACTTGGTCTAGTCCTAATAATGGATCCACCATTAAAACCAGCACTAAAATCTGGATCTTCTGGTTCCAATCAAGTGCCATTTTCCTTAGAAAATAAGGATTAGCTCAACAGGCATTTCTTTTTTGTTTTCATTTTTACTTTTTAGAGGTTGGGTCTTGCTCTGCCACCCAGGCTAGAGTGCAGTGGCCCGATCATAGTTCACTGTAACTTTTAACTCCGGGCTCAAGTGATCCTCCTGCCTCAGCCTCCTGAGTAGCTGGGACTGTAGGCATGTACCACCATGCCCACTTAACTTTTAAAAATTTATTTTTGTAGAGATGAGGGTCTCTCTATGTTGCTCAGGCTGGTCTTGAACTCCTGCCCTCAGGCTTCCCTCTTAGTCTCCTGGATTATAGGCGTGAGCCACTGTGCATTTATTGGAGAGTTGCTATGTTCATGACACTGTGACCATAACCCTTTCTCCCTCTAATAAATGTTACAGCTAACCTCCCCTAGCAATATAAAATAATAAAATTAAAAAGGCAAAGAGTACTTTGATATTAGATGTATTATTTATATATAAATTTATAAATACATGTATATACACATACATGTATAATATATGGCTGCATGCTAGGGCATCCAGCAAATTCACAAGCCTAGATGATTTTGGAGTACTACAATTATTAATGACAGGATCTACTCCTTGTGGTTTCCACCATGTGACAAGTGTGAAGAATAGTTAAGTTAGACTGTGTGAATTTATTTCAGACATACCATGTACTCTATGCAGTGTTAGAAAATTATTTAACTTCTCTTACATTCACTTTTCTCAACTGTAAAATTCAGTTCCTTATAAGTCATAAGCTTCCTTATTGGATGGTTAAATTATATAACCCACGTAAAGCCTTTTGCACAGTGGCTAGCATGGAACAATAAAGTCAGCCAGGACCAAGAATGACCTGAAGAACTCAAATATGATTACCCCAACTCCACCTCACAGTTAAAAGTGCTAAATGCTGTAAAATGTCACACCTGAAATAAAATAAACACCTCTCCTTCTATTTAAAGAGTAGCAAGAAATCAAAAGGGCAGATTTCACACTGAACACTGCACTATGGGCAAGTGCCAGACTTTATTTTATTTTATTAACTCCCAGCAGGGCAACCAAGTAAATAGTGTACAACTTGTTGGGACTTTGGACTTTCTTTGCTCAGATCACTTTGACTTCTGTAAGTTGCTTCTCTGAGCCTCAGTTTCAAATATGAAAAATAAAAGGGCTGAATAGGAAGAACTCCAAAGCCCTTGTACATACTACATATGTGACATTTGTGAAACAAACAACCTGGAGGTACTTATCAAGGTTGTAGAGCTTAGAAATTCTTATCTCAAGCTAGTATTTTCATTCTTATGAATGTATACCCTAGATTAATCCACCAATATTTGGGACAAATCTAGGTAAAACTGTGAAATAGCCCATGTTGATCTATTCCACACTTCCCATCTCACCAAAATGGAAAATAGAGGGAAGCGGAACTCATTAGCAGGTAGGGTAGGTAACAACTGATAAAAGCTTGGAGTGTTACTAAGTACAGCTAAATTCTTGACATATAGGAAAGCAGAATGAATTGTAAAAATTCAGACATTATTCAGAATGGAAAGGTTTTCTTAGTACTTACAAGGCCTAAAATTATAGATATGCAATTATTTTAATTCTAATTACACATTAAGATAATTTCTACAAATCCATCATTATTGACCAAAAAAGCATCAAAAATACACTAAGTGAGCCCTTTCATTTTATATAGTAAGAAACTGTGTCCAGTGAGCTTAAGCTGCAGGACTAATAGGTGTCAAAGCCAAGTTTTAGAAATCCTATCCGATGGTTCCCCTAATACTAAATTTCTTACATTTGTGGGCTCCTTTATCTTTTTTTTATTATCTCTCTTGATCATTGCAAATGACGGGGAGGGAGGCAAGACAGGTGCTGTTAACCTCACTGCTCAGATGAGAAAAGAAGCTCAGGGAAGTCACACAGCTTCTTCAAGTTTCCCCTAGAAGTAGGTGGTGGAGCGGAAACAATCCCAGGTCTGACTCCCTGTTGCTCCATTCATCACGTATCTAACTGAACCACTTGCTTGGGATATATTTCTCATTTAATCTTCACAAAACCCCCGAGGCATATGTCATCACCGTCACCTCTCCGTTGAGAAGTTATTACTCCAATTGGACAGCATGGATTACTTCTGGCAGTCTCTGAGTATTCCGACACGGAATACAAAATGGTGCTCAATTGGCTGCTATCATTATAAATGGAACTTAGAAAGAACATCTCCCTCATTATTCAACCTGCATTAGGTAACAAGACTACGTGCCAAGTACTATGCTAGTCACTGAGGATATATGAACATGACATGGAATCCACCTCCAATATACTTACTTCAGGGAGATTAATAAATATGATTTCATGAGAGAAATTCTCCAGATAACTCTGAGGTAAAAGTCAAAGGGAGCCTGCTCCTAGATTGCTTGATTAGTCTTTTACTTCTATAACCACAGCAGAAGACCATTGGCTTTGATCTGTTTGTCCAACAGAAGACCTTCCCTTCCAGGCACTGGGAGCACGACCGAAGTTAATAGTGCTTTTCAAAGGGTGAAGGAACTTAACAAAAGAAGCATAGTTGGCAAAAGGTCGAGTTTTCTTATTCTAGAGCAGTTCTCTTTTCACATGTTTAAGAGATTTATGTCAAGAATCAATAACCTTTTCAAAGTACAGATCCAAGGGTTTGCAAGAATAGTCAGGCTGATTGACTGCAGGGAGAGGAGGTCAATAGGGCTGGGTAAGAGAAATAGAGCCTGAAATGCCTGTTGGAACCTTTGGGATTCAGAGAATCTAGGTTTGGAGAAAAGGCTTGGGATGAGGGGTCATAAATAAAAAGAAAAGATTAAAGATTGTAGGTCAGTGTCTTCTACCTTATGTATAAGACCAATCACTTTCATCTCTTCTGTCATTTTTAACGTGAATGCCATACATACCCACCACAGGATTTAAGCAAAATAAACACACACATTCCTACAGAGAACATTAGCTCTACCTACCATTTTGCATACTTGCTGTGTATATTTTCTGTTTATTTTTTTTCAAAAAGATGAATCCGGAACAGGTACCCATATCACTGAATCAATATAATCCAAATATAACTGTGCTAGAAATAGAAACATCCTTATACAGAAACGTAAATAGTGAAACTGAAACTTTTGTATTCTATTTATCCTGTGAAAACATGGAAAACGTTTTTCTTTAAAAAGTGAAAAATATCTTTGCAACAAAGATTTTAAGAACTCTAGTTCTAGAAATTTTACAATTGGATAAGAGCAAAATTTTCTGCTCTTACTTCACAAAGGCAGAACCATAACAAAAAAGTCACATAGAACTTTATATGAGCATTGGAGTCTGAATTTTAAAAATTATCTTGTGAGTATTTGACTGATGTCTTTCTTACCCATAACAGTGTAAGTGCCACAAAAGTAGGACCTCATAGCTACTTCTGCTTACATTTTGGTGCTGTTAAAATGAAGCTATGCCATATTTTTTTTTTGAAACTTCTGCTTAAAGTTTTATCTATGGTATCTATCTTTATATTAACAAAAGTGTTTTACTCAGGAACTAAAATTGGCTGACTGAACAACATCATAATCAATCTGAATGGTAACACTAATTGCAGTGGATGTAGCATTTGTAGGATGTGAGGTGAGATTCTCCAACAAGGTCACTCTCTAAGGAGGTACTCACAAACTGGTTATTAATGATGAAGATGCTGGATGTAGTTGACAGACTATAATTATAGCTTCTTTTTAAAAAAAATAACCTGTATACTAATAAGTAAATAGCAATTTATAGCTTCTGTAAATGTTAATGGAAAAATCCAAAAAGATAATTTTATTATCTAATATACTCAAAACTTTTCTAAATTCTTTTTCATAGACCCAGGTAAATAAAACAACACAACTTTTAGACTCCATTTTTCCCCTCAAGAGAAACGTCGAATTGCTTTCACTGGTGCTAACAGCCATGGCTCCTGAGGAAGAGTGGTGGGAGGAGACACTAGCCAGTTAGTGTGAATGGTACCTAGCTAGCAGCTCCTGATGCAGCCTCTCCCTGCTTTCCACTAAGCTGCGGGTAAAATCACATAAAAAAAGAAGAAATCATAACCCAAAATGAACACCACAACTAAAAGCTACTGTTCCTAGAATATAAAAGAGTCATAAAGTTGAATTATAAAAAATCCATCCAAGATTCACTACAACGATAGGGAGACCTTTTGTGCCACCCTCACTGGTTACCCAATGAGAAAAATGGACAACCTCTACCATGCTGTCCAGGAACAGGACCTCAAGCCAGGTTCTCCAACTTCCTCAGTATTCCATTTTCATTCAGAAAGCAACTAGAGAAAGCATGCAGGAAGGTGGCTGATGCATTGCATGGCACATTGCATACCTTCAGCTGTAGACCCCAAAGTAAAATAATATAGACAGGGGTGGTCTTAGTAAGTTCCTTGGTAGCAATGAATACTGGAAATTACCCTTTTTCTTTCTTTTTTTTAACTTACAGAACTGAGTGGAAAGATTTTGAAATATCTCTCCTTAGTACAGAGAACTGCCCTAGATGATAAACTGCTAAAAAATAGCAATTTGGGTGGGAACTTGGCACATGAAAATTTCCTCTTGATGTGGGCCTAAAAATGGGATTCCATAATCAAAATGTGAATAATTATCATCTAACACCAAACCCCAAAATGTTTTCAATTCATTTCAAGATAAATAAAGAAAAAACAGGCTACGTTGGGTCTATTAACAAATATCACAGTTCAAGGCAAAGAGAATATCAACTTGAAGACACAAATAAATAAACTTGTGAAAATGATATATCCCCTAAGTAAAAAGATGTTTTCACGTAACTCTCTGGAATATCAGGATGAAGAGAAAGTAAAGAACAATGAGTAAAGGTTAGAGAGTAAGAAATTTCAACTTTTAATAAGAGAATCAAGTCATGTTAGCAGTGCTAAAAAGCATAAATGAACTTGAAGTTAAATACATGTTAATGCTACAGAAAAGAAAACCATTGACATGACAGGACAAATACGAGAAACAACCTGCAGAAGAAGAAAAAATAGACAAAGAAAATAAAATCATAAAAAAGGCAATAAATATGGATAACAGTGTTTCTAGAAAATAGAAAAAAACTGATGAAAATATTAAGGGACTAAAATGAAAACAAAACAAAAACAAACATAGAACAAAGAAAGCAAAATAGAAAGAAAAAATCAATGAAAAGAGGCCTGCTCAAGAAATTGTGATAAAAAATTTAAAGCACAAGGCTAAAAAAATAAAACCATCCAAATGCCAGGCTGATGTTAGACTTTTCCTTTAAAATACACTTAAAACAATGAAGCTTGCCCTACTATTTTTTTCAGAAAGAAGGCTGTGAATCAAAATATTAAACCCAGTTCATGATTATCTTTGTCATAATTAGAATGTCATTCTCAGTATGGGAAGCTCATGACAACTATATCTCCACAAATACTTAATAAATAAAGACATACTCTGAGAAATGAGGAAAAATTCAGCACTTTAAGAATTAAGAAATTATGCTGTAAAAAGAATAACAGTGGATATTGATTAACCTGAAAGTATAACTATGTGTTGTAAAAATCATTATAAAGCTAACTGAAAATGTAAGTTTTAAAACAAATGCAACAATTAAATTTTAATACCAATCTCTCTTAGTACCCAAGATTCTATGAAAAAATCCTATATGGAGCATTCAATATGATATTAATTTATTTTTAATTTTTAAATTATAGAAATAGAGAATACTTTTTAAAAACTTGATAGTAAAAACCAATAAACATAAAATAAACATAAAGCATAAGGCAAGATGAGAGCAATTAGACCTTGAATAATTATAGCAATAAATTTAAATTGGCCAAATTTTCTTAGTAAAAGATAGACTCCAAGATTGTATTTTTAAAAGTTACAATAAACTTACACCCAAACATAAAATATATAGGCTTTGCGCATACATGAAGAATATTAAAACAAAAACTGTTTATGAATCAAACTACAAAAAAGTCTCAAAAAGTCTAAACCATAGTTATTATATGCTATTTATTTTCTGATCAGAGTGTAATAAAGTTAAAATCCAATAAGCAAAGAGTATAGCAAAATAAAGTTCTATGTATGGAAGTTAAGAAATACACTAATATACAAGTCTTGTGTTAAAAAGGAAATTGCAAGAGAAATTACATATAAAATGGCATTCTACATATAAACAATTATGCTATGTAACTAAAGCAATATTCAGAAATATTATTAGACTTAGAATGTACGCATTATTAAAAACGAATGTACTAAGTGTAATTGATCAACATCAAAAAGGAAGAAAGGAGGAAAAATAAAGATACTGCTATTTATTAATTTAAGAAGAAATAATTAGCAACTTAAAAGCTAGATAATATTATGGAAAAAACAACAGGAAAAAGTAAAAATATTCAAATAAAGAAAAGAGAATATAAAAGTGGTAACTAATTATAGATATAAGATATTTAACTACTTTAAAAATTATTTTATAAAGATCAAAGTTAATAAATATAAAAGCCTATATGAAATACATAAATTTCTTTAAAAATGCAAAATACCAAAATTGGCCCCCAAAACTGAAGACTTGATAGAGTAACAGCTATTATAAAAGGTATTTAAAACCATCCTGAACAATTGCACAGATGGCTTATAGCTGAGTAATAATAAACTTTAAAGACCAGAAATTTCTATCTTATACAAATAATTAAGTCTCTCTGATAAAAGTCATTTCTGAAAATAGAAAAACAGGGAAAACTTACTAATTATATTGAAGCTAATATAATATGTGACAGCTATTGATTAAGCTACTCTAGTCAGATTTGTAACATATATGTAACTAATAGAAAATGCTATAAAATTTTAGAGTAGATCAGAAAAAAGATTTGAATTAAACAGATATATTCCATGAACTTGGATTAAAAGACTCAATGTGATAAAAATGCCAGTTCTCTGAAGATTTACTAGTTTAATGTAATTACAATAAAACTGCAAAGAGTATTTCTCAAGGGAATTAATAAAGTGATTCAAATATTTTGTTGAATAAGTTGAAAAGTAAAGGAATTGTTGAAGAGTCAGATGATTTGTTTTATCAATGTTAGCGTATATTCTAACAGTATTGTACTGCAAAAAAATGAGAAAATGGAACAAAATATGTAGGCCAAAAGCAGTCTAGAGTGTAAAGGCACAAATTCTATAGATAATAATGTTGGCCTTCTAACCAGAGGGAAATGGGTAAATGAGCATTTAATAAAAATGCTAGCCAACCTGTCAACTATTTGGGAAAATTAAACTTTGGACCTGTCTTAGATTATATCACAAATTCTAGTGCATGCTTGATACCATTCCCATTCACTAAATGTCTAACCACTAACTATATGCCAAGAACTATGCAAAGACTGAGGATACAACAATGACCAAAAACATAGGAGCTTAGAGTCTAGTAGGAAGATATATAACAGGCCCAAAGCAGGACTGATTGAGATCATGTTAGTCTAATGTGTTTTGCCCAAGTATTGCAACACATATTTTTGCTTAAAATAAAGGAACTAAAAGAAACTTGTAATAGGAGACTTCATAAAGACTCCAATACATCATGACCCTCTACAATCACTTCAGGTTTTGTGCATAACCCTGCGAAAAATACCTAGTGCTATATGGTACTTAGACATGTATATTAATAGCATATGGAAATTTGAGACTGTGATAATGACAGTGTACAAGACACAAATGTTATCAAAGAGTGCCACACAGTTGATACTCAGTGGCAATCTCCTGAAGGAATCAATATATTAAATATAAAACAAAAGAGGATAAAAGAATTACAAGTAGAATGATGTGATATTTGCCTACTCTTGAGGTACAAACTTCCAATTTTTAAAAACCAAAATTAAAACAAAGGTAACAATTTGTTTACTCAAGCTAAAAATCAGCCATGTCACATAGAATGGGTCTAGACCATGCAGCTGTCTACACTAGAATCAGCCAATTTTTCAGTGAAGGGCCAGAGAGAATATAATTTAGAATTTGCAGGCCATACAGTCTCTGTTTCAACTATCTTTACTGTTGTAGCATGAAATCAGCTATAATCAATCAATAAAGAGATGGCAACGGTTGTGTTTGAATAAAACTTTACAAGAAGTAGGCTAGAGATTGGGACAACGTGTCATAGTTTGCCAACTCCTGGTCTAGATCACGTTGTTGTCCACATAATGGTTCACACTTAAAACAGTATTTATGGCTTTGAGTACCTGGCTCAATTCAGAAAATGAAGGATATAGCCTTCCATATATTATTTCTGCTTTTCAGGCTCTTTAGCTTCCATAAAAGAATGTACACACTTCTCCCAGCTCCGTTATTTCCCAAAGACTAGGGGCCATACTCACCTGGCAATATGAAAGAGCTCTATTATTATTATAGGCTTTTGCCAGAGTATTCTACCTGATCTCACTGGCTCCAATATTTGTTAAAGTTGGGTTGAGAGTTAAAACATTCAGGGGCGAGTTCTTAAAGAACAAGTTGTCTATCCACTGTCCTAGAGAACCTACATTCTTCAACCAAATCAGAGCTGCAGAGAAATGGGTACCCAGAGTATATTAATACCTCTTCCTCCCACTCAGCCACTTCCTGCAGGACTTTTCTTTTTCTTCCTTACTCTTTGGTAGGAAGATATCAGTTAATTTACAAAGTCTAGAAGAAATAGGGAGGTTGTAAATAATGACAATATTTGTCTTCCACACTGGAGGATACTCTCCCAAAACAATGAAGAGTAAACTGCTTGGAGATGTATTCATCACTGTTTCTGTTTTACATGTTGGGGTTCTGAGTGGCAAATGTGGAAGAAGAGTTTATGTGGTTATCTACATCCGCCCCCTCAGGATCTACTCTTGGCCCTTCTGTGGCAGCACCTGACCTCAGGGGGCTGACCTCCTGAGATGCTGAGACCGCCTCCCCCAGGCTCCTTTGCCTGGGTTTGGCTGGAAGAAACATTAGCAGAAGGAAAGCAGGGTTGGAGTGTTTATCGCCCTTGCCCCCGGGATGCAGTTTTTAGCAGTGGCTGCACCTTATTAACGCTGCAGATATTGAACAGCCCTCCTTCAGGATGGGAATCTCTCTCTCTCTCTCTCTTTACATATTAAGCCAAAAGATGGTAACAGCTTCCTGCTGTTGCCAATCCCTGTGCACTTCACCACCCCTCGTTATTTCTATTAACTCTGTTCAAAGTCCGTACATTATACTCTCTTCAATTACACCCTTTGGGTAAGCCATCTGATGCTTATTAAGAACCTATTTCAGGAAAAGAAAGAAAAAGAGCCTTTTTAGAAAATCACTGCCTTAGAGGAAAGCTTATCATCAGGTACCAAAAATTCTGTAAAATTGAAAAAATACAACTGGAACTTATCACAGAACTGCACATTTAAGTTATAGCTTAAAATTAGATATGTTGTAAACTGCCACTCTAACAAATAAGCATTTAAATCAATGATTGTGCAATGAGGTCTACTTAAACTCTACCTTGCAATTCAATGAGACTCAAGACAATTTGTTATTAAAAAGCTGTCATTTGAAAATTGATTATTCTTATTATTCAAACAAAAATATATAGGTAAAACTGAAACGGACAAGCACAGAGAAATATTTTGCAGATCAGCAGCATACCTCCTTGAACTTGTGACTGAGCCTGAGTGTGTCCAGCTCAGATGGGGAAACCATTTCCTCATGCTCAGGCAGCTCAAAGACTTCAATGGCCATGTCTCTGGCAGGAAGAGCAGCAGCAGCGGCTCCTTCCTCCTCCTCCTGCTCCTCCTGCTCCACCACCTCCTCCTCTTCCTCTGTGGCATATTCTCCAGTCTGAAAGGAAGGGGATTTCAGAAATCCAGCTGTCCTTACCAGAGGTGGAGGTGGGTTATTTGAAAATATGTTATAAAAGAGAAATAAAACTTGTCGCCAAATGGCAAAAGTGTAAGTAGACTTTAAAGTCAAGCATGCCTCATGCAGCCAACATTATAAACAAATGTTAGTTCAAAGATCCAAAGTGACAAATCTATGCAATATATAAGTGCGTTTCTAAAAACCTAACAGTCAGTAGCATCTTTAGTATAGCAATAAGAGTGTTTCTTTTTTCAATCTATCAGATGGTTTTACTAAATAAAATTATGTTGCTAAGGGAAATAAGTAATTTCTTTAAATTCCCACCTCCTGTGTGAATAAGCCACCTACCACTGGGAGCAAGAAAGAGGGAAGGGGAGTCCAAAGATTCATAGAGTTGGAGGGGCCCTTAATTAAGTCTTGAAAAGGTTTATCAGATTAATTCTCCTAAGCTTCAGAGTTCAATCAGTTCTGTTTTGTTTGCTTGTTAATTATTGTGGTGGTTAACTAGTGAGCTAAACGGTAAACCAAAGGTTTCTAACTCACAGCCTGCACATGTGTATTGTTTTGCCTGTCTAATACTTCTACAAATCTGCGTATTTTGCCAATCTGAAAAACAAAAAGATTTCACATAAAGTTCTTTCTTGAGAAAGCCAAAGATCTGTCAATATAGATACACTGTGACATGATAAAAATTGGCCAGAGTTAGTAATGGTTGCTTCGTGGAGATGGTCATACACTTTATAATACACCATAACTCCCCTAACTTCATATTGTTCTACACTGTTAGCCTCACTCCTTTATAACACCCACAGGCCCCTGTAGGTATTTGAGTTCATGACCCCTGAAATAATGTTCCTCTTTGCTACTAACTTCCTTAATATTATTAGAAAGTATCTCCTCTCCTGGCAGCATCAGGCTATGAGACTATAATTCAAAATCATTGTTTGAAATCTATGCCTTATAATTTAAAAATAAATCACTGATTCACAGGGTTAAAAAGACAAAGTTCATTTAATTCATCCCAGATCTTTCAGGTAGTACTTTATTTAACACATAAAACATAGGTAGGAATTCATATAGCTTTTAAAAAACTTTCATAAACAGTTTACTGAATGATCTATTCCTTTGATTAAATAGGCTCAGCATCTGACTGCTGTTTTTTCTTTTGGTTCTGTACTATATTCTTCTCGCTAAAATTGAAACCCTTTATTATTTTAGTTTTTTTTTTTTTACTATGTTTGTACATGAAGGAAATCTAGTCATTAACCCTAATGTAATAATTCCCAATGTCTGGAAAACCATTGTTAAATTGACTTCAGACTTGCCTCAACAGGTCTGAAATGCATTGTCTGTAACTGTCTTTGTGGTTGTACTCTGACTTTTTCAAGTTCTTCACATTTCTTTAAGTTGTAGAGCCTGGAAGTAGACATAACTTCTAACAGGAAATCTGAAGGCCATTGGCCATGATGAACAAACACACTGCCTCAGTGTCCTTCAGACTCTGCTTCCCACACAGAGCTTATTATCATGAAGACCTTGACTTTGGTCACATTCGTGTATAGAAGCAAGCTCAGAATATTACATGCAGAGCAATGATTTTCCAAACTAGTTACAGATTAGCTAGAGTCCCCCCCCCCCTCACGCTCTCCCCACCAATAAAATCAGAGAGGCTCTGGCTGAAAGGAAAAGAGGTTGGTGGCCTCCTTCTTGATCCTATATATCTCCTCAGTACCTGAAACTCTGGGACTCTTTAGAAATCAGTCTGAAAATGTCTCAACTCTAAGTACCACTCCAAATGTCTTTGGCACTGACAGGGGAAAGGTATTAATAGCTGAAGAATGGCTGCTAGTTGGTTCAGATTGCTTTTGTATATTAGTATAATGAGGTCTTAAAATCGTAAAAGGACTCTAATTCTAGGTTTGATATGATTTTTGCAGTATTCTGTAAATTAATCCATCTATTTATGTATACTTTTAGAATCAATGGGTACTTTGTAAATCCCAATGATGTTAATTAACATGAATAGAGCGAGGCTGGTAAATAATCTCAACTTGTTGAAAGTTTTCATGTAGAAGTATAAAACTGTGCACTTGTTTTCAACCTATAATTACAAAGCCAAGCCTTAATTATGAATGCTTAAACCAGGTATATAAAATTCAGTTCTATATAATCAATTTGAATAGCATTGAATGACTCAAGAAATCTTAAGCTAAATTTAAACTCTGACTAAACCACAATAATGTGGCACATGTTAAATATGAGTTGAAATGAACAATTTGATTTCCCTTTGCCAGCTTGAAAATAAATACTTGTTCATTATATGTGAGAGAACATAAATGTGTGCCTAAGGATGAGGCCTGACATATAACAGGATCTCAACAAATATTTCAAAGAGAATAAATCCAAAAATGCCAATTGTATTTACTTGGTAATATCCAGAACTTCCTACGGAGGTTTTCAATAATATCAAGAAAATGAACTACAGTCACTGGTTAAGAAGGCAGTATTCTGTTATACATATTTTTAACAACCTTATGGTGAATAACAGGATTAGAGAATATATAACATATGTAATTTTACCTCTAAGTATAGTTCTGGCTCTGTCATCCATATACACTTCAATTATCAAAATTATCTTCATAAATGTAAATTATTAAGAATTCTCCTTCTTGATTCTTTTGTTGAGTTAGCTAGTCTCCTCTCCTTTACAATACCCAAATTGCCTGCAATCCTGCTAAAATTCTTATCATTCATCTTTCCAATGTTTTCTCTTCAATTAGCCTTAGAGGCATCCAAAGGACAAATATATCTTTTACTGTCTTGCTTCTACTTATTATTTAGTTTACGCTATGGATAGGGTGTTGAAAAACTATGTTGTCATTCTCTTTTGATGATCATCTGCCATTCCCACCATGAATAGGCTTTAGGATGCATTTATTATAGAATCTCATAAACATCTGGAAATAAAAAAGTTATACTTAGTAGACTAAGAATAATAGCTTCTTCTGGTTCTTTCATTTTTACTGGAAATGGAAATTATTTTTATGGTTACACTGTAAGTAAAATAAATGAGATGGAATTTGTTAGTATAATAGAATGCTGTAAACCTCAAAACTAGATGGGATTGATCTGCCATTTACAAAGGAAAATGGACAATGTTATACTCCCACCCCCCCCAAATTTGCTACAATAAAGTATTTCCATTGGAATCCAACTCTTCTTCTGTTTCTGGCCAAATTTAAAATATTTCAGGTATCAAGAGACTCTTGAAATTCTTTGTCCCAACTCACAAATGCACTTCAAATGTGGAAGGAACAGTGCTTAGGGTAAAATATGACAGAAATAGTAAATGTTCCTTTTCGTGTCCTTGTCTACTTTCTTGTACTTTTTAATAGCCCCATAAAAGGGGGGCGGTGAAGTGAAGAACCATCCCTTTGCAACTTACTGTGTGCCTATCATTGCACATTCCTCAAGAACTATGTAATTTGGGCGTACTGTACTATCTTAATTTTGAGGAAACTGAGACTTGAGACTTTACTTAAGGTACGACAATTAGTTAAGTTATTGAAGCTACATTTAACATATTTCAAAGCCCATGCTCTTTCTTCTATGATATGCTGCTTTCAGTCTATAGTAACTAAAGCTTTGCAGAAAAAAAAAATCAGGAATACATTTCTTTCATATTTCCACAACCCCAAACCCTGGTGCAAAATCTATTGTGTTGAGTTGCACCTTCTATAACTTTGAACATTATCATTCAATTCACTTTTTGAGCACCTTGAGCAAGTGCACAGAAGTCCCCTTTGAAAAGATGGGGAACAGTAGTTGGTGGTTTAATTGTAATATAGAGAGGAATCATTGAAAAATAAACTAATACATATACACACACAT
Organism: Microcebus murinus; assembly: GCF_040939455.1. Lineage (NCBI taxonomy): Eukaryota > Metazoa > Chordata > Mammalia > Primates > Cheirogaleidae > Microcebus > Microcebus murinus. The sequence goes on from NC_134112.1 coordinate 44,447,918, forward strand.
CATTTTATGGTAACTTAAATCATAGAAGTATTAATTTATTTGCCTAACTTTTAATTGCATGGCTAACTCTTCTTGTTGACTTATGAGTCTGTTTACTGATGTTTCATGTACTCTTATATAAACCACAACCATAGCATTAGTCTATAAAATGATTGCAGTGTCTTTACAATGGATTTAAAAAAAAAAAATCCTTGCAAGGCAAAATGGGCACAAAATTCCCCTAGCTTTTTATGGTCTCCTCCTATCTTTTACCTTCTCACACCTAATTTTCTCGAGCTAGCAGTCTTTATTACATCTTCCCAAAGCATTGCATCTAGTAACTTCCTTTACACACATATTACATCAGAGCACTTAACATTTTATTAAATAACATAATTACAATAACGAGCACAGCCAAGAGGTTTTGCCTCTTGGTAAGCACACAACTTTTGACTAGTGGGAGTAGAAGTATGTGGACATGCTAGAGTCCGGAACACTCGTGAGAGTTGTAGATCTCAGTCTAGGTTTTACAGGAGCAGAGAGTATCTATTATTGAGAAACTTAGCTTCAATTTCTTCATCTATAAAGTGAAACACAAATCGTTCCTTAGCATAACAAGGTTGTCAATGAGATTGAGTTAAAATGCTACTTGTGTATTAAACACAAGGTCTGGAACATGGTGTGTGCTCACAATAAGTAACTGCTGTTGTTACTACTGCTGGTACAAATACTGCCGTAGTAATGTGGTAAAGCCTCTCTAATCTGTATCTTATATCCAAGCCCAAGGAAACTTCCACACCTCTGCTCTCCCTGCTTACTGGCCTCCACCCACCCCAGTGATCCAAGATGAATATCCATCTACATTAGAACATCTTGTGATGCTGCTACCCTTAAGACTTTCCTAATCTACTCCTTTATGCTCCTACTATATGCATTACATCACTCATAACACTTCGATGTTTTTATATCTGCCTTCTCCCATCAACTTCTTTCATCTGAAAGTTCCTGGAGAGTGCCAGGTACAATTTATCCCTGCAATCCCAGCATGGCTAATACATTGATTGGCATATAGTGGGCACTAAACAAATATTTGCTGAATAAATTCGGACAGTTGTAGCCACATCTGCACAGCACGGCAGAGCTCGATTTTCCTGTTAATCTCAGCTTTCCGGTATGAAATATAGTGAAGCGCAGCTGCAGCTGGGGCCTAAATGACCCTTTGGGGATTTTCTCTTGTTGTTAGGTTCAACCAACAGCAGTAATTTTTGCTGTAGCAATGTTTGCTCTGGTAAATTCAGGGAAACTAAGTGGTACTAATCATAAAAATAGCCTTAATTATGCAGTTTTTGTTGGAATTTGTTTACTGCATTTGAATTTGGTTCTATGTATTTTCAGACTCAGTTCTGTAAGAGAATAGAAGAGAGCTCTTTCTTCTCTGGAAGAAAAAGACCTCAAACTAACACTTCACTGTTTAAAATTCCTAAATCTGCACCAGCCATCCAGATGGCTTTTGGCAAAAGCATCCCCTTTTCTGCAAAGGCATCTCTCTTTCCATTTTCTGTCAGTGACTTGTGTGTGTCCTAGTTTTGTAATGACAGTCCATTTAGTCTCTCTGAATGTCATATGCTCATCTACTGAATGGGAATAACAGCACCTTTTTCATGAGGCTGTTGCAGGAATTTATAGGAGTGACATCTTCAAAGAGTTAATCATAGTGCCTAGAATATGCTAAATGACTACATGACTTGGTGACTATGATTACCTTCAACATTTTTTGTCTCTTCAAAACAACACCATACAGTAATGCAACAAAAAAGCATGGGCTTTGGGGTTGGAGAAACCAGGACCCCAAAAGAGAAAAAACTTAATGTTACAGTTGCATCATAGTGGGCAAGTCATTTAGCTTTTACTTTTTGTGGTCTCCTCTTCTATAAAATGGTGTAAAAGATACCAATCTCATATTGAGAAAATTCAAACAAAATATGTAAAATATCCAATATGATGCCTGGCCCATGATATATATTCATTTTTCTTCCCATTCATCAAGTCACTCAAAATTTTTTGTCAATCTTTTGTTCTCAGAATGTTTCTTATTTTTTTTACTCTATTCTGATTGTCCCGTCACCAAGTCAAGAAACATCTAAAATCCATGGGTAGATTACTGATATATGTTCCCTGCCTTCAGGCTCTCAGCTCCTTAGGTCATTGGTAATACTGCTGACAAATTATTCTTCCTAAAATTCTGACCAGATAACATTTGCCAATAAAATCTTTTCCAACAACTCAAACTCATCTTTTCCTTCTTAAAATTTTCTAGCAATTGTGGTAGATCATAAATTAGCATTTGACTTTACATTAGTTCAAAGTCTTCTTTGGTGTTTTCCCTCTTCCTTTTAGAAAGTATGCCACAAATCAGGGACTCTATTTCTTGCTATGGTGGGCCCACTCTAAAATGACCTCCAATGTTCCCTGCTTCCTGGGTATTACCTTCCCCTTGAATGTGGGCTGGACTTAGTGATTAACTTCTAACCACCAGGTATAACAAAAGTAATGAAATTTCACTTCTGAGATTAGTTTACAAAAACACTGTGACTTGTTTTTCTTTTGTCCTCTTGCTGTCTCTCCGAGCCCTCGCTATTGGGAAGCAGGCTGTCATGTTATGAGTATGGAGAGGCCCACATCACAAGGAACTGGTGTTTCTGGCCAACAGCCAGCTAGGACCTTGAGGCCTGCCAGTAGTCACATGAGGGAGCTTGGAAGTGGACCTTCTGAGCCCTGCCAACAGCTGTGAGTAAGCTTGGAAGCAGATCCTCTCCCAGTTGAGCATTTAGATGACCACAGCTCTCACTGACACCTTATTTGCAGCCTTGGGAGAGATCTTGAGTCAGAGACATCAGGTAAATTGACCAAAGATATTCTAACATACAAATATTTCTTGTTTTAAGTTGCTAAAATTTGGCAGTAATTTGTTATACAGCAGAAGAAGGGAGAGGTTGCCAAAACAAATACAGAAATAACAAGGAAGTGACTTTGGAAACAGGCAGTGAGTAAAGGCTAGAAGCATTCTGAAGAATGTATTAGAGCAAGTCTAAATTGCCTTGCACTGATTGTTAGCAGAAATTTGGAAGTGGGAGTCCTTGTTACATGGTGACAGAAAGCTTAGCAACATTATCACCTTCTCTAATGAGAAGTAGGAAATGTTCCTTGTGAACTGGGCGACCTAGCTAAATAGATTTTCCAATGAAGTGGTGAAGGTGCTGCCTCATTTCTTCTCACTGCTTATAGTAAAATGTGAAAGAAGAGAAATAAATGGAGAGTACTGTTAAACAGAAAGGAACCACCAAGACTTGATGGTTTTTGAAAGTCTTAAAATTAAGTCTAAAATTAAGAAATGGCTTCTAAACAAAGTTCAAATCTAGGGTACTACCAGGAGAACATGGCCTACAAATGAAGCATAGAGTGTAACCATAAAATCTTGTTAAGAATTCTGAGCTTAGAGGAAACCAAAATTTTTTATAGTGGGTGGTAAGTGAGTCTGTCACTGCCCTAAAGGGAGATGCTATCTATTCTCCAACGCTGTTCACTATACAAATATCATTGAAAAGTCAATCTGAAACCAAGGCCATAGGTGCTGCTGATCACAAGACATGCAGAGAAGTAGGAAACCCATGGAGGAGTTGTCTCACAATATCCACCATCATTTCTCCACTGCCTTGCTTGTGGTGAATTTTCCCAAGGCCATAACACTCCCCTGGCCACACTGATCAATGTGGCTAGGAGTGGCTAGGACTAGATTCATTCCATCTACCTCATAGCATATAACTAAGACTACTATCAACAGGACTCCAAGCAGCAAAATGAATCCAACTTACAGTGTTAAAATAAACTATATTTCCAAGGCTCCCAGATGCACTGGTTAAACAAATCCCATACACCATCACGATATAGCTTAGAAACTAAGTGGCTTTCTCCTTAAGCTTCTGTATTGACCTTTCCACTTGGCCTAAGGTACAGCAGGATGTATCAGTAATTGCATAGACTTGGCCTTGGCACACAAGCAGGAAATCTAGGGTTTAGAACAATTCTATCATCCGGAACAAACTTGGATAGAGAGTTGAGGCTGACCTAAATGCCTTCCAGGACTGAGGTGGTGACGTTGAACATACCACCTAACATCAGAAATAAATTTTGTACCATATACCTAATTAAATTACTTCAATCATAAGGATAATTGCTTGTAGGATTCATATAAATAATAAGTCATCTGAAGACTACATGATCTAATGGTGGGCTTTCTTTAAATACATAAAAATCTCTTTTTAAAAAAAGATTGTGTCTTTAAAATATTCTTAATGAAAAGATCTTCCTTTAAATACATTTAAATACTTAAGGTACAGTTACCTAAGTAGCTCATGGAATTTGATCAGTTGCCAGAATTTGTTTTCATAGTTTGTCATCCCAAACTTTAATATATCAATCCATAATCTTCCAAGTGACAGACCAAACAGGTCATTAGCAATTGTCCAAGGGTCAGTAAAATAACAAGGTTCATCAAGGGGAGTATTGGCCAGAGGTGTAAGTATGGCCTTGAGTTTTGCCTATTGAGCAAAGTGACCATGTCCATATACAGACCACTAGTCTGTATAACTAGTGCTGAGGCTGCAGAGCCTAGTAGACAGCATTGGACAACTTAGCTGAACCATCAATGAACCAATCCCAGGCACTTAAGGGAACCCTGTGGATTGAAGGTACACTGAGCCAGAGTCCCTGCTTCAGAAGATAGAGTAGCAGACAAATATTCCCCTAAAGAAAAAGTTACCACTTGTGAATGTAAATCTAAGGTACTGTTAGGCCTGGCTCACGGCTTTATTTAATCTGTCATTTCCATTTGGCAGTGTTCACTGAGCCCTTCCAATGTTGTTGGTCATGAGTTCAAGTTGACCCATTTCAAACTGAGAATCACAAGGCCTCCATGGGCCAGACATTCAGTTTCAGTAAGAGCTTAGTAACAGATTAATAGCTGCTTTTTAAAAAGAGATATGTCCAGTGGCTGATCAGGCATACAGTATTGCTATGTTGGGAAATAATGGCTTGAGTATTCTGGCAGCTTCTAAGTATCTAAATAAACTGTAAGTTCCCTTTCTCCTCCTGAGATTCTATGCCATTTCTACTGGCCCACCTAAGAGAAAATAGGGAGAGTGGTCTACATGTTCTAATTACCACTCTATGTGTGACAATCTCTGAATGGGAGAACTGCCATTGACACTAATGGAACAAAGAAGTCAAGGCATGTAACACACCGATTTCATTACACATTTAGCAGTGGAAGCCACAACACTGTTACACTGTATCTGCCCAAAGGGTTCCATCCACAAGGTTATTTTAGCTTCCCTTCCCACTGTGAATCCTGTAACATCAGTTGAATTTGAGCATCTATCTCACCATGGGGCCAGGTGAGGTGGTGAATTGTGAGCCAGTATCCACAGTGCCATAAAATTTAAGGGCCTCTCTTCCCCCAAAGTTTCCCGGTATACTCTAGGGATTCATATAGCATTTGTTCTCCCTGGAGGGCAAAGAGATTTCAGCCCCATCCTTAGCCATCTTCTCAAAGCTGCTGAGGTCAGGGTAGGGGGAGGAGGCACCAAGAGACACGGAGGTAGACAGCAGCTCTGTGCTTGTCACACAGCAATTTAGTTTTGAGCAATGTAGCTGATACTCGTGTTTTAATCTAACTTCCAATGTTTACAGTCCACCTAAAACATTATATAGGGTGGATAACAATGACTGACACCATTTGGTTAGCTTTGGGGAATCTTTGACTCAGCAATTACAACCCTGACTTCCACAGTAGGAACTCTTATGGAGTTCACCCTAACCTGCGGCATTTGCTGCTCTGTTATCATGATAACATGTCTTTAAATCTGTTTTTTTTTTAATTTTGTTATTGATACATAATATTTGTACATATTCATGGGGGAAACATGGTTTTAACATAAAGGATAGGAGAATGTTCCAAGATGATAAGGCTAACCACAAGAATTTATCTGATGTACTTGGGACTGTTTTGGGACAGCTTCTTATTCTCCGTGAATTACCATCAACAACATTAAAGCTCAGTCCAAGACAGGTAGGGCCCAAATCCTCTTCTAGGTTGTCCCACAGGAGTTGGTCTTTCTCTATTCCCTGACAGGGCCACTATTCCCTTATAGCAGCCAGGAGCCACTGCAAAGAACATTGCGAGAACTTTCATTGTCAGAACGAATCGAAAGTTGGCCTGACAGATATGAGAGACTGCAAGAGGGATTGAGTAAAAAAGCAGCCCAACTGTTGCTATTCTTCCTTAACTAGCATCACACACACAGCCTCATCCTCTCCTCAGTGAACCAGCCAAAGTTCTAAAGGATTTACGAGGCTTCTGATTACAGTGACTGACACTCCTTCCTTTCATGTTCAGTGCAGGTGTGGGCACAGAGCTGTCCTCTAACCCAGGATGTCTTCATACTAGTTTAAACAGACTATGGTTGTCCCACCTTATCCATGAGAGATGCATTCCAACACCCCCAAGTGGATGCCCGAAACCATGGCTAGTACTGAACTGGATATGCACTATTTTTTTCCTATACATACTTCCCTACAATGAAGTTTAATTTATAAATTAAGCATAGTAAGATATTAACAATAATAAAATAGAACAATTACAACATACTGTAAGAAGTCACGTGAACATGACTTGCACTCTCTCTCTCAAGATACCTTATTGCCCTGTTCTGTGGGTAACTGAAACCCCAGACAGTGAAACCACATATAAGGGGGTACTACTGTACTATCATTTTGTACTGGTTCCTAAAGAGTAATGAGAAGAAGGCCAGATGACTTTGACACATGTAGACTATCAGGAGAGGAGCCCAGAGATTAGGTAACCTGAATCTTTTATGACAGGCAGTAAGTACTACTGCCCTTTGCTAGAAAGGAAAAAACTGTATTTTCTAAGGCTGTTCACTACACAAACATTTAGGCAGTCTAGGACAAAGGACAGTTAGTGCCTCAGAAATGTGAGAGATTTGTAGAGAATTCTCAATAATTATTTAATGGAAAAAAAATGTCTAGAAACTCAGCTGATTTTAGAAGATCTAAACACTATTATTCAATTTACCTTTTCAGAGACTTTCTGGTCATTATTGCTTTCTATATATTCCGTTCTGGAGGTAATCTAGTCTTTTTATTTCTTGAACACCGTATATATTACCCCATCTACTTGTGCTATAGAAAACAAACAAAAACAATAAAAAAAAAAAAGTCCTTGCAAATAAAAATTGAAAGCCAGGAACTTCCAAATTCGTGGTTTTATATGCCCTTAATTGTGATGATTCTCTTACACTATGGTTATTGGACCTTTTGACAGGTTGCCTTGAAAAGGATTTAAATTTTTTATTGTATATTTTTATTATTTCCACAGCAAAATAGCAAGCTTCCTGCAAGTATAAGATATATTTTTCCATGACTCAATATTCTTAATTCAATTCCACTTAATAAATGTTACCTACTTACAAAGAGATAAATGCTATTGTCTTTAAGTCCCTGATAAATATATTCTATAAGAGGAGGGAACCAATGATTTCTCTTTTTCCCACTGAGATGGGAAAAAGACCAAAGCAGACCTCTATAATTCAAATGTCACACTGCAATTTCAAACTGGCAGTCTTCCTTGAGTTTCATTTTACTTGCCAAGAAGACAATGAAGCACTTATTCTGATGCCAGTAGAACTGTGGGAAGAGACTAAGATTTGTATTTCCCTAAATTTTTAATCTGTAGAAAAGGACAACTATGGTGACAGAAGGGGCATGTGTTATTATTTTACTAAATCTATAATTATACAACTAATTGAATCTTGAAAAATATGGTATGTTCATATAAAAACTGACTCATATAATTACAAAAATGCTATCAGATGATCAAATACAACCAGAAATTATAGTTACAGAATTTAAAGTATAAAAAAGTAAACCCAACAAAAATGTCATTGGTGGTATTCCATGGATTATCTATAGATTAATGAAAAGATATATAATCTCAATCTTACAATCTCTTTCCAGGGGATATAAGTCTAATCCTTTCCTCACATGGCTATCTCGTGATTTGCGGCAAAAATTCTTTCTTGCAGAGTGTCTGCAATGCGAGGACTCAAAGATCTTTATTTCAGTGTTCCTGGCATCCTTAAACTGGACAACTCCAGCTCTGACTGCATCTAACCCCTTCCTACAAATTTCCACAGGCTAGGCCCCCTACAATATACATTCTGATTCAGTAGTTCTGAGGCTAGCTGGAGAAATCCATGTTTTTAAAGAAGTATCATGAGATTTTCACATTGAGGCAAGTTGGAGGCACAGAGTTTTAAAGCCATTTTATAAATCCTCAGAGAGCAGGAGCTATGTCATAGTGATTTTATATCCATATTATTGCTAAATATAAGATATTGTACATGGCAGATTTTAAATTTTATTAAATACTGAGTTGACATAAAGACTACTTATTAAATAAAAAACATAATGAATAAGAACCATCAATAAACAACTTAGTTCAAGGAAAGGAAGAGTCCCACAACATTTTAATTGCAGTCCTATGTGTGTGCCTCTTTGATTCCATTTCAGTCGCTTACTTTTCTGAAGTAATTCTGCTATACTTTACCATTCTTAGGGCTTTTTAAAAATAGTTTTATTCTATTTTTATATAACCAAACAATGTATCATTTATTTTTCAGGATTTTATACTTTATATAAATGGAATCCTATTATATGTATTCTTCTATGCCTTTCTGCTTTTAAATGTTTACTCCTGAGATTCCACCAGTTGTTGTAGGTTGTTGAAACCACTTCTGTATATTATTTCAGTGTATAAATATACCAAAATATATTTACTCATTCTCTTGCTGATAGAGATGTTAGATGTGTTCAATTTTTTCTACTACAAGAACAATATTATACATGTCTTATGGGTCATGTATATAAGAGTTTTACTAGAGTGTTTAGCAAGAAATAGAATTGTTGAGTCAATGTTATTAGACACTGCCAAATTGTCTTTCAAAGTGGTTGAGTTATTTTCCTCTGTGCAGAGGATAAGGGTTCCCCTTACTCCATATCCTCACTGAAACTTAAAACCTTAGATTTAAATCAATTCAGTAGGTTTGAAGTGGTATTTCATTTTGGCATTTAATTTTCACTTCCTGGTTACTAATGTGGTGGGCATCATCTGCCCCCAAGGTTTTCCTCTTCTGTGACTTGCCTGTTCAAACTAAGGGCCCATGTGTAGTCATTTCTATTGGCTCATAAAAATACTTTTTATATACAGTCATGCGCCACATAATGATGTTTCGGTCAACAATGAAGCTTATAAAAAATGGCAGTCCCATAAGTATAATGGAACTGAAAAATTTCTATCACCTAGTGACATTGTAGTGGTCAAAACATTGTAATTCAACGCATTACTCACATGTTTGTGGTCATGCTGGTATAAACAAACATAATGTGCTGCCAGTTGTATAAAGGTATAGCATGTACAATTATGCACAGTACATAATACTAGATGATGATAAAAAACAACTATGTTACTGGTTTATGAATTTACTATAGGATATTTTTATCCTAATACTCTTTATACTTATTTTTTTTTTTAAAGTTAACTGTAACAGCCTCAAGCACGTCCTTCAGGACGTATTCCTGAAGAAGGCATTGTTATCATAGGAGGTGACAGCTCCATGCGTGTTATTGCCCTCAAAGACCTTCCAGTGGGACAGTTGTGGAGGCGGAAGACAGTGATATTAATGATTTTAACCCTGTATAGGCCAAGGCTGCTGTGTATATGCCTTACTTTTTAGCAAAAGAGTTTAAATAGTAAAAAGATAAAAATTAAAAAAATTTAAAAACAGAAAAAAGTTTATAGAATAAGGATAGAAAGAAAATATTTTTGTACAACTGTACAATGTGTTTGTGTTTTAAGCTAAGTGCTATTACAAGAGTCAAAAGCTATAAAAATTAAAGTTTATAAAATAAAAAATTTTGAGTCTGTGAACAAGCTGTTAGAAAGATTTTATATTTCTTTTATTCTTTAGGCTCCTCTAATCACCCTAAGCCAGTATAACTTTTACACACATCTGACCTCCATTTTTAAGCTCTGCTATCTCTATTATTGACAACTAAAGATAATAAGGATTATTTTGGTATTTAAAGTATAATGCCTTTTTAGACATTTTGGTATGTCTACCACATAAGTCATGCAAATAAACATTGCCATATATTTGCATTTATATTATTAAATGCATATATTTAAAGATATTTAAAGATATATGCATTTAGTGTTTTGAAAAATCAAAAACTTTGTATCAAAAGATTCTTTTCTAAAAAAAACCCTAAATTTAAAGGCAATAAAAATCACTATGTACATTGTATTATGTAAACATCCTATAGCCTTCCTGTTGGATATGATTATTTTTTCTCTTTAATTTCAATCACAAAATATTTACAGTGTTAGGGGTTAAAAAACATCCATGGCTAAATATTAAGAAATGAGTAAAAATTGCAGAAACTATACCTAAAAATATGTGCTATGTTTCTCAATTAAATATTTTTTCAAGTGATTATTTTTTAAACTATTATTTAACACACAAAACACACTGTTCTCGAGAAGCTCTTCAGATATAGAGATTGTTAATAAGATGCATAGAATATTTAATTTCACATATGAAGCAGGAAAGTACAAACAAGCATTATTTTCTACCAAAAACAAACCTTAAGGAAATAGTTGTTATTGTTATTGCAGTTGCCAGACACTCCTTGCAATTCAGCCACAGTGCTCTAAAATGGTTGACAAAAAAAATTAAAGAAGGCTTTTCCCCCCACTAAAGAGAGCAGCCTAATAATAAGGCATAGGATAAAACACTGAAATCCTGGTGCTGGTTGTAACACACACTGGCGAGTACTAAGAGAATACTGCTACACCTCGTAAAAATGCTTTTACTCTTAGTTTCTCAATAGTATAGACATAGTATAAAGGCAATTTACATTATTAAATTCACATTATTAAAAGGCCATCCATAATAATTGCAATCTCTTTTTCACACACACAAGCTATTTCCAACCAGGAACAGCAAATAGTTTGAGCCAAATTTAATGTTACCTCTTTAATGCTTGACACATAAAAATTATATCCTTGTAAACTTTTTAATACTTACGCAAACCATAGCTTCCATTATATTTTTGCCTCTAATTATTACATGTTTATGCAAGCAATAAAAATCCATATCCATGTAGGTAGCTGCTATAAATTGTATTTAATACTTATAAAAGTTCTATAAAGTAATGTTGCTATAATGTTGTTATAATGATATTAATTTCCAGTAATGAAAACAAATTATGAAAGAAAGATATCTTAAGAGAGAAGGGGCTTCAGTTTCTAGAGTAACAATTAATCTTGTTATGAACAAATGTCTAAAGAGACTTTGAAATGCTATCTATACTCTAAGACTTTCACAATACAATGAATATTATGTCTTAAAAGGATTTTTAAGGAAGCCAAATAATCATAATTTTAAAAATGCGTATAAAATAGATCATGACCATATCTATTTTATTTGTATTTCCAGTCTGAACTTACATTTCAAATTGCATAATGCTATTTGATAGAAAGATACTCACAATTCATATATATACTACACAAAATAATACCAGAATTATATCATCATACTACTAAAAGGCTAAACATTGATAGTAGTGGAGTATGACAAAAGAGTAAATATTATTAAAAATTAAATTCTAGTTGAAAAATTTACCATACCCCTAGATTTTGTGAGATAATACTGACTATCTCAGAAGCTTACTGAAATCCTCCATGGTTACCTTTCAGATTGTTGAAAAAGAGAAAGAAAAACAAAAACAAATGAATAATAATTCTATTAAATCCAGAAATGCAATCACTAATCACAGATATATTCATATATACATTTAAAATTTTTCAGTTGTTCAGATTTTCATCTCTTCCTTCTTTATAGGATCTTCCTTTTTAGCTTATAGGCAGAGCCACTAAATTTTTTTTAAAAATAACAACATTTAACAGAGAGTGAGCAGAAACAGGAAATGTGTATTAAAATGGAAATGGCTGTTTGCTTATTTTAAAGTCTTCTAGTTTGAATATTTGAAGAAAAACCAGAAAAAGCAGAAATTTAAATAGAGTTTTAAAATTATATATATAGTTCAAATTTTATTATGGTACCCCTTACAGTATCCTAAAGCATTTAAAAATATATATGTAAGCATAAGCAATACATGGTAAAATGTTTTTTTCTCAATATAGTTCTTAGATAACTGCTATACTTTTATAATTTCAGGATATATTTCTCACACTGCAATATTTTCCATGTAGCCAATTCAAGAAAGCAACTCCCCTTTAGCTCAATGTGACACGTTCCAAGTTACAGTCAACCTTGGGTTATTTGATCAAAAACAGAAGCTATCTATCCTGCAGCAGTCAATGCTGATCTAAGGGCTGGCTCTGGAAATCAGTTGGATGAACTTAGTTGTTCTGTATCTAATTAGAGGTTTTCCTGGCTGGTCCAAGGAATGTTACAGGGGATATTGTCAAATAAAAATGATTCTAACTTTAAAATCACAAGATGATTCTATAAATTATAAAGAAAGGAAATCAAGTGACCGATTAACACACATCCACAGCCTGATCTAACAAGGATATATAAATCAATAAATTGTTCAATTACATATGAATTTAACTCATTCAAGGACCAATTATCTATTGGATATCCAATACTGGTTTTTCTCATTTCCTTTATGCCTCTTGGACATTTACTTTTCATTAACAAAGAGTGAGTATAAATAGAAAATAGGGAGATAACACTCAAATCAATCAATTTAATAATATTTGCTAGCATTAGTAAAAAAAAGAATTTGAATTAAGTGATAATTTGATATCTTAACATTGGAACACCTTTTCATTATTTGACAGTTTTTATCTCTGTTAATCACAGAAAATTAACAGTTGGTTTTACCTGGGCATGTTTTGGTGAGACAGTATGTAAAATATAAGAAAAGGAGAAAAGACAAGTCAGAGAGCAGGATGGGAGAGAGATACAAAGGAGAAGGCTCCTTGACTTTTTCAATAAACTGAGGGTTACTTGGACTAACATAGTAGCAAGCACCTGGTTTATATTTGTACAACTTGAAAAAAGAAGAAAAAGTTTAACTTAAAGCTAAAATCTAATTTTTTGGTAAAATATTTGTGTACTCAATTATTCTCCTCTTTAAACCTTATAAAGATGACTCTTCTTAAGGACTGCTGCCTAGAGTAAAAAAATTCTCCAAGGAATTGATTTCCCTATTACTAGAAATATAGAGTAAAGAGTCATAGAACCTAAGTATTATAAGAATCTCCATCACCCAAAAGAGGAATCCTCTTGACATATTTTGTTACCCAGTTATTCTGTGTGTGCCTGAATACAGACAGACCTAGCAGGAGTTATTTCGGCCACTGCATTAAAAAACAGCACAGTGTGTTGCAGAGTCCAGGCTTTGAAGCTACCAAGACTCTATTCCAATTCTAACTCTGCCAACTAGTAGCTGTACCACTAGCAAAAAACCCTCAGTTGATGTACTTCTAGGGGGAAAAAAAGAGAAAATCTCTTCAAGTTGTTTTAAAGATTAAATGAGATTGCATAGGAAAGGCACCTTGCAAAATGCCTGGCCTTGAATATTTACTAATGCCCCTTAGTCCTAAAAACATCTGCTCAAGTGACAATGAACTCTGATTTCTTTGCAAAAACAGAAAAACTCATAAGCAATCTTCCACTTGGTATAGGATATGTTCCTTGCTATACGAAATGTTGAGTAACAAATATTCTTTTCCTATTTACTCAAATCATCCAATTAAAGGAAATCTTATATCAACTTTTGGGGATGAAAGTGATCAACTCCTCAAAATAACTGGAGGAAGTATGTGGTATGTGATCTAAAAATTTGACTTGGGGTGACTTAAAGATCTGACTGTTTTATTTTCCCCCTTTCCTTGTTAGACTTAATGTCTTATTTCATACTCACAGAATGTTAGAAGCTAAAAGGAATTTAGACAACTAGCCCAATCCCTAAACTTTAAAGCCAGAGACACTGAGGCACAGAGACTAGCACATTGTCTGCTACACTAGAAAAAAAATTTTTTTCTTGGGGCCAGTGTTTTATTAAGAAAATAAAATAAAAACTTTGAAAACAACATAGTCCTTTCTAATTTAATAAAAAAAATTGTTATTGTTTTCTGTGGTTTTGCCTAGGGGGCCACCTGTCATGCAACATGGATTCTACAGCACAGCAGCGTGAGTCACCTGTGCACCATGCAGCTCCCAAGCTAAAGAGACATGTGAGTTACATATGCTTCACAGGCCCTGTGCTCAAAACTAGCAGGAGTTAAATATAACTCACATGGCAGTTAATGTGCTAGAAAGCTTGGCCTCCTCCCCTTCCACCACTTGATGTCACCGTACACCCCTGAACCTCAGGTCTGAACTCTTTCTGGCAGTGAAGAGGTAAAAACCAAACCTGCAGAGGATGATTCTACAATCCTACAATAGGCTTGCAGCCAAAGCAAATAAATGTCTCTGATAAAACACAAAATACTAAGGCAGAGAATTAAAAACTAGGTAAGATGCAAGTTCAAATATTTGGAGAAATTGCTTTTTTACTTTGAAAATCCAAGATAATATATTTTCATATATAGCATCTCAGTATAATGAAAAAATACCTGCCATTTCAAATTGACTCTGCAAATGAAAAACTAAATCAAATAAATTGAATTCTAAGAGACTAATTTATTCATGTAAAGGCTTTCTAATGTATTATTCTCTGATCAAAAGTTAACTGATATACCACTTCTAATTTTCTACTGCAGTAAATGGGGAATATATCCTTATTATACTGCATACCCATGAAAACTTAATATACATTTGGATTAAAACATCACAGCTTAGAATACATGGAAAATATGTGAATGTCCATTTATTAATCTTCTTTAAGTCCTAGCTAGAAACCAAAAACAGTTCTGAAAAAAAATATATTCAGATGAGTAGGGGTTGAACACATGAAGTTTCACTGTGCTTTCATCAGCTGGTATAAAGAAGAGTATTTGTTTTATCTGAATATTTACTAGTTTATGGAGTATGAAATACTACAACTAAATTGTTGATGGATCTTTTGACATGCCAATATGAAACATACGCATGTTTAAACGTGTTTATAATAAAGCATGTTGTCTCATTATATCAATGTACATTTGGCAATGACATTAGAAATAGACCAGCATCTGTATTACATTACAACACACAGGGTTCCGGAGAGCTGTTTTCACTTGGGGGTTAGCTTCTATTCATTTACTTGATCTTCCACAGAGAGCAGGATGTAAAATTATTCCAATATGTATCTACTCTATGGAACATGTGCTAGTGGAAAAGCTTTGTTCTGCATTATGTTAGCACAAATCATAGTGAACAGATCCAAAGAATTTTTTCTTCCTGGGGGGAAAAAAAAACCTCTGGAAACACTCAGCAATCTTTAGTACTTTTCTGTTTACGTTTGTGCACGTATGGGTGTGTTTTTTCATTTAAAATGTTTACTCATTTTTTTTGAAAAAGCATCACATACTTATTGTAGAACATTTGGAAAAGATTGAAAAACTATAAAGCAGAAAGAGAAAATCACCTAATCCCAACAATGAAGATAGCCGCTATTCACATTTTGGGATTTTTATCTTTTTTTGTTTCTACAAATGTCTTTATGATCGTGTGGTAATAGATAAGACTTGTTCCCAGTCTTCTTACTGCACAGAGGATACCATGACTTGATCTGTAAGTTAATATCAGATGCAAGTAGTATTTCTTTTCTGTGAGGTTGAATACTTTATTTCAATGGAGACATAGCTTACTTAAGAAACTGCAGAAAACCTGTCACACTGGTAAGTGGTAGAGAGAGAGTTTCATAAAGCAGGAAACGTAGGAAAAAGAACATCTGCAAGCTCCACTGACCTCATCGTCATCGGCGTCATACTGGGTGTACTGACGGTCCATCATCTCTCTCTGGCGACGCTCCTGTTCCAGAGTCTGGCTGATCAACTGGGCGACCTCGCTCATGTGTCCTGGCTTCTCTCGCCCCATAACGAAGCTGTGGAAAGGTTAACGGGGATTAATAAAGTTAAGACTTACTAGCAAAAAGGAGTGCTAAGAAAAGTAACCAGGTTTGATATCTCAGCAGGGTTCGTCGAGCCTCAAAAAAGTAGCATCACCTATGGACTTCACATGATGTGCCTGGGTGGGAGAAAAGGTTAGCTGAGCAATTAAAGTGATTGTCGTGGACAAAGCTCGTGAAGGAAAAGAAATGGACAGAAAGTAAAAGATCATTAAAAAATTATCACTTTGAGAGAAGACATAACAGATGTAATCCATTCTGCAGTACTTTACACTGTTTTGATGCCTTATAAAATGGGAACAAATTCATGATGTCCTGTACCACTGAACTTAAGAAACATTTCCATAATAATATCTTCTTTATAATGTAAAAACTGCTTAAAAACCATTTTGAGGTACAGCATAATAAAGTTAAATATATAACTTTGGAGATAAAGAAGGAGAAACAGGTAGAATCTTTTATTTTGTTTTTAAAATGAAAATCTAACAAGAGGTGGTGAATTCATTCACTTCTTCTTTTGGGAAAAAGGGTAATACGAGAAAGGGTGTGGTTCAAGAAATAAAGAGAAAACAGGAAATATCCATTGATATTAATTCCTGTAAGAAAGCAAGCCTAAAAGAATCCAAGACATTTCCTTATTGCAAGCTATAGTCAGGTATGATACATCTTTGACAACAGAATGGGTTTTGCTCTACCAATTAATATTTGCTTTTAAATATCTTTCGCACTAATATGTGGCTCTGTTTTTCTAAAAAAACAAATAATGTGTCTGTCTCCAGGATGTAGTTTTAAGCATCACTTAACATTATTATTTCGAATGTGACTCTTCATTTAATCTTGTTTCTACACTTAATTGATACTTTCCTCTGATTACAATGTTGCACTAATCAATTTTAAATGAAATATACCACCATTTTCTGCACAAATACACTGAAGATCAAAATTTTTATACTTATATGTAAGTATTTCTCTTTTAAGAAATACTTTTAGGCCGGGCGCTGTGGCTCACGCCTGTAATCCTAGCTCTTGGGAGGCCGAGGCGGGCGGATTGCTCAAGGTCAGGAGTTCAAAACCAGCCTGAGCAAGAGCGAGACCCTGTCTCTACTATAAATAGAAAGAAATTAATTGGCCAACTGATATATATACAAAAAAATTTAGCCGGGCATAGTGGCGCATGCCTGTAGTCCCAGCTACTCAGGAGGCTGAGGCAGAAGGATCACTCGAGCCCAGGAGTTTGAGGTTGCTGTGAGCTAGGCTGACGCCACGGCACTCACTCTAGCCTGGACAACAAAGCGAGACTCTGTCTCAAAAAAAAAAAAAAAAAAAGAAATACTTTCATATAGTTTCAAACATGACTTAACTTTGAAATTATGCTTGGGTGTTCATTTATCTTTTAAGTTATCTTCCTTTGGGAATCAATCATAAATAAAATTTAAAAATGCCATCATTTTTCATCTTTATTCAGGTATAATTTACACACAATGAAATACATCTATTTTAAATGTACACTTCAATAACTGTGACAAATATATAAACCTGTAATCACATCAGTGAAGATATAGAACATTTTCATCAACCCAAAATATTTCCTAGTATTCCTTTCCAGTGAATCATCTTCACCCTGGGCCTATATTAGTTTTTTATAGAGTTTCATATAAATGGAATCGTAGGGTGTTTAGTTTCACTGGCTCAACAGTGTTTTGGAGATTTATCCATGTTGTTACAAGTATCAGTAATTCATTCCTTTTTATCACTAAATAGTATTTCCTTGTATTGGTTATAACGCATTTGGTTTATCTATTCTTCTATTGATAGGTATTTGGGTTGAATTTTGGATATTATGAATAAAGTTACCATAAACATTTGTGTGCAAGTTTTTGTTTGGAACATATGTTTTCATTGCCCTCAGACAAATAACTAACAGTGAAATTGATGATAAATGTAAATGGTAATGTACATTTGATAAATGTAAATTATGGTTTACATTATGGTAAATGTAAATTTAAATGTGGTAAATGGTAAATGTAAATTTAACTTTCAAAGAAATTGCCAAATTATATTTCAAAATCTTATTTTATATTCCTACAAGCAATGCACAAGAGTTGCAGCTGTTTTGCATCCTCACCAACAGCACTTAGTATTGCCTTTTTTTTTTTGAGACAAGGTATCACTCTGTTGGCCAGGCTGGAGTGCAATGGTGTCATTAGAGCTCACTGTCACCTCAAACTCCTGGACTCAAGCTATCTTCTCCTGGCTTAGCCTCCTGAGTAACTAAGACTACAGGCACATGCCACCAACCCAGGCTAATTTTTAAAATTTTTTGTACAGATGGGATCTCACAGTGTTGCCCAGGCTGGTTTTGAACTTCTGGGTTCAAGTGATCTTCCCACCTCAGCTTCCCAAAGTGCTGGGATTAGAGGTGTGAGCCACTGTGCCTGGCCAGAATTTTTCTATATAAAATATCACATCCACTATGAAGAGAGACATATTTTTATTTCTTCCTTTTCTATCTGTCTATTATTTGTTTGTTTATCTATTTATTTATTGCCTTATTGCACTCCCTGAGACCTCCAACATATGTTAAAAACAAGGCGTAAGAGCAGCTTTGCTCACTACCATGCTAGAATATGAGTTCTGAATTGCTTAGAGATAGTGTTTTCGTTTGGAGATACTGTGATTTCTATGGTTGCAGATACATAAAGTCTTTAATGTGCTAACCTGATCTAGACATATAATGACTACTTTGAATTCAGTACATCTTCAGTAAATACGTACATGTCAGAAATTATGTCTAGTAATACAAATGTAAAGCAATTCAGAAACTTTATTCCAAAATGGTCGTTTTTAGAAAAGCCTAAATTGACTTTTTATCTTTCTTTAAATGTATCATAGAGTAGGGGGTGAGGGAGTATCACTTACCTATTATAAAGTTGACAGGAGATTAAAGGAGGCAGCTAATGTACAAAATGCATATTAATCAAAAACAGTAGCTAAGCTTGAAGTAAAAGGTAAATTAGAATTCAGACTCATTAAGCCATAAATTCTCTAAACTCATTTGAGTATTACATTGTCAGATCTTTTAGTTTAATAGTTTTTCCTAAAAATGAAGATGAAGAAGTTCATTTTTTATGAAAGACAAGTGTTTAAAGTTATTCAGAATACAATTCAGAAAGAGAAACATGAAATTTGGAAATTATCCACTTGCCAAAGATTTGAAACTAGTGCTGCTAATTGCAGAGATGAATAAAGGTGTCTTAAGAAAGAGCTTGTGAGAGATTTTTAAACAGAAAATTATTTTAAAAGCCCAAATTATAACAGAATAGAATATATGATAAATTATATAATCATATATTATAATAAATCAAAACTCTTATATGTAAATTTCTTATTATTCTCAATAAAACAAATCCCTAATTCCAAACCAGATTTGTGATGCTAAAACCAAGAGGGATGAATGTATGTATAATCAAAGTTTCAGAGGAAATAAGAATTGTTCCATAAGAAACTAGCATTTTAAATCATGAAAGCACAGCTGCTCAAATCACAGCTCGGCTTTCTCAGTTTGCCCCTACAATTTAACATAATCCGCTACTTGCCCAATATTGGTTTGTATTCAAAATCACTTTGAATGTGATTCTGAATCTGATGAAATGGAAATGATTTGCAATTGCATATAA
The DNA here is from genome assembly GCF_040939455.1 of Microcebus murinus. NCBI lineage: Eukaryota > Metazoa > Chordata > Mammalia > Primates > Cheirogaleidae > Microcebus > Microcebus murinus. Next base: position 44,467,801 of record NC_134112.1, read on the forward strand.
GACAGACAATTCATCTCATGAAATACACTCACTTTTTTTTAAAAGTGTCAGTGTTAAAGTATACATATTTCTCCATTCAAGCAGTTGTTCTGAGTAGTGTTATAGCATCCAGCTACCCACATCTTTAAAGCTTTGTAATCCAGTAAATTGATAGCACAGATTTGCAATAATAGAATGTCATCCTAGGAAGTATGGCCCATAGGGAAAGCACACAGAAGTGAAACCAAACCACTCTCTCCACCTCATTTTCCTCATGTGAAAATCAGTATCTAACTCCACGTCTGAAGGAGTGATAAAAGAATAAAATGTGCTACATACAGGAAAAGACTTGAATGCACTATTGCTATTATGATAAACTGATAAAAGCTTCCATTCTGAAAAGTTTATAACATTCAAATTACCTTTCTATATATTCTTAAGTTTGGTCGATTTTTAATGTCTTTATAAATATGTCTCATAAGATTATATAAATAATCTATCATATACAGAATTCAGCAGAAAATGTAAAATTTCAAGTAAGGTTATTATTTCAATTATGAATTCAGAGAATAGATATGAATTATGAAATCAGAGTATAGACAGTGCAACTTAGGGGTTAAAAAGGTCTGTAAAAAGGAAAAATGGCTTTGATAGGACAAATCCACCAAACTATAAATACTACTTACTGGTTCTGTGACCTTGGATGCATTAATATTTCAAAGCCTTAATTCTGATATTTATAAAATAAGTATAATAGCTATAATAAATAAATATTATACAATCCAAATCTTGTCACTTTCTAGATCTTTGCTTCAATAGAGCATGGTGTGATCTTTTTATTTTCTAGCTATAAATAATAAGGTAACAGAAAGCAAACTCTAATGCATATCTAAATTAAAAATTGAGTATTTTCTAAGGTTATGATTGTCAAATAATATAATACTAAAACTAAAATCTATAATTAGGATTTATGTTTTTACCACGGATTTTTTCTAGCATTAAAAAATCATCTTGTACAAAATTATAGCTAGTTACAGGGAATAAGTACTAATGTTCAATACCTCTGTGGAATGACTATAGTTAACAATAATATATAGTTTCAAATAGCCAGAAGGAGGATATTGAATGTTCCCAACACAAAGAAATGGTTAATGTTTGAGCTGATATATACAGCAATTGCCCTGATTTGATTACTATACATTACATGTATCAAAATACCACTATGTACTCCATGTATATGTACAATTATATGTCTATTAAAAATAAAACTAAAAAATCATCTTGTTTTAATGTGAATTATTTCACTAATGACTTCCCACTCTCCTCCTCATGCCGATATAAAATAAGCAAAGGCAGATAATCAGTTATTCCTTTCTTTTTCATTTAGTATCGGACCAAGTAATGGCTACATACTGTCCTTTGGAGTTTAGATGTCTATGGTATGGGATTTAATTCATTAGTTTGTCAAATTCAAAGACTAAACAATTATTAAACCATATACAATTTGCTAAATTGAAATCATAAAGAGTCTGTATGTTCTGTGTGAATAATGTGAGAGATGGCAAAAAATAATTTTTTAATGTCTTATTTTTCAGACATAATTTGTTCTAATAAAATGATGTACTAGTAAAAAAATCACAATTAAATAATGATGAAATTTTAAAATTCTCAATGTGGAATTAAGCTAGTGTAAAAGTGGAAAAGCTGTACCAGGATATATTTATTACTTTTTATATAATCAATTATTTCATTCAAATATCCTTTAAACAAATATCTATTATTTGTACACCACAATCTAAGTGATACATTTTTAAAAAACAAACAAAAAAATAGATGCACACAACTTATACTTGAATAGCTGTGACATCCTTGTGAGCTATGGGTCACAAGATCACACAGTGCTTTTAAAAAACATTTACAAAATCACTTTTACAAACTCTTTAAGGTTTTTGTAAAAAGTGTCTCACTTTTTTTGGTTTGATCATATTATATCACCTTTCTCTGAGCTTGATAGCCTTTTAATATTTAACTTAATTCTACTGAACAAGTGGCAGTAAATGTATCTTCAGTCACTTACACTAAAGTTTGCTAATAGTAGTTAGAGGTTAAAATGCTTAAACAACCTACTTTTATCAAATAAAATACAGAACTGATAGGGTTTCACTTCAGATTTTAGATTATAAAAAGATGGCAGATTCCATCTTGGACTCTCTCTTGGATAACTCTCTCTAGAGAAGCCACTTTCCATGTTGTGAAGCATCCCTGTAGACAAGCCCACATGAGCTAGCTGAGAAGTAGATCATAGAAAACAAAAAGTAATAAAAGTTTATTGTTTCAGGTCATTAAATTTTAGAGTAATATATTATGCAACAATAGGTACACCAACTATGCCAGTGGTAAAAACAAGGCAAGGTCCTGCTTGCTAAAGAAAATATGACATTTCAAAATTTATATTACAAATCCATGTTTGAATAAGAAAAAGGTCCAGATAAAGAGAATGTTATACAATTTTTTGTAAAAAGTCAAAAATAATGAAATATAATACTTCCAGTTTTTAGCTATTATGAATAAAGCTCCAAGCAACACACAAGTATGAGTCTTTGTATAGATAGGTGCTTTTATTGCTCTTGAGTAAATAGCCACGTGTAGAATTGCTGGCTGATACAATAAGTGTACTTTTAACTTTACAAAAACCAGTCACACTGTCTGCAAAGTGGCTGTACTATTTTGCATTCCTATAAGCAATGAATAAATGTTAAAGTTGGTACAGATGCTTGTCAATCTTTTAAATTTCAGCCTTTGTAATAGGTGTGTAGTAGTACCTCATTGTGGATTTCATTTGCATTCACCTAACAATTAATGATGTTGAATAGCATTTCATGTGCTTATCTATGTGCCTTCTTTGGTGAACTGTCTCTTTAAGTGATTTGTACATTTTTGCTAAAGTTGAAGTAAAACCCCATTATAAAGTTATTATAATAACCTTATTCAATTATAAGAGTTCTTTATATCTTCTAAATAACAGTCCTTTATCAGAAAGTTGTTTTACAAATATTCATTTTGTGACTTGCTATTTCATTTTCTTAAAGGTATTTTTTTTAACAAATGTTTTAAATTTTGATGCAGTTTTATCATTTTTTCCTCTTATACTTCTTGCTTTGGTGTCCTAAAAAATCTTGGATTAACCCAAGATCATAAAGATTTGTGCCTATTTTCTAGAAATCTTATTCTTAGCTGCCACACTTAGGCTTGTGGCTAATTTTGAGTTAATTTTTATATACAGTGTGAGATGCAAATCATGGCAGTTAAATAAATAAATAATAAATATAAATAGATATAAATATGTATTTACATAATTATAATATATCATATATTTGTATAATTATAATTATAAATAATTATTTATTTTTTTGGTTTGTTTTTGCTTTGTTTTGTTTTTAATGAGACTATCCAATTTTTATTGGATCCAATTTTTATTTTTATCCAGCTTCTAGCACCATTTTTTAAGAAGACTATAATCTCTTCCACTGAAATACCTTGATGCCTTTGTAAAAAAAAGCAATTCTTTACATCTGTGCAGCTCTATATTATAAATTTCTATTCTGTTCCACTAATCTATATTATTATTCTTATGCCCAAATTAGCCTGCCTTGATTAGTGTAGCTTTCAGGCAGGGAACGTACCCCAACTTTATTCTTTTTATAAAACAATAACTTCTACAAAATAATCTGTTGAGATGTTCATTGGGGTTATGGTTAATCTACAGACTAATTTAGGAAAATCTTAACAATACTGGGTATTCTGATCCATGAACATGGTCTACTTCTTCCCTCATTTAGGTTGTCTTCATATTCTCTAGGCAATTTTTCTTCTTTTAAGTATAGAAATCTTCATATATTGTTAGATTTATCCTTAAGTATTTAATGTTTTTTAAAATTTTTTATTTAAGAGATAGGGTCTCTGAGATAGGGTCTCACTCATTCTATTTCCCAGACTGGAGTGCAGCAATGTGATCATAGCTTATTGTAACCTCATAAATTCCTGGGCTCAAGCCATCCTCCTGCCTCAGTCTCCTGAGTAGCTGAGACTATAGGCTCACATCTCCATGCCCAGCGAATTTTTTTAATTTTTTTTTTTGTGTGTGTGTGGATACAAAGTCTCACTATGTTGCCCAAGCTAATTTCAAACTTCCAGTTTCAAGCAATCCTCCTGCCTAACTTCCTGAGTAACTCAGATTACAGGTATGAGCCACCATGTCTGGCCATAAATGTTATTTTTAATCTAAATTGTTAATTATTTCTGTTGATATTACATAGAATTTGATTTTATACATCAACCTTGTCTCCCACAACATTATTAGACTCAGTTATTAGTTTAGTAGCATCTTTAATAGATTCCTTAGGATTTTCTACAGTCATCTGTATATAAATGACCATATCATCTGTGAATAAAGAGTTTTAATTCTTCCTATTTCAAGTTTCCTGAGAGTTATGCTTTTTAATCTATATCTATTTAGATAAGCAAATGATTTTTCTCCTTTAACCTGTAAGAAAAATTCCATAGGTTTATCTCCCCCACTCATTAAATCATTCAAACTTTGACTTCATTTGGCCAGGACTGCCTTCTTATTTGTTTTCCAACCTACAATATTCACAACCACAGGGTTAGATATAAATTTCAAGGTCTGAAAGAATGCACCCTAAGTTCCATTAAGTTGGAAAAGTTATAGTTAATAACACATTGGTCCTAGCTGATTCTTTTTTTATTTTTATTTTTTAATAAACAGGGTCTCATTCTGTCTCCTAGGCTAGAATACCAGGACATGAACATAGGACGCTGTAACCTCAAATTCCTGGGCACAAGCAATCCTCCAGCTTCAGTTCCTTGAGTAGCTAGGACTACAGACATGAACTACCATGTAGGCTAATTTTTAATTATTTTGTAGAGATGGGGTCTTGCTGTTTTGCCCACCTGGTCTCAAATTCCTGGCCTCAGGCAATCCTACCTTGGCCTCACAAAGTGCTGGAATTACACACATGAGTCACTGTGCTTGGTCCCTGGCTGATTCTTTAAAACAATATGTAGATTTTTAAAATGTACTTATATTCAAATCATTCAGTACTAAATAATATGTATCATTAAATATGTATATAATCACTTCAATTTATTGTATAATGGTTTTATTAAAAGAATTTGGGACTTAATTTACATTTATTGAGGCCATAACTAGAAATTCTACCTTCCTAGCAATTCTTATTGTATTAGCAATAAGGCGTACTCACACAGATCAGTAATTACCCATTCTGATTCATACTGTATTCTCACTTGTCTTCAAATCTTTCTAGAATTCTAGGATATCTAATTTAAAATTCCATTTACATTGGAATGGAATGTAAATTGTAATAAAGAAAGAAAAATGAAAAACTGAAGACAAGTTTTTAGTAGTCGCATAAAACTGTCGTTGTAATTACATATATTTGTATTTATAGGGTAAACTATAGACCATGAAAATCTAACAAACTATAAAGTAACCAATTATAAACTATAAACTATAAACCAATTATAAACTATAAAGTAACCAACTATAAAGTAACTATATTGCACATATATGAATATTTACCTAACAATGCTTTCAGTGTTTCTGAGAACTGTTGCAGCAAAATTCTGTGTGACACCGACCAAGCTGGTTCCATCCACTTCTACAATCTGGTCATTGACCTTTATTCTTTAGGAAGAAAAAAATTACCCACGATTAATTTATCTGATAATGTCTTACCATTTCTAATAAGAGAATTGACAAAATACTTGATTTTTGAGATATTCTTATTGATCCAAAATTTGTCTTTTATATATAGGCAGGCCTCTGTACCCACGGGTTCCATACCCATGGATTAAACCAATTATGAATCTAAAATATCAGGAAAAAATAAAAGATAACACAATAATCAAAAAGTACAAATTTAAAAAGCAATACAATTATTTATTTTTTGTTTATAGTGTATTAGATATTACAAATAATATAAAAATGACTTAAAGTATACCAGAAGGATGTGTTTAAATGATATGTAAATACTACCTCATTTTATAATAGGGACTTGAGCATCCACAGATTTTGGTATCCACAAGGGTCCTTGAACCAATCTCCTGTGGATACCAAGGGATGACTGTACAGGCTTCAGATCTTAGTCAAATGCTTAATGTTTTAAGCAGACTATTTCAAAGAACAGAAATGAGCAACACTAAATGGCAAGAGCCTGTTTACCAAACATCTATATTCCTATCACAAAAAACTGATAATTGTGAATGTATGACATATTTACATCACTTTGTGTCTTTAATTAATTGGTGTATATAAAACATCACTGATTCAGCTGAAATACCCTTTGGGTCTAATACCTAGTCTCTCATCACACCTGTCATCCCTAAGGAAACACATCACTAGGAATTACAGGGAATCCTTCCTATTTAAATTGTACACTACAAATATTTAATGCTTGTGTGTGTGTTTGTGTGTATATATGTGTATATTTTCTTATTCACTTATTCTTATGAACAGTATATGGTATTAATATTGTTTAGTGTATATTACTTTTAAATTTATATATATGTTTTGTACATACCATTTTTTATTCCTCATAATAAAATAGTTCAAACATGGAAAAATATAGCATACATACATAATAAACTCTCATTTACCCAAAACCCAAGTTTATCAAATCTTAGAACCGTGCTATATGTGTGTCATATTTTTTCTAAAGAAATACATTATAAAAAAGTTGAAATTCCTTTATTATTTGTCTCAAATTTTATTCCCTTCATTGCTTCTACAGAGGTAACCACCATACTATTGCATACTAATTGCAGTGCTTAAATATTCTATTGATTGTTTTGAAATAGAAACAATATGTATGTGTGAATAGGCACAACATGTATATATTTGTATGTTTTCAAAAATTATGAAGTATACCTCACTTTTTACAACTTAGTTCACTTCACTTAACAATATATTTCAGATTTATCTATGGCTTTATTAAATGTAATTCTAGCTAATTCATTTTAATAAGTATATAGTATTATCTTTTATAAAGATACCAAAATATATTTATCTATTGTTTTGCAGATGGACAACAGTGTTGTTTTCAACTTTAGCTATTATAAACACTGCTATAATAACCAACTTCATACATGCCACCTTACACAGGAGTAAGTTTCTCCAGGATATTTCCCTAGAAATGAAATTCCTAAGTCAAATACTGGCAATTTCAACTTTATTAGACATTGACAAATCTCTACATCTTCAGGATGTTCATATCCTTTAAGTACTGCCAATCATGTAGGTGGAAAATGATATTACAATGTAATTTTAATTGCATTTCTCTCATTACTAGTGTGGGTGAACATTTTTTCACATGTTTGTAAGTCATCGGTCTACTTCTACAAACTGTCAGATCATTTCCTTTACCTATTTGTTGTTATTGTTGGGTTGAGTATCTTTTTACTTACTGATTTATAAAAGATGTCTTTATATATCCTATATATTAATACCTTCTTAAACATGTTGCAAATACCTTCACCAAATCTATAGATTGTCTTTTTACATTTGTCTTGAGACAAATAATAAAGGAATTTCAACTTTTTAATAATGTATTTCTTTAGAAAAAATATGACACATATATAGCACAGTTCTAAGATTTGATAAAATTGGGTGTTGGGTAAAATTGGGTGTTGGGTAAAATTGGGTGTGGGGTGAGAGTTTATTATGTATTTATGCTATATTTTTCCATTTTGAATTTTGAAATATGGTGGTTTTGAAAAGAATTATTTTTAAAAATATAATCATATCAGTAAGTAGATATTTTTGTGTTTTGTTTATGGAATCACTTCCTGCCCAAAGATTATAAAAACATTCTATATTTACTTCTAATTGTTTAAACATTCTGCTTCTCTGCACTCAGGTAATTATTCACTTGGGAATTATTTTTTATGATAATATATGTTAGCAATCTATTTTTTCTAAGTGTATAAACAATTAGCCTAACAACATGTAATAAAGAGTTCCTTTTTCCCTCACTGATTTGTAGTGCTACTTCAAGTTCTCAAATGCACATTGACATGTTTCTGGGTTCTCTATAGGTTCTATGTGTCTTCTATCTCCACATTAATACTATATTGTCTTAGCTAATAAAGTTTTGTAACTATTCATAGTTTTCACATTTCATAGGAAATTCCCCTAAAATGGTTCATTACCTCCAAATATGCCTGAGTTATTCTTGAACCTTTGCTCTTACTAATTAATTTCGGGTTTATTTGCCAAATAATATGAAAATACTTATTGGAGTGTTAATGAAATTAGACTGATTTTAAAGATTGCCTTGTAGAGAACTGACAACTTTATCATCTTGTCTCTTTCTATGAACAAAAATTGACAGCTATCATAAGCATCTCTGGGAATTGTGGTGTAAATCATATTTTGCTGCGAAGTGTTAAATAAAGTTAGTCAAAGCTTGAAAATAAGACTAAAAGTAGGGCAATATATTTTTTCAATGTCCTATAGGTACATTAGTTAACAAACTCACCTAAGGATAATAAGGGGAATGTACTTTATTTGATACAACTATTTAATATTGATTAAAGGTCCTAGGCATAGTGAAGTCCTTTATTACTTTGCAGATTTCTGACCAGAATAAATTCATATACTTTTCAACTATTAGAAAAGATAATCCCAGATAATGGCTTATTCCCATATAGAATATTAACCAATTACAGTTCTTATGAAAAACAGTAAAGAGATTTCTGAATAAGCTAAAAATAGAACTACCATACGATCCAGTAATCCCACTACTGGGTATTTATCCAGAGGAAAGAAAGTCAGTCTATCAAAGGCATACTACCATTTACACATTTACCGCACAGCACTATTCACAATAACAAAGATACAGGATCAACCTAAGTTTTTATCAACAGATGTATGGATAAAGAAAATGTGGTATGTATAAGCAATGGAATGCTATTTGGGCATAAATAAGAATAAAATCATGTCATTTTCAGCAACATGGAGGAAACTGAAGATAGTTATATTAAGTGAAATAAGCCAGGCAAAGAAAGACAAATATCACACGTTCTCACTCACGTGTGGAAGCTAAAAAAGTTGATCTCATAAAGGTAGAGAATAAAATAATATATAAGAGGAGACTGAGAAGAGTGTGTGGGTGGGAGGGAGGATGAAGAGACCTTGGTTAAGTAATATAAACATACAACCAGATACAGGGAATAAGTTCCAATGTTTGATAGCAGAAAAGAGTGACTACAGTTAACAACAATGTATTTATTGTATATTTCGAAATAGCTAGAAGAGAGGGCTTGAAATGTTTCCAACACATAGAAATGATACATACTTGAGGTGGTAGAGATCCCAAATATTTTCACTTGATCATTACAGGCTCTATCCACATAACAAAATATCATGTGTGCCCCATAAATAGGTAGAAATATTATGTATCAACAAAAATTTTTAAAAATAAAAAAACAGAATCTTTGAACAAATCATACTATTTTAATAATTTTGTATAAAATATTCATCTCTTGTTTTTTCTTCAATGTTTCTGCTAAACCCTTTTTCATGTTTATTTCCATCTCTTAAACATTAATATGGTTGGTCTGAGCCACTGATAAACTATATTCACTGGAGACAGCATCCCTAATGAAAAGATGAAGGCACTCTTCTGTTTTACCCTATCTTACAACCTGTAACTGTATGTGATCTCCTCTAAAGATCTGGCATCTGATTCTTTCCCTGCACCCTTGATACATGGGTCCCATATTGAGATTTGGTATAGCTACTAAGGACACTTTGACAATATTGACTCTTCTAATCCATGAACACAAGATATCTTTCAATTTATTCATGTCTTCGATTTCTTTCATCAATGTTTTATAGTTTTCAGTGTACAGAGCTTTTCGCCTCCTTCTTTAAATTTATTCCCATGTGTTTTATTCTTTTTGATGCTATTGTAACTTAGACTACTTTCTTCTTCGTTTGGATAGTTCACTCTAAGTGTATCAAACGCAGCTAATGTTTACAAGTTGATTTTATATGATACAGCTTTGCTCAAAGTGTTTATTATTTCTAACAGATTTTTGGTAGAGTCTTCAGGGTTTTCAAACAGGGAGAATTTTACTTCTTCCTCTCTGATTTGGATGCCTTTTATTTCTTTTTCTTGCCTAACTGTCAGGCTAGGGCTCCCAGTACAATGCTGATAAGTGGTGAGAGTGGGTATCTGAATCTTGTTTCTGATTCTTAGAGGAAAAGTTTACAACTTTTCTCCACTGAGTGTGATGTTATCTGTGGGTTTGTCATAGACAGCTTTTATTGTGTTGAGGTACACTCCACTATGGAAAGCAGTATAGAGGTTCCTCGAAAAATAAAAATAGAACTACCATATGATCCAGCAATCCCACTTCTGGGACTATATCCAAAGGAAATACAATCACTATTTTGAATCACTATTTCCCATATTCATTGCAGCATTATTCACAATAGTCAAGATATGGAAACAACCTAAGTATCTGCTGATGGATGAATGGATAAAGAAAATGTGATTTTATACACACACACACACATACACACACACATGCACACACAGAAACATTATTCAGCCTGAATAAAGAAGGAAATTCTGCTATTTGTGACAATATGGATGAATCCGGAAGACAATATGCTAGTGAAATAAACAAGATTTAAAAAGACAAATACTTTGTGATCTTACTTATATATGGAATCTCAAAAAGTCAAACTCAAAAGAGCAGAGAGTGGAAGGCTGGTTACCATTGTTTGGGGTTGGAGGAAATGAGAAGACACTGGATCAAGAGCAAAAACTTTCAGCTTTAAGATAAGTTCTGGAGAACTAATTTACAGCATAGTGACTATAGTTAATAATAATAATGTATTGTGTACTTGTAATTAACTATGAAAATAGACCTCAAGTGTTCTCACCACACAAGAAATTAACTATGTGAGGTGACAGATAGGTTAATTAGCTTTACTGAGGCAATCATTTCACAATAATACCTCAATTATTACATTATATGAATTATAATTTGTCAATTATACCTCAATCATGCTGGAAAGTAACAAAAATAAATTAAAAGTTAGAAAAGATTTGGGATAGGGAATGGAACTAGGAAACGTCACATAAGATATTAATTAACTAATGTGATCAGACCTGCCCTTATCAGACCTGCCAGGTAATAATGAATAAGCTCATAGACACTACTAAGCCAGGAATCTTTTTTTACAGGATCTTCTGCCAGGAGCTTCATAAAGAGGAAAATTCAATATTAGGATTTAGGCACTATTGGGTAGGTGGGGTGAATACTGATAAAATCACCGCTAACATCCTTCTAACCAAAATAATAATGTTTGGTTTAGAAATATCCTAAAGCATAGTTCCTGAAAGTGTGGTGCTCCAACCATCTACATTAGAATCCCCTGGGATACCTGTTTAAAATACAAATATATGAGCTCCACTCTAAGAGCAGATCCTACAAACCTGTACTGTATTATACATCTTAGTTGAGTCTTATTCAGACTAAAGTCTGAGACCTATGGGCCTAAGATATCTAAGAGGTTTTAATTAGGAAGAGAGGAAAAATATTTATCTTTTTGCAAGGCAGAGTGGTCAAGCAGCTACTGAATGCCAGCCAAGACTAAAACAGACAAAGGAAAACCAGAGATAATATTTGGAAATCACAGATGACACTGGAAGGCTAAGCAACAAAAATGAAGATATGACAATTCATTAGAGACTAGTACTAAAAAGCCAGAATGACCAGAGCTGTACATTGAAATCACTCAGGCAACTATATAAAATACAGGTGCCTAACCCCAATGTGATGAATCTAAATTCAGGAAAGAAGGCCAAGGCCTAAATCCTTAGAGAATTCCTTGAGATATTCAGGGATACTCCACAGCTAAAAAGAAGTTTTACAGAAGATGCCTCTGCTCCTAAATTCATTCTACATAGTACTGTTAGTATGAAATACTAAATATAAATTAAATCATTAGACAGGAAAAAATAAATGATTATAAAGGACAGATATATATTAGATAACATAATACATTCAAAATGCATATGAAGACATAATTACAATATCAGCTTTATCTCTTTATACATATCTCCTAATAAACTACACTGGTTTAGGTCCATATTGTTACACAATGGTACTATTGTAAAACTTCCTGTAACTTGTCTCATTATCTTTGGCCTTATGCTTTCCTCAAATGTATTCTGCATATCACTCATTAAAAATTAATCTTGTCGACATAATAATCCCTTATATTTATGGTCAACTGATTCTTGACAAGGGTACCAAGACCATTCAATGGAGAAAGACTGGTCTTTTCAACAAGTGGTGATGGTAAAGTGAATATCCACATGGAAAAGGATAAAGATAGATGGCTTCCTCACTCCCTATACAAAAGTAATAACTAAAATGGTTTATAGACCTAAATAGAAGAGCTAAAACTATAAAACTCTTAGGAAAAATGAATGAGTAAATCTTTATGATCTCGGATTAGGTAATGCCTTCTTAGCCATGACATCAAAGTACAAGTGACAAAAGAAAAACTAGATATATTGGAGTTCATGAAAATTAAAATGTTTTGTGCTTCCAAGGAAACCATTAAGAAAGTGGAAGGACAAATTACAGATTAGAAAAAAATGTGTATATGTCATATTATCAAATAACTGATATTGGGTTTGTATCTAGAATACTGCAAAGAGCTCTTATAACTCATTAATAAAAGACAACCCAATTTAAAAATGGCCAAAGGATATGAGTAGGCATTTCTCCAATGAAGATATAAAAATGGCCAATAAGTACATGAAAAAAATGCCCATGATCATTAGGCACAAGGGAAATGCAAATTAAAATCAAAATGATATACTTCTTCACGCCCACTCAGATGGTGATGATCAAAAAGACAGAGATAATAACAAGTGTTCATGAAGATGTAGAGAAATTGGACCCCTCATATGCCACCAGTGAATATGTATAATGAGGCAGCAGCTCTAGAAAACATTCTGGTGATTACTTGAAAGGTTAAACATAGAATTATTATATGACTCAAAAATTTTGATCCTAGGTATAAGAGAGATGAAAATAAACCCACACAAAAAATTAGTACATGAATACTCATAGCAGTATTATTCATAACAGCCAAAAGTGAAAAAACCCAAATATCCATCATTTGATATCAGAATGAATAAACAAAATGTGATATTATCCATTCAGTGGAATATTATTTGCCAATAAAAAGGAATTAAGTACTGATAAATGCTATAGCATGGATGAACATGCTTCCTTTTTCAGGTGGTAAAAATGTTCTAAAATTAATTGTGGTGATGATTACATAACTCTTGAGTATTTGAAAAACCATTGAACTGTACACTTTAAATAAGTAAACTACATGGTAGGTGAATTATACCTCAATAAAAGTGTTAAAAAACTAACTCTAATTGTTCTTAGAGAACAATTTTATCTGCAACACCACCAGCTTCATCATTACAATAAAATATAACTCTAATCACTTAACCTGGCTTTCAAGTTTCTTCAGCATTGGATTTTGACCTAATTCTGACATTTGAATCCCACATTATCATTCCTGACATTTAAATTTTAATGATTTATGCCTCATCTGCTTTCACCTCACCCTATTTCACCATGAACAAGACTGGATTACTTTACTCATAGAAAACAGGAATATTGCTCAAGTTTGAGAATTTTATTAGCTATTGTGGTAGGTTCATTATAATTAATTAATGAATTACAATAGATTAAATATTAATGGATTAAATATTAAATATTAATGGATTAAATATTATAGTGGATTAACAATTCTCACATATAGCATATCTCTCCCTTTCTCCCACTTAATCCATATGGTTAAAGAGATAGAGCTTCTGTTTTCCCACCGAGCAAATCTGGGATTGCTTTCTTCCTTTGTCAATTATTCTTCCCAGAAGGTTAGAAAAGCATAGTCCTCTCTAGTTATATCTTATTCTCCACTCCCCTATAGAGGAAAAAATGAATAGAGCTACAACCACACACCTCTAACGTTATTCCACTTTTTCCTTCTAGAAAGTAATAAAAGCACTGGGTTTACCTAGAGCTGCTTAGCCATCTCTCATGTTTTCTTCCAATATAACCTCTTTCTACATTTTCTCTAGCTCTAAGTACTAACAGTTTTTGGAGCACTGTGATGGTGATACTAAAGACTGGCTTTAGAGAAAAAAACACAATGAAGTCCTCCTGCCAATTCCAGACTCACCTAGCTTAAATACTCTGCCAGATTAGATTTACTCATGATTAGATTGGGAGTCAAAGCTTCTTGTTAATTCATTTTTATATTTTCTTTTGTGTAATATACATGTAACAATGAACAGCCTCCCGAGTAGCTGGACTACAGGCATGTGCTACCATGCCTGGCTAATTTTTTCTATATATATTAGTTGGCCAATTAATTTCTTTCTATTTTATAGTAGAGACGGGGTCTTGCTCTTGCTCAGGCTGGTTTCGAACTCCTGACCCTGAGCAATCCGCCCGCCTCAGCCTCCCAGAGTGCTAGGATTACAGGCGTGAGCCACCTGCCTGGCCTATTTCTTCTAACTTTTACATAAAATATATAGAATGCTATGAAAGAAACATGAGCTCAATACATTTTTTGATAGTGACAATTCACTGATGTTTTCAGATGGCCAATAACTGCAACTGTACATGAATGACAAATCTGCAAAGCAACTTTCATGGCAGTACAAGTTGGCTGGCTTACCAATACCTATGGAAGACAAAAGCAAGAAGAAATCCTCTATCTTTCAAATATTTAATTTTAAATATATTTTGAATTTTGAAAAACCAAATTAAAGTTGAACCACAGACTTTGAAAGATGAACACATCTGGCTTTCCAGAAAAAAAAAAAAAAGAGTAAAACTGAAAGCTCAAGTTTTCAAAAGGAAAAACAGTCATTATCATACTTTCATGAAGCAAAAGGCTAATAAGGTGACTTTAATCAGGCAGGAGCATTTGAGAAGGCAGATGTTTTTGTAAAAGAGAATATTTTAAGGATGAATAATAGGAGTATAAAACAGAAGCTAGAAAGATTTTAAAACAGTTTTGTTTTTTTTAAAAAATATATGTACTGAGCTAGAATTTACTGGGGAGAAACATAAAAGCAAAATACAGGTTTGTACATTGTCAATAGACAGAATGATCAAAAGTGAAAGAAATCTAAGGTGATGATTGCCTTAATGGGCAAGAATAAAGAAAGAACAAACTAGGTCAAATAAGTTTCTGAAAATAAGCATCCTTGTCAGAATGATTTCAATAAAAAGTGATGAAACAGGTACAACTGAATGGACTAAGTGCTCTAATTAGAAAAAAGAGGCCAGGCGTGGTGGCTCACACCTGTAATCCTAGCACTCTGGGAGGCTGAGGCGGGCGGATTGCTCGAGGTCAGGAGTTCAAAACCTGCCTGAGCAAGAGTGAGACCCCGTCTCTACTATAAATAGAAAGAAATCAATTGGCCAACTAATATATATACAAAAAATTAGCTGGACATGGTGGCGCATGCCTGTAGTCCCAGCTACTTGGGAGGCTGAGGGAGAAGGATCACTTGAGCCCAGGAGGTTGAGGTTGCTGTGAGCTAGGCTGATGCCATGGCACTCACTCTAGCCTGGGCAACAAAGCGAGACTCTGTCTCAAAAAAAAAAAAAAAAAGATAGCAAAAGTGCTGGAAAAAATATAAGTACAGAAAATAATATGCTTGCTTCATTGATTTGATTGATACAGTCAGTCAGTAATTCAGCAATTCAGCAATTCAGTGATTTGATCCTGACTACATTCCAAGGACAGGGAGAGTTATTGGTACACAAATTTGAATAAAGTATGATCCCTGTTTAAGAATACCATACACGTACACACACACACACATATATATATATAGGAGATGTGTGTGTTTTATGGATTGGAGACATGGGAGTATGATAAGCTAAACCAAACATTACGTGTGCCAACAAGTAAGGAATGAATAAAATAAGTTGATGTTAAGAGGAGGGGGCTATTGACTCTTTAAAGTGAAGGTCAAATGGAACAGAGCAAAGAAAAAAACTAAGAATAGATGGATTCACAATCAAGTTACAGTGCTTTTTCAAGTAACCCCCCAAAAATCACCAGCCCTAAATGTATAATGCTGTTTTTTAAAAAATGGCTGTTCACGTGACCCTCACAAAGACTACAGATTATTGGAAATTACCTTTAGGAAAACTGAAAGAACAAACATGAAAAACTAAAATCATAAGGAAGTCTGCCAAGAAAAAAAAAGTGATTCCTAGAAATGGAATCGATCCACCACAAATGGGTTTGGATGCGTATCAAAAGTCTAATACCAACCAGGTGGTATGGAAGACACTAGAATGATAACCGTGGTCCCCACCCTTAATGAGCTTACAGTGAATCTATGGACATAATACATACAACAGGAAGGCAAACAACGGGACACAGATGCATGTGCTACAGACTATTACGTTCAAGAGTATAGATGACAAGAGTTCAGCTAGGCTCAATTAGTGAGAGTTCAATTGTTTCAGTGAGGAATTAACACTCTAAGCTTAGTCTTGAAGTAGAAAGTAATACAATGTTGGGAAAAATATGTTTCTGTGTAGGGTGAGGAGCAAGAAAGGAAAGATGATGTTAAGAAAAGAACCTGGGTCTTGGAGTTGTTCATACCTAAATTTCAATTTCAAAGATTCTACGTACTACTAATTTAATTAAAATCCACAAGGCTAAGTTTCTTTATCTGTATGTTATTTTAGGAATATTGTAAATTTGTGTAATGTAGGGAATTGTAAAAAGAAATTACTGAAAGGCAAAAAAGAAAAGAGAGAGAAAGAGAGAGCAACAGATGGTAGGCGGAAGATTGAGAGTGGAGGTTTCTGCAAAATAGTCCTGGGGGAAAGGAATGTGAGGTACAGTAAATCCAGAACTATCTGTCTGTCCTATAAGAGTGAAAGCAAAGAATGAACAAGGGAGGTTGATGAACTGAGCTCTGGGGCCCCAGACCCTGGTGGTAAACATCTCCAAATGTACAAATAGTATAAGCAATGGACACTTGGGAAAACGATGATGCACTGAGAACAAAGAGTCATGGATCTCATTAAATATAAGTGATCATGATATGATACTGAAAAGTTAAAGAGGATTCAGTCTAAGAAAAGGTCCCTGGATATTTCAAAAAGCAGGCAAAAAATTTTGATACCAACAGATTTGACAGAAAATTAAGAATAGAAACCAAAATCAGAATTTTACTATATTTTAAGTTTAGAGTTCTACATTAATTCTGTTTATTGTACTTGGTCATTTTTATTAATTAATGGACTGGCAAGAGTAGAGAAAAAAAGTTCTATGCAGTTATGAAGTGAAAGCAGTTAGTATAGACCACTTATTTGTGGATATCAGCACTAAGAGAACAAATGATAACAGTATAAAAATGCAACAGAAAAACAAAAAACAAAATAATTTATTAAAAAAAGAAAAGAAGAAGTACGGATGGCCAATAAGCATCTTAAAAGCTCAAAAATGAAAAATTTAAATTTAAAGAATATTATCTAACTTTTCAAATTATTTTATAACATAATATTCAATCTTAATGAGGATACAGTAGACAACTTCTAGATCCTGCTGGGGGAGTACAAATTGAACAACTTTTCCAAAGGGCAGTTTAGCAATGTGTTTTTAAAGTATTTCAAATGAAATGCTCCTTGACATAGTAATTCTAGTCTTAGGAATTAATTTCAAAGAAATAATCAGTGATGTACATTAATGATTTCTCTATAAAAATGCTGACTTCATGAACATCTTGTAAGCAACCTACTAGAAAACAACATGTAAGTCATTTATGTATACTACAGCAAAATATATCCTTAAAATCTATTGCAAAAACTATTTGATGACATGATATGATGCCATTATTGATTATTTTTATTAAAGAACATGCTCTGGAGTTAGATATCCTTTATTTACAGCCAGGCTTTGCCACTTACTTTCTGTGAGTGTGTATGTGGAGCCTTAGCTTCCTTATATATAGAACAGAAATAATAAAATATATATTTAATGATGGCTATGAGCAGGATTAAATAAGATGCAAAATATAAAGAGCACATTGCCTGCCTTATAGTAAGTATTCAAGAAATATCTTGGTGATTAAAACATGTAAAAAAATGCAAAACCATATATTTAGTTGATCCTAATTTTGTTAAGTAAATAAAGGCATACACACACACACACACACACACACACACACACACACACACGCACAATCTAGAAGGAAATTCACCAGCAGAATTTTAACAGTGGACGACTTTAGATGATGTGATTATATGAGATTTTTATTTTCCTCTTTATGTTGTTCTGCATTTTCCAAATTTTTAACCATGAACATGTATTACCTTTAAAACTTTAAAATGTCATCACACATGCTAATTTGACAATTGATGATAGCATTTTATGGTTGGGAAAATGGTCTAAAAAGTTTTCCTTTAGACTGAAGCATTATAGTCATCTGCTCTTTGTTAAACATACACATGTGTATAATCGTAAAATTATACACCAACGGTTCAGGACTTAAGGATCTATAATCTATAACCCAAAGCCAAAATGATATATTTTCAGAAGGGATGTATGAATCCCTTATACATTGAGCTTATATATTTCAATAGGAATTTTACAATGCCCATCATATGCAATTAAATAAGCAAAAAACCCACAATGTTTATAGCACTTCCTTATTTTCTTCATGCATCTTTCTAAACACACTTAATGTTCATGCACATCCATGTGCCTAAAAACAGGGGGAAAAAGTCTGGAAAAAGTACGAAAAGAAAAAAAAAAATACCAACCTAAAATTCTACACCGAGAAAACATTTTTTTCAAAGGTGAAACAGACTTTTTCAGACATACAAAACTGAAAGGAACACATTACCAGAAGACCTGGTGGTAAAATGTTAAAGGAAGTGCCTCAGGGAGAAAGAACATGATACTAGAAGGAAACACGGGTCTCCACAGAGGAACGAAGAGCACTATGCTCACTGAGAAGACAGAAGAGCTCCAAGCTATAAAACACCCTATGCAACAAAAACAGTGACAATATTTTATTTGATTATTATTTCCATCAAAAAGATGTTTATTTTAAATTCTTTTCATTGCAAAAGTGATACGTTCCTTAAAGAAAAAAAAATTTAAAAATCTGAAATGCAATAAAAAAACAAGGAAAATAAAAACCACCTTTAAATTTTAAAAAGGAAGTAAGAAAGGAAGGAGGGAAGGATGAGGGTGGTGGGGAAAGGAGGAGAATTCTATAGAGTCTGCTATTTGAGGGGCTTTTCAATTTACGTTTTTGTGGAGGTAACCTACTTGGTGACTAAGGTGAAGACAAGCTCAAGAAACAAAATGAGCTGAAGAGGTAGGTAGAGGTAAAGAGGATTACATCGGGGGTTAGAGGAATAATGTTTAAAAACAGGGTAGCAGCTCTGGTTTATTCCCACCACAGATGGAAATGTTACCCAGTCCTATAACCCACTCAATCATGAGCCAATAGAGTACTGAATATGTAAATTGTTATTATGGTAGGGAAAAAGTTTTCTGCTGTCTGATACCCACTTTGCTTGCGTCTCTTGTCCTGTGAGACTATAAATTTCAGACACA
This sequence comes from Microcebus murinus, assembly GCF_040939455.1. Taxonomy (NCBI): domain Eukaryota; kingdom Metazoa; phylum Chordata; class Mammalia; order Primates; family Cheirogaleidae; genus Microcebus; species Microcebus murinus. The sequence continues at coordinate 44,487,536 of NC_134112.1, forward strand.
ACCTCACAGAACAGTAACACTGACAATCTCTCTCAACCCTTGGCTGTAATTAAAAAGCACAGAAAAGACAAGGGATGATGACTTCTGGTGGTAAAAATGACACAGACAGAGAGCTCTGCATCAGACCATCCCAGAGTATAGAGAATGATCCCTTCTATGGATAATCTAGACTTTCCCCAAATTTTCCAGAATAGCAGAGGAAATAGCCTGTTTCCCCTGGAAACACTGTCAACTGGAATGAAATTTATGGGAATGTACCTGGCGAGTCTGTAAAAGCCATTTCATCCTGGCCAGTTCCTCAATAGTTTCCATGTGCTTATAATAAACCAAAGTGTGCAACACCACTGCTCTTCAGCCTCACTGTGATAGTGCTGAGACTCCTCAATCTTTAATCTAAAAACCAGAATCAGTAGGCATAAGGCTAATGAAAATATAGAAGCTGGACTATTCTAGGTTTTGTTTAATGTTACTGGATAGTTATTTATTGACACGATGTTTCTGGGAAAAGGAAAAAAAAAACCCAACCCTACCTCACAGGGCTTATATCAACAAGGCAACCAAAGATGAATGATGGGGAGACCAGCTGGAGCAACATTAATGAACTTTGGTCAACAGAGATCTTCCCTAAAATGCTAGCTAGTGAAGTTTTAAACGTATGTGAAAATTCATGTCAAAGCCATAATAGTCCAACTGTCTAAGGGGTAAACAAGCAAAATATTTGATCAGAAGAGTGACATGAGTGTGTGCACAGAGAGGAAACCATCGACTAAGGGACTGTGACAGACTCAATTAAAACAGCAGTTTCCAAACAGGATTCTTCAAGGTTGGAGGGGACCCGCAGGGTCAAAGATGGGTCCCTTAGAAAGAGTGGATTTGCTGTAGTATAATCATAAGAATAGGATTGTTCATCTGTTTTGTATGTTGGTGTTACTCCAAAGGGTCAAAAACAATTAAAATCACATGAAAACCAATACTTGAATAAGGATAAATTACACAGTACCTTAATTTCACATTGAATAGCTCTTCTAATAAAACTGAAAAGGACAGTGTTTTAAAATGATGATGAACAAAAGCTTGAGAAACAAAAATAGGAACCAAAACTAAAACAGATCCCCAAACACACGTTTAATTTACCTGTTTAGCACAGCATCCTTAATAGTGTCCATGAGAGTTACTCTATAATTCGGCATTTTAAATTGTGTTATTAGGAAACTAATTTCGTTTTACAGAATCTTGAAAGAGAACTGGAGAATCACTAGTGTGTCAAAGTGTCTTATGTGCAATCCTAATAATTACATTTCTGGCAACAGAAAATAATGATCAATAGATATTATATTATTTTACTAAAAACTTAAAACTAAAACAGAAGGTGGAAATGGCTGTCATGTCATTCAGCTACATGACAAGCTACCCTGTAAGAGGCAGAGTAGCACAAAAACAAACAGAAAAATGTTAAGCCCAAGGAAATGTTTCAAAAGTGAATAAAACGCAAGGATTTACTCATTCGACAATTATTTCTTGAGCACCCTCTATGCTTAAGGCATCATATGAGAAGATACAGACAGGAAAAGCTTGACAAAAGAAAATTTAGAAAGTATGGCATAGTATCAAAGAAAAAGGAAGATTCTAAACTTTCTAACTATATTGGATAAATCAGGAGATAAGTACCCATGGCAAATCTTTAAAAGTATCCAAAATATGGTGAGAGTTTATGAGCCATTTAGAAGAAGTAAAAACAATCACAATGGAAAGGCTTCTTGTGTGGGGGCAGGACAGGGGGAGAAGAGAGAGGAAAAAAACCCTTTCTATATATGTCTGCTTATTTAACATTCCTTGAAGGAAGTATGACTAAATCTGAGATTAAACTGAAATAAGTTTTCTTAAATAGGAAGCATTAAGAAACTACAGAAAGCTAGAAAACTATAACAGAGAATCTTATCCTTTTAAAGCTAACAGGAACAGTTACAGAGAACATCTAAGCCAGATCCTCAATAACTGAGGTCTGAAGAGTAACCACTGCAGAGTGACAATCTCATCATTTTTAGTGGCAGTTTAAAAACTATATACAAGTATATAGTTTTCAAACTATATTCTAAGTATATTCAAAGTATATTCAAGTATAGTTTTCAAACTATATTCTGAGTTTGGGGTAACTTGTTTCAGCAGCAATAGAAAACTAATACAGATGTTACAATCTCTGAAAAAAAACACCTAAATATTTCATATTAATTAGCTGAAATTTAAATAACGCCACAAACTAGAGCCATTCAACACTTGGGCATGTATTAATTTTAGGCTTTTTGAGAAAAAGAGACTAAGAGAGACAGAGACAAAGAGAGACAAAGAAAAAAAAAGAGAAAAATGAATAAATAGAACACATATTCACAAAAGAATGGCGTCATATTAATCATACTGTTTTGTAAATGCTTAATACAAGACTTTTCTATATAAGTATACATATCATTACCTTAAAAATCATTATTGACTAGAGGCAGCAACCGACTGTCTTTGCATAACTTTCATATGTGGCTACCTTTCAACTAGTAAACAGGCAAACACTATGCAAATTAGCACACCAGTAATGGGGATGATAATAATATAATAATTTAAAAGATACTAAAACTGTCATAGGTCTAATTAAGAAACCACTTATTTTCTCATTTTCTCATCTATACATACACTCTCAATTTTCTTAAACATATAAAATAAAATACATGGGTTGGAAGATCTCTGAAGTCCCTCTGACTACCAAGATTTATGATTCCGTATGTAGGTTATATACCTTTCAATAGTTTTCCACATGATTCTTCCCATAATCACTATTTTTTATTACATTTTCAGTTTTTACTTGGTTCAAGAACGGTTCCATATGCAAACAGAACTGTGGAAGGTTTCTTAACTTACGTAAGCTTACCTGGTGCTTACAACAATCCTGTAATGTAGATAACATGAAAATTAAGTAATTTGTTCAATATCCCATAGCTGATAAGTAGAGTGAATGGAATTAAAACTCCTGGTTACATGACCTTAAAGATTCTGCTCATTTCATCACATTAAGTTGCCTCTCTTACTGTATTTGCTGAGGCATTTTCTAAGCACCTATTACAACAGCAGCAAGATTAGTATACTAGGTAAACATTCATTTAAAAGGAGGGAGGAAATGCACTGGGACTGATACAGCAAAGTTCTAAGATTGGTATAAATAATGAAAACTATGCAGGAGGAAAAAAGTCAGTAAATAGGTTAATAGAAAATAAACCTAATTTAAAAATGAATGAGGGAAAAATAAATAGGTCTGTGTTTAGAATGAGAACTGGTTAAGTGTTCAATGCAAAATTTTCCATCTTTTTGTTTTTTAATCAAGTTGTATTTTGGTTTGGCTTTGTGGCCAATTCACTTAAGAGAGATGGTTTATGATAATTAATAATGTTTAAATACCATCTATAAACATTATTTCCTATCACCCAAAAATGCTTCAAAATTTATATATACTTAACCATTGAAAAAAAATCCAAGCTACTCATTCAATGTTCCATTAAAAAAAAGATGATATTTCTTTGAATTTGGCAATTGTATTTTTGGGTCTACTTTTATTTCTATTGCCAACTGCTATAGTTTGAATGTGCCTCCTAAATTCATGTGTTGAAAACTTAATCCTGAATGCAACAGTGTTGAGAAGTGGACTTTAAAAAGGTGATTAGGTCATGAGGGTCATGAATGGATTAATGTTGCTATCATGGGAGTGGATTCACTATCTCCAGAGTGCGTTGCTATAAAAATGAGTTTGGCACTGTCTTGTTCTCTCTTACATGCACTGTCTTGCCCTTCTGCTTTCTACCATGGGATGACATAGCAAGAAGGCCATCACCAGATATGGCACCTGATCTTGGATTTCCCAGCCTTCAGAACCATGAGCCAAATAAATTTCTGTTCATTATAAATTATCCAGTCTTAGGTATTCTGTTATAGGAGCACAAAACAAACTAAGACACACCAACCTTTTGCTTCTAGCTTCAACCTGATACATCAGGAGCCTAGTATAACAATTAATCAAAATCTTTAACCCTTTGCACTCGGATGTCAAGTGTGACTCGACACAGTTAGCAAAAGTTATAGAGATTAAAATTACTCTTTGAATGTATCAATAATTTGAAATATAAAAAAATCCAAATAAATAAGTTTGTATGAAAAGAAACTCCAGTTTTTTATTCTACTGCTGGGCTTTGTAAAATCTGGGGTATTTAAAAAATTAAATCCCAAGTAGAATAAAGGAATCGAGAAAAAAAGCAAGTGAGTGCAAAGGGTTAAAGATGTATGTAGCTTGAGATGATGAAAGCTAAGACATAAAATAATGATGTGCTCTGCTGTGCATCAGAATTATCCAAGGTGGATGTTTAAACAAAGACCGCTCTCCTAGAGATTTTTTTTTTTTTTTTTTTTTTTTTTTTTTTTAGTTCACATTTTTTAATAACATGGCACAGTTTACATTACACAAGAAGGCTCCGCCGATTCTCCTAGAGATTTTAATTCTACAAGTTTAGGTGGCACTCAAAAACCGGTGTTTTTAGATAAAACACATTTGGGGAAACAAATCTCCAGAATTACCATCAATGTAGAATTAGAGCTTCTAATTTATCTTCTATCTGTTTCATTTTCAAAAATGCCAAAAACTATTATCATTTTTTTCAACATTTCTGAAGTTAAAATTATATGCTGACCTCCACAGTACATGGTTTTTAACTATATACACCCACGTTTCTGCCCACTTCCCACCAGATAGAGAGATGAAGACAAGTATAGATAGATAGATTTAATTTATCTAATATATATCACAGAAAACAGATATCCTGCCTACAAATCACAAAGTAATTCATGTGTTTTAACAACTGCCACATTTGAGAAACACTCTGAAATTCTGTCCCCCCGAAAAAAAAAAATCAAAGGAAGAAAGCCACCTCTGAAAGAATTCCAAGTTCGCTAAGATTTTAAGTTAACAACAGTAGTTCGCTTACCTGCCATCCTGGTAAGCAGCACCGCCTTCTGTTACTGTCTTGACAAATATCCCCAGCTTTTCAAGTCCAGCATCTGCTCCAACACCCATGCCGATAATGCTTATGCCAAGACCATCCTCATCTATGAAAAAGAAAAACAAAACAAAACAAAAACATAACATCCTGTTTTACACTAGCCCACAATTAGCTGGGAAGGCCTATTTGCTACTTCTAATTTTGTGCTTCTCTATGGATAGGACATATGATATGCTTGCTATAGAATTTTTTTTAATAAGCTAGGGAGTAAGGGTATCTCATAAGATCCTCCAAAAGGCTCATGAATTTATTCTCATTTTACTATTGCAGTTGGTAATTCACTGTGGTCCCAAGAAAAGGAAATAATTTGGTTATGTATAATCAATCTGCCTTAACAAACAGATTCCCAAAGTAATCCTATGAATTGTTTTAGACATAAAAGCTCACAAAAAAATACATATAGAATTTTAAAGAAATGTGATCACAACATATCTGGAATTTCTCCTTTATTTATGTAGTCTGTTTTCTTTTCTTTTATACTTGCCCATTCATTTAATAAGATAGTATGTGTCTTTGAGTACTTTCTTCTGTGCTATTACATAAGCCAATACACTTATCAACAGCTACAATATATACATACATACACACACATATTTGGCTTGTTTCTCCTTCCTATTTGCTTTACACAAATAAGATTATATCTATATCTCTCTGTACCTTACTTTTAAAAATCCAATAAATTATCATGGATATTAGTTTGTATAGGTCTACATCATTTCTAATGGCTGCATAATATTTCATGGTGAAATGTTATCATACTGTATTCAACCATTTCTTTATTCAGAAGTACTTCGCTTTTGTTTCCATTTCATTGGCCTTGTAAACAATACTGATAAACAGCAGCTTTTTAAAATTCACTTATAAATCATGTGTTTATTCATATTTCCATTTTGCCTTTCTGTGAATGTATAAAGTTTAATAATCAAAGAAACGATACACTACTTTGTGTACCACATTTTTTGGTTAACATTCAAAGTTATTTTCTGATGCCCTCAAAGTCTTTGCAATCATGGTTTATTAGCAGCATAAAAAATAAATAATAGCTAATCAACAGTGATGGACTATTAAGGAAAAACTAGCCCACATACTAAACAGAATGCTTTATGTTTTCAAAAGATGTGTCAGCAATAACCTTTATTAAGTATTCTTAATTAGTATTCTTTCAAAGAGGGTTCATCTCATTGATTACCACTTGTGATCAACTTCCCCTTCCTAAGCATGATTCACAATCCTACATCTTAATTCTACATATGTTTAAAAAGTTGTCATTTGGCAAAAATGTGACTTGTTTTTTCAGTTGTATGCTAAAGGAATTCTTATAGTATATCACTTGGATTCGTTTTCTGATGTGAACCCCAGCTGAAGGCATTACCACATTGACTCAAGCATTGGTATCTTTCCAGTGTGAGAACTTTAATGTTGACTAACGGATAAGTAATCACTGAATACCTTTCTCATTCGCTACATTTAGAATGTTTGCATACATGTGATGTCTCATATGTATCTTATTCAAATTGTTTCTCTGGTATAAATACTCTGATGTTCATCAAGAAAATTTATCATGCTAAAAATTTGTCTACATTCATTACAGTGTTAGAGTTTCTCCCCAGAATGAGTTTTCTTGTGTGCATGAAGGTTAGACACATGCTGAAGGCTCTTCCACGTGGGTTAGGTGTATAGGGTTTCTTCTTTTCCGCATCAACTACAGTGTGTGTATAAAGGTTAGCTGATGGCTGGATTCTTGTTCACCTTCAACATATTGATAGGGTTTCTCTAGAGTGTGAATCTGTTCACACTGGTAAGGGATGAATGATTACTGAAAATCCTTCCCACAGTGCTTACATTCGGATAAATTTTCTCCCTAGTGTGTTGCCCTTGTGTTGTGTTAACACTATAGCCTCTTCCACACTGAATAATGCCGTAAGGTTTCTGTCACGTATGAAATCTCTGGGGTATGTATGTATCAGTGTCCTGGCTGAATTCTTGCTCACATTCATTATATTTCCAGGGTTTCTCTTCATTGTGAATTATCACACGTCAAGCCAATGTGGAGCTATGAGTGCAACCTTCCCATACTTATTATATTCAAAGAGTTCCTTCTCAAATGTGAAATCTCTGTACTGTCAATGCCATTACATAGTTTCTTCCTGCAACTATTCTGAGTGACAATTACTTCTTGCTTTTCTAAATCTATTTTCTCTGCCTGGACTCAGATCTCAATAAAATTCTCTTCCTTCCATTGCTCCTCTCACTGCTTTAACTGGAAAATTACTCAGATTTGTATGTGGAAAAAGCAGTATTACCTAGAGCTACCCTCAATGGTAATGAAAACTAGTTAATACCTATGAGGACAAAAGATGACTGAAGGGCAAGCAATACAAGGAGTGGGATCATCCCAGAGAGACCAGGTGGCTGATGTTCTGGAACATTTCGTTTTTCCAGTTTTCTCTGAGATGTCATAGATGGGGGAAGGCCTAGGCTGCAGACTTGAAAGAAGGCCACCAAGTCCTGTGGCTGCACTGTCAAGAACCTAACAGGCTCCTAGGCACAGGCAAAGCTCTAAGTAGACAAAGCAGCCATGAGAAGATGAGAAAGACCATGAGACCATGGTATTACGGAAGATGCCATCACCTTACTCAGGAGCTCAAAGCTTACTTTCTCCCAGGAAAGGCGCCCACGTTGGTTCATCATCCCCTCACTGCTAGCAAGATTTGAGGCTGTATTAGCAGCAGCATGGGTCATTAGGTTTCCTCTTCAGGAAATTGCTCATTTTTCTATTAATACTAAGTTTTACCTGTATCTTCTTTACTGATAATTTTCTAGGATTCTTAGCATATTATAGATATTAACTCTTTGTAATCTACAATGCAACTTCCCCCTAACCCCCAAGCCAAGTTTATCACTTATCTATTAGCTTTCTCTTTAAAATTATAGGTGATTGAATTGGTTCATCTTTTCTAACTTCTGGTTTCCCCATTTTGGTTAAGCCCTTCCTCCCACAAGCCTAGACCATATATGTACTTATATAAATTTTCTTTATAGATCTTTATTTTATTTTTAATATTGAAGTCATGTGGAGTTAGTTTTTATATATGATGCAACAAAGACGTCCAACTTTATATTCCTCCAGATAGATGCTCAGTTACACCAGAACAATTTATAAAGCATGCTGTTACTTCTAGGTTGAAATATAATGCATGTCATACATTAAATTTTCATGCATACTAACATCTTTCTCTGGGTTTTCTATTTTGTTCCACTGACAGATTTCTATGTGAATACAATTTGTTCTGATTATAGAAGCTTTATTTTATATTCAGATATTTGGCAAATTAAGTCCTTGTTCAAATTCTTTTTCATTCTTTTTCCCTTAGGTCTATATTTTTCCATATCAAATATAATATAAATACTTTCTGCAGTCCCCTCTCCCAACCCAACTTTGTTGGCAGTTCTATTTGAACTGCACTAAACTTATATATTAATTTACAAAGAGACTTTTTAATATTAAGTTTTCCTTTCCAAGAATATGGTATATCTTTTGATTTGCTTAGATGTCTTTCAAAAAGATTTTATTATTTTATATAGATAAATTCTATGTTTTTCTCAGTAATAAAAATAAGTATTTTTGTTGTTTTGATGCTACTGTAAATGAAACAGTTTTCCCATTTTCATTTCTAGGTTCTTAATGTGAATATAGAGAAAAGGCCATTAGTTTTCTTATATGGATGTGATGTCCTCCTTCACAAATTATCTTGCAAATTCTAATATTTTAAAATTAGGATCAATTTAGTTATAGATATAGACATAGATATATCAGCAAACAGCAATGCTTTCATATTTTACTTTTTGTTATTTATACTGATTATTTCATTTAAAGGGCATTCCAAATTTGACGCCTAGTTTGTTGTTGTTTTTCAGAATTCTTTTCTTTACATATTTCAAATTTTTATTTTTTTTAATTCTAAATATTACAGGGATACAAACATTTTGGTTACATAAATTACTTTTGTACCATTGAGTCAAAGTTAAAAGCGTGCTCATTCCCCAGATAGTGTGCGACTTACCCTTTAGGTGTGAATTTACCCATTACCTTCTTCCCCCTCCCACCTGCTTGATTTCTGATGAATGTTATTTATATATGTATATATAAGTATTGATCTATTAGTTTTAATTGAAATATATTCAGTGTTTACTAAATTTAAAAATAGAATTCTCTGTTGGTATTATGATCTATAGTATAATATTTAGGCAGTTTCCATCATGCACTCATTTACAGAGTTTTTATTTCAAGTGGCTAAATGTTATCAAATTGATATGTTTTCATGATTACAGGCTTTTTCTTTTAAATGTTATGGGGATAAATTTCCTAATAGTGAACCACCTTGTATCCATATATCTAAAATGTTATTTGTCTTAATGTATTTTTCTCTTTAAATATTTCTATATTTGATATTTTATTTCATTTAGAATTTTAAAACATATTCATAATTGGAGTTGTACAACAGCAATCTTTTTGTAGTTTTTGGTGTAAATGGCCATATGTTATTTTGATGGAATGCATTAAAGAGCTTTCCTTCATTATCTATGATATAAAATAGTCTAAATAACACTGGTTTTATGTGTTCTTCAAAAGTACAATAGAACCATCTGGTTCTGATAACATTTTAATATTTTATCTTTAGTCATCATTGTAGTTCCTTCTATGGCAATTAGTCTATTTTACTTGAGTTGATTTTGATAATTCATATTTTGTTAGGAAATAATAAATTATTTCTAGGTATGCACTTTGCCAAAGAGTAGCTGACTCTCTTATATTGTATATTTGTATATATTTGCTTTCCATTCCTAATTTGCATATATTTGCTTTCAATTTTCTTCAGTATTGTGAGAAATTGATATATTTTATGGATCTACTTATTCAATGAAAAAGCTTCTCATTAACTTATTTGACTATTTTTCTGTCATTAATATTGTTTTTATTTATACTATTCTGCCTTCCCAGTTCGTTTGATTTATTCTGTTTACTTTTTCTGACTCTCAAGACATGAGCTTTTTCCTTTTCCCTTTTTTTTCTTTTAAAGAAAGAAGTTAAGGACATAACTTTCCTCCTCAGTAAGGCTTTTGATGTATATTAAAGATTTTTTAAGTGCAATCCTTATAAGATGGTTTAGAATACTAGTTTTCATTTCTCTTTGCTCAAACATCTACCTGGAAATATATAATTTCCAAATTCTCTTGATATTAAAGAAGATTTAAAACTTTTCCACAGGATAAGATTTTTTCATTTTAAATACAGCTTTAAATTGAGATGATGATATTAATCATCTATGTCCTTACTTGTTTTGTCTATAGATCTGTCTAGTTCTGAAAAATATGTATTGAAATCTCTAAAAATGATATTTCATTTGGTTATCTTTTAGTTTAATTCCTCTAGTTTAATTTTCTGTATGAAATACAGCATATATACAAAAGAGTATGTATGCCAGTAGATAACATTTATCTACAAAGCATTATGTTTAAAGAATAAAAATAAAAATAAAATAAATAATAAATAAATAAAATAAACATCCATGTATCAACAAAAACATAGCATATTACCAAAAGCCCACTATGTACCCCTGCCTGATCTTCATAACTCTTTCCTCCGTGATCATTATCCTAAATACTGTGTTAATCATTTCCTCCTTTTTTTTTACTACTGTTTTTTGAAAAACTACTTATTTCTATATCTCTAAATAATATGATGTTTAATTATTTTTTTGTTTCAAAATTTAAATGAATGGAATTATGCTGAATGGCTACTTCTGTGATTTGGTATTTCTGTTTTCCCTTTACTTCATGTTTGTAACAATCATACGCACTGCGGCATAAACTGTGGCTCATTCACTTTTACTGTTGAGCAATATTTTATTAACTAGATATGCTACAATGATGTATAGACTCTCTCTACTACCACTGACAAACATTTGCATTGCTCTCACTTTTTGTTATTATAAGCAATGCAATGGGTCTGCTGGTTTTGTATGGCCCATCAGCTAAGAGTGGTTTTCACATTTTTAAATCTACAAAAAACGTAAGCATCACTGTTTACTTCACTTTAACCACAATGAAAGTGTCTTTTAACACAAGTCATCCGTTAGTCATGTTTAGTGGAATATGATTGGTATTCTCCATATCTTCTTCATCTAAGCAATTTTATGTTAAATACTTACATAGTTTTCTGCTCTTTTTTTCCTCACCTTTGCTGTTCTCAAAACCTGCTCTTTGTTTTATTTCCTACCTGATAATTGGGAAGTAAATCACTCAGATAAAGTAGGTAGGTGATGTGGTGCTTTAAATCCTTACATATCAGCAAGTTTCTTTCTTTTACCAGGAGAGGTAAATGCTCTCTGGGATGGCTCTAGGATTGTTGGACCATCATCCTTTTTATCCTCAATGGCATGTGAAATTATATCTACATCTCCCTGCTTCTGTGTTGCAAATAAAAAGTCTGATGACATTAGTCTAATTATTTTGCCTTTCCAAGTATTTTAGTTGTTTGTCTGGTTTGGTTTTTTGGCCTAGTATTTTGTAAGATTTTCTCTTTATCTTTGAACATTTGGACTTTTCCCCTAGTTATGCCTAATCGTGGAATCAGTTTGGGGGTTTTTAGCTCTCTCGCTCACAATGGGATGATAAGCTCTTTTCAATATGAGACTTCAGTCTTTTTTCCAGCTCAAGAAAATTTTCTTCTGTTTCTTCATATTACTTAATATATCCCTTCTCTTCCTTTGTCTTCTCCCCTTCTGTTGCCTACAACTTTAATATTGGGGCTCCTGCATTATTTTTCCTGGATTTTTGCTTTGTCATTTCAGAATCAGTTTGGGACATCTCTTATACTTAACCTTACAGGTCACCAATTTGAATCTCGACAATAACCAATCCTTTTCTCTTCAATTCCTCTAGTGAAATTTTTCAATTGAAAATCAAGGAATTTGTTGTTACTAATTTGCTTAAGAATGCCTTTTTAAAGCCATATTGAATATCCTTGAGTGGGTTTTTGTTTCTTTCTTTATTGTTATTCAAGTTATCAAATTGTCTGTTCTACTTTTTCTAAAGCTCTCTCAGATGTGTTATTTTTTCTGGTCATGGGTCACAGTCTAGTTTGTGGGTGCCCATCTTACATGATGATGATAAACACAGTAGCTCTGCTCTTCCCCCCCCCCCACTTCAGCAGTTACTGCAGCAGGCAGGCTGTCATTCCAGAGAAGAAAATCAGGAGGAAGCCCCTCTGCTCCCTCTTTTTCTTCCTCTCTTTGAGCTTCTCCCCTCAGAGATAGAGAGGATGTAGCCCTACTATTTAAGTCCTGGATTTCACTGCCTTCATTCCAAATGTCCGTAATTTTCCAAAGGCTAATGCAGACATGCCCCCTACCTTCCATATTCCAAGGCTACTCTCTCTCCAGGAAAACAAACACAAAAACAAAAACAATCATCTGTCCCCAAGTTCTCACTTATACCAGCTCTCTCTGGGCTCTCAGCTGCATCAGCCCTTTTCCAGGAATACCAACAAAGCGTTAGGCCTCACTCATACCTTCCTGATCCTAACCACCATCCCAGCTTGCCAAGTAGATGGGTTTCTGTTGGGAGTGGGAGGGATAAGGAAGTCTTTCAATCCCACCACCTATCCAGAATCTATATAAACTATTTTTGAAACTTAATAAATAAGACCTTCTGTGAGAAGTAACATTTTATCCAATTCTTAGAAAAAAGGCTACACTTTGGAAAAATAACTCTGTATTATTAATATAGCCAAATAATTGTTTATAAACACATATTATAAAAACAAATATTTAATATTATAAACTCACGAACCTTTCTCTAGTTCCACGGGGAACAGGTCCAGTTTTTCAATACGTTTCTCAAGTTCAAACTCAGCTGAAGCAGCCACAGGGTCAATTTCATCATTTCTCCTGTCATACTCTTCATTGGAGTATGTTTTGAAAACCTGGAGTAAGAGACCAATAACAAGGTGATAATGCAGAAAAGACTCTTTCTTAATTAAAAAGAAAATCTGCTAGGTATCCAAAGCTATGTAAATTGAAACATTTATGTGATGAATTTCTTGCAAACAAGTATTTTATATTCAAAATCAATTGACATGTTAAGAGAGTGAAAAATCAATCAGTATAAAAATAACTTATCAATTTAAAAAATGTATGAGTGATACTACCACATTTAATAATTTAAGAGACAACAACAGTAGCCACAGAATACATTATTTGAATAGCAATATTCATCACCCTTTATAGAATCAGAATATATCATATTAGCTGTAATGCTCTGCTGTTTCCTTGTAAAACATCTTGAAGCTGCCTAAGCAAACACCAACACTGAACCTATGGTATGGAGGTTTGTATGGTTTGACCAATACTAGCCCTGAGGTTGTAGTGTATTAATACTATAATGATATTTCAATCATAAAATCACTGAACCTAGGTTACGTTAAAGTGTTCTCAGCTGTCACCCCTCATTTTATTTGCATATAGATTTAAATTAAATTTTCATTGAAAATGAAATGACTATGAGATGACTATCAAAATATTACTCAAGAGCTATAGAACAAATAGGATATCGACAGCTTTTTATATCTTACCTAAATCATTCAGATATAGCCTTAAGAAACTTGATAGTCCTTATTTCTACTGAAATATTTGTTTTATTTGGAAAAAGAATAAATTAGTTATCCAACTCCTCTCTTAATATACTAAAGACTATGTAACAGTAGGAAAAGTATAATCCATCAAGTCCAATTAATATGTATAATAAAAACTGATATTTTCAATTAAATTCAGCAATTATTAAGCATCTAAACTATGCCTGAAAAAACTGTGCTCCCCTAAAATCTTAAAATCTAGTAATTTAAAAATATATATTAAAAAGTTATAATAAAAACAGAGGGTCAAAGATTAAAGAAATCATGTTTATTTGCTACAAGGCTGGCCAGCTAATCCAGGTATGCTTTACATAGATATTATTGGAAAACTATTAATACCAATTCTTGTTTTCTATCTACAGTAACCTATAAACCAAGAATATATATTGCTTATATAGAAGTAGATATAGTATGGTTCCTAATGGTATTTACTTCTCAAAATCATGCCATTTGTAGGGTTTGTACCTGAAATGAATACTGTTTTTTCTCTCTGACTTTCATCATGTTTTCATGGCCTTATGCCATGTGGATCCTCATTTGGTCTCTACTGCATTTCTCTGTTATAGTAAATAATACTGCATCAAAATGCACATTTCTATACTATGGCATTTGTACTTGTATTTATCCTTTTTTTTTTAAGTTTCTGTAACATTAACATATGTAGCTGATAATTATTTATCTTTTTATAAAATATTCTTCCTATTTTGCCCCTTCCATAGAACCATTAATATTTTTCTTAAATTGTCACACTTATGACTTTCTCTTAGACAGTTTTTAATCTTTTCCTTCCTATATATTTTTTCACTCAACTAAAATTTACAGAGTACCAACCCTATGCCAGACATTGTGCTAGACATTGGAGAAGGCACAGTTTCAAGTAGCTCACAGTTTAGGAAGGATACAGAAATCAAAATAATTACAATATAATGTGGTAACTGATGTAACAGAAGAATATAATGAGTAATTTTCTATTTGCCTGAGAAAGGGAAGAATTTTGTGGAGGGAACGATATTTGAGTCTTGAAGAATAAACAGGAGTTTGCATAATTGAGATGCAAAGGAATGTATATTTTAAATATAAAACCCTAGACTACACACATACACATAGTTTTTGGAAAACATCAATAGTTGAATATACTACAATGCAACATGCTAATGGGAGCAAACTTTAATACACAAAAAAAGTTAACTAGGTTTCATTCTCAAGTGTCCTGGCAACCACTGGCACATGATTTGATATTTGCCCTTCATCTACTTCTGCTAATAGGTCTAACTATAAGACTGTAGAACAAGGGTTTAAACAGTCTTTGTTCTGGAACATAGCTCAATTTTGCTACTACATAGTAAGTAAATAAACAAATAAGGGTAGGTGGAAGGGAGAGATTTGTTGAAGGATACAAAATTAGAGTTCGATAGAAGGAATGAGTTTTAGGGGGTTCTGTGATGCTGTAGGATGACTATACCTAACGATAACATATTGTATAGTTTCAAAGAGCTAGAAAGAGGTCATTGAATGCTTCCAACATGAAGAAATGATAACTGTTTGAGATAATGGATATGCTAATTACCCTGATCAGATCACTACACATTATATGTATAGAAACATCACTATGCACCCCCTGAATAGTATAATTATTGTCAACTGAAAAAATAAAAAAGAAAATATAAGACACATCTTCAGTTTGCTCATAGTCTGGTAAATTATATGAGCAAACACAAAAAGCTATGAATAACTAAAAAACTCACTCAAGTATTGCTTACCCAGAAAATTCAAGAAATTTAACAGAAAGACTATTAGAACTAATAAGAGTTAGCAAAGCACAGTAATTTTTAAAAGTCAATATCTGCATAAAAAAATGATAGCTTTAGAAGAAAACAAAAACAATCAGAAACTATAAAATATCCAATGATTATCAACCATAAAAGCGGAAAGATTTCCCTATAAAACAAAAAACACAAAAAGCCCTGAATAAGTGTAATGCCATATTATTTATCCTGGATTAAAATTCTTAATTCTTAATTGTAAAGACATCCCTGCCCCTAAATTACTGTAAATGTCAGTTTACCCCAATTTAATTTATGAACTCAGGGTAATGGAAATTAAAATCCCACCCACACTTTTCACTGACACTAACAAGCTGTTTGAAAAAGGAAACTAAAGATGGAAACGGGCCCTGGTGGATATCAAAACAGACAATAAAACTTCATTTATTAAAGCAATATAGTTTTAGCCCTGGGGTAGATTTATTTTTATACTCTATTCTGTTCTACTCCTTTTCTATTCCAATTAAAGTGGTCCACTTAATAAATACTATGGAAAGAATTGAATTATCCATCTGAAAAACATTCCTATTTCATATTATTAACAAAATTATAATTCGGACTAATTAAAAACAAATATATATCTCCTACAAAAAGCGCTAAAAGAAAATTTGAGGTAATGTGTAGCTAACAGGCTAGAGAGAAAGTCACAGATCTGAGAAGTCCTAAAGGAAATGAATAAGCAATTTGATTAAAAATAAATGCTAAAAACTTCTAGACAACAAAATATACCATAATGAAGTTATAAATCATAGATTAGAAGAAAATACTGTCAACTATTAAAATGAAATATGAATATTCATAATATGTAAAGGATTTTATCAATTCAAACAATTGCATGTATGAGTAGGGAAAGAAAATTAATTAAGAATTCAATAAAGAAGAAATACTAATGTCCAATAAATGATATAAATATGCTCAACTTTATTAAAAATTAAGCAAATGCAAATTAAAACAAGGAGATACCATGTATTTATCCATAAGAATAAACTAAAAAAAAAGACTGCAACATCCAGGATACTCTTGGGGAGAAAAAAAGCATAACTTGAAAGTAACTATCAACATTTTAAATGTAAATATGTTTTACCTAATAACTTCACATCTAAATATTTATAGGACTATTTGCAAATGTGCACAAAAATGTATTTGTATTTGTAAGGAAGTTCATTACAGTACTATCTGTAATAGACCAAAGTTGGAAATTATCTAAATGTTTACCAATAGAGAAAATGGCTTGCTAATTTATGATATATATTAATACTAATATGGAATTCTATGCAGTGATTAAAGAGATCTGTATCTCTACTGACATGGCAGACTCTGAGATACGTATATAATTAAGCCAAAAAACACACTATAGGTATAGACCACATACAGATATAGATATTCCCTATTTGTATGTCCCCAATTAGTATGGTCCCAATTTTAACCTAACTTAAAGCCTCCTAAATTCCCTAGCTATGAGCTCTTAGCAAGCTAAAATCATGCTAAGCCTCAGTTTCCTTATTTACAAAGTGGCCATTATAATAATAATACCACCTGTCCCAAAAGGTTATTGTGAAAATAAAATGAAACAATCCGTGCCGTTGTGCTTGGTTCAATATGGGGAGAGGGAACACTTTCTCAGAGTAATGTGAGAGAGAATATTTCCCCAGATACCACTCATCTCATAATCTCCTTTATAAACAAGTTTGAATATTTCATCCTGTTAGGCTGGAGCCAAGAGGGAGATATACGAAGTCTCAGGTGCAGCAAAGTGTTGTTTATTTTGAGTATGTGGGTACAGATAGGTGGAAGCCAAAAAGTGTCCACCCTGAGGAAGGAGAAAGCCTTGAGTTTTATAGAGGGTTTTCCTGGAGGAGTGAGTAACACCTGCAGAGATAGGGGAGAAGGTTAGCTTCCTCCTTATCAGAGGATAGGAATGTTGGCTTGGCTGCAGCTGTCTGTGGTCAAAGTTAGATTTATAACTTTGGACTCTCCAGACTCCTGTGGCTTTTGTTTCACAGGCTTTATGATATCTTTCAGGTTCCTACCCTAAATA
This sequence comes from Microcebus murinus, assembly GCF_040939455.1. Classification (NCBI taxonomy): domain Eukaryota; kingdom Metazoa; phylum Chordata; class Mammalia; order Primates; family Cheirogaleidae; genus Microcebus; species Microcebus murinus. Next base: position 44,505,179 of record NC_134112.1, read on the forward strand.
AATCTAACACATCCACTGCAATGCTTAATGCCCTTTAAACAAAAATCTGCATAACTAATTTGGTATTACAGCACAGGCTGGCCTGCCAGAAGCCCTACCTATGTCCAGATCAATACGCTGCCATTACACAATGGCTCACTGCCTCTGTTGTGCCTTAACCAGGAAGAACCTCACAGATGAAAGGAAAGCAACCTAGGTAAATACCTTTCCTTTCATTTATATGATTTTGATTCTTTCAATTTTCTTACAATTGTTCTACTAGTTTTATTTATATTACTTTAATTGCTCTCTAAAATATGTATAATTAATTAATCAAATAATAATCAGAGTCTCATCATAGTATTACTATAGCAAAAAAGATTCTGAAGGCTAGCAGATTCCTGGGCCCAGATTCTGAAGGCTAGCAGATTCCTGGGCCCAACACCATCAAGATGTACATATTTTTAGTTCAGGCACCTCCACATTGTTCCTGTGTTACTGCACTGAGAAATGCAAACAAAAGGATGTTTAAGTTTAAGACTTCTTGTTTCAGAGCCAAGAAGCAATATTCTGTTCCATGATCAAAGGAAACAAAACAAGACCTCATCCATTGCTTCACAGCAGAGACAGGCTTTCAGGGGTAACAAGTTTACAAACACAGTTAGCAAAGACATTTCTGAACAAGCAACCCAAGACTATGAAATGCAAATAAAGCACAAATTAGCTTATAATAAGATTTTTAACTAGAATCATTATCTTATTTACACTTTTGGTAGTTTGAGCTGCAACCCTTTTTCAAAACAACAGCAACACCTTTTCAACAGTAAGAAAAAATATGTTTCCTTTAGTGCCTTAGGCTACATTTTCTTCAATCAATGCAGGTCAAAGTAAATTTAGCATTTTCTGTAAATATTGACTGGAAGGAATCCCACAATGCTTCCACAGGTCTCAGTTCCGGCTGGAGTCTGGGTTCCGCTGCATCTTCCTGACACATCAAAGATGGAAAACGTTCCAGGTCTTGGCATGCTGAGTTTCAGATGATGGCTGGCACAGTGTGCTTCTGGAGCTAAGCCAAGCATTCACATGCTTCCACAAACGGGCTCTACTCCTCACACACTTCCTTGGCACAACCCTACCTCACTTCATGTGATTTTAGTGGCTCTGCTGAAGAGGGCTCTGAATTGAAACTAACAGTAAGCATGGAAAAGACAGTCCATACCTTAATCTTTTAAAAACAAATGTGGTGATAAAAAAGGAGGATCCAGATAGCTTCAGAGCCATGTATAATCTCAACTTTCATGCCTTCCCCCAAACTGACGATAGTTCCCTGATTTACAATACTAAGAACTATGTAGTTTCCTGATTTCCCAGTGTGTGCTAGGAATATGTTAAGTTCTTGTTGCAAAATGAAGTAAGCCAAACTGGAGTTTAAAATTATCGGGCATTTTATGGTAACAGTGGTAGTCTCCAGAGATTCTAAATAGGTGAGGGGCTTTGGTCTCCTCCTCTATAATCTTTATTCATATATTTCTGACAGGTTACAGTATTTCACATGGATAATATCATTATTCCATACTTAAACACCTAGGTTAGGGAAAGAGAAAGCCAACCTAGCTAGGACTGCAGTAGGGAAGAGAACTAAGAGGAAATTACATTTGTTCCACAAGTGAAGGGCAGTAAGTGGGCAATGAGAACTTGTGCCTCCAAGCTCCGTGAGTTTGGCCAACTCAGTGAGCCTTTCTTAGCTCAAGTTTTTAAAACATCTAAGAAGGCAGAACCAAATTCTGATATCCTAAGTTGCTGGATTCTAGGGTCAATTCTTGAGTATGGGACCTAATCAAAATTCTTGTCACTACATATCACTCTCATGACAATTCTTTATTCATAACTACATTTGATGGCAAGTTAATTAAAAGAATGAATTCTAAGTCATGGCTTATTTATAGCAAATTATCTGTTCAACCTTTTGTACCACATACATATACAATCCTTTAGAGCCTTTGAGGATCATCCTAGATGATCCATATTTCTATCTAAATAATGTCATTACGTTTTTTACATAGTTAAGTTTTGAGTTAATTTTAGCACTCTACTAGTTTTGTTGACTCTTATTCATTCTTATTACATTTTTTAGGAGGCATTATAAATGCCAAACCAAAACACTTATTTCACTACCCTCTGTTAAATATGGGTCAGGAAGGCAACAGAGACCCCTCTACCCAGGTGATAATAGCCACAATCTACTTTAGCAGGGGGAGGTCTCTGAGGAACACCCCCACTCAAGGGCGCTGATGAGATAGATGCTATCACACCCACAGTGCCACATGACTTAAACTCTGGATTCAGCAGTAATGCACAAAAAAGAGGAACAAAAGATGAAGATTAAAGTATGTAAAAAATCACATCATTTGAAAGTAAAGGTCAATTTTTATTTGTTTATATAGACAGTAAGCTCACTTTTATAATCTACCTGAACTTGCCAAATGTAAGGTAAAGCAGTCTATCCATGGAGATGTTAGAGTTGCTCTTCATCTGGGTACACATCAGGGTAATATGTTTCCCCACCTTTTCTTGCATTGAGATGGGCTGTGTAAATAATTCTGGCCAATGGGTTTGGAGCAGAGGTGATGTGTGTTTCTTTTTCCCAACTAAGGCATTTTACTAGAGAGGCAAGATCTTTCAGTGTTTTCTTCTTCCTGTGTTTCTGGGATCCAGAAAGTATGTATGATGGAAATGGACCCTCTTCGGTCTAAGTCCTGAGTGACTAAATGAATACAAAGAGCTCCCCTTTGACCTAAAATGGACATGTAACTTGAGTGATACATAACCATCTGTTAGAAGATACTGGGATCAGTTAGCAGTACAATATAAACTAGCCTATGTTAACCAGTCTACCATCCAAAAGGACCACTTGTTCACTATTAGTATAGATTGCAAAGATCCTACCTTGATTTTAAAATGCAAGAATTGAAGCCAAGAGATAAAAATCTGACTACCTGAAACCTTCCATCTCATTTTAAGTGAAAACATTATTGATAACAAATCAGATAAAGAATCCAAGAGGTCACAAAAGCGCTAATCATAAGTAGGAGCCCTGCTGTCTGTTCATCTGCTGTAAGCCCAGTTAGGGATTCGGGGCCTCAGGAAGGGGACTGAAGACTACTCTCCATTCTGGGGTGGGCCAAGATCTTGTTCCCAGCTTTTAATTACGCCAGGCTATGGGTACTCTCAGGGGTGGCTGCTTATAGTGGCATTGAACATATCTTCCATATTTCCCACTTCTCAGGTATTCCTTCCCTTACACAATACAAAGAAGGATAGTTTTCAAAACCAGTTCCTATCTAAGGGATAAAGAAAGAATAAGCAAAATGGTCTTCAGAAGTATGTTGTAGAGGTATTGGAAAAGCAAGTTATGCTGCTTACTAAGTCCTCTTAATTCATATCTTGATAGTATTCTTCCTATATTATTGGGAGTGTTATAAATTGTTATATCTCCAAACATATTCAAAGAATATCTACAAAAGCCCATTACAAAATCAAATGTACATTTTTGTATTATCAATGGCACCAACCACCTCATACTTGGAGATAATTAACAACCAAATATAGAGGATATAAACTCTTCAAATGTAAAATACCTATGGTTGACTTTGTGGAAAGTTTTAAATATGTGCATGTTTATATATGTAATATATATGAAATATATATAGAATATATGTGAAAAGTTACATGTTCATATATAAAAATTTTTAATAAAATAATATTTCAAAATAAGTAGAGTTTTATTAAGGTCACATATATAGAAATTATTAATGAAATAAAAAGTTAAAAGGCCCTGTATCTCTTGCTTTTGACAAAATAGAATTCAATTATAGTTGTTATCATTCACCTGTAATTATGTCTTATTAAAATACTTGAAAGTATTTGTTTTTTTAGTTTTCATTTTCATTTTTATTCTAGTGAGACTGAACACTGTTTTAAATGATGACTGGTTTTTTGCATCTTCTATTTATGATTTATTTTTCATTGATTTTGAAGAATTTTTAATGTGTAATACTGCCTGGAAAAGTTTTTAAAAAAATAAGTTCTCCCTGCAAAAACCGTCTATGCCCTTAAGGTAATCAGGAAAAAAAATTTCTTCATAAAGAAATGTAAACTGAGCTCTTTCCAAATTTGGACAAATTCTAAGATAATGAAGCTCAAATTAGTGAGTTTTTTCCTATAGACAGTTTAACAAAGAATCAGGAAATTCAACTGAAGTTCATGTTTTCCTCAGTATTTTTCAAATTATTATAAACAATTAAACATATCCGTGAGAAATTAGCAATGTTGCCTTTCAGCTCAGCCAGACATTCAGTTTAAATTGGAGACATAAGCTTTACAAACTGACAACTGGTGGCCAGCGTGAAATAAATTGGTGGCTGTAATCCAGTTTCTGCTGGACAGTTGCCCTCAACACAGAAAAATTTAACTAATTGACCCAATTGATACTCTCTTTGGGGGGTGAACAATCTCTCAGGCAAAATAACTGACTTCTCATTCCCAGAAGTGAACACTCTCCTACAGATGCAACAAGTGGAGTTAACAAATCAATTTCTGCTCTACATTTGTCTCAGCAGTTGGTCCTTGCTTTCACTGTAAGTGCCAGCACTGTGTTTCTAAAGGCCCATGGAGGGAGATCATTCTGAATTGCCTAAATAGGAAAACAGATGGCGAGGAGTACTAGTCTGTGTGTGTGTGCATATGTGTGTGTGTGTGTGTTTGTTTGTTTTGAGATTAAAGAGGGAAAAGGGGGATGGTGACCACACCAAAGAGGGTTTGATAGCTTCTCTTGAGAATGAAAATGGAAAAGTATATTTTCAGGTACAGAAGTTTTACACTTTCCAATGCAAAGCCCCCAGGGATGACAGTACCTCTGTAGGGGGCTAAGGAGCATCATGAAAACTAAACACTAAAACTCTTAAATCTTTGGGTACCTTGAGAACAGTGCCCCAAGCACAAGATTTTGGCTGAAAAGAAAACAGCCTTGAAGGGAACTTGATTGTCTGTCTGTTCAAAGAGATCATCAGAAGTAACAGTGTAGGCCAAAGACAAAAGGGCTCCTAACACAGGAACTAATGAATGCTGTAAAACTAGCAGGAACTGTTCATTTACCCAGGGTAGTACAAGATAATGCCCAACATGGATGAGGCTCAGTTATCAGCCAAATAAGTAGGCGAGGATCTCAAGAAGGTTAACTTTAGTGCAGAGGAAAAAAGGAATGTGATATAAAGCATCCTGGTGGTAAGCAAACTAAAATTGATTCCTACCCCTTACATAAAAAGTGCTGACAACCAGGCTCCTCACACCCCGGCAAGGTATTTTGATATGTCAACATGATCAGGCTACACTTTCCAGTTATTTAATCAAACACTAATCTAGATATCACTGTGAAGGTATTTAATAGCTGCGATTAAAATCCAAAATCATTCCAATCAACTACCTGTAAAAATAAAGTAAAAAATAAATACAATAAATAAATAAAGTCCAAAATCAGTTGACTTTAAGTAAGGGAGACCATCCTATGTAATCTGGTTGGGCCTGATTCAATCAGTGGAAAGGCCTTAAGAGCAGAGCTGAGGTTTCCTGGAGATAAATGAAATTCTGCCTATGACCGCAGCTTCAACCTGTGCCTGAGAGTAACCAGCCGCCCATCTTAATGGCCTGCCCTATGGATTTCAGACTAGTGTAGCCAGCCCCCAGATTTGTGTAAGCCAATTGTGTACAATAAATCTTTTAATATATATCTCCTATTGGTTCTGCTTCTTTGGTTGAACCCTGAGTAATTAACCAACACTCCAACTCTTCATCATAGGAGAAGGTACAGTTATTTAGAACAGTAGTTTTCAAAGTGTTGACTGTGACCTACAGAGGTTGCGAATCAATCTAATAGGTCATCAATAGCATTAAGATAAGTTAAATAGAAAAGGATAGAAAACACCAGCATTCATTACAAGTAGCAAGAGTACATATTAAACTTTAAAATTTGCGGTTTCAAATAAACACATATACACATATGCATGTACTATGTCTTGAAGTGAAATGTGTTTGATTTAGAGACTAAAGAAACAGGAGCACTTATGAAACAGTGAAAAAGCCCAAGCAGGGAATACAGGCTCTCAAACTACTAAGCCTGTGAATGCTGACTGTAGATGCAGTAACAATTATCCTTCATACTTCCTTCTTTTGAGTCATTGATTCTTACTTCAGATCCGTACTGAGCACCAGTTCACAGGCTCGCACCGTGCTCAGTACTGGGAATACCTTATTAATTTCAGACCTGTCACTATAGCCCACACAAGAGCTGTAAGACAGGGGTGTGGGCCATGCTGTGGGAACCCACAGTGGAGTGAGGAGAGGAAAGGTGAGCAAGAAAGGATTTCCCAAGTGACTCAGAAAGTAAAGATTTCATCCAGCAACAGTTAGAGTCAGCAAATAATAAGTGTGTGTGTGTGTTTGGGGGGGGGTAGTCTGTGGAAGGCATTCTGAGAGGAAGAGTAGCATGTGCAAGGTAGGATTAAGAGAGAAGAGCAGAATTACAGAGCAGGAAGTAATCCAATATGGCCAAGGCTGGGGCAGTGAATGAATGGTAAGAGATGGAGCAAAAGCATGCAGCGGAGCTTTGTGAATAAAATCCACACACTATGCAGAGTCCCTAAAAGCATTTTTCTTTTAAAGAATGAAAGTTTTTTAAGAGAATTAGAGGGAACCAGAATTAAAAGGAGAGAGATGAGTTAGGAGCCTGGGAATCATCCTTCTTTACCCCTTTTAGAAAACTCTTTAGGAGCCTAGGCCTTCCCAGGGTACTAAGAAACTTTTCCCAAAGTGCTGTCATGACAGTGGCCTGTAATTCATGCAATGGCAGAAGGAAGGGACTGAGAAGCAAGAAGAGCAAAATCGGCATCAATCTCAGAAGGCCATGGGCAAACCTGAGGTCCTGAAAACCAAACTTCCTACCGCAGGATCAGTCAGGCACAAGAGGGACACATGAGGGACAATTGCACCATCAAAAGACCTTCCTTTGCCATATATACCTGTAACATTTTTAGGGTGAAATTATATAGAGTACCTGCATGCTCAAGACCTATCTAAAGCCTTGCACTTCTGTAGTGTGCTGGGCTCTGGAAGAGAGAACCCATACTTGAGGTTTAGCACCATCTACTAAGGGTCAAATAATAAAACAAAGGTTGCACAATTTTCTAAAATCTCAAACAGCTTCAAATGTTGATAGAAATTTAAAAAAAAAAGAAAAGAAAACCCAAACCTGTTTCAGCAAGTATTTCTAGCACCAACTGAGACCTACATAATACAACCCAAAATTTTAATTTCTGTAAAGGTTTGGAGTAAAATATGCTTAATTTTTAAACTCTTCAAGCTGAGGCCAGACATCACATGGTGGGGGAAAAAATGAGAAACAAGCCTAGAGCACAAATAACCAATTGTTAGGGAATGCATATATACATGAGGACACTGAAGCTGTGGTACAAGGCTGAGCTTGTGAACCCAAGACTACACACACACACAAAGTTAGTGCATTCTGGGCAGCAGTGATCCATGTTAAAATTAATCATGTTACCCCCACAAAGCAGGAAAGACTCTACTTTCCTATAAACAAACTGTCCCTTCCATTTAGACTTCTCCAAGAACTACAGTCAAACGTAATTGATGGATTCTGGATCATCACTGAAAATGTCAATACACAGCTAAATCTACAAATAGCATCTGTCTCATGTTTCCCTTATTTATAGGAAAACCTAAAGGGCAGGAGTGCTTTACAAGAAACAAGATAATCAGCTATCTTTGTCAAAACATGTGGAGGACAGTGTTGTCACATTATTCTTGATGTGTTTGAAGTAAAGCTGCCACTACTTCCATTACCATAGAATTAATGGTCAAATCTGGAGATCACTGACCCTTGAATCGCACTAACTGTGACCTCGTATGTCTTGTAATAGAACGATGGTTTTGTAAATATTGTCTGAACCACTAAGCTTCTTAAATCAATGGCCTCCCAAACCTTAGAAACTGTCCATATAAAAGTATATCCCAGAAAAGCTGGGCAGTAATTTCTTTGTTAAGATAGGCGAATGCTGTAAACAAAGCTGAAGACCCATCAATCACTGCTTCGTAGGTTCCTGATTTTGTATAGACAGTCAACACTCCTGAACCAGTTCGATGCCTTGACAGGACCTCAAACTCAACATGCCAAAGCAAAATTATAGCGTCTCCCATCCTCTGCCATTTGTATGGTCTCTCATGTTTGAGGACAATAGGATCCTTTTGGCCACATGGGCTTGAAAAGACAGTCAATCATATAACAAATCTTCCTTTTCCTCTTCTCTTCCCACAAACTCACACAAAATTAGTCAAAATTTCCTATTGATTCTATCTTTAAAAGGATTCTTATTTTACTCATTCCTTCCTATTTCTCCTGCCCACTCAGATTCCGAGTAATTAAGTTATCCTGCAACTTTAATTATTGCATTCTGCCTCAAAACTCTCCTACAACTTGTGATACATGACATTTAAGCATATTCCTAAGACATGGCTCTAATCATGTCACATGAGTTGGGAAACAGCACTGGGAGGCAGGATTGTGAGGGGCGACAGAAAGAGTAAATTTATGAGTGATTTTACATTTCTTCCATATACCTTTTTGTACTTTCCAAATCCTACCTAATGATCAAGTATTATTTTCTAATGGAGACAGAGAGAGGAGGACAGTAAAAAAAACCTCCTAAGGTTCTCCATTACTTGTTGAATAAAATTCAAGCACATGGAAGGACATTAAAAGTCCTCCAAGATCGGGATTTAGTCTACATAGCTAGCCTTTACCTAGCACTACTTTCTTTTACTCACCCTATTATGTGAAAATTGTTACTACATTGTATAATTTGCACAGCTTTGATTTTTTTTTGGTCTCTCCTATACATTTATTACATTATGTTATATGTTATATTTATCTGTGATCACAATTTCTTTTTTTAAAATTATTATTATTGATATTTTTAGAGATAGGGTCTAGCTCTGTCACTCAGGCTGTAGTGCAGTGGCACAATCATAGCTCACTGCAGCCTCAAACTCCTGGGCTCAAGCAATCCTCCTGCCTCAGCTTCCCAAGTAGCTCATGCCACCATTGCACAGCTATTTGTTTTTTGTAGAGACAGGGTCTCCCTACTTTGCCCAGGCTGATCTCAAACTCCTAGTCTCAAGGGATCCTCCCACCTTGGCCTCCCAGAGTACTGGGATTATAGGCACAAGCTTCTGTGCTGGGCCTGTGACCACAATTTCTATTCAAATAAACTGTCAACTGTTTTGGGTTGGGGTAGAATCTTCTTCATTGTCCTATCACTTACTATTTATAGCACAATGTTTTCAAAGCAATAGGTCTTTTATAATGGTCAGTGATCTATATATGGTTGGTACCTTAAATGGGAACCACTTCTGTACAAAAGAAAAGTGACTTCTGAAAGGTAAAATATTATTATAAGATTTAAAATATAACTTATGACTTCAAAACAAGGAAGTCTTCTGTTATGTACAGTTTGAGATGATCCTTAGTGGTCATCCATTAGCCAAACAAAACTCCTATTTATAATGTCCAGTTAGCATAATAATTTTCAAGGTTGCACAGGAGTCAAGCATTACCAAAGAAGAAATATTACTAAAATTAATTTTATATTCTATTTTAGATAATATTAAAATAGACCACTACTGTTCTTTTTTAAGATCTTGTTTGTTCCTGGCAAGAAATTTCATAATGTTTTCCCTTTTGATCAGTTTAGTGTGACTAAGTAGACAAGCCAGTTTGGTAGAACTCATAATTTTTTAAATGTATCCTGAAATGCTAAAACAAAATTGTATTGGTAGAGATAGTACAGTCAGGGGTAATTAGCTTTATTGATTATGAAAGTGTATCATTTTGAGTTCTCTGGTTGAAATGAGGGCCCAGCAAAAAGAATTTATTTATTTTATTTTATTTTTTTAGCAGAAAGAATTTAAATGCTTAAAAGTATTTCAACTGTTGCTGGGAAGTGGATTTAAATATGTAAACATATAAAAGTGGCTGGCTCCCTTTGTAGCCTTGAGTGCAGCATCTGTCCCTTCAGTGATATGGGGTCAATTAAGGTTTTAATGTCCCACAACTGTGGCAGATTTGCTGATTAAAATACAGCAGTCACTTTTACAGTTTTGTGTTCTGGTCTTGATAGTCTATCCCTGAGAAACTCCATCTGCTGGTGCCTGTCCTCTCCCAAGCCAAAAAAAAAATCAAGCAATCCAGTGTGTAAGAGTTCAAGTCTGCCAAAACCTGTTCTTCTGTCATCTCCACCTGCCATACTGACATCAGGATGGTAAATGTTTGTGCCATGTGTCTTAAACCAAAGTGCAGTTGTACTCAAACGTCCGTTTGATTCTTGCAAAATGACAGTCAAAGCAATTAGGAACAAAGTGTAATACAGAAGAGAATTATGCCTCACCCTTTCACTTTAGAAGAAACCAAAAACACTCTCAAAATATAGGTCTCGATTTCTTAAATAGTTTATAACTACCCTCTTCTCCAGAACTCCTCTTTTATCAATCACTCAGTACTTATATCTACCTTTCATTTGTTAATATCATTTTATTTAAATCTCATCACTACCTGGCATCTTTCACACAAGGACTAGTGTCTTATTCCCATTGTATATCCAACATTTAGCATTGTGCTTGACACAGGGTATCTACTCAACAGATGCTGTTGGAAGTACCCTACAAGGGAGACTGCCTGATAAATGCGGTTCTTTTGGAAATTCTGTGACTTAACTCCCTTGAATAGGTACTCCATTCATTCATTCAAACAGCTGTTCAAGTTTTCCAGATAAGCAGGCAACATGAGCAAAGGAATCTTTCTCACTATCTGGTCGACCCTATAGGCTTCCACTGTAAGTGCTAGACCACCCAAGATTCTGGCAGCAGCTACAGTCAGCATAAAAATGCAACACAAGGAGATAGCCCTTAACAAAACAAAACAAGTAAGTAGTATCAGACCCACAGCAGAAAAAGCTGCTCTGCTGATGGCTGGCGGGTTCCATTGCTGGCTCTCTTTCCACTCCTTTCTCACTGTATATAAACGTAAATGTATATCCATCAGGCCACATCGTAAGAATTGAAAAGATTTCAACAGTGACCATTAGGTGGACAGTGAGGAGAACCTACTTACTCTGTCTATAGGCAAATAGTAGACTTGAATGGATCTTTCCTTTCATTCTGTTCCAAAATGTCTCAACAAAGAAATGCCCAGCAAGTGATCATGAGGAGGTGAGGAGAAGGAGAGTAACTGCGGCTACCACTCTATGATTCCTCTGGACTGTGTGTCTCATTTAAATCTCATAATCATCTGTTTTTTGCAGATCATTGAACTTTAGGCTCATAAATGACAGGCAGTTTGCCCAAAGACATATAAAAAATATCCAAGCTCAGGTCTGGCTGAATTAAAAATGCATGCTCTTTCCCCCATGGCATACTGCCTTAGTAGGTATTATTTAGAGCACCAAAGGCCCGGTGGCTCATGACTATAATCACAACACTCTGGGAGGCTGAGGCAGGAGGATCACTTGAGGTAAGAAGTTCAAGACCTGCCCAGGCAAGTAGCAGAGACCTTTACAAAATTGACGGGCCTGTAGTCCCAGCAACTTGGGAGGCTGAGGTAGGATGATTGCTTGAGCCCAGGTGTTCAAGACTGTAATGAACTATGATCATGCCACTGCACTCCAGCCTACACAACACAGGGAGACCCTGTCTCTAAAATAATAATAATAATAAATATAAAATAAAAACAATAAAGAATATCCAAAAATAAAATAAGCACCCCCATATAGAATAAACAATACACACACCCCTCCCCAACAACTGCAAAGAGCCAATAAATTGAAGGAGGGGTGGGGATTCAAACTTACTAGCAACTAAAAAAGGCAAATTACACTGTCATTTTCATCTACAAAGATTTAAAGAAGCCAAAGGGATAAACAAACTATCAGTTTAATACACTTGAGGATGAAATTTAAACAGGTATAACCTTCTGGGGGGCAACATGTTAAAAATTTTGAGAACTTTAGTATCAGCTGCTCTAATAGATTCCAAGGATTTAATCTAATGAAATCATATGCACAGAAATATTCATGTACACTGACATTAATCAATATTTATAAAAGGGAAAAAATGGAAACAATCTAAATGTTTAAAAAAGAAGGGTAAAAAATGGTATATCCATTCTTATAGATGTACCATAAAAATCATGCTCTGTGAGACTTAGTGACAGAAAATGTTCAAATATATGGTATCTGAAAAGATTATAAAATCACATTTGTATGTACACACATACACAGAATATAAACAATCCCAATTTTGTATATATAGACATCATAATTTCTGGATCCTAAGATTATGAATGACTTTTTCCTTTTTGTTATAATTTTATTTCTTTAATATAGAGCTGTGGTAAATAAAAGAAAATAAATATTATTTTTAAGATGCTCATTACCAAACTCGGAATGATCAATGGGCCTAAGTCCACATACTGTAAAAACAAGTTTATCTCTATATTAACTTAAAATATATTATAATAGCACTTTCAATGTTCATTTAAATATTGATAACTGATGTTTATAATGTGCCTTAAACGCAAAATAAAATTACATTTTTTAAAAGGTAATAAGCATATATTTGCCAAGCTGCTTAGAAACTATGCTTTATAGTTAAGCTGTCATTGACCCCTCCCCCACAAAAAATAAATAAAAAAGGATTAGTGAGTTTTGACCTTAAATACTAAAAACTCACCAAAGGCTTGACTCTTAAAAACAAAAGAGATCCAAGATTCAACTTCCTATTGAAGAGAGCTTAGTTATTGGGACACTTTGATTTTAACTCTGAGAATATGCTACAGGAAAGTCAACTGTACATTCTCTTCTTTCAGACATCTGGCTGAGGGTCTGCTCAGTGGAAAATTACTGGTCATGCTGAGCAAAAAAATAATACCATGCTTCAGTTGAAGTTTTCTGGGCTTAGTTCACAATGGCTTTTTGTGTGTGTGCTTATGTGAAATCATTCTTCATCATATGAAAACAGAACTAGTCCCCTGAGTTACATCTATAGATGAGTATAGCATACTAATTGGTCTGAAGAATAAAACTTTATTGAAAACTCAGTAAATATTATAAATTTATTAATTTACATTATAAATAAATTTGTTTAATTCAGAAAAAAATTATTTACAAAATATTCGATCACAGAATTTTATAACCAGATGGGATCTGAGCCATTGCCTAAATAGAGATGGGAAGAACCACCAGGCATGCCACTCCCTCTCCTTCTTGTGGTGGGTTACCCAGGTGAAGGATGCCATGAAAGTGCAGCCATCTTCCAGCATCTTTCAGGCAGTCACTACTAACTGATCAAGTTATGGGAAGGACAAAAGAAACATTTGCCATAACTGGTCTAATCTCTCTTAGATTCACTCTAAGTTCGCACAGTTGTTGAAAGCTGATGTTAGAAAACCAATTTCCAAATATATTATATTCTTGATATTTACCTTCTATTCCTTCAGAATGGTTCTCTCTATATATAAAAAAAGACAAATAGCAAATAAGTCATTTTACATGAAAAAAATAGAGCCCTCCTAAGAAAATGATTCTAATTTAGATGTTGCAGTTATAGTCTACATAAGTTTTATGCATTAAAAAGCACATGAAAAGAAATGTGTAAAAATGATAGTTGTTTTAAGGTAGCTGGATTATAAATTTGCTTTATTGTCATACTCAGGTTTTCTGCATAAAAAATGGAAATGAGAAATTTCACTTAATTTTCTATTGAAAAAGCAATACATTAGCATTCCTACTTATAAATAGATGTCGGCATGGTGACTCAGAAGATCTGCTTTTCCACTTGTGTTATCTTAAGTAAGTTGACCTTTTTAGGCCCACATTTTCCTCATCTGTAAAAATGAGGGGAGTGAAGTAAATGGTCCATTAGATTACATTCAATTCTGAAATTCCAAAACTATACCTATAATAAATCTGCTATGTGAAAGTAGCAAATTATCATTCCATTAATGGTTTCTAGTCCTAGCAGTACTAGTGACTGGGAGAAAGAAAATCACCTTTCTCTAGGCTTTATTTTTCATGTGAAGGAACATCAATTAGCGTGTGCCTCCAGGCTCCCTCCATTCATTTACACCACCCCAGATAAGAGTGATTTATTTATCTGGCTGATCCATCAGGGATAAGAAACTGGGCCTGTGTAACATCTTCTTAACCTAGTCTTTAACAGGGGATGCTTTGATTTCTACAGCTCTACCTTTTGTCTTGCCTCTCAAGTGGTTCAAAATTAAGGAAGAGAAATATTGTTCATTAAGCTCCATTAACTTCAAACTTTCAAAATAATAGTTTGTTCAGTAAACACAGGTATTTGCAATTATGGATGTGGCCTATCTTTAAACTTCTCTGATTGCATAGTGTTTTCTGAATGCCACACACTTTAGTGAAACTTCAAATTCAAAGTTAGAAAGCATGTAATACAGAATATCATGATTCTTTCAAAACAACAACAACAAAAAACTCTTGTAAAAGTACCATCATCCATTTTAAGTCTCTTAAAGTTGTCCCATTGTCACTACAGTGTTCTTATAAAAACATAAATTTTTTATCAGGACTCTGCTCTGCTAAAAGAGCCAAAAATTTTTTTCTTGATTTTAATTTTGAAAACCTCCAATGACTTCTTATAAGCCACAGAATAGAGCTCAAACAATACAGCATATCTTACAAGATTTTCTTTTTTAAAATTCTCACTTGCCATCCTCTCCCTGATACACTCTTCTCAGTATATCCAAAAATCTCAAGATCTCAAGCTACTTAAAATGAACAGAATTTCCTTTCATGATTCCTCTTATCCCTACAAAAAACAACTTATCCTTTAAGGTTCAACACAGACATGACTTCATTTATGAACTTTTCTTGACAGATAGCATTGGGATTAGGAGTATATTCCACTCAAGTCCTATCACATCCTCTATATTACAACCTCACGACCTCAGTGCAGTTCCAGGAGATGATCACATGTATTTCCTGTATAGATGCACTTGGGAAATATTAAACACTACATTCATAAGGAGCATTATCATCTTAAAGCCTCAAAGATGATTTGTGATTTCAAATCAACAAAAAATTAAAAAATGAAAAAAACCCTATGAAGTCCAGCATTGGCTACACTTACTGGAATATTTTTTTGGCAGCCTACCTGGAACCATCCTAAAAATAGTATCCATGGGAAACAAATATAGTAGACTATCCTTTTACTATAAATTTTTCTATCATGTTTCCCTTTTCCCGTCAAACTATGAGTCCCTTCAAGCATTGTACCCTATTATCTAGCAAAAATACTAACCCGTATTAGGATGTTAATGATATTATCAATAAAGAAAATCTATTTTATTTTATTTGTCATTTAAAATAAAATGGAAGTATGGAGACTAAAATTTCTAATGAGCTACAACTGTTTACATTTTAAAAGTTATTTATCTTTAAATAAAATGTTGAGACCACATTCGATTAGAGAAAGAGATAATCCAAAACATGTCAACAATTTCTCAATGCAATAAAAGTAGACACGTGAATGTTATACATCCACATCTGAATTACAGTTATGTGAAGAAATGTTACAGGGGTAGATTCACAATCTCAGCACAACTAAAGTAAATGTGTTAGGTGGTTTCTCACAATGGAATCACAATAATATGAGAACTCTCAACCTAATAGATCAACCTTATGCTTTTGGCTCTCTCATAATCCAAACTCTTTTTTTTTAAATTAAAATAGCATTTTCATGGACTTCACTGATTTCCTCTCTAAGGTATCGACCACTTTATAAGTTATGTTCACTATTTTCCTTGATGTTATTTTCATTGATCTTGAGCTAAATTTCAAATTTGAGTGTTATTACCCCTTTTGAGTCTCAAAATTTCAATGTATATATTTTATTAGTGAAGTGCAATAGAAAAGCATAAGGGTAAGCAAAAGAATGACTGGCCTGCTGCAGCAAAACTAGGGATAGGTTTTAGGAAAATCCTTTATTCCTGTATCTAGTATTTAGAACTGACTACAAAGGACTTTTGGTGACAACCAACTCTTTGTATTAACAAACCCTAAAGCTGCAAATGCTGCAAAGGAATTCATCATTTTGGCAATGAGAAGGCAACTTGCACCTACCCCTTCTCACCCTTCTTCCCTGAAGCAGGCCATAAAACATAAGTCACTCTCTGACTTTCTCCCTCCCTTCTCCCCTGAAGACCCTTAAGTAACACTTGACTTGCTCTATATCAGGAGGGAAGGAATGTCACACAGGGATGCCAAGAAGAATTTAAACAAACAGGCCTTGCTAAATTCCCCCTAGTTTATCACCATTAGATTATACCCTTTTGTCCTCTAATCATAGTTCTGCATGACTATCCATAAAAATACATAGATATAGCCATTTCTCTGTGTCTCCATTCCTGAAAGCTCCCATGTCACATAAAATTTAAACTAAATAAATGTGTATGCTTTTGTCTTACCAATCTGCCTTTTGTTATTAAGGCCTCTGCCTTGAACCTTGCAATGGGTGAAAAAAGAAATCTTTTCTACCCTATACTTTCAACACACACCAAGCAGTAAACAACTCTGCCTTAGCCTTCACTTCTGGCTTACATAGCTTCAAGGTCAGCCAAAGGTAAGAGTTTAGGGCCTTCTTAGGCACTTCTTGAGACTGTTCACAGCTCTACATATGCATGCAGTCTTCTATATTCCCAGAAATGTGTCAAATCTTCTTCAAAACCCCCTATGAACATCTCATTCCTCAGCTTTTCCTATTAAGTTTTTTCATTAGCCTACTGTTTGTTCCAACAGCAACCTAGCACTAAGGCACCAGGAATATAAAACAACTGTTTGTGACTGAAGGAAATTAGAAATACCTTAACACCAAAATATATTTCTTTGACATATTGAGATGGCTGCCATAGTCTCACAGATAAAGTAATACCTGCAAAGCTGTCTTTTGAGGGGAGGAAATTCACACCTGCAGAGAATGAAGCCAGGTCTATCCTTCCCCAATCTAGAAAAGATTAACTGAAAGTCTAACAACTTTTAAGGCCCCCATTCTTTAAAAACCTCTGTACCTCACAGAAGAGCTGAATTTTCATCTTGTGAAGGTTCCGGTATATACAAGTTAAAATAAATTTGTATAGCTTTTCTCTTATTAATCTGCTTTATTGTGGGTTGATTATTTAGCAAACCTTTTAGGGTGAAAGGGAAGTTTTCACTTTGCCCCAACATGACAAACACCCTCGCTACTCTCCCCACCCCCACAAAAAACTGTAATCCCAGTAGTGGGATTGCTGGATCAAATGTTAGGTCTCCTTTTAGTTCTTTGAGGTATCTCCATACTACTTTCCATAGAGGATGTACTAGTTTGCAGTCCCACTAACAGTAAATAAGTATTCCTATCTCCCTGCATCCATACCAGCATTTGTTGTTTTGGGATTTTTTGATGAGAGGTATATACTTCTGTTAGTTTGTCTCTTGTTAATCTGTCTTTGATGAAGGCGTCCCAGCCAGTAACTCAGAAGGGTAGAGAGAAATTATTTTTTTACCTTCCCTAAAGTATCTTCATATCATATGAGTTAAACAAATTATTTAATATGTATTCATTCTTAAATATGTATGAAATACATAATTTTCCCCCTTTTGTGGAAAATTATCTTTTAACACAGTACATAATAAAAATTAAAAAGATGAGTGAAAAGTCAAGGAATAGGAAAATGGAAGTAAACTAATATCCTCATATTCAATAACATGTTGGTAAATGTATACTGATTAAAAAGAATCATAGATTAATCATAAATTATATAAATGTTTAAAGCTCACTACTATAAGCAAAAATAATGAAAACATAGACTGCAAAGCAAAAACGAGAAAATAAAGGAAGCATTAGAAACAAAAAAAAATATATAACAAAGTAAGCTAGTAAAATTAAGAGCAAACATTTATGTCATAACAAGAATCACTAAGCCACATCAGCCATTTGAAGGAAGAATTTCAGACTGGATTAAAAACAAAAAACCAATTATGTATTTATACAAAAGGCTCATTTAGAATAAAGTCACTCAAAAAAGTTGAAAGTAAAATGGCACCATTTGGAAAGACTCATCTTGTGAAATGAGACAAGAAAAATAAATAAAAAAAAAAGAAAAAGAAATAAAAGGTATAAACACTGGAACAAAGGTATAAATATTGGAAAGACAAAACTATAATATTGCAAATTATATAACTAAAAAATGAACTGGAAATATTAGTAACATTTTAATTAAGAAGTCAGATTATAAAATTAATACACATAAACTGAAATCTTTCTCATATATAAACAATAATGACAGAAAGTCAAATAAAAGAAAATATCCCATTTCTGATTACCTAAGGAATTAAGTCCCACTGGATATTAAGCCCCACTGAACTTATAAACTCAATGGATTTTCACCTAAAATAACCTACAAATATTAATTTTTAAATCTGATCAAATATGTTTAAGTTGGCCAGGAAAAAAAAATACATACTAAATAATAAGCCAGAAATTTCTGAATAGTGTTGGGAAAGGTGGCTACATATGAGAGAAACTTTAAGGTAGTGTAAACGTATAATAATTAAGATTGCTTATTACTTGTGTAATAGTAGAAAGATTGATTAAACAGAATAGATAGTCCAGAAAGATCCAGTTCAAATATACATACATAAAACTTTAGTTTATGACAGGTATGATATTTTAAAATAACAAAGAAAAGACAGATTATGTAATAAATACTATTGAGAAATCATGCTAACCTTATGGGAAAAAAAGCTAAATCTTTACCTAATTTCTTATACCATGGTAAGGGAACTCAAAATATGCCACTTTGGCATAAGGACTGTTTTGAGTAGAAGGCAATTGTTCTCTGACCTCATCTTTCTGTCTAAAAGCAGGACGTAAACTTCTTTTTGTAAAGATGACTTAAATTTTCATTTGTAAAGCTGTTCCCCCTCTCCTACTGGAAAGAAGAGAAGGTCTCTCTTATCTGCATAACAGACCTTAATAACCAATTCTTATTTACCATACTATTTCCTAGTTACCTTTCCACAAGTTACCCACTGCCCTGGCCCACAGAAGCCCACAACCCCTTTCCTTTGTCTAGCCTCTTCTCCACACTCTATTGCCCTTTGTTAAGTTGGTATATAAGCCCCAGATTCTAATCACCTACTTGAGTCACACTTTTTTGTGAATTCTTGTGCTTATGTATATATTTAAATGTTTCTTCCTTTTATTAATCTGTCTTTTATTAGTTTGATTCGTGAGCTGCAGCCTCTGAACTTAGTAGTATTGAAGAGTACTTTTTCCTCCCTTACACTTGCAATGGATCAAAGATTTAAAGGAAAAACAAGATTACAAAAGCACTAAAGGAACAGATGAGTGAATCTTTTAAAATGTGATCCTATGTTGGAAAAGACCTTTTGAAGAATGACATAATACTCAGAAGAAGTAACTAACAAATGTATGAATCTGACAACATAAAAGTTGGCATAATCTGTATGGCCATAAAGGAAAAAAGCATATTACTCAAAAAGCAATCAATCAACTGAGAAAACTGTTTATAGCACAATGGACTGACAAATTGCTATTTTAAGTCAAAGAGTTCTTACAAAACAATATGAAAAACATTGATAAACTAATAGAAAAATGAACCAATTGCATAGACATGTAGTTGTCCATGAGGGGAAAAAAATACAAATGGCCTAAAAATATGAACAGGTATTCAAGTCTACTTATAATTAAACATAATTGAAAATAAAAATTAGCATCTACCATGTATCCATTAGCAAAACTGAAAAATTCAGTGAGTCCTCCTATTGGAGGAAAAAAGCAGTCTCTCAAATTTGAAGGACAAATCCAATTTAGCAATACCCATGGAAACTTAATATATGTAGTTTTTGACAAAGGAAGTATACTAATAGGACTTTATCCTATGTATTTACTTCCTAAGTGCAAAATCATAGGAATAAGGACAGTCTTTGCCCCATTGTTTCGATAATGTCAAATGGGGAAATAACTAAAGGACTTGTAATAGGGGGCAGATCAATAAACTATAGTAATATTAAAATGAAATAATCTGAAAATTAGAAAGCATAAATTTAAATACCCTTGTCTAAAAAGATAACAGCTAACATACAATGGCTCTATATTGCCAAAAATGGTCCAAAGCACTTTTTGTATATAAACTTATTAAATGCTTACATCAACTCTATGAGATAGATATTCATATTGTTGACCATGTTAAACATGAGGAAACTGAAACACTAAAGATGTCAAATAACTTGCCCAACGTGTCATACATAGTAAATGCTGCAATTGGAGTTCAATCCCAGGCAGTATAGCTTGAGATACTGTTCTTTTAACCTCACTCATCATTACTCTTAAGATGAAAGTTCATGTTGCCTGATAGTGTGGGTGGGTGGGTGCATGCTTATATAATTTCTTTTATATAACCAAGTATTTATGTATATATGTATATATACATACAAAATTTCTGGAAGAATGGAAAGGAAATATATCAGTAGTTCTTATGGGGAGTGAGACTTGACAAAAACAACATTTATTTCTTGCAGATATAGCACTAAATAATAGTTAGATATCAAAAGATACTGATAGGAGTAATAAATGAGAAAAAAAAAGAAGAGCAATTGTTTTAAGCATAAACTGATTTTAGAGAAAGATATCTCCAAGTGTTTTATTTAGTGATAAGAGATAAGATTATTAAAAAGCAATCCCTCAGCAAGAATTCTATCAAGAAAACAAGTTCTAAAACAATTACACCAAAGTCAAATCCAAATTTAATCTTACGCTATATTTATGCCTATGCCTTTATATGCAGCTATAATTAAAACAATATTAGGCCGGGCGCTGTGGCTCACGCCTGTAATCCTAGCTCTTGGGAGGCCGAGGCGGGCGGATTGCTCAAGGTCAGGAGTTCAAAACCAGCCTGAGCAAGAGCGAGACCCCGTCTCTACTATAAATAGAAAGAAATTAATTGGCCAACTGATATATATATAAAAAATTAGCCGGGCATGGTGGCGCATGCCTGTAGTCCCAGCTACTTGGGAGGCTGAGGCAGAAGGATCACTCGAGCCCAGGAGTTTGAGGTTGCTGTGAGCTAGGCTGACGCCACGGCACTCACTCTAGCCTGGGCAACAAAGTGAGACTCTGTCTCAAAAAAAAAAAAAAAAAAAAAAAAACAATATTAATTCATAATATAAACCCTAAAACATCAAAATTATATATCTTTAATAAGGCAAAGTTACATGTATTTATACAAAAATTTTTAAGTGAAAAAGATAATAAAAAATGCAATTTCCCCCTTAAAAAAGCAAATGATAAGAGACAGTTAATACATTACAGTTTTAACATGAACATACATATTTCTTTTATAATAAACCTAGTTAGTAAAATTAACTTAATTAATTCACTTAAACATGAAATTCTGGCTAACCCTTATAACAGTATGCAGCCATTAAAATTACACTGCAGAATAATATTTAATGAAATGGACTACTACTAAAAGTAACAGGTAGGAAAAAAACTACAACAAAGCAGATAAAATATAATCTTTTTTTAAAAAAGTATATGTCTTCATAGTAAAATGGCCTGGGGATCTAATCTCAAATTATAATAGTAATTAATACTAGATACTAGAGTGACAAAAAAAGTTGGTTGTTTTTCTTGCTTATATTATTTCTGTATTTTCTACAATTAACATGCTGTTATAATAAAATATATTCTTTTAAATATGTTAAATTTTAATACTTAACATATTTAAATTTTTAAAAATATATTCTTGCTTTTATATTAAAATATATTCTTTTAATTTTAAAAGTACTAGATCTTCAAATAATATATCAGCTTCATGCTTGTTTGTTTGTTCTCCTTAGACACCTTACCAAAGTCTTCTATTCTACTATCGTAATCCTGACTGTATATTCTCTAGGCACTGAGCCAACTATTTTCCTAAACTTCACTCTCATTTTGGGAATTCCTTTCACTTATCTCTGCTGGATCCCATTTACAGGATTCCATATACTCCTTCTTCATTTATTAATATCTTTAGTTTCATGGCACACAACTCCAGGAGCTCTCTTCTGAGAAAGGGTAGACAAAAAATATTTTTATGATACTGCATATATAAAAATATCTTTATTGTACTCACACATATGATTGGTAATTTTGGTGTCAAATTCTAGGATGAAAATTACTTTCCCTGAGAATTTTTAAGACACTACTTTATTATGTTTGAACTTTCTTTGTCATAACTGAGAAATATGATGCCATCCAGATTTCTCAACCAATGATATGGCCTATTTTTTACCCCTGAAAGGTTTCAAGTTCTTCTCTTTTTCTCTGGTCCATGGGAATTCTACAATGTCATGTCTTGGTGGAAATCTTTTCTTTCTTTATTGTACATTTAATAAAGCTTTCTAACTCAATAAACACTTATTCTAGCTAGGAAAATCTTATTTATTTGGTAATCTCACTTCCTTTTCCTCTGCTCCCTAATTTTCTGGATTAGTTGGATGTTGGACCTCATGAATTATATTCTACTGTCCAATTTTCTCTCCTGTTTTCCATATCCACTACTTCTACTTCTTTAGGGGATTTTCCCAGTCTTATCTTCAAAAACATAGAATCTTAAAATGTTCACTATCATTATAAAGTCAAAGAGTTCCTTTTTGTCCTCCAAATATCATTTTACCAGAAAACCCTATTCCTGCTTCATAAACACATTATCTTCTCTTATACTACGTATAGTATTTTTAAAGTTTCCTCCTCCTTCCTACATTATCTCCATTCTCTTCTACTCTCATTTTTTTCTTTATCTATTTTTCATGTTTGGTTCTGCATACATAATTATTTAAGAGTACAAGTATTAGTGTATTAGGATTGCCATGATAAAATACCACAAACTAGATGGCTTAAAAAATGGAAATTTATTTTCTCACAGTTCTAGAGGATAGAAGTCTAAGCTCAAGGGGTTGACATGTTTGATTTCTTCTGAGGCCTCTCTCCTTGGCTCGCAGTCAGCCATCTTCTCACTGTATCCTCACACCGTCTTTCCTCTGTGGGTACACTCCTAGTGTGCACAAATTTCCTCTCCTTACAAGAACACCAGTCAGATTGCACTAGGGCCCATCCAAAAGGTCTCATTTTCACTTAAGTACTATATAAAAGGCCCTGTTTCCAAATTCACTTACATTTGGGGTGCTAGGATTTGGGGCTTAACATATGAATTGGGGGGCAATACAGACCATGGCAATACACTTCTGTAAAGCTGACTGGAGCGCTGTGCTCTTGCACAATGCTTATTAACTGGTGAGTCCCACTGTAGGTTGATAAAGTAGGAACCAGATGAGCTGGTGCTTACTTCTCAGCTCTACTTGGAGGGACCTGTTTTTCTCCTTGGGTTTCAGACTATCTGAATGTCATCAACCTCAGCTCCCTATTAGGTTAAAGAAAAATTATGATTTTGGAACTTATCTGTCTTTATTCTTATTGTTCTTGTGGGAATGAAACTTTTTCTAGCTTTCTACATCATAGGCTAAACTGGAACTTAGCTGTGCAGCCAAATTAAATCACAACTTTGGTCTGTGGACATTTCTTAGAGAATAACAGTAGTTTTTCATCAACTTAATCCAGTGATGGCTCCAATTACAACAGATATAACCTTTATCTTGGAATAAATAACCAAGCCCTTGAAAATAGGCACACACCTAATAATCTTGAAAATTCTTTTTATTTTAATTTCGCTTAAAATTACTTCCAAAGTAATTTTAAATTACTATACTTACTAAAATGTATATATCTAGCACAACTGTAAACTAGCTAATTATTTCCAAAGTAATTTTAAATTACTATACTTACTAAAATGTATATATCTAGAACAATTGTAAACTAGCTAATCTAGAGAAAGGAAACCTAAGTGGATTAAGAATAAAAACACTTGAGCTCCAGTTTCCTTTCTACAACATAGTGGGCAGATCAACAGTGGCAAGTCAATCTGTCTGAGTCTTAGTTTTTCAACTGAAGATAAAATTGATGATGTACCTGAAGTATTATGAAGTTTTACAAGGCACCATACAAATGTGGTTAATTTTATTATTTAAAAAGGAGATTTTATAGTCAAAACTCATTAAATTACGT
This sequence comes from Microcebus murinus, assembly GCF_040939455.1. Lineage (NCBI taxonomy): Eukaryota > Metazoa > Chordata > Mammalia > Primates > Cheirogaleidae > Microcebus > Microcebus murinus. The sequence goes on from NC_134112.1 coordinate 44,529,476, forward strand.
TATACTACATCAAGAGTTCTAATTAATTCTCTAGATTCTATGAGCATGTAAGTGGCTACATGGGTTATGCCATAATTTACATTGTTTGGCAAAACTACCTGCCATCAATTCTCATTGTTCATGGATTTCAATATTTGAAAATTTTCCCACTCACTGAAATTTATTTGTAATCCAAAATCAGTGCTGTGTGGCCATTCTAAACATGTACAGAGTCGTAAAAATTTTGAGTTGCCCAATGGACATATTCCCAAATCAGGTCAAACAAGGCACACTTTGCCTTCTTGTTTCAGCTGTCATATCATAAGCAAGTGTCCTTATTGCATTCTATTTAATTCTATATTTTTCACATTTTTGTACTTTTTGTCAATGATTTTGTTGTTTAAAATGTCCCTCACACGTAGTGCTGAAGTGCTATCTATTCCCAAGTGCAAGTAGGCTATGATATGCCTTATGGAGAAATACACGTGTCAGAATAAGCTTCATTCAGGCACAATTTATTGTGCTACTGGCCAAGAGTTCAATGTTAATTAATCAGCAACACATACTAAATAAAGTGTCTATTAAAAGAAAGACACATGAAACAAGGTTATATAATGATTCACTGATGAAAATGTTGTGACTGGAGGCTCACAGTGCTGTATATCTCCTACCAGCAATGGTTCCATATTGGCTAGTTCAGTGTACACCGAGACTTTATAGAATTTAACTACTGCAAATAACATTCTTGTACTTTAAAAAGTAAAAGGAAAGAAATTCTTCTGCAAGTACAGAGTTAAACGATCCAAGACATTCTAGTTAATTATCACCAAGATAAGTGGCTTCAAAAGTCTCCCTTTTTGTAGTAAACTCTGTAAGACCCTCTTTACTATCTTGAAATGAACTTGCATGGTAAAACCTACCCCCACAAAGAATTTTAAAATAATATTATATCCTGCCTATAAGAAAAACAAGCCAATAATTTATGTTAAATAATGTATTTCATTATGAATATATCTCAGACTTAACTACATTAGAAAACAAATCCCCATATATTACTATAACTCTCCTGATAAGAATCATCCAAACTTTAGCTCCTTTTCAGTTTTAAGAAAACTATAATTGTGGTGTACAAGGCAGGTCAAAGTAACATCTAACATACAAACTTCCACATCGAAACTTTATCACATGCACACAAAAGAATCCGTGACCAATGAGCAGATACAGGTAAAATGTGCCTTTAATTGAGTAAGGCACAGGGTCATGTAAGAAATGAAACATTCTTACGATAAATAATGGAATTGCTTTCTCTTTCATCAAAATACTGTATTAGTGACACTTTTCTCCAGTCATTCCCTAGAGTCCCCTTAGGGTTACAGCCCACTGATTCCCTGCCAAGAAACCTCATCAACACTAGTCTGCATGAAAGTTTCCATGGCTCACGATAAACGCTTTTTGCTTTTTTTCACATTGTACTTTCAGCTCTGCTTCATTACAATGACACTCTATCTGACCAGTCAATTTGCAATGGAAGTTTATTTTAACAATATTTGCAAGACTGCAGCTGCAGCCCTGCACTCCCCCATCTGCCATGTAACACCCACAGCCGCCACTGCTACCAAGCAACACTCCTCCTTTCATGAAACGAGAAACATAGATATGGAAGTGCTCTGTGACAGCAAAGCCTGTTGTGGCTATTTTTCTTTAAAACATTTAGGGGCTCTGCTAAAAGAAAAAAAGAAAAGGAAAGGTAAAGTACAGTATCGTTTCATAATCATATTTAGGATAATGATAACTGAAAGAGAAAAAAAACAAAAACAAAAAACCACTCTTCCATGAGCTGAGTTGCTTCTATCTGAACGAGCAAGAAAGACCTGCAAAAGGACATTTCTGGTTCTCTTTCACACCAACTCGCAGGGAATTTGGGAAGTTGGGGTTTGTAATCTCCTTCTTATGCTCTCCCAAATGTTAACTGTCATGTGCTTCTCATAAAAACAAGGGTGAGAGTTTGAGACTGAAGACACTGGTTTCTGAATCCATCCAGTAATGGACAGTCTTGCGCACATGGCTCCGCTCATCCTGAAAGTGCACCTAGTTCATTCTCCTGACTCTGAGCACTCTGTCAGCTATACAGAGGAGTCTCTCCTCTATCTTCAATATCTACACAATCGCCCTTGTCAAAAGAAAATGAGAGCCTTAACAATTACCAGAGGATGCAAGCTAAAGAAATTCTCTTTAATTAAATTGCCTGAGTGGTTTAATTAAGAAATAATTTGGGGCCCTAATATAACATCTTTTCATGGTAATTCAAGTTTGTTCAAATCGCTAAGGTATTTTAAGCAAATTCTATATTCACTAACCTAATATGTCACTGTTTTTATTTTAAAAACCATTAATTTACAAGCCATTTTCCAGAACATTGCTATGTGTTAATAAAGTTTTATTGTATCAAGTAACTTCAACATTACACTGTATCATGTTGCTAATAGAAAAAAGCCATTGTCTATTACACATCATTCAAAGAATAATGACAAGTGATATTTTTAAAAACCTATTGTATTTTTAAGGATTTTATCACATAAGTAATAGCATTCTAAAGTTCAGTTATTAGAATATTACCTACAAAGTTTTTACCTATTCACTTGACATTTTTATAGATGCTAGCTCATACATGTATTTTAAAACTTCCTATAGCTTTTCACAGAGAACTTCACATTGGTGGCACACGCCCAAGAAGGAAAGAATTCTAGAAAACTCCAAGTGTGTTTTTGATTGTCTGGACCTAGGACTCCCATTATAATACAAATGATTTTTTTAAATCCCATGTTACTATGAAACTCTGTTGTAAAAAACATAATATGTGTGTATATATATATACATATATATACACACATATATTAAAAATATATATATTTTTTTACATACATAACCAGACATAAAGTTTCTATTTGTGTACCCCATTACTACTCCATATCCCAGTTACATTACTCTGGCTCCCAACTTCCCTGGATCGTTTATCCCATACATAAACTGGGAATAACTCCCACCATAATCATTGTACATTCACAGTCTGAATTACATTGGGATTAATGAAATATTTATATTCATTCCAGAGGCCCTGGCTGAAGAGTGTATAGTAAGGCAAAGCATATGTGAGCTTGCTGCCACATGGTACAAGTTCGTTATGTTAAAGTCATATCTAAAGTGGAATATAAATCCCCTCGAGCCAATCAGATGATACTTCCCATCCCTCTGAGTCCCTGAGCCAGTGATGTTTGGGTGGGGTGAATTTGCCAACCTTCTAAGGTTGCAAAACCACATCTAGATGGTGCCAGCATCTAAGCCCAGCTATAACTTGCAGGGGAAAGTCTGGGGGCTTCTGACCTTTTCTCTGTGGTACCTAACAAACTAAGACTGAGTTATCTAATGCATGTGAACATCAGACATCAGATCTCAGTTTTAGGGGTCATGGCCTGGGTTATGGGTCATGGCCATTTTACCTTACTTTTCACCTATCTGCTCTATATTAGTGTCCAAGTTCAATTCCTAACCTGTACCTTAATCCACTGTTCCATAAAGTTGATTTGTATAAATCCCAGCTCTGCCCCACCTCCCTGCCTAACCACATGGCTGTCTTGAACTACCACTGTTGGAGGTATCCAGCACTGGACGTTCAGCCCACTTAGACACATATTTGTCAGAGTCTCAAAACTGTGTGGCAAAAATCCCAGATGCCTGGGACTTCAGTTTCCTAAGTAAGCCTCAACAGATGAAAGGCAGAACCTAAGGCACTATAGCACTTGCAGAGCTGATGTTTTAGAGTCATAATCTGTGTTATATGGGAGAACTGGGGATGGTTGGCTTTAGAGAACCACCAGTCTATTGCCAGGAGTTCTTCCACTTTGAGATCATTGCCAAGTTGTCTGCTGCATCTCTCTCAGCCTGTATCTTCTCCTTAACCCCTCCACTATTGGAGGTAAAACATCTCAGCAATATATTTTTTAAACACTCCTTGATATTCCTGTCTCTCCTTCCAGTCTTGTAAATCAAAAGTAATAGGCCTGAAAGGGGGTCTACATCAGGATCCAGGGTCTCTACAATCTCAAAATGACATTAGGAATGAAGGAACCTAAAAAAATTCAAATTAAAGTCTAGGTGCTGGAGTATTAACCTAGAAAGTTCCTTTGTGGAAGCTAACACAGCACAGAATTTTTGACCTTTCATAACTCACACTCAGTGCACATAATACCATTATGTTCTACCTCACACAAAATGACAACTGCTTATGTTCCAGGAATAATAGAGATAGAAAAATGAAGTAATAAAATATGAATTTTAGGACTACCTTTGGTGCTCAGTCTATCTGGGGATATGTGCTTGACATTAAACTGATCATATGGTCAAACCGGCTCAAGGCTTTCTGAATTCTGAGCTGAGAACCTTGAGCCCATTACTACTTTGTTATTCTCTTGTATATTAGTATCTGAAAAGTGTGAATTTTTAAAAAGTGGGGTTTTCATGGGATTAAAAAGCTATCATGAAGATTTATCAGGGACTTGGTAAAAAAGAAATATGAAAGGATACACAAGAAACTAATAAGAATGGCTGTTTATGCACATCCTTGGTGCCAAAGGAAAAAATTTAAAAATAAAAGAATGGCCGTTTATAAGCAATGAGGTAAAAGGGGTAGAAGAAGCCAGGGATGATTATGAAATGAATCTTAGCACCTTTTAGTAAAATTTTAATTATTTTTAACCATGCAATTATAACACCTATAAAAATAAATAGGAAAAATAGTTAGCATGGTAACTGGAAATGAAAAAAAAAAAACCCACAGAGATGATATATGAACAAAGTTGGAAAACTACCACTTTGATATAAGAACCTTCTGCCCTCCCCACCTCTAGTCCTCTTCTTTCCTTGGATAAAGCCAATCTTCTAGTATGATTTTTCTTAACCTTTTATGGCAGTTTCAACAAATTTGACTATTCCCTTCAGGAAACCTTCTTTTGGCCTGGCAGTCAAGACACATATTTCTCTTCTTCTTCCTGTATCTCTCGCAACTGCTCCATCATCTCCCTCCTGGATCTCTTCCCCTTTTACCAAAGGCTGGAGACTATACTTCCTGAGGACCCCGGGGTAAGCTCTCCCTCTTTCCAGTTTACATTCTCCCCCTACGACTCATTACTCAGTTGGCTCAAATTACCACAAACAAGCTTCCACTCTAAAACTGTATCTCCAGTTGAGATATACATCTTCTGATGTATTTTTTCCCCTTTTCCAGGGAAAAAACATCTTATAATTCTTTGCATTCTCTGCATTATCCAGTATAACATCTAATACCTAGCAATGGATCTGTAAATAGTCCAGTTAATTATTTAAATTTAGCCTAAGCCACTTTTTTTTTTTTTTTTTTTACTCAAAAGCCAATTAAATAGGCCAGCTAAAGATAGGATTTTGGGGAAGCAAAATATACAACAGAACAAACGACATTTTTTCTCCTTAATACAATACTTACAGTATCATTTAAGGAGACTTCAGAACAACACTGTTGGCCATTATTTATATAGCATTCATTCACATGGCCATTTCAGACTTACTGAATCAGAATCTCTGGTTACAAATTTGAGAGGACATGTTTCCAGATATTCTCCATGAATATCCAGTACTCAGATTTATAAACATTGCTCTATGTATCTCTCTAATTGACAAATATGGTCTCTCTCAGTACAAAGGTCTTTCTAATTCCTGACCCACTACCCATACCTAAAGTTCAGAAAGAGAATAAAAATGCATAATTAGGTAGGAGCTAAGTGAAACAGATTTAAGAACAATTATTCAATATAATTCTTTTATCTTCAATACCACACTGATGAAGGAATTAAATGAAGTCTGTTACACAGAAATTATTTCAACTAGAAAACTGGGTAAGTAAAAGGGATAAAAATGAGGAAGAATAGGGTTATTAACAAACAAGCTCAGAGAGGATTAAAAAAATTAAACAGAAGGGTAGTTTCCTAAGTTTTAAAGGTTGTGTAAGCTGTCTGGATTTATTTCTTTAATGTACCTAAATTCATCTGCTAGTTCCCTGTTGGGAAAATGCCTCGAGTTCATGGAGTCCAAATTAAATCTCCCTACCATGACCATAATTTCTTATAAACCACCCTAGAGATATAGAATATTCCACATCTGCACTCAATGGGAAACAAACCACCATCAGTTGATGTCACATTAAAAGCAAGGTAGTTACTACTAAGCTATAGCATTTTGGTTACATGAGTTATTCGATTACTATAGAGACAGTTTAAATTTTCCCCGTTTTGTTTTCTTTCTTTGCTGTATTCTTTGCTTTTTCTCCATATTCAGGAACAAAAATCAATTTCATACAACCATAATTTGTGGCATATCTAAAACAGCTGTGGCTGAATGATGTAGTACTTGAAATCCCCCAAATTATGTGAGTTGGAAGACTGAATTTCTTGGGAACCAATAGCAAAAAAAAGAACGAAAGAAAGAAAAAGAAAAAAACCAACTCAGCATGAAAGCCAAACACATTCCCTAATGAGACTTTTGATGAAGTCATAAATTCCTCTTTATCTTTTCTAAGTGAAGTCTCCAAATAATACATTTGTCACAAAGAGAGAGATAGGTCAAATTTCAACAATTTTTTCAAAGCAGTAAATTGCATTAATAATTTAATCTATTCTTAAATGTCATTTGAAGTTGTCCAACAAAATTTAGTGAGGGTGTGTCTGATTATTTTATACATTGCTCTGGCTGAATTACATAGCAAATAGCCAAATATAAATATTTCATTTAGATTTTGGCCTTTTCAAGATTCAATACTGCGTGAATTCATTTTTTCTTAAAAGCTGCTACTAAAGCAAATAGCTACAAAAATATACCAGTTAAAATATTTGGTTTAAACAGATCAGTGATAAGTTTCATGAGGTGAATTGATATTATATACAGCTGTAAATGCCATTAGTATTACTTCAGGCAAACTTGGCTATGATCAAGCAACTTCTGGGAATATCGTAACATAATGCATGCAGTATTCACAGACTGAAAAATGCAGCAAAATCATATGGCAGGGAAACAAATCATATGGCAAGAAAAGACTGTTATTTTCTAACACCATAAGCTTACCATGGTTAATAAGAATGCAACACTTCATTAACCTCAGACTACTGTGAGCTACAGGGTTTGAAGTAATCAGTATTAAAAGAAAAAAATATTTGCTATGCTGCTCAAAGTATTCCAGTGTAACACTGAAATTATCTTTGCATGACGATAAACCAGTACATTGATTTGCTGGATGGGAAGGGTGAATACCACATAAATCCCATGGCTATAAACTTGTCCCTCAATAATGAAAGATTACAAGGCAATTAGCAAATTCACTGAACTTTTGTCATTCCAATTTAATTGTTTATATAAGAACTTCTTGGGCCATTAAATTTCTTTAGCACACAAATTCATACGTATCAAGTGTGCCTATGATAAGAAAAATCAATCTTTAGGAAACGTAAAATGTACATGCAATTTTGACAGGCATAAGTGAAAAATTAATATTGTTTAATAGTATGTGCAAGTGGAAGAAGTATGAGACATGGGTCTTGCCGTCTGAAAGCTTTTGAAATTTTTATGATGAAAATCTATTGACATAATGGTTAAATAACACAAGCTAGTAGATAACTGGATTAACACCTATTTTGGGTTGCTTTGTATTGATTTTAGCAATACTTAAAAGATTCAGTATATTATTCCTGGCATATGGTAGGGACTGAACAGGTGAAAGCTAGAATAGGTGCACAACATTTATGTGACAGAAACTAAGTTCAAGAAACTTTTAAAGAATGTTGAGATCAAACATGGGGTGTATTGTCAGGAAAGACTTCCTAGAAGATAAAGTACTTGAGTAGAAGGGCATTCTGGGGTAGAATGAGAAAAAACACAGTAATGAGCGTACTAATAAGAAGCTGAGGAAATGGACATGATGCAGAGTTAACAAAACATGCTATGACTTTAGAAAGCCCCAAAGGCCAGGCTTAAAAATCCAGATGTTATCAACAGGCTGGGGGGATCTCTGAGGGTTATTGGCAAACATCACTTTTAAGGAAGATTAACCTGCCTTTGGTGAACTAGATGGAGAAGAAAAAACAAACATGTTAAATGTTATCATAGCAATCTAGGAAAAATTGATGACACACTAGAGTTAGGTGGTAAGTAGTGGTAATAAAAACTGAAATTGGAGACGTTTCAAAGGAAGAATTAACAAAGCTTGGAGACTTAACTCCACATCAAGAACAAAAGAGTGGGTCGACTTAAGAATAAATTCTAAAGTTTCCAGGGTAGAAATAAGCATGATATAGAGAAGGCATTGTGACAAGAGAAAGAGGTGGAGGTAAAAGAGATTTTGCAGACTTAGAATTGATGGCACTTGGCAACTGAGTGGACACAAAAGATGAGGGAGGAGGAAAACTGAAAATGACTCCAAGATTATTGGCCTCAGTTCCTGTTGGTTGATACCAATAACTAAAACTGGGAACACACAAGAAAATTAGGCTTTGGAGAGAAGATGAGGCACTGATAGGACACTCATTTAGAGATATCCAAGAGGAAGAGGGAAATTTAATGACTTAATATTATAAAACTCTATGACACAAATGCTAAGATATGTCTATATCCTTACCCACTTCTAAAATTAAAATGCCTAAAATTCAACACATCTTAATGAAATTCACTATCTTCTCCTACCTTGCTTTTCTGTTTGTATTCCTTATCTCCAAGAATGGCAACACCTTACAGAAACCTGAGTGTGACTCTTAACTCCTCCTGTTTAACCACTGGATTCCTTCTGCCTTCTAACTAACCCTTCAATCTTCCTACTTTTCTCCATTCCCTTTATCACTGTCTTATTTCAGGCCATCATAATTTCTTATCTTAACTATCAAACTGTATTCTGTCTAAGGAAAAAAAGGAAAGATCATCTAGCATGCTTCTATGCTTACAGTTTATTCTATTTGTTTGGCCTAAAGCATATATATTTTAAGAACTTTCAAACACTTTCTATATGGAGTACTTCCAACTGCAAAGGCAAAACAAGGAAAAGCTGTCCCAAGAATGTGTCCCCTTTAAGTCTGCGTCTCATACCACAACACAAAAGATAAAGTGGTCCCCAATGAGTCAATCTCCCAATCTCTGTAACTGGCAAAAGCTATTGCAAATCTAAATGGAAAACGTAAGGCAGTGAAAATAATCTGGTGAGGCTGAGAAAATTCTTCACAATCTCCTTCTTCAGTTTCAGCAAAGGTAGCACCTAAGAGAAAGTGTAGTCAGAGTACATTTTTTGGCCTCAACAAACATGTCAGCTAGAGCACTTAACTATATTTACAACAAAGCAGTATCAGCAACATTCTTTACTGTGAATAAACAATGAGCTCATTCAAAACAGGCTCAAAAAGATCCTAGAGAACTGAAGCCATTATGTCTCAAGAAGTGCATTTTTAAAAAGGAAAGGTTTATAGTGAGCTAGAAAAAGATAAAGATTATGTCAAAGACGGAAACTCTACTGGTGGCTTCTATAACTGATATAGTATACAACTAAGAAATGTACTCTGAAACATTTGTTCCAAAAATCTTAACAGTCCCTACTGATATAATTTATTCATATACACTACAGAAATAAAAAGCCATTAGAAATAATAAAGAGATGGCATGTTGCCTTTAATCTTGGGGCTGGAACCACCATCACCCCCATGGGGGTAAATGTGAAATAACTCTCAGGTGCTGCCAACTATGGCGTGTGTTAGTTACACAGCACTTGGAGGGCCCTAACTGGTCCCTCTCTGCTCTCCTGAATCACCCCATTGTCGAAGTCAACAATTCAAGGAGAAAACCCAGCACCACAACCAAAACATACAAAAAGCTTTTAGTTGCAACTATCATAATACATGTGGCTTAGCTGTCACAGGTGGCTGCAGATCACTGTTTCTCTGAGAAGGAAAAAGGAAAGAAGACTTTATCAAGCAAGGTGATTATAAATATTAGCGAATCATTTTGGAATGCAGGGTCAAGAAGATCAGAATGTTTACTTTTTATTTAAGGATCCATGGGCTTCTATTGCGGGTCCAATTTAATCAAAGACAGTGGATCATTCAGAAACAAGCAATTGAAAACTGGTATGAAAAAGAAGAAAGTGAGAAATCAGTAGCAAATAAATAGCAGCTAATGTTCCCACAATCTAAAATCCATGACAGAGAATGCTCTGGGCTCAATCCAACTATTAGTTATGCAGGCCTCTATCTTTTCCCGCTTAAAAAAAAAAATCTTCTTTAAAAAAATGTGCATATTAAGAAAGAATTTAAAATACAACAGAAGAGAAAAAGAAATGCTTCATATAGTATCCCATAATCCAGTGTGGCAAATAGAGTCTAAAAGATTATGGGCAATACAAAAGGCCATCAGGTCACCTGCTTTTAGGAAAAACAATATCTGAAACATTTAACAGAAATAATATCTAATCTTCATGATAATTAACACCAAATTCTACAGCCTCTTTTAGTAATCTGTCACAGTGTATAACAGCTCTCCCTTTAATTCACAGATTATAGTTAACTATTCTGTTGCCCCAATTTAAACCCATTTTCTCCATTTGATTTCTGAGATTAAGTGTAGCTTGCATCAATATGATATTTCAGAAGCTTGAAGGAGTTAGAAGGGGTTAATCATCTTACCTAATTTTATGAAGACAAAATAAAGTCCCAAGCCTTTTCCACTTTACTCTTAGGACCTATTTTCTATTATTTTCATCATTTTTGTTATTCTTTACTGAAACTGCTCAAATTTTGCTAAACCCTTTTAAACCAAATCTATTTCACGAACAAAAAAAATCAATCCAACTATATCAAAATCAAACAATGAGAAAGATTGTTAATAACACCAACTTATTTGTTGTATAGTCCTGTACTTTTCAAGCCATTTTCACATTTATTTTCCTCTTTTAGGAAGCTTTCAAGTTAAAAACAGAAAATTGAGATAATATTCCTGATTCTGCAAATGATACTACTGGGGCAAATGCTTTTATTTTTTCTTTTAAACTTCAATTACAGCAAAAAAGAATACGAGTGCCCATAAAGAGCAACAGTTAAGGTGGAAAAGGAAGAAGCAGGGAGAATTCACTTCAGGTGGCCTCACTCTAAAATTTTTAGTAAATAGGAGGTGAGAATGATGGATAAAGTGTGGCTTTCAGGACTTGAGGAGAGAGGAAACAGTTTAGAACAGCCACTGGGGGATCCTGCCGGAAATTAACCACAAACAACTAAAAAGCAGTAACTGCCTCATTTCCCCCTCACCTAGCCTAAGGCTTCTTTTGATTTTTCTCCTTTTCAATCAAATTTTGAAACAGAGACTCCAATGTATCATTCATCTTCTGAGATAAGTGGAATTTTAATCATGGTCAAACTAAAAAGTGATCCACTAAATCTTACTTCTGAATTACTTTTTTAAAAACCTAAGAAAATTAGTGAACAAGAGACTTAAGTATTCAAGAACAGAACTGGGGAGAATTAAGATGCAAAGTAAAATCAGGAGTAGAAAACAAATGGCCTGCAGCAGCCAGTGCAAGGTAGAAAGTTAGTCCAGGTTTAGAAGTGATGTTTTAACAGTTTATTATTAGAGAAATTAGATGTTAGAATTCCCTAAACATCATTTATAAAATTTTTATTCGTTTGTGTTGAATGTTATATATTACGTCCAAAATGTTTTAACTTTATAGAAAACACAAGCAAGGGTATTTAGTGGAATGTGCCTGTTTTTTCTCAGCACAGTTATTCCAGGCAGAGATAAGTCTTACCACTCTGCCTGTATTATCCTAATGAGGCACCACTAATTATCTCATAGCATACGCATACTGCAAGTAAAAGAAAACTCAAGGGGGATTTAAGTCTCTCTAGAATGTAATTTGAAATCTCATTTCCTTAAGTGATGGAAATATCATACAAGAATACAATAATGTAGTTTTAAAGAAGGCAAAGAAGACCTAATTTAGCAGTCTCGTTTTTTATACACATTACCGTGACTGCACAGTAGCAAAACTTCCATGCTTTTTACCTATGTAGCAAAAACATTTTTAAAATACAGTTCTAAGTTAATGAAATTGTGTAGCAAATGGAATACTTAAAATCTCTCTTAAGGGAACATTTCTCAGCAAAAAAAAGTACTTTTAGATCTACCAGAAAAATAGTAATTCCAAAATGAGAGTCAGTTAAACTTGTTTATTTCGATATGTGCATTATTTCAACATAGAATTTATTTGAACATGTGAATGATGATAAAAGCACTGCATTTTGGCAGCTTGACATCTTTCTCTTTGCCTTGATCATAAAAAATAACATTAGACAACGTATTGACTCGACTTGATATCAGCAAAAAGTTTTACATTAGATCAAGGCATCATGAGGTTCAAATTACTATATTCCTGTGAAGCACAGGTATGTTGAGCAGAAAGATATTTCAATGCTGTATGATAAAGAAAACTGACACACTGTCAACAGTCTAAACATAAATGAACCACAGTGTATGGTTTATTTTTCAAGGCATCACAAATGAAGCATAGCTTTACCAAAATTTGATATTTTCATTTGATGAAACTAAAAATGGTATAGACACCTTAACACATAATCAAAAAATTTCATTCTTAAATTCATTTGATATATGTTCTCTCTCTAAAGAGACATGCTTTCTGACTCTTCTAATAAGGCATGTCAGTTTCAAAAAGTAGTAGTACAAATAGGAATTTCAGGTTATTAAGCCAAAATTTCAGTAAGCAACCCATTTCCTGGCTCATCATGCATGTGTATCATGGATTCCCCTAAATGCTTCTTCTTTTCCCTAATTTTAACCCCACATCTTCTGAAAAGTCAATATTTATGGTATAATCTTAATGTTAAATGCTGAAGTATAGGTGTATTTCACGTACAACTAGACTGGGAACTCCCTGGGGGCCTTCAGAGTATCCGTGACTACCTACCTTCCCTGACATCACCTTCCAGCTGGAGCCAGACTGACGTTAGGACCCTCTCTCCACCAGTGAGCGAGCCTAGAAATAGTCTTCTGTTCCCAAGGAGGTACTACATGAATTGCCATGTATTTTGCTCTCTAATTATATAAAGGTCCTATGTAAAGAGTTGTAAATTCTATTTGCACCACCCAGTGTGAGTGGTCAACCTCTCAAATTGGCCCTTCAGCACAGGTCCTGGAAGTCTTACTGAAAACAGTTTAAAGAAACAATCAATTTTTAAATTATTATAACAACTAAAATAAGATATAATAACAATATGCAGTTAATATTTTTGATGTGCCATAAGTCACTTGAGAGTGACATAGTACTCCTTAAGGACATGTCAATAAATATTCAATTATCCCTATTTCAGTAAAGCAAGTGTCAGTTACAAGAAACTACAAATAAAAGAACATGGAATGAACCACAGCCTTTGCCATAGGAGCATCAACAAGTATACATTCATATTTTTGAGTGACAACTGGATAAATGCATACAATATTTAGGGAGGCTATAAAAAAGCAGCACAAACATTCATAAAAAATGAAAACACATTCTTCTTCTCAAATTTGCCAAATAATCCTACACTTACATTGTCAAAATGAAATATAACAATAAATGAAATAAAACTGAGCTCTCTGGAAGACTTTAAATTCTGCCAATGCAAGTTTCCAGAAACATGATTAAAATCTTTTTTTTTCCCCCTCTGGAGATTAAGAGCGGAAGGGTTTCTCCTCCTATTTTTCTGCATGACAGAGTCTTTGCAGATTATAAACAGACACAGGGGATCATTCTAAATATCTTGGAGAAGAAATCAGCATTTTGAGACTCGTCTACAAATGTATGTCATGACCTCATGTGCAGCTGGCCTATTCTCCATGCTCATTACTACTGAGATGACCTTAGTCATGCATTTCCCTCCTGTTCCCATTCCCAAATGTTCACATTCTTCCTTCAATCCCAGCATTTCCCAAACTGTACTCTGCAAAACATTAGAGACCCAGGAGACATTAAATGGATATTTCTGTCAAATAAGTTTGGAAAACGTTTCATGGGATATCTCCTCTCAGAAATCACAAAATACTATTTGGGGCAGAAGAAAGAGGTCAGCCTTGAAAGACTAAAGGAGGGAGATTTTCTTCAGCAGGCAATGTGAGAAGTGCAGAGGATTTTAAGCAGGGGAGAGACAGGATAATCTCTTTGGCAGAGAATGCATACATTGCTGGGAAGATGGTATTGGGGGGAAAAAATGAATGAAAAATAATCATGCAAGACAAGCCAGGGTGGAGGCAGTAACTGTACAAAGAGAGAGGAGAGAGCAGAATGAAAAGGGAAAACTGCATGTGGCAAGAGGGAAAAGATGGAGATTAAAGATGGTCTAAGTTCTCCATGGTCACTGTTTTCTCAATAAAATAGAAGGTGAGATAACCTGAGTTGAGGGAGAAGATGAAAATTTTAATAGCTATATGAGGAAAATAACAAAGGTCAAGTTTTGGGTCAACTCCTTTGAGCAACAGGAAAGGAAGCTGACTGCTTATAACATAACTGTTTAACATCATTCGTGGAGCCATTCTTGACCTGGCCCTGTTATCTTCTGTGTCTCCAAATCTCTCATAACACTTTTTTGGTACCTCCCTATGATACTTTAAAATCCATGTTATAGTATTATTTGTATACTTTGTTGCTTTCTTCTTCTAGATTTTAACTACTTGACTGGGGAAGAGAAAAAGTATTACATCTTATGTGTCATCCTTTCATAAAACATGCCATATAGCAAGCATTTAAAACATCCGTGTGAGGCCGGGCGCGGTGGCTCACGCCTGTAATCCTAGCTCTTGGGAGGCCGAGGCGGGCGGATTGCTCAAGGTCAGGAGTTCAAAACCAGCCTGAGCAAGAGCGAGACCCCATCTCTACTATAAATAGAAAGAAATTAATTGGCCAACTGATATATATATAAAAAATTAGCCGGGCATGGTGGTGCATGCCTGTAGTCCCAGCTACTCGGGAGGCTGAGGCAGAAGGATCGCTCGAGTCCAGGAGTTTGAGGTTGCTGTGAGCTAGGCTGACGCCACGGCACTCACTCTAGCCTGGACAACAAAGCGAGACTCTGTCTCAAAAAAAAAAAAAAAAAAAAAAAAAAAAAAAAAAAAAACATCCGTGTGAAATTTAAGGTATAATTACATGTCATTAAACATATGTACCTTTGCTTCAAAACCCACCCTTCTGATCCCTGTTCCTCCACAGGGAAGATGTCCCCACTACACCCCCAACCCAGCTTATTTCAAGATTTTCTCTTTGTCTTGGGTTTTCAGCAGATTGAATAGGATGTGCCTAGGTGCGAGTTGGTTGCTGTTTTCTGCTTGTTTGTTTGCTTGTTGTGATATTTCTGTGACCTGGAATTTTCTGAGCTTCCTGCCTCTGCAGTTTTGTCTGTCATTAACTTTGGAAGGTTCTTGGCCATTATCACTTCAAATATTTTTCTGTTCCTCTCTCCTCCTCCTTCTGGTTTTCCGGTTATATGCACGTTTATATCTTTAAAAAATGCTCTATTCTTTTTTCCTTCATTCTTTCTTTTGTATTTCAATTTGGGGAGCTTCTATTGACCTATCTTCCAATGCACTCATTCTTTCCTCAGCCATGTCAAGTTTACTGATGCACTGAAGGCATTCTTCATTTCTGTTACAGTGTTTTTGTTTTTCTAGCATTTCCTTTTGATTCTTTCTTAGAGTTTCAATCTCCATTCTTGCATAACCTGTCTGCACTTGCTTGCATGTTGTCTATTTTTTCAATTAGATCCCTTAACACATTAATCACCGTTATTTTAAATTGCCTGACTTATGATAATTCCAACATCCTTGTAAACTCTGAGTCTGGTTCTGATGATGGTTTTGTCTCTTCAGACTGTGTTTTTTTTCCTGCCTTTTAGCATGCCTTATAATTTTTTGTTGAAAGTGGACAAGTTGTAATGGAAATTAGGAATGAGGTAAATAGGCCTTTAATATGAGGATTAATGTTCAGTTAGCTACGTGCTGGGCTATGTTTAATGTCTGCTGTAGCTACAGGTGTAGCATCAAATGCCTCCAATGTCCTTGTTTTTATCTCCCCTTTTGACTTTGGGCTTAAGTACTCCTCCGCAGACAGAGTCTGTGTTTTGCAGTTCTTTCAGTTGTAATCTGCTGTTATTTTACTGGAGATGTGTCAGTGTGGTGGGAAAGTGTAGACAAGGAGTAGCATTCTATAATCTCTAATTAAATCTCTGCCTTTTAGTGAGCCTGTGACCTTTAGGAGTGTTTCTTCATGAATAGGTTTTTCCCTCCTTCATTCAGTAAGGCCGGAAGGCTACAGAGAATGGGCCTGGAGAGAATGTTCTATCCCAAAGGCTCTTAGACAAGGTTCTGATAAAGTCTTTTACCCTGGAGAGTAGATTTTTTATGGAAAAGGCTCCTGGTATATTTTAGAATGATTACTTGTCCATATCCAGCTGCCAGAGCCAAAAAGCTATCATTCTTAGATCATCACTGTGAGAACCTGGTGGGCTTCTTATAGGAAAAGCCCACGAACGCTGGGTGGCAGGAGTTTCTGGCTCACACCCTAGTTTATATTCAGCAATTTATCAAAATTACTATTTGGGTGCTCTTGCAAGTTTATGGCTCCAGTAGCGTCTTCTCCAGGTAATCGGATCTTGACTGACACTCTCTGGAAGCACTGTCGCCAGAGTTCAGGGAGGTAGTTTACCCCATAACCTCAGTTTTCTGATGGATCCAAGAAAACTGACTGAGTTTATCTAGCTCTTTGTTATAAGGACAAGTGTAACAGCTTCTAAGATACTTAAAATGTCAGAGCTGCAAGTGGAAATCCCAACATCCACTTTTTATATTAATCCAGTGTTAAAACACACACACCATTCTTTCAGATCCCTATTCCTAACAAGAGCTAAGAGAAGAAAACTAATGAATAGAACACACTCAAAGTTGCTAATGACTGATAGCAACTTAAGTATATTACAATGGTGTAAACCTAGTATTTTGAGCAAGATGATTTAGCCTTGAAACCTTTAGAATGTAATGCATTGTTCATTTAACTCCTCTATTATTAATTCATTCAAATAGATACATAATCGCTTTTTGGTCATAACATACGTGGGTGTTAACAGTTATTATCATAATCCTAGATAGCATTTTCGGTTTAAATAAGAGGCTGCAAGTGACAATGCTTTATATTTATGAATGCAATCACTAATTTTAAAAATTTCAGAAAGCCAGGAGAATCAATATTCTTCTTTGTATAGTTAATTATCTGTTTAGTTTCTTTGTTTCACTGCTTGTCTATTCCTTCTTTCTCAAAATAAAAGCTCATTTTCTCAGTTAAAGTGAATATTTTTATATAATTATAAATATATATAATTTCTAGTAATGGAAATTTTCAAATATATACAAAAAATATGTTTGAAAAATAGGAAAAAAGAATGGACTACTATGTAATCATAATCCAGCCTCAATAATTACCAACATTTGGCCAGTGTTGTCTCATTTCTCCTTCCCACTATTTTTTCCCCATAATACTTTAATGCAAATCCCAGACAATGTTCAAATAATTCAGTACGCATCTCTGCTGGATAGAAAAGTCCATCGATTGGGTAGGGTAACTTTACTCTAACATCCTTTGGGGGAGAAGTAAGCTTATTTTCCTATGCATGAATGTTTTTGTCACTAGTGTTGCCATCTGGAAACTTAAGCATGAATAGAAGAGTGTGTGTGAATGGTGAAAACTCAAATGACTGAATGGGTATACTGAATTTGGATAGAGTGTACCAATTCTCTTATCTGCCCTTCTACTCTCAATCTAAATAGCTGGAGAGGTAAATAAGCTAAAGACATTGATCTTGCAGTAAGAATTCTGGGTAGGAATTCTGCAAATAGAAGCAACCCATCCAAGATGATGAAAGCAAAAGAGAAGCAGAGGCCATTTTCCTACACCCTTTTGGCTGCTTTAACTGCAAACAAAGACAAAGAAATGCAAGGTTTTCCACAGCAGCACTTAACGTGGCACTCTCCAATTTTCTGGGTGTCAAATTGTGACCACAGCAGCAGCAGTTTAATTCTGGCTTTCTGATTACTGGATTGCAGCTATAGGGGTATATTCTCAACACATAGTTCCAGCAACCATCTTAGCCGTAAGTGGCTCTTGGGCGGATCAGTTCTGTACTCTCTGAAGTCATTCCAGTAGAACAGCCTAAAACCCATATTTTAGATCTTCCAACAATTTTATAAGTACCTAATTCCCATGTATTAAATATCTTTCTATTTAAAATACATGTAGTTTCTGTTTCCTGGACTGAATTCCAACTTACACACTATTTGATGTATCTATGTAAGTCTGTGGAACTAACACTAAATGAATAACCCCCTTTATTATATGTGATAAACTAATTTTTCTATTTTACTTGTCGCATTTAAAGTCCTCTTAAATTTATATTTATTCTTTTAAATTTAAATTTCCATACTATTCTATGTCTATTCATTAATTTGCTGATTGCAATGCTTTAAATCTATTTCATGACCATCATTGGGTTGCAAGCATCAGCTTAAAAGACACTGCTTACACCATGGTCTTATTAAGGGAACTGCCATGTTGCAGAATATCACAACCGCATTTACTTAATTTTCTTTTATTCCATTCTAGTCTTCATGACAGACAATCTGGAGTTGGTCCAGCTGTTATTTTATTGACGTCTACCTAAGTGGAAGACAGCACTCAGGCAAGTCTCCACATACCTAAGAAATAGTTTTAAGAAATAAACAAAAATGGAGAACAGAGAATGAGAAGGGAAAAAAATGTAGTATGACTGACATTAAGGTTTGGGGGAAAACTACTCTTGATCTGAAAGAATGCAGGTTTTTTTTTTCATAAAACCATTTTCTGAAAGCTTTCATTGACCAGACTTGATTTTGTTATTAAAACATACCTCCAGAAACCATATGCAGTGTTTGATTTTTTTTCCTCCATCTACTCATTAGTCAAACAGAAATAAATCTAAAAGGGACCAAAGGAACTTTTAAAAACTAAACATTCTTAAATCTTGTTATATGAATAGTGAACTATATTCAGATTTTGGTTCTTGATTCCAAAACCAATAAAATCACAGCAAAATGTTAAACGAATCCACAGATCTCAGAGGATAACAGATCATAAAACTCCCACAGATTTGGCAAGGTGGCAGTCACTGACAGAAGGAGAAAAGATATATAAATATAAGTTAAAATTTCATATTTTTCTATCCTAAAAAAATGAGCTTTATGTAGCATATGAAGTTCTTAAATATAAAGTATTTTTCTATTTTAACAAATGTATAGTATTAATGAGAACTGTATTTATGTATTATATAGTCTCCTTACCATAGGAAAAATGCTTTTAATTAATTTGTATAATTAAAACTCAGTAGGCTTAAACTTTGATTTTAATGTTTTGAATAGAAATCATGGTGATCTTAAGCAACCAAGAGAAATACTGAGATACCTTTGGCTGGCCACACAGGTATAATAACAAGCTGTATCTTTGACACCAAACAGCATGAAGAGTGGAATTATATCTAGAACCACAAAAGTCTGGGCCTCAGTTACCCCAAATTTCAAATTGAAACAATAACTTCCATGCTACATATCTTGAAGGCCATATATCATAAAGATTGCCAAAGTGATCTGAAGAGGACAGATTGTAGAGGCCCATTGCTTCTGAGCACAAATAAGTACAACAGAAACAACAGGAGACAGGAATCCGAGGTTCAGGTTCAGGCATTTACCAGTTGGGTGACTAACTACAGATAAGCTGGACTAATCTGGTTGAAATAATTTAAGGTTCTTTTCCCAGCTCTATGATCATATGTAAATTTGTCCTTCAAACACTATATGCTATCTAGAGCTCTATACTCTCTTAATACTGCTTTTATAACAAACCTAGGAAATAAAGATCCATTATTATCCCTAAGATAAATTAAAATAATCACTTTATGAAAAGATTCAAAATAAGATTTCTTCAAATAGTTTTCCCAGAACTTTTATTTCTATTTATTGAAGGTAACACTTTCTATATACCTTCCTAAAATGTATTTAATGTTATATTTAAGTTATACTATCAACTATATCCTACAACTGATTAAAGGAAAAAAAATAAAGAACAAATTTCCATAAAAGAAAATTGAAAACCATGTATAATGAATCTAGTTTGGGACATAGACATTCAAGTATTGTCGGAGTTGATATTTAAGAGTCACTCATAGATTTATGTACTACTTTGTCAGCTACTGGGTAACAGAGGGTCCAAGTGCCCCTCTCCCATACCTGTTCCCCAGACCCCTCTCCTGGAACCCCTGCAGGAGCCACCTGCCCTAAATTCTCAAAAATCCCACAACTAAAGAGCTTAATCCTAGTAGGGCAGGGCAAGCCCAGTAGAATGTTTCAGTCCTGACTCTTTGATGCCATACAGGTTGTTATATATTTGGAAAATCACCCTTGGGTAAACTATAAGTAAGTAAAATATACTTTTTTGCATTCTAAAGGAAGAGCAAGAGGTTTAGTGGATCTAACTTCAAATTTTTCTATCTTGTTGGGTGAGCTGGTCAGATGACTGGCAGGCAGCTTTCTGTAGGTAGGCAACCAGACTCTATCCATGTATTTTTCTGAGTTACCACCTCTTTCTCCTTTGTTGTCATTATAATGATAAGAATTTCAAAACTAACACTTGGACAAAAAAACTCTTCTAGGTTAAGAACAAAGTATTTGCCTCTAGGAAATCAGACATCTAAAAGTATGTATCAGTCTCCCTGATCTCAATCTGTACAAATTTTAAAAAGTTGCAAAATATGGTTTTCAACAAAACATATTAAAATATACAGTTTTTCTCTAACTGCAGTCTTAGAGGAACTTAATGAAATAGTACCTACTGGCTCTCTAGAATACCACCAAATGCCAAAAAGATTATCAGTTTGATTCAATTTGCTGACTAAACAGAGAAATAAGATAAATAACATCTGAATGGTGCTTTTAAAGTTCCTAAACATTTGGCTATTTGTTAAAATTTTTTCTAAATATTTCTCATTTGGATTTGGCCATTTATCTTGCAATTTTTGTTATTATCTCTCTGCTTCACAGATGAGGAAATTGATGCTCTGAGACATCTGCCCAATATTACTCTGCTGATAAGTAAGAGAGCTGGAATTTGAACACTGAGATGTTGACATTTGAAAAAAGAGCACTCTGGCCAGGCTCAGAGGATCATAGGGGATCATGCCTGTCATTCCAGCTGTTTGGGAGGCCAAGGTGGAAGAATCACTTGAGCCCAGGAGTTCAAGACCAGCCTGGGCAACATAGCAAGATCCTGCCTCTACAAAAAATTAGAAAAATTAGCTAGGCCTGGTGGCACATGCCTGTAGTCCCAGCTACAGAGCAAGACCCTAGCTCAAAAGAAAAAGTAGAAAAAAAGAAAACTGAGCACTAGCACAAAGCAAGGCATTGTGTACGGCAAAAAAATGCCTATGGTGTTCCCTAGAGGAACTTAAAATTCTAACTAAAAGGCAAACTCAGAGAGATAAATTAAGAAGAGTCTGAGTCTTTGGACCCTCCTTTGTGCTGGTATTACCATATTCAACCTACTACACAGGCAAGAGCGGACCAACTGAATGAGTCCAGTGCCTGCACCAGCCATCATGCTCAGGCTGGCCTACTGTCACTTTAAGACTGTATCATATAAACTTAGGAAATGTACCAATCATTTAATAAACTAAATGCCAACTAAAACTGCAATGTCTATCAGTTCTGATTCAGTAAAATATGCTTCAGAAATGAGAAATCAAACACATATCTAAAATAATTTTTCAAAAAACAAATAATGAGTATGATAGAAAAGACATGCTTCAAAATAGGAGTTTCTTCCCTGAGACTTGTTAGATAAAACTCCCATTTAAAAATTAATTACAGTAATCTCAGAAGTAGAATGTTATAAGTTTGGTGTAACTAACAGTTCTTTATCAATTTTTTTTTTTTTTTTTTTTTTGAGACAGAGTCTTCTTTTGCTACCCAGGATGGAGTTCAATGACATGATCATAGCTCACAGCAGCCTTGAACTCCTCAGAGCAGGAGATCCCCTGCCTCCACCTTCCAAGTAGCTAGGATTACAGATGCACGTCACCATGCTCTGCTGATCTTTTTTATTATTACCAGCTACATTGCCAGGCTGGTCTCAGAATCATGGCCTCAAGCAATCTTCCCACCTCAGCCTCCCAGAGTACTGGGATTACAGGCATAAGCCACCGCACCTGGCAAAACTTACTAAGAAAAAAAACTCATGTTACAAACACATATGGCTTCTTTTGTAATTACTTAAGACTAAACAGGCCTTCTGGGCTCCTCCCTTCATTCACGGATGGTTAAACAGTTGAGTAGTATTTCAATATATATTCTAATTGGTATTCAATATAATATCTAATTGGTTAGCATTTTAGCATCATAAACTGTTGCCTGATATCTATTATCTCAATCACAATTTCCCTAATTTTTATCCAGGAATTTTCTTCTAAATAAATCTGGCTTACTTCCAACGGGCTCAAAACCTACCCACATTTCGAGAATACTAGAAAATTCCTTTAATGTAGGACTTCACTAACAAAATAATAACAATAATAAATTTCAACTGATGTTTTTATGCCACCTTTTAAAAACTGGCTTGGCTGTCCATGAAACACTTCCCCACCCTCAGAAAAAGATTTGTGACAGAACAGTGTGAGGAGGCAAAGCATTAGGTGTAGAGAAGACACAGAGCCTCTATATGTTAACATTTATTTATCAATGCTACAGTGTCTAGGATGTAGTCTAGCACTTACCCTCCAAAAGGCAAAAATTATTAAGTGAAGCTCTTCAAACAGAAAGGCTCAGCTGTGACATACGCACCCAAAAAAAAAAAAAGGAGCTCTATTTTCCTTGGCTTTTTAAAAATAACTTCTGAGAATTTCTTCTGAGACCCAATCCACAAATAGACTTTTCACACTGACCTCCTTGTTTGTCCAAGCAGGTCTAAAGAGTGAAACCACAACGTTTGGTCAGTAAAACTATCTTCCTGTTTCAGGCTCCACTCAAAGAGGGCTATTATGTCAATGCACCCCTGCTACAAACAACTTCTGTAGGTGTTTCATTTCTGTCACCAGGGAACATCTGTCCATGGAATTTGTTTGTATGTATTAAACAGGATGTTCTTTATGTAATAAGCATATTAGAGTAAAATTTATGAGCATATTCTAAACTTCATAAAAAGCACTTTTTCTTCGATCTCCACACCCATACTATTTAGCCAAGTAAACACACAATCTTTCCTCTAGGCCTAGAAAGGTTATCTAAGATTTGTCCTATCACATGATTTCTAATAAAAACTCACCTAGATTACCTACATGTTGATATCTGCAATTGCATGAGTATATCAATAAAATATCTTGTGTTAATTTTAAATTTCCCTTCAGTAGAGCATGAGATTGCTATTCTAAATTATTCCAAATGTACAGTGAGCAATATGAATTCACTTTTTTTTTTTTTTTTTTTTGAGACAGAGTCTCACTTTGTTGCCCAGGCTAGAGTGAGTGCCGTGGCGTCAGCCTGGCTCACAGCAACCTCAATCTCCGGGGCTCAGCGATCCTACTGCCTCAGCCTCCCGAGTAGCTGGGACTACAGGCATGCGCCACCATGCCCGGCTAATTTTTTGTATATATATTTTTAGTTGGTCAATTAATTTATTTCTATTTTTGGTAGAGACAGGGTCTCGCTCAGGCTGGTTTCGAACTCCTGACCTTGAGCAATCCGCCCGCCTCGGCCTCCCAAAGTGCTAGGATTACAGGCGTGAGCCACCACGCCCGGCCATGAATTCACTTTTATAAAAGAAAAATTCATTCTTTTTATTTCTGATTGTAAATACCAGTTAATCCAGACTAGGTTCTCATCTATGGGTAGCTGTTTTCTGGTTGTCCAACTCTGCATTACTGGATTGATCTATAACTATCAAAATATTCTCTAAAAGATTACACATATCTCTATGATTAGATATTCTTGATCTCTCTATAGTGTTCCCTTTTGAGGTGATTCTGAACTACAAAAGACCATTTTATCCATAATCACAATACAGAATTTCAGTGACAAAAGAACCTTCTTTGATCTGATATGACCCTAAATTTATAGTTGAGGAACTGAGGCCAATTGAAAAGAAAATACTATTATGTTATCCTAAAACCTAAATATATGACACGAAATGGACCTAAAAGTAAATACATAAGCAGATCATTCATGAAACCACAGTAAAACATACATGAAGCAAATATAGTAAAATGTAAAATAAAGACGTTTTGGTCAGCAACGGACCACATATACAACTGTGGTCCTACGAGATTATAATATCATATTTTTATTGTACCTGTCTACCTTTAGATATGTTCAGATATCCAAATGTTTACCATTGTGTCACAGGTACCTAAATTCAATACAGTAACATGTGGCACAGGTTTGTAGTCTAGGGGCAATAGACTTTACCACATAGCCTAAGTGGAAACTAGTTTGTACTATGTAGTTTTGTGTAAGTACTCTCTATGATGTTTGCACAATGCAAAAGCACCTAACAACACATTTATTAGAATATATCCCCATCATTAAGTGACACATGACTGTAAAAATGTAGCTCTTTTGTAGGATAAAGCTGAACTTATAAGTAGAATATTCTAAAAATATTTAATTTAAAATATCTTCCTTTTTTTGATTTTGAGACTTAATTCACATAGAATGACCTGCATATATTTAAAGTGTACAATTTGATAAATTCTGATCTCTATACACCCATGACATCATCACTACAATAAAAACAACAAACATTTCTACCAGCCCCAGCGACTTCCTTGTGACCCTTCATAATTCATCCTCACTCTACCCCTGTTACCAGGCTAAGATTGATCTGCTTTATGTCTCTATAGGTTCATTTACCCTAAAACTGAATATAAATAGAATTATATAACATGTACCTTTTTGGGTCTGGCTTCTTTACATGTAACTATTTTGAGATTCATCAATGCTGCTGCCATTTGTTTTTTTTTTAATACTGAGTAGTAGTCCACTGTCTGGCTATAACACAGTGTGTTTATCCATTCATCTGTAGACGGTATTTGGGTCATTCCCAGTTTTTACTATCACAAATGAAACTGCTATCAACATCACGTATGGGCATATGTTTTTGTATGGGCATATGTTTTTCATTCCTCTTGTGTAAATAGAACTAGGAGTGAAATGGTTGGCTTAGGGTACATGCTTAACTTTTTAAGCAATTATAAAACTGTTTACTGAAGTGATTATATCATTTGACATTCACATCATAATCTCACAGACGTTTCAGTTGCTTCACATGCTTACCATTCTAATGGGTATATACAGGACAAAACTATGGTTTTACTTTGCATCTTTCTGATGACAACCTATGCTGATCATCTTTTTATGTGATTATTGATCATTTATGTGTTTTCTTTTATGAAGTATCTATTAAAAAATTTGCCCATTATTTTTTAATTGGATTGTTTTCTTATTAAATTCAAAGAGTACTTCATATATTCCGAACCCAAGTGCTTTGTCTGATGGATGTTTTGCAAGTGTGTTCTTCCAGTCTTGCCTTTTTATGACATGATCTTGCTGTGTCATGCCCCAAGGGTACGCATTTTAAATTCTAGGTCATCTTTTCAAAGTAGTATAGTTTTAAGTTTACATGTCAGTCTCTGATCCAGGTCTTAAAATCAGGCAGGATTAAGTTGCCCAATATATGTTTTTTAATTTCTTTGGTTATTCTAGGTTTATTGAACTTCCACATAATTTTATAATGAGCTTCTCAGTTTCATCCTCCCCCCAAAAGCCTGCTAGTTTTTGATTGGATTATGTGGCACCTATAGATCAATTTTAAGACAACTACCATCTTAACAATATTGTGTCTTTCCATCCATTATTATGGTTTTAAACTCTCCATTCATTTAGGCTTCTCTTAGCAATATTTTGTATTTTTCAGTATAGGGGTCTTAGACATCTTTTGTTATATTTATACCTATGTATTTTGTGATTGTTGGCATTACTATAGGTGAAATTCTCTTAAAAGTCATTTCCCAATCATTTGCTGAGTATAAGAACACAACTGATTTTAGTATATTAACCTTGTAGATTACAAGCATGAAGATTCACTTATTAGTTCCAGTAGTTGTTTTATAGGGCCTCTGGGATTTTTTCATGCAAATAATCATAACATCTATAAATAATGATAGATAGTATTAACTTCTTCTTTTCCCATCTTTATGCCTTTTCTTTCTTTTACTTCCTGTATTAGTTTCCTAGGGCTGCAGTAACCAAGTACCACAAACCGAATGGCTTAAAAGATTAGAAATCTATTCTCACAGTTTTGGAGGCTAGAAGCCCAAAATCAAAGTGTTGCAGGCCCATGCTGCCTCCAAAGCCTCTAGGAAAGGATCTTTCCTTCCTTCTTCCAGCTTCTAGTAAACCCAGAAATTCCTTGGTTTGTGGGAATGCAATTACAATCTCTGCCTCCATCTTCACATGGCTGTCTTCCCTCTGTGTATCATATCTTCTTAAAAGGACACCAGTCCTATTGGCTTAGGACCCACCCTAAATCAGCATGACTTCATTTTAACTGATTATATCTGCAGAGATCCTATTTCCAAATAAGGACACACTCACAGGTACCAGGGGTTAGGACTTCAACATATCTTTTTGGGGAACACAACTCAACATGTAACATTTGCCTTATTAAAATGGGTAGGACCTCTATTACAATGTTGAATGGAAGTGGCTAAAGTAGGCAACCTTGCCTTGTTCATATTCTCAGGGGAAAAGAACTCAGTCTTTCACCATTAAGTATGAGCTATAGGTTCTCCATAGGTATGCACAATTTGGGGAATTTCCTAATTATTCTTCAATAAATGGATACTTTCACATGCTTTACATGCATCTACCAAAATAATTTCTTTTTATTAATTATACTGATTGATTTTAGAATGTTCAATAAACCTTGTATTCTTAGGATACCCTCTACTTAGGCATGTATTATCCTTTTATATATTATTCTATTTGATTTACTAATATTCTGTTAAGATTCTTGCATCTACATTCATGGTAGATTTTTGTCTATAATTCTCTGCTTTTTCAATGTTTTTATCTGGCTGTGGCATTAGGGTAATTCCTTTTCTTTAAAAGATACTGAGCTATATTCAGATTCTCTGCTTCTTGCATTAATTTTGGTAAGTTGTAATTTTCAAAACATTCATTTATTTCATCTAAGTTGTCAAATTGGTGGCAATTTGACAGATTGTTGACAGTATTTTCTTATAATTTATTAATGTCTGTAGTACTGTTGTGATATTCCCTTTTCATTCCTGATATTGATAATTTTTGTTGTTTTTCTTTATCTGTCTCTGCCTCCATAATTTCCAGTGAGAAATCTGTGGTCATTTAAATCATTATTCCATTGTTTTATATATAATAAGTTATTTCTCTTTAGCTGTTTTCAAGACTTTTTTTTTCATTATCTTTGATTTTTCAGCAGCTTAATTGCAATTTATCTAAGCAAGATTTTCTCTGAATTTATCCTGACTGGTGTTCACTGATCGATCATCTTGAGTCATTAAATTTGTCTTTCTCTAAACTTGGCAACTTTTTACCCATTATTTCTATAAACTTATTTTCCTCCTTAATCTCTTTCCCTTCTCCTCTTAAGAGTGTAATTATATTAACCTCATACATTTTTATATTATCCTGCAGGTCCCCAAAGCTCTCTTCATTTTTTTTCCTCAATCTTTTATCTGTTCTTCACATAGAATAATTTCTATTGATCTGTCTTCAAGTTCACTGACACTTTCCTCTGTCATATCCCATTTTATTATTGAGCCTATTCAGTGTATTTTCATTCAGAATTCTATATCCAGTGAAAATAAGCTTTAGAAATGAAGGCAAAATAAAGATATTTTAGATAAAGCTTCCTATCATTACTGTGTAGAGAGTAAGCTGTGGCAATGACAGAGAGTATACATGGCAGATTTTTAAATATAGATAGATCAATACAGAAATAGGTATATATATATATATATATTCTTATGTGTATAGATACACAGTCTACATTTATCCACTGGGATCAACTAGAAGCAATGATGCCAGTATAAATTCTCATATAAAGTGCCCAGATTTTGGTTTCTAAATATCACACTAAAAAAAAAAAGAAAGAAACTATGGCTACTTGGAAAAATAGATTTTTCTGGGCAGCAATAGATCAGTACACAATAAGCCGGAAGGATCTTTTTGTGCCACAGAATAAAGAAGAGTTCAAAGAATGATGGGGATTTTTCAACAGGAAACGAGCCATCCAGAAGGGACTCCAGTAAACCAAATCTGGGATAATTTGAGCAAACACCTAAATCACCATAGTAATGGATTGTAACTCACAGATTAAAATAAGAATCCATGAGTCCATACTTATATAAATAAATAAATAAATCAGTAAGTAAGTGAGGGAGAAAGGAAAGTTCTTCTTTACAGTACAATGATACTTAGCAAATATAGAAGTGACAATTAGAATTAATGGAACTAAAACATCCACTTAAGTTTGATGACAAAAAGATATTTACAAAGTGTCAGATATTTCCACAGAAGATATTTATTAATTAAAAGGTAAAATAATAACTTTATATGGGAGAAAACTGGCAGAAACCACGTCAACAAAATCATCAAAGTTAATGTCATCAGTAATAGGACAAATCTTTATGTGTCTCCAGACGTGATGCACTAAAAACAAAAACACTTCCACAGTATTCCTGCCAAAACTGCATAACTTGAAATCTAATTATGAGGAAATAGCAGACAAACTTGAACTGAAGAACATTTTATAAATCAACTGAACTATACACTTCAAAATATGTCAATATCATAAAAGTCAAAGAAAAAGTGAATAACTATTCCAAATTAAAGGAGACATGATGACTAATGTAATCAATGCCTGAGCTTAAATCAGATTCTCAATTATATATTTTTTTTCTTTTCCTAGAGAGGACATTACTGGGTCAATTGATCTAATTTGAACAAAGCATTAATTCAAATAAATAGAGTACTGTATCAATGTTAAGTTCTTGATTTTGATAACTGTATTATGGTTATACAAGACAATGTTCTTATTTTTAGGAAATGCACACTTGACTATTTGGAAATAAAAAGACAATCATGATTGTGACTTCCTCTCAAACAGTTCAAAAACAAAAAGGTGGGTTCGAGAAGCGGAAAAGAGAGAAAAAAAATGTGATAAAATATTTCCACATTTTATTTAGGAAATCTGGGTTAAGGGTGCATACGAATTCTTTTTAACACTTCTTACAACTTTTCCTTAAATCTGAAATTTTAAAATAAAAAGTTAAAAAACTAAAGAGAAACAGGTAAAAACTTGTTGAACTGGAGGAAAGATCTGAGAAGAACTGCAGGAGTGATCACTTTCTTCAACCTTTTAAACATGAACTGAAAATTTCCTTTTGCACTGGTAGCAAACCAAACTAAATTATTTCTTGAGTAATAAGCATAAGCACAAGTTATTTCCACATGAAAGAAAAGAGTATAGAAACTAGTAACCAAAGATAAAAGTTTGTCCTGCTACTTTACAATGGCAGTCAGCTAGGAATCTCCTCAATGACTACTAGTACTAGACTAATGCAATCAAAGAGCAGAGAAATTATATAGTTCCATGTTAGTCCAGGGAACAAAAACTATCTAAGGAACATGAGTCAGGGAAGGAAACCACTGAACTGTGTGTAACAGGATAGGGAGAATATACAATTAAAACATGACTAAATAACTTTACCTTACTGAATTAAGGTTATATAAATGTCTCAGAATTATACTCTCATGCCCTTGTATATGCACATCTGTAAAACGATGGATCTATCAGTAAACTCCTATCCTTCAAATAAAACTTTCAATTGATTAATTACTTATGCACTGAAAATGGCAAAGGCTCATGAGCTTATAAAATGGCAAAGTGGGTTGGGAAGTCAGGGTGCTTACATCATGAAGCCTGTTAGCGTTCCAACATCAGCCTCTTCCCGATTCTAATTTTGAAGGATAGTATGAATTAAAAGGGGGCTACAACAACAACAAAAACCTCCAAGGTCTTGAATAAATCCTACTACATACACAGAAATAGGACAAGGGGTGTAGAAGTCACCTTCTGGTAAATTAATTCCTTCTCTATTCTACACTGATGGCCATTCAGCTTGAGGGGAAAGAAAGCTCATTTAGTGATTGCAGCCCAAACAATCCAATATTGAATGACTCCAATTTTTCAGCTCATTACATATTAATGTAATCTACCTCCCTAAAATTTCTACCTGCTCAATGATCCTACTCCTGCCTTTCAAAAGAAGATGGAATAATTTTGTGCCCATTGCCAGAAATCTTTCTTTCAGATCAAGCCCTCCAATATTGAGAAGGCCTATTGTAGACTGCTCATGCATTTTCCCCAAATAAAATGTCTTTTCCTTAAAGCATGATCACATTCACTCTTATGATTGTCCAATTACTCCTTAATATACAGAGTCTAAAATGGAACAAATACTCCAAAGGTATCCCGAAGAGCAGATAATAGAATTCAGGGGACTGCTTGGAAACTGATTTAGAAACTGTTAACTATTAAATACCATAAATCACTATTATTTTGGCAATTTTAGCAGGTTTTTTTTTATTTGTTTGATTGTTTTTTTGTAGAAATGAGGTCTCGCTATGTTGCCCAGGTTGGCCTCAAAATCCTGGCCTAAAGCAATCCTCCTGCCTCAGCTTCCCAAAGAGCGAGGATTACAGGCATGAGCTACTGCATCCAGCCAAGTTTAGCAGCTTTACCGTATTGTTGATTCATATAAAACATGTAGTTGACTAAACCATTTTACAGAGTTTTCTTGAAATTCGGTTAACTAGTTTATGTATTTTTAAATGCAGGCATATACATTTATCCATATTAAATTATGTTTTCTTTGTGATGACACAGCATATCAGCCTTTTGAGATATTTTTAAATTCTTATTTCTCTACCCAACATATTAGGTATTCCTTTCAACTTTGCATGGCCTAAAACTTGTTTTGTGTATCTTCATTTAAGTCATTCATAAGAAATGTGGAACAGATTTAAAGAAAGAGCTCTCTTTCCAAGCTGACGCTGATTCATTTGGTCCACTCTCTTTTGGAATCCTTAGCTCCCAACTGTGAATTATTTTAACTGAACAGTTGTTCCCTCTAGTAGAGTAGGTTTTAAATGCCAGTCCTCAAATAATTCCTGACTACTAGTAAATGTGTTATTAATAAATTTTAAGTGAAAAATATTAAGGAATTAGAAGAGCAGAAAAAGGAACAGTTTACAGAGAAAATAAAGATAAAAGAATAAAAACACATATATGGCAACTACTTTTCAAACATTATCATAGATTTTAACTTAACTGTTCAGTTTAAAGTAAATCACAAAAATAAATAGCATCTTTACTTCCTCCTACAATCAGCAGCTTATAAAACAGATCACAATCTGCCAAGACTCTCCTATAAAAAGCAAGTTATACTTACTCTGAGAAAGACCAAGTGTGCCAAAATTTTTCAGATGGTTTTACTTGTAAGATAATCTAAAAATCAACGTTGTAAAAGAAAGCTCTATTGTAATTCTACATTTAAAAGTATAAAATCAATTTTGGTATGCTTAATTCAGATACTAATGTTTGAATGATTCTCATTTTAAATTTAACATAATATTTAGCACAAAGCATTCTGTATGTAATATGCTGATATGAAATATGTCTTTAATGAAAGGCTGAATTCTTAAAGGCAGCATTGTTATCTTAAAGAAAGCTCAGGCCAAGTGTAAAGAGAGTTCTATTTAAAGAGAAAAATTCTCTCTTAGGCTGTACTTCTGTCAGGCTGAATCTAATTTATCATATTTATCCACTTGCTACATGCAATACCAACATCAGTAGTTCTTGTGTGTTTTTATGGACAGTAACAAATACAACTAAATGCAGAACATCAATATAAGAATACTGTTCCCTTAACAAATCCTCCTGTTTATCTCTAAATTTTAAATGTTATCTGTTACAGCAACAGAAGGCACAAGCTGGCAATGAGCTTCTTTAAATTTCCCCCAAGCATCTCTAAAATATATATTTTTATTTCTACCAATGAGAGGCATTTAAAGATTATAATCATTCTGACATTTGATAAATTTATTCCTGATTGAAATAGTTAAAAATTTTTAAGAGTAGCATATAGAATTTCTTTAAACTATGTGCTTTGATTATATAGGTATTTAGGGTAAACCAAAGGTGAAGGCAAGAAAAAAGCTATACCAAGGCCTGCTAACCACATAAGGTATTAATCTCTCTTGCTCACAGAACACTTTCACTACTGAGTAGCTACACTGAAAGACACAGACTTCAACTCAAATATTACATAACTTGACCCCCTCCCGCTGCTACAAATTCATTATAAGTGGGATTCAAGGACAGAAACCAAAAAGACCAAGTAAAACAAAAAGAACAAATTAATTTAGAAGCAGAGATATAATTATCAAACTTGCAAAAAAAAAAAAAACAGGAGAAATTCAGAAATCATATTGCATTTACAGGAAGATATAAAATTTAATATCTTAAAAAAGTCTTTGATAACATTCTTGGAACTGTTATTCTGAATAGTACATATAGTGCAAGAAATGTTAAATACATGTTTTTATAATATCTCTAGCATGGAAAGGTTCTTAATAACACAACTTCATTAAATTATTTATTACAGAGGTCCTCCATTTTCCTTATGATCAAGTATTTGCTGCCCACCTGCCCATGCCTATACAAACTGAGGGGTGATTTATGCTATTTGGCAAGGAACACTGCTGTCTTGCTAAGCCATGCTGCCTCCATCCTCTTCTCTACCTGGCTTGGTATGCCATGTACACTATTCTAGTCTCTCCATATCCAAGTAACCAGAATTTTTCAAACTTTACTAATCTATGAATATATATTTATTTCCCTCATTTTGACTGATTTGCAATAATTCTAAGCTCCTCACCACTTGGCCAACAACTCTAAGTCCTACCTGCTCAACCACTGAAGCCCAGCTTCTAGAAGAAATGTACAACTCCCAGTATTCTCAGGAATCAAAAGGAGCACTTTCAAAAGTCCAATAATTACTTCCAATCTCTACTTTTCATTACAGGTCATCAACATCCAGCCCTGATGGGCCTAGAGAAGTGGTAATCAAAGCTGGCACCCAAGAAATTCCTAATATCTTAGACACTGGTAGCATCGGGAAGCCACCACATCTCTATGGCCAAGAGTTAAGAATACTAGCACACCTGGATACTAGAAAACAATGCTATAATCCTACACAAAAGAGAAGAGAGTAGGCAGAAGTCTCTTTAGGGAAAGAGTCTAACATAAAATCCACTATCTCATTTTTCACTGGGCTAGGTGTAGCCATGAAATCAAATTCTAACCAAAGGAAGAACAAATAGAACATGAGTAGAATTTAAATACTTCACTTCCAGACCATGGCTTTCATGAGAGCACTGGTACCTCTTCTATATTTTTACCTCTTCCACAACTGGACAACAGTGAGTCCATTTACAATGGACATGGAGGTCAGAGTTTGTTTGTTAATAGCTTCTCAAGCAGACCATATCAGAATTGAGAAGGGAAGGAAATATAGTAAAATTTAAAATTAGAATACATTTTATATTTTTCTCATTAAGTTATCAGAAAGTGTTATCCTACTGAATAAAACGTGAGACAACCACTTGCTCAAGGCTTCTTGAGTGTGGCTCTCTGGGCCATAGACACATATATTCAACTCAGAATAAACCCCTTTACATTATTTTACAGAGTTTGGGTTCTTTTCCGTTGACAAGATGGCGCCCAGATGTGGGGCTGAGAGAAGACTCAGGGCGTCCCGAAGGAGTAGCCAAAACTCAGTGCCAGGTACCAGTATGGCTGCCTTGGGCGCCCCAACTCCAAGCTTCTCCTTGGGCAGAACTGGTAAGTCCTACCGAGCCTTGGACCTCCTGCTCTCGGTTGACAGTCCTGGTTTATTCTGAGCTGTTGGTTCTCTTCCTAGGAATTTTTTATTCATGACCCTAATTTTAATTTGGAGGTACATTCTAAAGAGTCTTCTCCATTGTCTCTTCCTCTCAAAATTAATCTCAATTGGCTTTTCTGTGCATTTGTGAAAGAAGAAACTGAACTGTCCTTTTCATAGACAAATGAGAGACTGGGTTCCTCAGCTCCAAAAAGAAAGGGCATTTTACTCCTCCTAGTGGGAAAGTACCCACCCACCCCCCTCACTCACCCTCCCGACCCCAGTGACCTGGGGCCTAAGTGGGAGTACCTGGGCAATTCCCTGCATCAGGAAGTGGCCCTACAGGGACTCCCCTTCTCCACCAAAAAAGTGAATTTCTGGTGTTATAGAAATATTTTTAAATATCAATTATTAATAGGTCATATTATTTATATTTAGGGTCATTTCAAAAATCAAAGGCCTAGCCAAATATCTTCTTATATAAACAGGCATTAAAAATGTTAAGATTTCACTGTATTTTCATCCTTATGTAAATAACAAATTGGAGCAAGCAGTTTGGATCTTTTAGTGAGATTCTTGGTAAAAATTAACAAATAAGGCTATTACAAGAACATTAAGGCACCAAAAAACTTAATAAAAATATCTTACCATAAAAATATCACTAAGCATTTTACAAAATTAAAATCTATACTCAAGATATTAAAAATAAGTCTAGATTATTTCTAAGACAATTTCCACTTCTAAAATTGTATGATTCTATTCAATTTCTTATGCATCTTTAGATGAGAATAATAATTTATGTCAGATCATAGAGGAAAAGCTAATTAATTTTTCTATTAGCATCTGTTCAATGGCAAAAAAGAATTCACAAATATAGTAAGCTGGTACGGTTTATAGCACTTATCTATATGGACTGTTATATATACAGCCAGTACATTTTTCTAAACCAGAGATCGTAAAGAAATTCTATACTAACTTTTCTGGTAGATGTTGGCCATAACCAGATGCTAGTATATATCACTCTTTATAATACAGATGGTCCTAAAATGATCTGAAAATTAAATTTTTGAAAATGAAATTAAATTTAAATTCACTAGGTAAGTTTGCAATTTAAAATCATCCTATGGATGATTTAGTGTTTTGAAATGTGAATAAACCTGTGTGATTCTGAATGGATTTCCTTAATATGTTTTATATATGTGATTACATGCCTTGGAATTTTAAAAAATCTTATTTCAACTTTTATAAAAGCTTATTATAAGACAAAAGTTCAACAGTAATGTTCAAGTCATTAGGTTTTTTTTAACCTGTTTATTCTCTACAAAATCAATTCAAAAAGTATTCACAAGTCATCAGTTTTACTAAGTGTCCAGTGTCCTTAAGCAATTGTAAAATGTTACCATATTTAGCCCAGTGGCAAAAACTATAAATGGGTTATATAACTAAAATGTGAAATAACAAGTAGGAAGAATTAAAAGATTAAAAAGTAAATAATTCACCTTATCAAAATTAAAAGCAATTAACTTTCATCAAGGTTACAATAATGAGCAAAACAGAATATCTGCCCACATTGTGCTTAGAATCTATTGGACTCACACTCAGTCAACAGAATGCCAATTAGAACATAGTTTACTAACAAAAGTATATCGTTTTTCATAAAAATTACTTCCATCAACTTTGTTCTAGCATAATCAAAAATATTAAATATTTACCCAATTGATGGACAGAAAAATGTATTCCCTCTTTCCACAAGGAAACATGCAAAAAATCTTTGATAGGGCCCATGGTCTGTCATCAGTGGAAAGGAATCATCATTTCTAGTGTGTTCTCCCCCTCACCATGGCAATGTGCAACAGCAAATGTTGGATGAAATGCATGTACCCATTTGCCAATAAGAGTATATTTAACCAATGGCTACAGGAAAGCGATATCCAACAGGACACCAGTTGTATACGTACTACTACTCTGGACTGGCCCTTTAAAAATTTTCATTTAGGCACAGAGTATCCAGAACTGCTATAATATTAACAAGATGGATTCCTATTCTTCTTTTCAGTCTTTAAACAGTTCCATATACATGGAACTCATTTAACAAATGACTATTCATAAATCAGTTAATTTAGAAATGTACAATTAAGTTTATTAAAAAGTGTAGCAGAAATGGGATAATGAAAAAGTAAGCTTTCTTTAAAGATTCTTAAACACTTCTCACAGATTTGAAAAGAAACAAAATGTAACCCAGGTGTGTCCTCTCTCCCTCTACTTCTAATAGCTTTTTTTTGGCTGTCATACTGTTTTAAAATAAATTTATTTACAAAATTACCAGTGCTGGTGCTGTCATAGCTTAGCCAGAAAGTAAAAAGGAATGCTTTTAAACTTCTTTGGTTTGAAGTGATACACATAGATCTGTTCCATTCATATATTTTTCTGACAGACTACCTGATACTCTTGGCACAGTAATTTTTTTCCTAAAATGCTAAAAAAAAACAGGAGATGGTCAACCTTTTACTTAAAGCCAAGCAGAACCAGAAAAGCAAAAACAATCTATCATTTCCTTCTCTCCTGACAAGAAATGCCACCACACTGCAACATTCGAGAACAATACTTCCAGTGCTGTACAATGGCCCGAATGTCCTGGTGCACAGGCTGCAAAATCCAGGTCTTAACCTGCTCCCTTACCTTGATCCTTTAAAATAAGCATACATGGGTAACTAAATGCTACAGGTTACTCTTTTCCTTCCTCTTTCCTCTTCTTCATATGAAGATAAAAGAAAGCTCGACTGTATATTTCTAAGGCAGTGGTTTTTAACTTTGACTACACGTTAGAATAACATGTAAGTAAGGAACTCAATTAACCATGCCTACATCCTACTCCACACCAATAATAAATTGGAGCCTCTGGGGGTGAGATCATATTGGTAATTTTAAGAAGCTCCCCGGGGAATTCTAAAGAGCAGACAAGGTTGAGAACCAACATCATGTCAAACGAATGAGGAGGTATCTGACCTGTGCCTGGCATTGGGATTTACTTCTCCCTACTTTAAATTATTTCTATAAGAAGTTACAGTAAGATTAAAACCAGGGTTTCCTCATCAAAAGAGAAGACTCTTGTTTGAGTGTCAAGGGACCAAAAAAATGATATATTTTTGCTTCCTCATTAGAGAGTCTTCAAAATGAAGGAGTATCCCCTTAACAATATCATGTTTTCACCCTCTACACCGTAGACTTTAATTTCTAAATGACGTCTCTTGTAATCAACAGGAAGCATTTTTTTGCTTCCTTGGTACAGAACGATAGTTGAGTTACAACTAATAGAACCTGGAAATTCTATTTCCTTGTTCATTTTAGAGATAAGCATGGACTACATTTTATGCATGAGTCTCCATATTAATTGAGACATATAAAAATAATCACTCTTAAGTCTTTCCACATCTGTGTGATTGTGAATTGTGCCACAAAAAACATTTGAGTGCAGGTGTCTTTTTTATAAAATAACTTATTTTCCTTTGGGTAGATACTCAGTAATGGGATTGCTGGGTCGAACGGTCATACCAGGCTCGAATCTGACTACTAAAAACAGGAGACAATTGTTTTCTGTAGTCACTAAGAGTAACATCTTACTAAAATAATTTATTAAAGAATCCTAAAGAGAGGATCACCTAAAGAAACAATCACCAGACATTTTTAAAAGGCAATTCTCTGCTGATTTATTCTTACACATTTTTTTTAAAGACACGTCCTTTACAAGCGTCTGACAGGGCTTTTTTATAAGCTACCATGGCATTGGCAACTCCTCAACCAGAAGGCCTCAGGATCAGGCTCCCATACTCACATCCACTGTGCACGATTGCAGTGTGGCTATGCAAGGAGTTATGAGGCTGGCCCTCCCTTTTGTAGACATACCTACTAAGATGGAATGTGAATACAGAGTAAATTCAGATGAACGCTGTCATCATAATATAAGCACGTTAAGTGCTTTTAAGTATGTAAACCATATAGAGGCGAATTGGACACCCATACTGTGCCATTTAATTAACTAATCTCAGGTTGAAAACAAATCATGATTTGTTTCTTAGCCCCCAACTGCTATGTTTTGCCTAGGAGATATTTCCACTTTACCTTTTCTTTCCTATTGGATTTTCCTTTAACTCTGAGTTCCAAGCCTACAAATGCAACCTCAGGTCTAAATTGCTCTCCTCACCTTCCTAAAAGGAATCTCTAATTTGACTTTCCTTTGATTTTTTGGCACCAACCACTTTTCTCATGTCCCTTAAGGCTGAGCTTATTCCTATCTTCATGTGTCCTACCTGGACACCCAGCTACCTTTCAACTTTTCCTTCTTAGAACTAAAGGATTTGGATAAACTCCCAGATTGCTCATAATCCTGACTCCTGCTTCCAAGGCCTTCTGAAATAACATATGGTTCATATCAACATATTAGACCTTCAGTGTACAAAGAAATCCTATTTTGTATAATTTCTGTAGTAATATTCATATATTTAAAACACTATACTTATTTTTAATCACATATTTTTTAACAGTTTAGAGTCTCAGTATCAGTATAAAAGGCAATTTTTCACTTTCACTTAGGTATTCTGTAGGGCTAGCTACTGCCCTCTTATTAAGATAAATACCAACATCAGCATTTACCATAGATGAAGCCACTTTATAATCACTGCAGAGAGGGTACTCATTACAAAGTTCTGGTTTCTAAGCACTAAAATATTTCAAATAATTTTTATCAATGACTATCTTTCTGAGTAGACATACCTGAATTAAAGTAACTTAGAAAGAACACTAAGGTTTCCCTTATTTGTTTGTTTGTTTTTCAAATATGCCTCTGGAAAATGAGAGGTTAATATCAGAATTTTAATGAATTCCTTTGTCTTTAATACATTTAGAAAACTCCTAATATACGGTCCAGCTTTCTGAAGGCAATAAAAATTAATTCTTTGAACTGATGAACAAAAAAACACTAATCAATAAGATGGGAAATATGGAAAATGAAAGATAATTGGCTAAATTATAATAAATTACAATAAATAGGACTCACAAATCAAAATAAAATGTGTTTCAATTGAGTTTAATGTTGCAGAAGTCACTCAAAGCATCGTTTTAATCTCCTCATACAAGATGACATGGGAGTCACATGGCAATTAGATCTGTTAAGGGTCTCAGACCTTATTTCTTTTCAATGTATCATATGACACAAAGGCTCTGACCTACCACAAATATTTAATACCTTCAGACATTGAACTTTTCTGCCTTTATATACAAATGTATACCTATCACTGTGATGGTTATTCAGCATGAAAAAGGAAAAGACCATTAAAAAGCTTCAATTTTTCTATGTCAAAAATAAAGGGTTTTTTGTATCTTTTTTTTTTTTCAACTTTTAATAGCACAATGGAATCACTACACAAAGATTTAAATTGTACTTATAATACAGGCCAAATCCTTGTTTACAACAGCCTTCCCTGAATTTAAGTGCAAGTACACTTCCAAATCCAAACAAGATGGATCCCCTGACACACGTGAATTCCAGACCAGCCTTCTACCAGTCAAAATTCTTATCTGTAAAACATCAAATTACTATTGCAGTAATAACAGACCTGGGAATCACTGTTTTCTCACCATCTGTTTATATCAGGAAAAAATTATTAAATGAGGATGTTAAGACACAAGGCTCAAGACAACAGAATTACAATTCTAATTTTTTTTAAATCAGAATCAACCCTTGAAATTATGTTATTTCCACTAAGTACAGTGTCATTTCCTTATCATTCTCTTTAATCAAAATTCCAAGTCAATTCTAATAAAAATTAATTAAAGCAAATGGAATATCTATCAGTTTTGAAACAGAATATCCAGAGACAGTACAGAATCATCAAAAACAACACTGGTGCTGGAGTCCTAACCCTGCAACTTAACTGTGTAACTTGAAGAGACACAATTAACCTGTCTTCATCGCTTACCTTACTTACCTGCTTACCTACCTTACAAAGAAGGCTAAGGGAGAAAACAAAACAATATGCATGAAAATCCTTCCTAAAGTGCCCTATCTTTTATACATGTAAAGTATAATCATCAAAAAGTACAAATTCAATTTCCAATAGGTGGGAAGTTTTCACTTAGGGAAAGGAAAAAAAAAATTAAATAAATTCAAGTTACTTAGGCTATAGGAAGCGTACACAGAAAAAGCATCAATTACTACATAAAAGAAAATAAGATTTTAAGAAACCAAACTACTAAGGATCAATGCCAGAAAAGAAATGACTACTAAAACATACTATAATTAGACAGTAAACGTGCATGTGAAGTGTGTATGCAAAACTCCACATAAAATTAATGGCAGCCATGAAAGAATAGCTTTCTCAAGATCTGCTAGGCCTGTCTATGAGCAAGCACTGCAATGCGATAGAATAGATTCAGCGTCTAATTCTACAAACACTTCCTGAGCACCTATCACATATGAAGCACTATGCTGGGTGTTCAGGACACAAAGATGAGTAAGATAAAATTTTCCCTTACTACTCATAGAACTACATCAACACTGCATGCTAAGCTTTAATATAAATAAGGTAACTCAACTGGTTCTGACAGTGATCCTATTCTTCTTGTGCTATAAAGTAATGCAACTCAAACAATTACACATCATCAACAATTCTTTGGGAATGTTTTGTTGGTTTTATTTGGTTTAGTTCATTTGTTCATTAGACAAATATTCATTGAGCCCCTAACAGCCACTATAGATGTGTCTCAAAGGAAATCTTAACTCTAAGACTATCCATAGTTATATAATTATTTAGTTATATGCATAACCAAATTATTTGGTGTTTTCTATTGATTTCCTTTTTAAGTTAGAAGAAAAACATAGAATAATAGAATAACAGCAACATAATTCTTCAATATTAAAGTCTAGGTACATCCAGTAGACTAAAGGAAAGGACTAGTGCTACATCTATCCTGCCTGTCTACCTCTCACCCGTCTGGAGTGGCTGCCCCATTTCTGTACTATAGGCCATATTGACAAAGCAGTGACTGAACATAGGAAAGCTTTCAGGATGAAATAATTAAACTGTAAACTCTTAGATTCAGATGGCAAAGAGCCCCAGATGCACACAAAGTAGACTTCTGCCAAGTAATACAGTGTAAGCTGTTGACACTCCTTGCTTCCTTCAATATGAAAACTTCCTCAACAATTCAAGGTTACAATCAACGATCCACTATTTAGAGCTCAAAGCACAGATTTTTTTCAGAATATAGTTGAAGTAGTTTCCAGGAAATTAACTAACATAAACACAATAATTGAAGAGAAGTGAGGAATAACACAAGATGTATGTAGACATCTTCATACAGAGGTCTTATAAAATGGATAAGCAGAAATCTTAGATGCTGAAGTGTTGAGAAAGCAGAATAAACCAAAACGCTAGACTGGATTTTAAAATAAACTATTGCAAGACTGTTTAAACAGCTAGAAGCTACAATGGAGCCCATGTGGGCTCAATATACTAGACAAAGGTTAATAGGAAATGGAGTTCTCTAAGAATCTCATGCTGAAACAGCTCATAATCAAAGAGACCATTTTTTTGTTTTTTTAAATCAAGCTGACTAAGGAAAATAAGATACTGAGCTAGGATATAAAAGTTCTTATTTCAAATGTTGGAAAAACTCATATAAGCCAGATAGTTTAAGATGCATTACTTTAGGACAAAACATTTGACCGTTCTAGAAGTTAGTTTCCCCGTATGTAAAATGAGAGGGGTAAATAGTTCACCGGTTTTCAAATTTTATTTTCAGGAGTACCAGATTGCTTTAGGGTTAGGTAGAGACCATGAACTCTAAACTTCATTTAAATGAGAGCAAATGAAGTTTTAACTATTTTCCATATGGGATCCTGTGCAGAATTTTATATTAAAAAGAAAAAGGGTAGAGGAGGGCTCTACTGCTGAAAAGAGGTACTCACAAAACAAATAAATAAATAAATAACCTCAAATTACATTTATTCAAAGTCATGATTGCAATAAATACTTCTATTAAAAACAGAAACTGTTCTACTTCTGCCATAATGGAATAAGTAAAATTGGTCATACCTTCTCACTGTAAGCAACTAGGAAACTGGAAAAAAATATTTTTCAAACCTTGATACAACAGGCAGCCTAGGACTATGATCCATGAGTGAAGGAAAAAGAAAAATGAGTGAAATCTTTTCTCCACGAGGCGCGTTCCATAGCACAGGGCAGGTTAGGGGACCCAGGTAAATCACAGCAGTCTCACTTAGTTAAGGAGATAGAAATAAGACTCTGGGAAGATGGAAGAGGACTGGAGTTTGTGGGGCAGAGTACTAGTGAGTTCAGAGCTTGGCAGAGAAAACTCCAGAATTCTGCGCAGAGGTTCCTTGAGTCTATGGCTGACTACTAAGCTATGCAAATGCAAGGAGAAAATTCCATGAAATTGGAAAAACTACCATTGGCGAGCTATAAGCTAAATAATTCCCAGTGGTCTCAACAACCCCAGACACTGAGCAGACAACCCAAAAGGGTCACATCTTAGCAGTAGAGCTACCCTGTCTACATAAAGTTATCTCTAGACCCACCCTAACAAAGCTTTGATAAAAGCCTCAACAAATCAGGCTAAACTACACTAACTTAGATGTCATCAAAACAAATTTCAAAAAATTTAAAGGAAAATAATAAAATCTAGAGAATTAACAGCATAACAGTCATAATATCCAACATCTAATCAAAAATTCCAGGCAAGGCATGAATAAAAAAATAAAAATGTGATCCATAAATGGGTAGGAAAAAAAGAGACCAGAACAGACTCAAAAATATAAGAAATAATAACCTTAGACCACAGGAACTTTAAAACAGTTAATATGAATAGGCTCAAATATTTAAAACAAAATACGAATATGGTAAAAAGAAAAATGCAAGACATAAAAAGCAAATGGAACTTTTAGAGATGAAAAACATATATAATATCTGAAATTAAAAATAAAAGTTACAGTAAATTTTAAAATACAACAATATAAACTAACAAAAATGAAACAGAAAAAAAAAGACTGCAAAAAACAGTCTAAATAACCTGTGGGACAATATTAAACAATCTGATATAAGTGTAATTGGAATCCAAGAAGAAGAAAAGGAAAGGTCAGAAAAGGCATTTGAGGAAATGGCCAATGATTTTCCAAATTTTCATAAAAACAGTAACTCACACATAGAAGAAGCTCAAGTAAGATATGCATAATGAAAAGCACAGAGCAGGCCGGGCGCTGTGGCTCACGCCTGTAATCCTAGCTCTTGGGAGGCCGAGGCGGGCGGATTGCTCAAGGTCAGGAGTTCGAAACCAGCCTGAGCAAGAGCGAGACCCCGTCTCTACTATAAATAAATTAATTGGCCAACCGATATATATATAAAAAAAATTAGCCGGGCATGGTGGCGCGTGCCTGTAGTCCCAGCTACCCGGGAGGCTGAGGCAGAAGGATCACTCGAGCCCAGGAGTTTGAGGTTGCTGTGAGCTAGGCTAACGCCACGGCACTCACTCTAGCCTGGGCAACAAAGCGAGACTCTGTCTCAAAAAAAAAAAAAAAAAAAGAAAAGCACAGAGCACATCAACACATTATTAAAAAACAGCACTAAAGAAAAACTCTTAATGCAGCTGTTGGAGTTCTTTAAAAAGTTTACATTGGACTTTTTTGTCACATATATGTATGACAAATATTTCCTCCTGGAACCTAGTTTTCTTACTCATTTCTAAACAGTACTTTTCTATAAAAAGATTTTAATTTTTATCATGTCCAGTTTATCAAGTTTTCTTTCATGTTTGCTTTCTATGTCCTGTATAATAAATCATTTCTTATCTTCAGGACATGAAAATATTCTTCTATGTTTTCTTCTAGAAATGTTAAAGTTTTAGCTATCTATTTAGGTCTATAATCCATCACAAATTAATTATGGTATAGCATGAACTAGAGGTCAAGGTACATTTTTTTCCCAAGATAGATCCAGTGCTTCCAGCC
Source organism: Microcebus murinus (assembly GCF_040939455.1). Lineage (NCBI taxonomy): Eukaryota > Metazoa > Chordata > Mammalia > Primates > Cheirogaleidae > Microcebus > Microcebus murinus. Next base: position 44,573,678 of record NC_134112.1, read on the forward strand.
AGACTGGAAAACATCATAATTTATGAAGCATTGAGTATTCAGAAGGGCCTTGTCTCAGTAGTGAAAGAATAATGAGCCATGGACTAAATGCTGTTCTTGTCCTGCTCAAAAATTCTTAAAAACAAGATCCAAAAGGATCAAATTGTTTCTAAGTTCCTTAAATGCATCCCCCCAAAAAGCTCAAGAATATTTATATGAACACAAAAATACCTAGCACCCAACAAGATAATATTCAGAATGCCTGGCATCCAGTAGAAGATTCTCAGAAATGCAAAGAAGCAGAAAAATTTGAACCATGATGCTAAGAAAAAAATCAATTGAAACCAATGTAGAATGGACACAAATTTTAGAAATGGTAGGTAAGATCATAAAACCATCATTATAACTGTATTATATGGTTAAAAAGTTAAGTAGAGGCATGGAAGATATTAAAGACTGAAATCAAACTTTTACAAGTGAAAATCATGAATGTTTGAAATGAAAACATAATGGATGGGATTTACAGCAGATCAGACATTGCCAAAGAAAAGTTAAATGAACTTTAGACATAATAGAAACTATTCAAAATGAAACACAGAGAAAAAAAATTTTTTCAAATAATAAAAAAAACATCAGTGAAATGTAGGACAACTTTAAGCAATGTAACATATATGTGATTTGAGTCCCCAAAAAAGAAGAGGGGAAAATATTTGAAGAAAATAATGGCAAAGATTTTCCAAGTTTCATGAAAACTATAAACCCACAGATCCAAGAAGCACAAAAAAACCCACACATGAGAAACAGGAAGAAAAAGGAACCAATGCATATCATAACCAACTTAGTCAAGATCAGTGATAAAGAGACACCTTCAGAGTAGCTGAAGATGAGGATGAGAGGAAAATACCCATGAAAAACAGTGCAAGCAAGAAGATAACACAGCAACATCTTTATAGTAATGAAACAAAAACATATCAATCTAGAATTATATAATCAGTAAAAATATCTTTCAAAAATAATGGCAAGAAAAAGACTTTTTTCAGACATACAAAAGCTGAAAGAATTAATTCCCACAATTAGCAAACTGAATCAAACAGTATGTTGAAAGGATAATATATTAGATTATGTGAGGTTTATCCCAGAAATGCAAGGTTGGTTTACCATCAAAAATCAATTCTTTTTTTAAAAAATCAATCAATGTAATTTGCCAAATTAATAACACAAAAAATCCATATAGTCATCTCAGTGGATATAGAATAAGCATAGAAAAAAATCTAACATTCATTCCTGATAAAAATTCTCCATTAACAAAAAATAGAAGGGGACTTCCTCAACTTGATAAAAAGTATATTTAAAAAAAAAACAAACAAAAAACCCAGAGCTAACATAGTTTATGGCAAAAGACTCAATGTTTTCCTGCTGTCAGGGCTCAGAACATACTTCAAGACATGGCATCAGCAGAAAAATCACTCTCTGACCTTTTAGCACCTTTCTTTCCTGAAGCCATAAAAAGAATTCTCCCCTGACCCTGTGACGGGTGTCCTGCCTTATATTGGAGGAAAGAAATGAAGGCAAAGAGACACAGAGAAGAATCTGAACAAATAGGCCTTTCTAAGTTCCCCTCAGTTTATTACCATTAGATCATATCCTTTTGGTCCAATCATACGTCTACAAAACTGCCCATATCTCATCAAACCTAAGCAAAAAAATACACAGTTTACCCTGGGTCTTTCAGTCTTCATTTCTGAAGGTTCCTGTGTCACATAAAACTTTGGTTAAATAAATTTGTTTTGTTTTTCTCTTATCAATGTGTCTTTTATTACAGGGGTGTCACCCATGAACCTTGCAATGGATAAGGAAAAGATAGTACTTTTTCTCCCATACCCCACTACAATCAGGAATAGGATACGGATGTCTGCTTTTACCAATTCTGCTGAACATGGGAGAATATATTTGTGACCTTGGTTAACCAAAGATTTCTTAGATATGACACCAAAAGATGATGCACAAGTGAAAAAATTGCTAAACTAGACTTCATCAAAATTAAAAATTATTTCCATCCAAAAGACACTGTAGAGTAGACTGTAGAACAGCAGTCCCCAGCCTTTTTCGCACCAGGGACTGGTTTCATGGAAGATAATTTTTACACACATTTTGGGGGGTGGGGAATAAAGGGACAAGCATCAGATTGGGAGAAAGTATTTGCCAAAGCATATAGTTGATAAAGGACTTATATCCAGAATATATAAAGAACTCCTAAAACCAACACTAAGAAAACAAAAAATTTAATTTAAAAAATCAGAAAAATATTTGAACAGACTTTTCACAAAATTATATATATACATATGGACGGCCAACAAAAAAACAAAGCACATGAAAAGATGCTCAACATCATTAGTCATCAGAGAAATCCTCGAATTAAAACCACAATAACATTCTTCTACACACCTATTAGAATGGTTAAAATTTAAAAAGATTGACCATATCAAGTGCTAGCATGGATGTAAAGAAACTGGAATTCTTACACACTGTTAGAGGAACTATAAAATGTTACAATCACTTTTGAAAAGCAGTTGGCAATTTCATAAAAAGTTACATACACCTACCATATGATCCAGTCAACCCATTCTTAGGTAATTTACCTAAAAGAAAAGTGTACATTTATACAAAAACTTGTATACATCTGTTTATGGCAGCCCTGTTTGTAAGCCCAAAACTGGAAACAATCCCCATGTATGTCATCGGCTGAATGAATAAACAAATTGTGGCACAGCCATAAAACAAAATCCTAAGCTTGGCAATAAAAAGGAATGAAAAAAAATCGACACATGTACAACATGGATAATTACGCTGAACAAAAAAGCTAGACTAAAAAAAAATTATATTCTCTGTACTTCCATTTATATATAATTCTAGAAAATGCAAACTAGGCTATAAGGACAAAATATATCAGTAGTTGTCTGGAGTGGGAGAAGGGAAGATCACAGAGGGACTCGAAGAAACTTTGGAGTGTGGTGATACGTTCATTATCCTCATTGCTGTGATGGTCTCATTGGGGATACATTATATTCAAACTTTAAAAATGGTATACTTTAAACATGTACCGTATATTGGATGTCTGGAGGCCAGAAAGTGTAGGAGGAAGGGGCAGCCAGACGGGGTGGGGAGGTGGGAGAAGACAGGGAAAAATTTGCTAAGGGATACAAAATTATAGCTAGATAGGAGGAGGAAGTGCTAGTGTTCTATAGTATGGTAGAATAACTATAGTTAATATTATATAGTTTTAAATATCTAGAAGGAGAATATTGAATGTTACCAACACAAAAAAATGATAAATGTTTGAGATGATGGATATGCTAATTATCCTGATCATATCCCTATACATTTCATGTATTAAAACATCACTATGTACCCTATAAATATGTACAATTATTTTGTTAGTAAAAAAACTGTTAAAGAAAATGGGGAAATGAAAAAGAAATCACAAATAATTCCAATTTAGTATACATTTAATGTTTCCCACTCTGCAATATTAAAAATATCATACAATGTTTGTGCTTAAGATGACCTTGGATCTCATTTGGCTCTATCATCCTGATTTTGCACATGAGAAAACTGAGGTCCAGAAAGCAAGCACTTATCATCACAAGAGCCTTAATGCATTTGTTTTTATGTGCTCACCACCACTGTAAATTATAAATTATATAACTTACTAGCTACAAAAGGGGAATAAACCAAGACTGACCTCCTAAATCCAGTGCTCTTTACATTACATCATTTGTCCTCTTAAAATAACTGGGTCCTTTTAGGATTGTGAGATACATTTCATCATGTATAAAAAGGCTGATTTAAGGCAAGCCCTATACACAAAGATCTCCAACTAAAATTTTTAATATTTTAAGGAATTAAATGCTTTATGAAACATATTTTATACTGGATCAAAACAGCCTTTTTTCTAATCATGTTCAAAAACTTCACAACTACTTTATTACACAAATGTATATTAAATTTCGTTACAGGCAATAAAGAGATTAAAATTTCAGCTAATAGGAGCAATGTGACCTATATTTTTCAAATAATGAATTGGTTGTGTACTAAATAGTCTGTACAACAGGAGAAAATATATGAATCAGTAAATAAACATTATGGATATACTATTAATAAATCTTTATCTTGTTACATTAAGACAATGGTTCTCAAACTTGAGAGAGCATCAGAATCATCTGGAGATTTGGTAAAAAGCCACAGTAAGGGGCCGGGCGCGGTGGCTCACGCCTGTAATCCTAGCACTCTGGGAGGCTGAGGCGGGCGGATTGCTCAAGGTCAGGAGTTCGAAACCAGCCTGAGCAAGACCCGGTCTCTACTATAAGTAGAAAGAAATTAATTGGCCAACTAATATATATAGAAAAAATTAGCCGGACATGGCGGTGCATGCCTGTAGTCCCAGCTACTTGGGAGGCTGAGGCAGAAGAATCGCTTGAGCCCAGGAGTTTGAGGTTGCTGTGAGCTAGGCTGACGCCATGGCACTCACTCTAGCCTGGGCAACAAAGCGAGACTCTGTCTCAAAAAAAAAAAAAAAAAAAAAAAAAAGCCACTGTAAGGAAATTGGAAATGAGAAAAAAGATTATAGTGTACTCCAATGGAAAAATATGAACTTTGTAGTGTAAAATCTTCCCTTCTTTAAGATTCTAGCCCTTCACTGACTTTGAGCTTATTCTACAACTCAAAGTAAATTGTAGATTAACTGCCACAGATAATTGTGATCAATGCAAATTATTCTTGTCTATAGACATGCAAGAAAATTCTTCCCCATGGAGGTTTAACTGACTCCCCTCAATGGAAAACAACTTTCCTAAGCACTTGTAAATTTATTATAATATTTCTTTTATTCCACACAAATTTGTATTTCTTCAACTTCTTTAAAATGGTTATAACATCTGCCTCGTTCCATTATTAATAACAACTTAAATAAAATCTTTAACATGTGTTCATTATTTATAAAACTCATTACTTTTATCTATATAAGAGTGATGATTTTGCCTTTTTTAAAACCTCAGGAGTTGTATAGTACATATGCCAAAGCAGTGTTTTTTCAGGGTCTTGCTGAAACCAGCCGCATTGGCTTTACCTGGAAACTTGTTAGAAACGTACCTAGACACACTTGTCTAACGAGCCTTCCAGGTGATTCTGATATAAGCTAAAATTTGAAAGCTACTGGACTAAAAGATTCCTCAAAACTGTGACAACCATTGTTCTGATGTTAATTATATTTATTTTGATTATTTTCTGTTGTACATTCAAAGGATTTACCATATTTAATTGGTAGTTTTATAAAGGAGTAAATAGCCTAAAGGATTTAATGCAAATTTTAAAAGTATTGAGCAACTAGGCACTGATAAAAATCTAAGTTGGGAATTATGCAATATTAGAAATACAGGTTAATATTTCCATCACCACCACCAAATGGAGCAGTGGTGAGGAGGCAAGGTGTCAAACCACTCTACGATGTTAGGATAAGGAAGAGTACTTGTGTATTTGAATTACATCTATTCTAAACCTGATGCTCTGACTACTTTTCACCTAAAAAATGGTTTACACTCAACTTATATTTTGACTTACAATTTCTTATTTTCATTTTTTAGAAAGTAGAAGTTCCTCATTTCACTTTTCCACTATTTTCAACAAAGGTTAAGAAAATTTAACAGAAGTAAATACCTATATAATTCAGATACTCGAATCCTGTTTTCATTCTCGACAGAAATTATTTAGCTTGGTTTTCTAATCTAATCGTATCTGCTGGAAACTGGCTCATCTCTCCAATTCACTAATTACTTAAATACACACAGTGTCACCATTTGGAAACTATTTAAAAGAAAAAAACTTTAAAAACTGCTGAGCTGGTGTCTTATCCAGCATTTTTCAATAAATTGAAAAGGTCTCTTCTTAAATAGTTAAACTATAAATGTCTAAAATAAACACTAGACCATGAGAAGATATGAAAGTTATAACATCAAATTATAAAAGGGTTTTAAATTCTTGATTTTTTTGTTTGTTTGTTTTAACTGAACCATTTCCTCCAGAGTTGTAATATGCACATTTGGGTTATGTCTACGTGTTCCCAACATCTGCTTCTAACAAATTTTCTGGTATTTTAGTTGTAATAAAGACCGAACATCAGAAGGTAAGAGTTTCCCATCTGGAAAGACAGATGACAAATTCCTAGGCCTCTTGCCCACAAGTGTCCAGAGTAATGAACTTCTGACCCAATTCCAAGTATTTACTGTGTTAGCTATTTTTTAAAATCAAACAAATACTGATACACACACAGATGTGTTTTATCACCTTTATGATATGATATTAAGTTATTTAGAATATAAAACAGGACAAGACAACTGTACTTCAAAGGACAGTTAATATTTTACAAGGAGAATAAAGCTAGAAATCTGAATAACAACCTAAATGTATGTAATAAGATAAAGAACTGGTAAAAAAATAAGTTAGTAAATTAAGTCAGAAAGGAAAAAAAACTATTCTAAACATGTTTTCAAAAGGAATATATAATAGTGGTATAAATTCCATTTTGTAAAATATTTTTACATGTCCCATATTTCTATAAATAATTTCATAATTATCCCTTTCAGTGGATGCATAAAACAGCATCCAGGTAAGATACCTAAAATGTTTTATTTTTAAGATAACAATATATAACCATTCACTAATATAAGCAATGCTATAGACAACTTTCCTCCTTTTGGATTAGTTACATAGAATATGTAGAAGGTCAGGCATGGTGGCTCACGCCTGTAATTCTAACACTCAGGGAGGCCAAGGCAGGAGGATCACTTGAACTCAGGAGTTCAAGACCAGCCGCAGCAAGAGCCAGACCCTGTCTCTACTAAAAATAGAAAAAATTAGCCAGGCATGGAGGCGAGCACCTGTAGTCTCAACTACTGGGGAGGCTGAGGCAGAAGGATTGCTTGAGCCCAGGAGTTTGAGGTTGCTGTGAGCTAAGCTGACGCCATGGCACTCTAGTCCAGACAACAGAGTGAGATTCTGTCACACAAAAAACAATAGAATATGTAGAAGAAGTATGTCTACTAGCTCAAAGGCTATAAGCACATCTTGATTGTTACTAGAGAAAATACCTTTTCTCCTGCTATGAAATACCTTTTCTCCTGCTTAATGCAAAAGTAGTGTCATTTTTTCTATACAGCTAATTTAACTTCTAAATTTTCAACCATTTTTGTAGTGTCACTGAATTTACAATTTTTTCTTTTCAACAAAATTTGAGATGCTGCTTATCTGCTCAATATAGAAGAAAACAGAACGGAAGAAAACTATTTCATGCAACACAGACAGCAGAGTTATAGCCAAAGCTAGGTTTAAAAGAAAAAAGGCTTCAATAAGGTAAATATTCTTTACTTTGTCAATCACATGATGTTGCCTTCTAGTTGATACTTATATCAATTTCTGACCATTTGCAAATATTTTATTTTTACTACAAAACCTCACTGGTCTTTTATTTTGAGATCACCAAGGAGCCAGACTGTTGATGTTGTCAATTACATTTCAGAAGTAAGAGGAAGGTGGCCCAAGCCACTCCCAAAGAAGAAAACACCTCCACACTAAAGGTTGCTGCCCAAACCCTACTGGCCATCTCACAGTATGTTTGAAAAGTAGCAGATACTTTACAACATTAAGAATTTGACATAAACCAATCTAATAATGAGAAAGACAAATCAAAATTACCTGAAGATATCATTTTTTTAAAAGTATATATTCATGCAAAAATCAGAATCATGAATCTTTTTCCTTTTATTTTCAGTTGATGTAATAATTGTACATACTTGGGAAAAACAGAATATTTCAATACATGTACACAATGTGTAATGATCAAGTCAGCATAATTAGCACATCCATCACCTCAAACATTTATCATTTCTCTGTGTTATGAACTTTCAAAATCCTCTCTTCTAGCTTTTTAAAAATATACATTAAAATTGTTAACTATATTCATTCTACAGTGCTACAGAACACTCAGATCTTGTTTCTCCCATCTAGCTGTAACTTTGTGTCTATTAGCCAACCTCTCCTTCTTTTCCCCACTCTGCTACCCTACCCTTCACAGCTTTTAACAACCACAACTCTACTCTCTTCTCTGAGCTCAACTATTTTCTTAGCTCTCACATATGAGTGAGAATATGCGGTATTTATCTTTCTGTGTCTGACTTATCTCACTTAACATAATGTCCTCCAGGCTCATCCATGTTGCCAAGAACCATGGATCTATTTCTGAATGTTAATATTTTAACTCATCTGTGACAACAATTTTAATCATTTTATTGTAAGAGAGCATGAAGTCAGGTGGACAAGAATATTGGGGAAGGAAGAGAATATAGAACAGATTCTTCTAGAACTGAAGCAATAAAACTATGGATTTAACTAAAAAGAAGATAGTAGTAGCAGTAAAAGTAGGGCACAACCTTGAAAGAACCTACCTAAGACATTTAATATTATTCAGCTAAATGAGGTCTACAAAGTTTCCCCACTACCCATCAAAATTTGCTTCATTATAGTTTCTACCCTACTGGTTTCAAGTTGGTTTCCAAAATTTTAAAAATTGTGCAGTCCTTCTGCCACTGAACATCTGAAAAGGGCTATCACTTCCCCACCTCCCACCTGCCAAATCTTCTTCCACCTAGATGTGTCACTGCTCTAAAAGCTTCTTATATCCATCCATTCATGGCAATAGTATCAGCTATTAGAATTAAGTTGAAAAATATTTAATTATCTAGAAGAAAATTTTATGATTCCATTTCATATAGAGAAGAGAGGACCATTTCATATAGAGAAGAGAGGAATTGGGGCAAATGCCTTCAATCATGAGAAACTCTCTTCCCTAATAATCACAATAATTTGTAACAACCTCAATTTTGCTTCATGACTACTATGAAAATATGGACATTAGTATAAAAAGATGAAAAATACAAAACTGTATTAGAATATATGTACACATAAGTACATATGTATAATTATAAGCTAGTTATTGCAAATAGCCTAAGATGAGGATTTTAACTGAGAATACTAAATACCACTGGAGGCTGAAAAGAAAATTATACAAAATAATACAAAGCAAAGCAAAAAAATACAAAAGAAAATAATACAAAGCAAAAAAATGCACCAAAGAAAATCATCTGTAAAACAATGTGAAAAAAATTCCCAAGAGAATATTATCTGTAATAATAAGCATTAAAAAAAAAAAGTGCAGTGGGCCACCTGCCAAAGTGGGTAAATGGAGAGGAGAGTACCCCCTACTCAAGAAAAAAGATGACATCTGAGACCAAAAACCTAGGCTTGTAGCTTCCATTTTCTTCTTTCACCTTACACAAATCAGATGATTAAAAACTCTGAGCAAGCAACCATCTCCTATTATTCTCTATCACAGATGCATAGCCATTTACAAATATTTATTTACTTGTTTATTATCTCTTCCATATACTAAAGTTCCTAGAGAGAGATAGCCTCTGTAGAATGCATTCTTACTATGAGTTATGAGTTGTGGTAAATTTTTTGAACAAACATCGATCTAGACACCAATGGTAAGGCAAGCATCAATCTAGACAATTACATCAATTCACAAGTATTATGAATTTTCAAATCCAATATTTCGATCTTCACACGTAAATACTAAACGGGTACTCCAAAGCCAAAAAAATAATGATAATGACTTTTTACACTGTCAACCAATATAAATTATACTCAATTATTCTCTTCCTCTTGTTAGGTAATTGAGGTTTATGCCTGCATACTACCAAGCCAGAATCTGGCTTCCACTATGGTAAATAACCAGCCATAGAACATAAAAGATAACTGCTCAATTACAATTCAAAACAAAATTGAGTCATGAGCCTTATTCTTCTACCTAAGCTGCCACAAAATTTGATATTTCCTCTGTACAAAATTAAGAGGTAATAACTACACATGGTTCGATGGGTATTCAGAGATCTTCCGTGGGGTGACCTTGATAATAATAGATTACAAGTAACTACAAGTCAACTGAAAACAGCTTTCTAAAAAAAAATTTTAAGTCACATTATTTAGAAATAACCTAAAATTACTGTCAAACCTTTGCATCCATTTGATAAATAGCATTTAACTTTAGTGCTTATTATCTTCCGTAAAAATGTAAGGGTGATACACTCAAACCACACATCCCATTAAGAGATCTCCAGCAAAATTCACAGAGACAGCACTAATTCATGACTATACTATCCTACAAAGACTCGCTAATGGAGATATATAGAACATGCCTGGCTATCACTAAACTGAAATTAATACAATTTATTGAGGAAAAACTAAAAAATGTAATCTGGAATTACAGATATATGACAGATTTGATTTACAAAACTGTAGGAGTTTGCTCAAATAAATTCTAATAGTAAACCAACTATCTCTCCCTTCAGAATTTGCCCAGAAAGCTCCATAAACTTGATTTAAAATGAAATTCTATCATTAAAAATTTTGATGTTTTAAGAAGAAACATTACTCTGAACATCTAAATCAAATGGATGCTGGAAAGTAAATTAGTCTAGAATTTCCAGAAATGTTGAAAACTTGAAACAGTATTCAGAATACTTACTGGGTCATTATTTTATTCTAAATATGACTGGTGTTTATTTTGGGAAAAGCACTCAGCAAAAAACCGCTGAATGAAAATGAATGCAGCCCCACGACCCCATAAAAAAAGATTAAGACAAAAAAATCTTGAAAAACGAATTGGCAACATAGAATTTTTAAGCAGCCTCCAAGAAAAGGAGTAAGTTTTTAGGAAAAATATTATTCATGCCTAAAATTATTTATCAGGCTCTCATAAATTTACAGAAAGGAGGACCTGTAGCATTTCTTCAGTCTTTTAAGTATTTATTATTTCAGTAGCCATTACCATGTCACATAAAAATTTAATCAACTCTATTATCATACTTGATTAAAAATATACAAGCTCTAGTAGACAGCCATAGTTTGGCTTTTTGGTACAATTCAGTTTCAGGTAAACTGAAGCAACTTGCTTTCCTATATTATTCCCCTCAAAATGCCCTATAAGAAACTACTTTATAGCCAAATATGCCAGAAAAGTGTTAGAAGAAAAAAATAAGAAAAATAAATAAATAAATAAAGGAAAAAACAAACAACAAAAAAAAAGAAACTACTTTATTGCCTGAGGTCAAGACTCCAAGCTAGAGTCCAAGGTGATCTTGACCAGACACCCACCATTCCCTCTCCCTCAACATTCACAGGATTTCCATCACAACCTCCTTTGAAGACTACTGGAGCTAAATACATCATGTCCATTATCCACCTTCACATCAGTTACCACAAGAAGCCCAAGTCATCCTTCACCACCTGGTCTTATCACCACAATGCCCTCTATATCCCTTGATTTGGCCCCCTCTGCCATCCTTTCTCAGCTCCTGAAACAATGACACTATGCCCTTTGGAACTCTTTGTCAATTATCTACAGATTGATAAACATTCTGAAATTATTAATCTATAATTTAATTCTCTCTTCTAAATTTTCACTCCTGAACTCATCCCATGCAGGCTTTCCTCCCACCTCTCCATCAAAATGACTCTTTTTCAGAGGTCACCAGTGCCCTCGGTTTTCCTCTGTTGATGGTCAATTCTCATTTGGACCATCAGCAATATTTAACAAAATTAATCACTGTCATTTTCTGAAAGCACTTTTTTTAACTTGGCTTTTGGGGTACCATCTATTTTGGCTTTTCTTGGTGTTCATTGGCCACTTTTCTTAGTCTCCTTTGCTGATTCCTTGTCTTCCCAACCCCTCAATACTGAAGAGCTCCAGAGCTTACAACTTCAACCTCTTCTTTTCTTACATTCACTCGCTAGTGACAATTGCCAAATTTCTATCTTCAACCCAGACTTCTCCTCTGAACTACCTAGTGAACACTTCATTTTGAATATCTAACAGCATCTCAAATTTAACACATAAAAATCATATTCTTGATCCCCCTGGTTCCTTCAAGCCCCCATCTCCAGCAGTCTTCCCCATAGCAGGGAAAGGCAATTATGTGCTTCCAGCTGCTTAGATCCAACCCTGGATGATATCCTTGACTCTCATACACCACAGCCAATCTGTTAGCCAAGGGGGATCTACCCATACAATATATCTTGAGACACTAAATATTTACATTAACAATTATCATTTATTTTCTGTATCCTCAGCAAGAATATAAGCTACATAGGGAGGGACAGGTCTATTTGGGTCACTGTAGTATCCCTAGCACCTACATAGAATAGAACCTAACGTGTAGTAGATGCTCAAATATAAATGGAATGAATGATTAATGAATGAGAGGTTCCAGATCCTTGATTCCATTCAAAACCATCAAGCAATCCTATCAAGACAAAATATTCATTAAGGATAAACCTAAAACAGCCTTAATCATTTTTAAACAGAACCTCTTTTATTTAATGAACACCTATTCACCAACCCTGACCAGTCAAAATAAAATATGGATTAAGAATAAAACATGTTAATTATAACAGAAAATGTATTATTTCAACAAAGTTCAAAGTATTAAAATACAATATAATAAACAATGCTATAATTTTCATATAATTTTATGACATTGATAATTTAGCAGATATTTCAGTTTTTTGCACTGTATAATACTAATCATCACCAATCTTGCCATATAATAGATAATTTCCCAAATAAACTTTATCATCATTAACCCTCACCAGTCTAAGATGGAAATGATTAACCCTATCAATTAGTGTTTAAGAAACACAAGAGCACTAGCTATTTTATAGCCAAACCTGTACAGAGAATCTTGATTTATGAACATACTTAATAACAACCAACAGTGACAGAAGGGAAAGAAGGAAAAAAGTAAAGAAAGAGTGAGAAACTAGGGCCACCTTGTTAAAATAGTAATCACCTGGGGAATGAATAACCCAGAAATGTGCTTTTATAATAAGTGGGGAGGAGCTATTTACAAAAGTATAGTTAACAAATTACTGGTCGCCAGCATGACCTTTGACTTCTTCTGAGAAGATTCCAACCCAGCTAAGCAAAGATAATCTATTTCATCTTTCTTTCAAACTGATTTGGGACGTATTTTCCCATAGAAACAAAAATATCAACTTAATAAAGTGAAATTTTACAGTTAAGGTACATTTTGGGTTAAAAACATTTGTTGAATGGTCTGGGAACACAGCCAATATTTTTTGTACTATTTCAGTAAGGGGGAAAAAAATGTGTTCTGAGTTCCAAACAGCTGCCTTACACATAAACTTTTGAAATACAACCAGCTCATGTGCTGGAAACTGTCTGTATATAGGTTAGGTTTCAGGGGATTCAATTTGGCCCATGGCATTTCTGAATATGTTTAAGAATGAGTCACTTTACATTAGGCCTCTTCCACCCAGATGGTGCAGTTTCAAAGACCTCCAGTTTGTCCAGAGGTGAATGGACATGTTGAACATTTTCTAAAATCTGCAACAAAGCTAAAAGGGCTTCAAGCTACCAGGCCACTTTTCTTCATCTATGAATGAACTAGACTAAACTTCCTTTATTACCGTGATTCATATCAATTTGGGGGTTGTAGTACAATGTTACTGCTTATTTGGGTGACAGAGCAGAGTTTTCTTTTTATCCAGACTCTTCTAAACAGTGCAATGCAGTATTCGTTTTCCGGATTAAGAGAAATCATAATTACCTTTTGAGAATTTTAAAATGCTACCTAAAATTATCTGAAAATCTTTCTGGGAACCCTGAAAAATATAGATTAAGAATCACTTATATGTGGGGATATAGTAGATACTGAAAATCTTCCTCTCAAATAGTACTATTGTTACCAGAATCCAGGCTCCTAAAACCACAATTTCCTAAATGGTGTCTGTATTTCCTGAAATTAAAATTTCTAACATACCCATTTTTGTTTTCTCTGCTCTATAACTGGTCTTGACTTATACAGTATATAGTAACAGTGTAATGAAGATGTCAGTGTCTACACTGAAATAGTAAAGATAAAGAGCGTTGAGCCTAAGAAGTCATTAACATATTGTCACAGATTAGTGCATATTGTCACAGATTAATTTTATAATTACTAGCACCGCTTCGGTTGTTTATTAATTATCTTAATATGCCTCTACTGAACAGCTCAAACACTGTCTACAGTGGTTGAAAGTACAGTTAGCCACATCAAAACCAGCTTGACTGTGCCAAAGACACTTATGTACATTTCTCAGGAGTTGAGAAAACAAAATAAGAAATGTTCTTTTAGAAGAAAAACAAGAATGAAGCTGTGTTGAGCTGACTTAACTAAAGAGATCCATCAGTGCCACGGTGTTGCCAAGGTAAATTAATCAGAAGAAAAGGTCATGTACTTGCTCCTTTTCCGATGCTATCCTCTGATACATCATCCATTCTCACAATCAGACAGATGCAATCCAACCCAACACAAGAGCTATTTTTACCAGACCTCTCTTTCCATTTGGGTGTCCTGCCATCAAACTCAGTGTGGTATATAAAGATCACACTCAATATGTCTAAAAACAAACTCACCATTTTATTAATGCCTTACAAAACTACTCACCTAATTTCCATTTCTCCATCTGTGATTATCCCAGTATCTCTGACTAGGAACTTTTGTTTACCATTTATATCAGAATTGTCTATAATACCTTTAAAAATGCAAATTTCTGCCTCCTGTCCATCCTTCTAAAACCAGAACCTCAAAGGGCAGAAATTTTTAACAAGCTCTTCAGGTAATCTTAAAGTACACTCAAGTTCAAGAACCTCTACCTTAGATTCATCTTTAACTCATTCAGTTTATCCAATATCACATCCTTCCTCTCTCGAATCCTTCTACCAGACAGAGTCCAGGATCCTAAAACCAAATTCAATTTCCTAAACAGTGTCTGTATTTCCTAAAATTTTCTAAAACACCATTTTTGTTTTCTCTGTTCTACAACTTGCCTTGACTTATATGACATAATTAAAACTCATCTTCTTAATTTCAGATATCCCCTATTATCTAATCCTAAACTCTTTCTCTCTCTCTCTTTTGTCCCCCATTAATATTGTACTCCAGTTGCAAATGCTCATTCAACATGCTACATCAATAACTGTGCTCCTGTTAGTCTGACATTAACCACCACCACCAACTCAACTCCTTAAAATCTATAATGTTCACAACTCTCTTATCTATAAATCTATCCCACATGGGAATGTTTAAGTCCCAAACTCCCTTCTTGGCTCTCAACATATCACATTATAACAGGTGCAGCAAGACACTCTTTTGGCCTACCATTCACACTACATCTTCTAAACTATAATCTTATTAAAGCACTTTTTAAAAGTCTCTCCCTGATTCAACAATAGCCAAGACCGGGTCTTTATTATGCCTCAAATCATGTCCAAATCTCACAGTCAGCAATTAAGCCCATCAACTACATTAAATCAATTAACTCCAGCTAGTCCGAGTTCCTTATGGTTGTCCCAAACATGATTTTGCTCAAGCTACTCTTCTAATCCAGAAGGATTTTCTCCTTCCACTCTACCAATCTAAATCCTATGTTTCTTTGAACACATGGTACAACACTCAGCATCATTAGATTAAATAAACAGTTTGGCCCTTTTCAACTCTAGGAGTTTATAATCTAAGGCAGAAAATACCTTAGTAAGCAACAATAACCAAAATATACAAACACACACATTATTTTTATGATGCAGTGGATATATTTCTTACTTTAGTGTTTTGTGGAAGTCCCTGCTTTCACCGTATTTAAGACCAGGGACAAAAATCTGGCTTAAAAAAAAAAATTTATTCTGTCCAGGAAACAGTCTGGCCCCATAACTTGGCAACACTTAACATTCAGATCACCTAAAGCCTAAAATATTCCAGGTGCTCTTAACCTATCTTCATATTAATCTTCCTCAGGGCCAGGCCAGTACACACCTATTGCCAATCTACTTAATTGGCCATTCATTTTCTTCTTGCTCAGAAAGCCCAGCTCCTGGGATGAAAAGCCAAATCCAGGAAACACAGCTGGAACAAGTTAGTATCCTAGTCACTCTGCTAATGCTAGAAAAATCATAAATCTATTATTCACAGGATAATGCTTAGCTACTTGTGACAAATTGAAGGTTGAGAAAATATTTGCACAAAGAACCATCATACCAGCTGAGTCAGGGCCAAGGTAGAGGTCACTGCCAGAGAATGAACAGCCTGTCACATTTGTAACAAAAAAAAAGTCTTTAACGGTGTAAGTTAGGAATGCATTGCTTCATCTAAGAAAGGTTGTTTCTCTTCTCTCTGGTCAATGTTTGATTTGCATCAATGTAATAAATCATGAACTCCGAAGTGAATGTGAGTCTTACCCACTTAGATATCTGGAACTAAAACTTGGAATAGACAAACTACCTAATAAAAATAACAAGACCATGTATGTACACAGTACAAAAACCAAGGGTGTATATAACAGATAACTGGTTTTATGAATTAAAATTAGGTGTTATCATTCATGTCCCACAGCCACCTTCTATGTGTGCCTGGGTCCTCATGGCCATAACACAAATATCTATGTTAATTTAGAATCAACTCAATATGAGAATACAAACTGGATAATAAATTATACTGCACTATGCAAAAAAAAAAAAAAAAAAGAACAGAAGGGGTGTCTTTAATGAATGTGCTTCTTGAAGAAGGCAGAGCTTTAAATGAGGCCTGAAAGGAAACAATGGCTATAGAAGAAAAGGGAAGAACTTGCGAGGAGAAGAAACAATTCTTATATCCTGACCAATTTAAAAATTCTGAAAACTTCAATAGATGAACAAAGTTCATTGCATTTTTCTTTTTAGTAGCACTGAAGAGATTTTTTAAACACTTCAGCTAGATTATTGCTTCTATTGAGGCAACTTTCAGCACACCTTTTTTGCTTGTTTCTCCAGTGACCTGCAATCACTTTCAAACACTCCTATCCAAAGATTACTAAAACTACTAGAGATTGCCCCGTACAGAGGGTACCAAAGTTATGCACACTTACCTCACCTGCTAGCTATAAAAAGAATAGAATACCGTGAATTCTCATGATGATCTCAGAGTTTTGAAGGTAACTAGAATAGTCTAAGAGTTATTTTAAGTTTAAATAAGCTTGTTTCACATTCTTTTGCTAATAAGAAAAGTAACTAGGAAATCTGGCAATGAGTAGTAAAGAAAAAAAGTGTTGCAGTCTTTTCTTGCTTGGCCAACTTTAACAATTCATTTACTCAAAATTTCAAGCATGAAATGATTACCAAGTAGCTTTTGTCATAAAATGCTATTTACTCATTAATCCACTTGGCTGACTTTCTAAAAGTGGCTTAAGTGATATTTCCATCAAGAAATCTTCCCAGACCTCCCCCACCTGACCCTGGCCCCCATCGGAGACTCCTCAGTGGTCCACAAGCACTCAGTGATTACCACCCACTGGGTACTCACAACACCAGCTTCTAAATGTTGACTTACTGAGTTTTGTTGTTTTCCCTTTTTTGTCCCTCTCCCCTCCCCCTCATACTAGCCTCTGAGCTCCTCTGAAGACACATTATCCAAGTTCTTGCACAAATTCTGCTACAAGTAGAATACTTGACAAATGTTTGCTGAATGAGAAAACAGAGAGAAAGAGAGTGCTTAAGAGCTTAAATGGACCACACAGATCTTCCAGTTATCCAACATTCACTTGCTTTATAAGAAATTTTAGGTATAAAAGATTTCAACACTAGAGCCAGGATTAGGAAGCCCATTTCCACTGCTCAAAGATGCTTCCTTATATCAGTTCCTTGTTTACAGAACCTTATATACAGACCCTTGTTTACTTTTAACAATGTAAAATTAATGTTTTCAAATACTAACTGTATGATCCTAACTAGATATTACCCAAAAGAAATGGAAGTAAGTCTATGTCCCTACAAAAACTTATACATGAATGTTGACAGCAGCATTATTGATAATAGCCAAAATGAGGAAAAATCCAAATGTCTTTCAACTAACGGATGGATATGTAAAATATGGCACAGGTTGAGAATCCCTGATCTGAAATCCAAAATGCTCCAAAATTCGAAATTTTTTCAGTGCCAACATGACTCCACAAGTGGATAATTCCACACCTGACCTCCTAGGAGAGGTTGCAGTCAAAACACAGGCATACAGCACAGTTTATTCCATGTCCCCAAGGGAAAAAAGACCCTTCTAACCCCCTTCAAGCTGCAATATTTTTTTCCCACACATGCCAGATTCCCCCACACAAACACGCCCACAAAGGACAATAAAATAGCACGTATGCAGGCTGGATATGCCAAAAAGCAGGTTCCCTGGGATATCTTACATGGGGCCAAGACCTACATGCATTACACACTGCACCTTTTGCTTATTCTTTGCTTTCTGGTGTAAAGGTATTGGTGAAAATGTTCACACATTTTCATACCTATATGGTAAAGCAAATTTTCCAATATCTGAAAAAATGCAAAATCTAAAACAATTCTGGTCCCAAATATATCTGCATGCCTACAATGAATATTATTTGACCACAAAAAAGGAATGAAGTATTGGTACATGCTACAACACAGATGAATCTTGGAATCATTATGCTAGGTGAAAGAAGGCAGACACAAGACTATATACTGTATTACCCTGCTTACACAAAATGTACATAACAGGCAGATCCAGAAACAGAAAGTAGATTAGCAGTTGCACGGGGCTAGAGTGAGTCCAGATAGAGTGATGGAAATTTCTAAAACTGTTAGTGACTAAACAATTCTGCAAATATACTAAAAATAATTTTATGGTATGTGTGAATTATATCTCAATAAAGCTGTTATTAAAAAATAATAAAAAATACTGGCCGGGCGCGGTGGCTCACGCCTGTAATCCTAGCTCTTGGGAGGCCGAGGCGGGCGGATTGCTCAAGGTCAGGAGTTCAAAACCAGCCTGAGCAAGAGCGAGACCCCGTCTCTACTATAAATAGAAAGAAATTAATTGGCCAACTGATATATATATTAAAAAAAATTAGCCGGGCATGGTGGCGCATGCCTGTAGTCCCAGCTACTCGGGAGGCTGAGGCAGAAGGATCGCTTGAGCCCAGGAGTTTGAGGTTGCTGTGAGCTAGGCTGACGCCACGGCACTCACTCTAGCCTGGACAACAAACCGAGACTCTGTCTCAAAAAAATAATAATAATAATAATAATAATAAAAAATACAGTGAAAAAGTGAGTTATCTGTCATATTAGAATTTGGAAAGTCTCATTCACAAACTTTCATTTTCACACTTCACCAGTACAAATCTGTAACTAGTAAACCCAAAATTCATTTCAAATGCCTAAAATGTCATATTTACATCATCAAAACTACTTTCAAATTAGTTTCAATATTAAATATACCTTATTTTAATATTTTGAGAACTGGCTGTGCATGTAAAGGCTAAGTGGATCTATAACCCTGAATGCTTGATTCCCCAGGCACCTTAAATAAAGGTATTTTTGCTGTATTTAAGCAATTTCTATTTGGAATTTTAGTGCTGTGACTTCATATATTCAAAAGTAAGTCATTTTACTGATAGAGCATACATGAAAAGGAAGAGAACCCAGGAAAGGAAATTTCTTTCTCCAAGAGCTACTATGTGTTATCCTGGTATTGTATGGCAAGTCTTCTGCCTACGCTGAAACCCACAGATACAGAAACTCAAAGAAAGCTGTGTTAATATTCCAGCTTGACTCCAGCAGGAATATACTTAGTCCTTTTATGATCGAAGTCAATGACATTCTAGTAACTCAGACTCCCAAGATCAAGCCTAAAATTAAGGTGGATTTCATTGCATTTAAGGTATATTTATTTTTTAATTACATGTTCATCATTTCAATATATTTTTTAATGCAAAGTGATTTTTTGCTAGCTACTTATCTGAATTTTTCAACATGAGTTTTTTGGTAGAATACCATAGACTTATTAATAGAACTCTCGATTTTTTCCTTATAAGGAATAACTTCTACATTTCTTTAAACAGAAAAGTGAGGTTTTCTTATGAGGAAGAGGTTAAAGAAATCCAATTTTGGGTCATATGTCATAAACTTGCAACATGAGGGGAAAAACTCTTTTTTTTTAGTATATTATATTTATAAGAATATTGAGTGGAGTTTTTTTGTTTTGTTTTTTTAACCCACTAATTTCAACTGAAACCCTAATATAATAACATATCTAGATGATATTTTTAAAAAACTCATTCTATATAAAGGACCTATATTTAGGTGACCTGCACAAAAAATATTCTAGGAGAATGAGTTCTGTCACTCCTGATAGTCGGTATGATTTAAATTAAGACTAACAGATTAGTTGATATGCAGTGAATCCAGGAAATTTGTTTGAATCTAAAGTAAGTTTCCATCCCAAAACCCAATGAAGATTCAAAAAGTAGATTCAATATATTTCTCATAAGATACGTATTAGGCACATAATATGAGCAAATATTCTGCAATAATCAACAATATTCATAAAATAAGGCAAAATGACCATCCTCTGTCATACCAACACTCTGGGCTCTGCCCAAATACATTGGCTGTACCATGCATATCTGTTGTAGGAGTGGTATTCAAATCACAAGTAAAACAAGTGCTAAAGAGCTAAGGGCAAACATTTTCCAAATACTTTAACTCGTACTTTAAATAATAATTTGCTGCCGAAAAGGATATTTGTATCCAAATTTGGCATTATTTGCTATTGCAGTGGGTATAAATATTTCAAAATAGTTTTTGCAAAGGGGCAGTAGTCATTTCTATAAATAACCTTAACTCCTTGGGTGCTTCAACTTCCTATAAAAAATCATCAGCTAAAACTCCTAAATTTACCTAATTGTATATTTATAAGGAAACTCATAGTCTTTTAAACATAACAATCTTTTTTTTAAATGATTACAGATTTGTGGCTCAGAATTAGACCAGCGCAAGTAACTCAGGCTATCCATTTTTTAATTTTTTTTTATTTTTTAGAGACAGAGCTCACCCTTTCACACAGACTGGAGGGCAGTGGCACAGTCCCAGCTCACAGCAACCTCAAACTGCTAGGTTCAAGTGATCCTCTTGCCGCAGCCTCCCAAAGTGCTGGAATTATAGGCGTCAGCCCCCATGCCCTGCAGGTTATCCATTTTTCATTTACTTATATTAAGGAAATGAAAATAATATCTTGTCTACTCACCCAACTCACTGGGTTATCAGATTAATATACTAATATTATCAGTCATGACACCATTTTGAAAAGCACAAAACATTTGATGCAACCAAAAGATATCCCAGTTATCTGAAAAATATGAACCACTCCCCTCATAAAGTTCAAATTTCCCTTTTAGGGCAAATCTGTCACTTCATTGACCTGCTTTCATTTTTATTGAGCAGCTATGTTTCCTTATGAACCAGCGAAAGCAGAGAGAATTGGAGTTAGGAAGTTAGCGTATTTAGGATTTTCCCTTCCATACTAATACATCATGTCATTACTCAACTCTCTATTCTACCTATTCAAACTGACTTACATACAGAAACAGAAACTTGTAAATGGATGCCAGCACTATAGAACATGTATTTTTCCCTGCCAACAAATGAGTCTACAAAATCAACAGGGATGGCCAGGAGCAGTGGCACATACCTGTAATCCCAGTACTTTGAGAGACCAGCACAGGAGGACTGCTTGAGCCCAGGAGTTTGATACCAGCCTGGGCAACATAGCGATTACCTGTCTCTGCAAAGAATAAACAAAACTAGCCAGGTGTAGTCCCAGCTACTCTGGAGGCTGAGGCAGGAAGATGGTTTGAAGCCCAGCAGTTCGAGGTTGCAGTGAGCTATGATTGAGCCACTGTATTCCAACCTGGGCAACAGAGTGAGACCCTGTCAACCTGTGTCTATAAAAAAAAAAAAAAAAAAATAGGGACAATTTAGAAAGCACACTGGAACTTTGCTTTTTGACCAAATACATGTGCAGAGAAAACAAGTAAATGTGAGGAAACACATCAACTACAGGAAACACTTTTTAAAAGAGCACAATCTTCATTTTATTTTCATTTGTGTAACTTCTGACAAGGCAGGGAAAGGGATCTGAACCAAAAAAAAAAAAAAAAAAAAAGGATCTAGATTCAAATTCTGGCTTTATCATTTAATAGATTTATGACCCCTGGCAAGTTGTTAATTTCACTGAATGACTATCTCTTTATCTGTAAATAAACTTTATGAGGGATTAATACTACTTACCTGGGAAGTTTATGGCTAGAATGACATCAATTTAAATTAATAATCTATGCAAAACATCTGGCAAAGTATAGGCATTTAGTGTTATTTCCTTTTTCTACCCTACTTTCAAAAATGGTTTCAGAAGTTCCCTCTTCATTTTATTTTGACCTAAACCAAAAGTAACACAAGCTATCACTTACAAAGGACACCATAAGATTCATATCCAATGTATCTTTTAAAAGAACTCTTTTTTCTCCCTCTAGTACAAAGGACATACACAAATCTTGAAGAAGGGTCAAGGGACTAACAGAGTTCACTGATCATTTTTACTTTACATCAGTACAATAACCTTGGAGGTTGTGGCTGAACAAGCCCTTGAAAGAATGCCAAAATACAATCATTTATTTTTAATATCAGTAAGATTTGTGTGCTCCTGCCAGATAGAAAGAACATCAAAAAAGAAAGAGAAGTCTATCATAAAGTTCAAAGATCTTTAAAGCTTAGTGAAAAGATATTTAATTATCTTAAGAGCCAAAGAAATGGAAAATCTAATGGAGTATTATAGACAACACTCTACACAGGGGTAGAACAGGGACTGGGCTACATGGTGAAGAAGGAACTTTTAACATCCCTGTTACCTATAAATAAAGCTCAGTGTATCTAGGAAATGAATCTGATGAGCATCCTGCTCAAATACTTCACTGCCATCTCAGTTGAGAATATTGCTTAGGATGATATAATCCTGAGATTTAGAAATAAACTTAAAATATTTAGGAGAATCAAACTCATATCATTAATATTTTATGATTACAAAAGAAACCCATGATTGATTTTGTTGAGACAGGATCTTTCTCTGTCATCCAGGCTGGAGTGCAGTGGCCTGATCATAGTTCACTATAATCCCTGTAACCTCAAACTCCTGGGCTCAAGTGATCCTGCCACCTCAGTCTCCCAAAGTACTGGGATTACAGGCATTAGCCACCATGCCTGGTCCATTATCTTAAGTATTTGTAACTTATAAAAGGATATGACCTACTAGAGTGACAGTAATTCCTTATAATTTCAATTAAAATTAAAAATTGAATAATTGATTTAGACCCCATGAAATCTTACTAGATCTATGTGATAATGAAAGGACATTGTTGATTCACTTTGGCTATAAATGAAAACTTTTTTCCTATTCTCAAGTCATTATCCACTATTTCTATTAACTTTCCAGTAGTTATTCATTAAGTATTCTCCCAACTTTGTAATCAGCAAAATATGTAACTATATTCATCCTTGGTATTTTAAGCCACACTTGTAAAATCCCTGAAGGAAATTCGGGCAGTGATACAGAAAATGTCTCTTTTCTTTGAAAATAAGAGTCAATTTAAAAAAGAAATTGTTTATATAATCTGGGACTTTAGCCAGGTTTCAATTTTTATGAATGAAAATGAATATATAATCAATGTAATAAGAAAGCAAATACAATCCCAAAGTTTATTTAACATTGCTGATAACCTAACAGAATTATATTTACCTCAGAGCCCCGATTTGATATGGACAGTTACTGCTGGCCCTTTTTCACCTGATAATCTGTAGCTTCCATCTAAAACATCGCTCCAATTCAGTAGGAAGTAGCTTGATGACCATGTTGCCCCTCCTCCCATAGATACGGAAAGGTAAAATTGACAGTGGGGAATACGTACAGAGAAAAATGGCCTGAAAATGGGTAAAAATGTTTTCTGTCTCTTCAAAACCCCCCGTCACCCTTTTTGAAAACTAAAACCTACATCCCTGCCTCAGGCCAGTGGTTGGGATGGGCTGGAGAGTGTCCTTTGTTCTTTGTGCCAAGGAGCAGGCTCAGTGGAATTGCTCAGGTGGCAGTCACAAGGTTCTTAGCCAATATGGGATTATGAGATTAATCAGAACCTTTAAAAGTTCTGTACTGCTGCTCAGAGGAGGATGCTGGTGCTTTGAGATGGGACTCTGCTCACCTCCTCATTTGCCAGCAAATCAATAAACTCCTTTATCCTTCTCCTCCAAAAAAAAAAAAGAAAAGAAAAAAAAATCTGACATTCTACTCATATGGCACACATAGTTATATATATTTTGTGTGTGTGTAAATAAACTACAACCAGACAAAGAAATAATAACACTCAATATGTTTTCAATACAAAGAAGGTTCTTAACTTACTAATTTTCTCTTGAAAGTTTGTATCCTTTCTGAAATGCTCACTGGAACTTTAGAACCAGGGTTCCACTACCAACAAAATGGGCTGTCTGGGAAAATTAGACATGTCTAGTGAAATGAATAGCTTGGAATTTTATCCAACCAGCATTGACTGATGGAAAGAATCCAACCAAACTGGGGGCCAGCAGTAACTGGAGAACACAGCATCAAGCAACAGGACAGGTATAGGCTGGCAGGTAGGCAGACAGGCCTGAGAGCAAATACTGAAATCCCAGGTAAAGTTGCACAGGTACCAGGAAGACACATAACCAAACACAGAAAGCAAGATAAGGACTCCCATTCTACAATGGAGGCATAGAACACCTAAACTTCCCCAATTCAAACAACAATGGCCCCCAAACCTAAATCAGGACTGACTCAGAAAGTTGGGCAAGCTTATGGGACATTGGTAGAATCTGGTGACACTTAGTGGTGTAGGTTATCACGATGCCAGAACTACAAATATGCACATTACAAAAAAAAAAATTCCAACTCCTATTTCTGCCTCACATAAGCACTGATTTTTAAAAACCATAAGGGACAACAAATTTGCAACAAATGAGAATGTATTGAGAATAGTTATACCCATTTCATGAAAAAATTCAGTGCCCAGAGAGTTAAGGGAACTAAAGAAAATTAACATAAGTCAAGTTCAGATATTTTTTTAGAATAGTAATTAGAACAAAAAAGAAAGTATTATCCAGTGAGAATCAAAAGAAATAGGAGATTTATTTTGGGCCAATTTTGTAATAAAAAAAGAGTCTGAATCTCCTCAGGTTATTCTTGATTATCCATGCCACAAGAAGAATACAAGAGTATGGATAAAACAGAGCAATAGATATTACAAAAATAATTATACTTTTATATACACTTTAAGAAGTAAACTTTGTATACTAAATTTATCTTACTATTTATGCTATTCATGTTTTCTTCTGAATAGTAGAAATCAAATAGTATGCTATTTAAATTTGTTTAAAAGTAAGCATAAGATTTCAGACAAAAAATGAGAGGGCTTAATACCAATAATCCTTTATTAAAGTATGTACACTTCAGGAAAAAGGAAACTAATGCCAGAAGAAGCTCTGGGACACATGAATAAACAGTGAAAAAGTAAGTAAAATGAAAAACAGGTGAGTAAATGAAAATAAATAATTACATTAACAATAAAAATAATTGCCTGGTTCAGAGAGTTGAAAAAAAAGACCTAAATATGGACAATTTTATAAACATAGGAAGAAGAGTTATAACAATTACTTGTATGGTTCAAAAAGAGAGTAAAGATATTGAATACCTATAGGAATTTTAAGATGCATAATTATATACATCCATATGCATATATACCCAAACACATATTTTTAGAATGATTAATTTAAAAAATGACTTTATAACTTCCATACTAGTGGAAGGAAAAAAACGAATGAGAAGGAAAAACTCAAAAATTTGTCAAAAAAATGAGAATAATAGCAAAAGTGAGAATGTACATTAAAAATGCTAAAAATAATCAAAAATACATTAGTAATCATAATAAACCTAAATGGACCAAATCCCCTATTTAAAAAGAAAAAATCTGAACTTCTAAGAAATCCAATGATATGCTATGCTATTCATAAGAAATGCCTAAAACATAAGGATAAAAAAAGGTTACAAGTAAGAAGATTTAAAAAGATATACTAGGCCTTCAACGGAAAGTTAATATAGCTATACTTGCATCAGATATATAGACCTTAAGTAGAAATAAGGAAGTGGCATATACAGTCATAAGAAAGAATGATGTAAAAATTATGAAGGAAGACAAACTCTAAACTTGTATATATTTAATAGCTTCAAAATATATAAATAAAAAATGTAAGAGATTAACACAAATCTCCCACTACT
This sequence comes from Microcebus murinus, assembly GCF_040939455.1. Taxonomy (NCBI): domain Eukaryota; kingdom Metazoa; phylum Chordata; class Mammalia; order Primates; family Cheirogaleidae; genus Microcebus; species Microcebus murinus. Next base: position 44,600,014 of record NC_134112.1, read on the forward strand.
AATATATAAAGCTAATAAAACATGTAGTAGAGACAAAGTTCAACATAAGTAACAAGCTTGAGTTAATCTACATATATAGAAAATTGTAGTAATACACTGGAGATCACAAATTCCTTTAAAACAAAGGTGAAATAGCTACAAAAACTGGCTATGAATTAAGTCTTAAAGAGAGTCTTAATTTCAAAATATCAGTATCATATAGACCATATTCTCTGATCACAACACAGATTAGGTTCAAAACAAATAATAAATACATAAATAGGGGGAAATGTATATTTAAAACATACTTCTAAATAATTCATGGGTAAAGGAATAAACAATAGAAATCAGAAAACACAAAAGTGAATAATGACAAATATACTAATATAAAAACGTGAGGTGCAGCTAAAGCAGTAAATTTAGTCTTAAAATCTTATATTAGAAAACAAAGCTGAAAATTAATGAGCTAAGCATCAAAACAAGAAGAAGAATCAAATAAAAGGAAAATGGAAGAAAAAATAAAGAACAGAAATTAATAAAATAAAAACATAGAACCTCAACAGAGACAAAAGTTGGTTCCTTTGAAAAGACTAACAATGGCATACCTCTAAAAAGATCATAAGTAAATAAGCAAGTTAACAATATTAGGAATTATGAGTACAGCAGAAATGTAAAAAAAGGGAATATTATAAGCAACTTTATGCTAGTCATTTTAAAAACTCAGAGAAAATGGACAGATTCCTAGAAAACCCACCAAAACTGACTTAAAAAATGGTTTTAAACTTAAGAGTGCTATAATCTTCAAAGAAATTGAATGAAACTTTTAAAACTCGTGGAACAAAAAAAATGCCTATATGGTCTTACAAGAAACTGAATGAAGTACTCAAGGAACAAATCAATCTAGTATTACACAAACTCTTACAGAAAAAATAAGAGAAGGAACCATTCCCCAGGTTATACCTATGACACTGGTATAACCCTTATACCAAAATCCAGCAAGAACAGAAGGAAGGAAAATTATTGGCCTACCTCACTCACAACACCACTGATGCAAAACTCCTGAAGAAAATATTAGCAAATATGATTAGTGAATAAAAATATAAAATATAACAAAGTCAGATTTATGCCATGAATTCAGGTGGTTTAACATCAAAAACACCTAACAATATAAAGAAGAAATCTCATATAATTATCTAGATCCATGAATTTTATAAGTTCAATAAAATTTAATATCCATCCACAATTTTTTTAAAAAATAGTAAGTAGATGACAATTGAAGAGAAATTCCTTAACCTGATAATGTATATCTACCCAAAACTACAATAAATGCCACATTTAATAATAAAATATTAAAATCATTTCCATTAAAATCAGAAACAATTTTTTAAAAATCAGAAACAAGACAAAAATGTCCACTATTTTAAGGGAGGTTCTTATAAAACAAGAAAGAAAAAAAGACAAAGGTATATAGGCTTTTTTTCTTTTCTAAGGAAGAAATAAACTATCATTATAGCGATATAATATGATCTATTTAGAAATCCAAAATAATCTGCAGGTAAATTTTGAAAATTAATAATAATTCAAAAGGTCTAAGAAGGTTTAAGGACAACATTAAAAATTAATTGCCTTTCAATTCAATTCATGAAAGATACCATTTACAATAGTAACAAAAAAAATTTTAACCAAAAATTAGATAATAACATATGATAAATATATCAGAGAATTCCCAAAGAGACAGAAAGTATTACCATAGCCAAGGACTGGAAAACTCATTGTAATTAAAATTCTCTCAAGCTTACTCTATAGATTCAATGAAATTCCAATCAAACTGAAAAAAACAAGGTTTTTTGAGCAATTTCACAGGCTGATTCTAAATTATACAGAACAAAGGGCTAAAAAGAGCTAAGCCACTCTTAATGAAGAACAAGATGAGAAAACTTGCATTATTTGATGCCAAAACTTATAAGCCTATATAAACTGACAAAATGAGTTTGTGATTTATATAGGAATAAGACAAATAAAGCCTCAAAACAGAAAAGAGATCCCAGAAACAGAATTCTGCTTACTTAGAAACGAACATAAGAAAAGAGCTGACCTAGTCACTATCCCCAGCTAGGCAATTCAGCTCTCTAAACTATACCAAACTATATTTTAAAAAGTCATACTCCATGACAGGTAGAAACCTCATTCTAACTCCTTAAGTTTTTGAGGGGGAAAAAAAAAAGTATAAATTACTAAAGAGAAGTGAACACAGGCAAAACAGCAGAGATTGCTACTTTCCATAGAAACTTAATTTATTCCTCACTGTAAAATAGATAAAATTCACCCAAACAAAAGTGTTCTGGGATCTTCAGTAATTTTTAGGTAAAGGAGTCTTGACACCAAAAAGTTTGAAAATTGCTGTTTAAAAAGAAAAAGGAAAAAACTACCACTTAAAAGAATAGAACTTTTGATCTGAGAGATATAACATGTAATTTTGAAGCATGAAGCAATTTGAAATGTCCCATCTACTAGCCAGAATATGTAACGTTGGTAGAGGTTCTGCTGGAAAGAAGCAAACTGCCTTAACATTACATCCTGTCACTTACCCGTCCTACATATAGGCATGGCATCTATAAGTCCAAGTCTGACAGAGGAAACTTGGTACTTGAGTACATATTTTGATATCTATTGCTCTTTACAGAGACTGATTAAAAAAAAAAAGTCCCTCTAACTTCTCTAAGTAATGGTGCCTATGTAAATTGGAGACGCCCAAAAATAAAATGTCTAAAATATCAGTATTCTACGTATTTCATCTGTCCATAGCGTTTTCTCTAAGTACTTAACCTTATCTTTAACCACAATAAATTTTCAGGTCTTTCTAATCGACATTTAAAATCTACAGATTCATTATTATCACATGTAATTTTGAGCTTTATAAGAATCTCTTGGCCAGGTGCAATGGCTCACGTCTATAATCCCAGCACTTTGAGAGGCTGAGGCGAGAGGATCACCGGGGCCCAGAAATTCGAGACCAGCCTAAGCAAAATAGTGAGATCTCATCTCTACAAAAAAAATTAAAATATTAAAAATAGCCTGGCGTGATGACACACGCCTGTAGACTCCAGCTACTCAGGAGACTGATGGTGCTACTGCACTCCTGCCTGGGCAACACAGTAAGACCCTGTCTCAAAAAAAAAAAAAGAAAAGAAAAGAATCTTTTATATTTTTTGCACTATGTTAGCTATTAGCATTCGCGTTCTGAAGACTAAAAGTTCCTAGAATATGAGCCACTGATCTAGTAAAATATATTAAAATTAATATTCAGACTAATGAAATAAAATCCAAGAAATTCTGTACATAAGTACATATGCAAACCTTTTTGTTACCAAGTTCCTTCATTTCTATTTACAGTGCTTTATGCATGTCAAATAATCAGATTACTAATATTTAAAAGATTAAAACTGCTTTAGCAAAACAAATTTATGTCTTTATTAATTCTTTTCTTCCAAAATGTTTCCAAATTGCAAAACATATGTTAATAAATATTTTATCCTATTTCAATTGATATACTTTTTTATTTATTTATTATTTATTTATTTATTTATTTATTTATTGAGACAGAGTCTCACTTTGTTGCCCAGGCTAGAGTGAGTACCATGGTATCAGCCTAGGTCACAGCAACCTCAAACTCCTGGGCTCAAGCAATCCTCCTGCCTCAGCCTCCCAAAGTAGCTGGGACTACAGGCATGTGCCACCATGCCCGGCTAATTTTTTCTATATATATTAGTTGGCCAATTAATTTCTTTCTATTTATAGTAGAGATGGAGTCTCACTTTTGCCCAGACTGGTTTCGAACTCCTGACCTCCAGCAATCCGCCCGCCTCAGCCTCCCAGAGTGCTAGGATTACAGGCATGAGCCACCACGCCCAGCCTCAATTGATATACTTTAATACAATATTATTGTCTCCTGACTGACAAAACAGCGAGAGGATGTTTGTGAAGTGGGCATAAATATGACGTGACTATAGGGGCAGTTTTATGCCAATTTCACACAAAACAAAATGAAAGGTTGGCAATTTTTCTGTGACCTGGGACAAGTACAATGAATCGAGTTCAATTATTTAAACATCCTCCCTAAAATATGTTCCTCTTCACCCCCACAAAACATTTTTTTCCTAAGCATTCATGCTTAATCATCCAGATAACCCTGGCTTATGTTCACTTAACCTTAAGAATCCCTATCTTTAATATATGTCATAAAAATAAGCTTCACAATCTTAAGAAGGTATAATCATCCTCATTAAGAGGAAAGAAAATTGCCAGAGGTTAACTAACTTACATGAGATGACTATTCAAGCTTGCAAGAGTTGAGGGATCTAACATAATCCTTTTACTATCATCCTTTTTGATTTTTTATTTATTTACATACATACATATACACACGTATATACCGGGTTTCCCCGAAAAATAAGACAGGGTCTTATATCTATTTTTCCTCAAGAAGACACGCTAGGGTTTATTTTCAGGAGATGTGTTATTTTTTTAAGTACAGTACAACAATCTATATTTATTCAAATACAGTTAAGTTGTCTTCTTCTGGAACATCATCATAACTCTCCAAACCCCAAATTCCATCCTGAATTTCTTGCAACTCTATTTTCTTTAGAACCATTGGCCCCAATCTCTCATGTCGAGCAATAGAGCTCTCATGGGGCAGATGAGAAGGGCTGCTCTTCTTCTTTACTGCTCCGGGACAAAATGCATGCGTTGTGCAGATACACTGCGTAGCCACGCCCATCACTAGGTCTTATTTTCGGGGTAGGGCTTATATTGCCCAAATGCTTAGAAATCCTGCTAGAGCTTATTTTATGGGTAGGTCTTATTTTCAGGGAAACATGGTATATAGGTGTGTACATACATACATAGGATGGATTAATATCCTACCAAAGTAAAATAAAGGTATATATCTCATGTAAAGAAAGGAAATCAAGAGATCTTTAGGAGGCCGGGTGTGGTAGCTGATGCCTGTAATCCTAGCACTCTGGGAGGCTGAGGTGGGCGGATCACTCGAGGTCAGGAGTTCGAAACCAGCCTGAGCGAGACCCCACCTCTACTAAAAATATAAAGAAATTAATTGGCCAACTAAAAATATATATACAAAAAATTAGCCAGGCATGGTGGCGCATGCCTGTAGTCCCAGCTACTTGGGAGGCTGAGGCAGGAGGATCGCTTGAGCCCAAGAGTTTGAGGTTGCTGTGAGCTAGGCTGACGCCATGGCACTCACTCTAGCCTGGGCAACAAAGTAAGACTGTCTCAAAAAAAAAAAAAAAGTTTAATTTTAACTATAGGTTTAGGAAATGAGGTGCCCTCTTCTCCCTTAAGTAAAAATTAGCAGATCTAAAGAACCATGAATCAATTCCAAAGCATAGGAAATAATGACCTTTTTTTTTAATGGAGTGTATTTCTACTATAGTCACAGACTACTTCACCAATTATATAAATGCTTAGTGAGTGTATAAAGGGCATAGTGCTAAGCACTACTGGTGATAATATCCAGCATTATTTTATGTAACTATCATTAGAGACATCTAAAGGAACAGGTGATCAAAGCAGGTATATGCTGGGTTGGAAGGACAGGAAAGGCAGGGAAGACTCAATGAGGAAGTATTATCAGAAATGGACTTGGGAAACTATAGTTAACTATTACATGTTGTATATTTCAAAATAGCTAGAAGAACTGGAATGTTCCTAACACAAAGAAAAGGTAAATGCTTGAGGTAATGGATATCCCAACTGTTCTGATTTCATCATTACATTTTGTAAACATACATCAAAAATGTATACAAGTACTCCAAAAATATGTACAACTATTATATATCAATAAAATAAAATAAGGACTTGGAAGATTGGCAGGACACTCATACAGATGGAATGAGGTAAGTACTTTATAAACAAAGAGAATAAAAGACACAGAAATTAAAAATTAGAAAATTGACCATATATTAACAATAAATATTGTAGTTTTGCAAAAATATAGGTCGCAATTTGGCCTTCATTGATTTTCTTATCACCATACTCCATTGCAAGAAATTTGAATTCAACACATTTTCAACCTCTTTTATAGTTATCGTCATCTACCATGCATAGAAATGATGGTTATTCATAGACTTACCGTTGTAAATGTCATTGTAGACAAGGACCTAGTTTTGAATCTGAAACATTCAATAAATATCATCTCCACCCCTTCTCCCAGAGTCTAACACATTGCCTGGAATTATGGGAGTTCAAAGCACGTTAGCAGATAACATAAGCATACCTTTACTTCCTCAAGTTCTCTCCTTGTAGATGACTATAAACTTCTCTGGGAAGGCAAAGCAAAATCTCTGAACAGACCTAACCAAAGGTAACTTACTTCAGCAAATACCACTGTACATTTTTCCCCATTTTATTTCCCAAGGACTCCCACTCATTCAGCAGTCAACATTTGCACAATTTTTATAGATCATAAAATGGCATAAACCAGGAAATCTCCATGTGAAAATATAAAGCATTTGTTTACAGAAGGAAATTTCAGAAAGTCTTTATTTATACTCTAACTTATGTGCCAACAATCTTTTAGGAGAGATTTAGAAAACAGAGCTTTAATAACAACAGAAAACTACACCCCTCTGGGGAGATATCTATTGGCCTATACTTGTCCCAGAGAGATGAAAACAGTTATCTAGATAATATAAATAAAAAGGCTCATGAAATTATTTTAATCAGGAGTATATTTAGTTTTGGTAACCTTGAAATAATAGGTTTCCTGAAACTTTAGGAAAATACATGAAAAATTAATAATAAAGACAATTCTACCCAAAGTAACTAAATAGCCCAAAAATAAAAATGATGAAATGAGATCTATGAATTCCAGATGTTTTAGCTCACCTAAAATCAGTATAGCAAACTCCTAGAAATTCTAAGATGAGTTTTTTAATAAGAAAATCAACAGTTATTAAAACATCAATATCCATCTATAGATACTAATTACAAAAGTCTATAAACATATTTTGTAAAGAGCAGACAGTAAATATTTTAGGCTTTGCTGGTCCTACAGTCTCAGTAGGACCAGCAACTCACCCTGCCTTTACAGTATGAAAGCAGCCGTAGACAATACTTAAAGGAATGAATGTGGTTGTATTTAATAAACCTTTATTTACAAAAACAAACAGAAGTCCAGATTTGGCCCAGGGGCCATAGTTTGCCAATCTCTGCACTAAATTATTTAATTATAATGATTGTCTTTTAATTCTTATGGTTGACCTTCCTAGATGGGCTCATACTTCTTATCCCCCAGTCAAGTCTAGGAAGTGATTGTTTCCTGCTGCAGAATACAGACGAGAACTAATTTGAAGCTCAGATTAAACTCTAGAGAAATTGACTGTAGAGCTATTAATATTATGGCCTCTGAGTGATAGGTCAAGGGACCAAGAATCAGAAAGAAAAATTCTATTTGAGAAGAAGAGAGAAGTAGGAAAAATGATATGTAGATATTTAAATAATCATTAAAAGGATTCTAAGTATTATGTATCAGGCACAAAACATTATTCATTTCATATAATCTTCAAAACCATATGTGACAGAAATTATTCCTATTTTCAGGTGAGGAAACTAAGGATCAAAAAAACAACTTTGGCCCAAGGTCACAAGGATGCAAAAACCGGAACTAAAGTCAAGTCCATGCTCCTTCCATTAACTATATCACTTCTCTAAAAATTCAATGATTTCTTTTCTCAATCTCTTTGTGTATTTTAAAAACAGAACTCCAACTTTTATCAGCAAGATGATTCTTAAAAAATAATTTGTAAGATACATGGACAAAATCAGATTTGAATAGAAATTAGGTTCCCACACTTGACAGTCCACAAACACTTATTAGACCCATAATTCTGGGAAATGGGTCAGCCTAGGCCAAAAAAAAAAGTTGTTGATTAATGGAGGCTTGATCATTTCAGCAACAAATTGTATTTTAAGAACATTTAGATAAACTCCTTACTAAGAAATACAAATACACTTTCTTGCCTTCTTAAAGAAAGCACACTGAAGGCCGGGCACAGTGGCTCATGCCTGTAATCCTAGCACTTTGGAAGGCCAAAGCGGGTGGATTGCTCAAGGTCAGGAGTTCGAGACCAGCCTGAGCAAGAATGAGACCCATCTCTACTATAAATAGAAAGAAATTAATTGGCTAACTAAAAAAAATATATATATGTATGTATGTGTGTGTATGTATGTGTATATATATACACACACACACATATATATATAAATTAGCTGGACATGGTGGCACATGCTTATAGTCCCAACTACTCGGGAGGCTGAGGCAGGAGGATTGCTTGAGACCAGGAGTTTGAGGTTGGTGTGAGCTAGGCTGACATCATGGCACTCTAGCCCGGGCAACAGAGGGAGACTCTGTCTCAAAAAAAAAAACAAAAAAACCAGAGAGCACACTGAAGAGGTTCAAATTATCAATGAATTGTACCATCACATATGCAGAAGTACAGATACTAGTCATTAGGGGAAAAGATACATGTAAAGATACAATTCCAACGTCCTTATCATCTTCACTGAGGTTTAGGTGACTATCTCCCCACCCCATAGCAACCCTTCATGTCAAAACTGATCTCTGCTCTGTGCCTGTCTATACAATCTGATCTCTGCAACAGCTTCTAAATGCCACTGTTTTTCCTTTTTCCCCTCATCTTCTCTACTTCTGTTTTATTCTTGTCTCTTATATGTTACTGACTGTCCTGCTACTTCTCAATTTTAAAAAATGTTGGTCTTTCACAGACACCATCAAACTGAAGAGAACATACTTTTCTTTCTGGCAAAATGAAGAAACAGCACAGTGACAACATACATAATGTGATCTTCAAATTTTCAGCTCTTCTCTGATTTTGTTATTCCTTGAAGGGGTCTGTTTCTTCATTATGAAAGACTTTTTATAATGAAAGATGAGAGCTGGGCAAGCGTATTTTGGCAGTGTTAACACTCTAAGACTTCCAGTTTCCTTACTTAGTTTTCTAATTTATAAAAAAAAAAATTTTTCCTATTTTAAAAAAATATAAGATTGTTTCCGGTTTTAAAGTTCTATGACTCTATCACAAATTAATACTGTATATGATACTTGATTTTTTTTTACCTTGCATTCTGGTCTTTTGAAGGGAAGCAACTTTAAGTAGAGAAAGACAAGAAAGTAGATGAAGACATCTAGAGGAATTCTGAAGGGATTTTAATTGTTTATAAGGACTCTACAGGCTAACAGAACTGGTTCATTTTACTTTAAAGCTTAACATTTTCCTTTATACAAAAATAATGTCAATATCAAACTCGTTCATGAGCTACAATTAGCATCACCTTTGGTTTACAGAGCAAGTGAAGAGAGGGAAAGAATCTTCTAAGTAACTAGGAATGAGTTAGAAGAGAAATGGTATTAAGGAGGATGTTACACGTCTGAATGAAATGGGTTAAGCTCCAATTAACTCCACTATAGTAAAAGGAAATGGAGAGCCCTCCACTGTACTTGATCCTCCTAAGTGGAAGAAAGGAGGAAATGGGAGATGGCTATATGATATTGAGCAAATTATCTAACCTCACTGAGACTCCAATTCTTCGTGTATAAAATGTGAATAATATCAGTAGCCTCCTCAAGGTGATGTGAAAGGATTAAATGACTTACTGCCTGTAAGTTACTTGGCATAGGACATGACACATTGTCAGGGTTTAATAGCCATCATGATTATTAAGGTTCAAATTCTTTTCCATAGAAATACTGCCAAATCAGAACCTTCATCTATTCATGACTCAACAAATATTAATTGAGCAGTTATTATGTCCTAGGCACTATACCAGGTGGTGGTAGTATAGGAGTAAACAAGGCAAAACCCTGCACTTGTGGAGCTTAACAATCAGTAATCATGACAGGTCAAGGTGAGGAAGGCAGAAGAGATAGTGTGTCTGGGCGTCTATAAGTTTGGGTGAACTAGCCCTGCCCCTGTCACAACATTGTACAATCCACTGGGTATACACATAGCATGCTGCCAATCAATGTTCACTCAATTGTCTAAATGCTAAGTACATAGCATATGTTCAATAAATATTTATTATGTAAACTGTTAACAATACAAATAATTTGTACACTGATTCTGTTTTGTTGGGTAAAGTACTCTATAAGTCCACTACAATATTGAGCAGCACATTATTATTAAAATCTTGCCTTTGCCAAAAATTTGTATGGTAGAAGATTAATACTTCTTTTCTTGAAGTGGAACATACATAAAGAAAAAAATAAAAGTAAGTAAGATGAATATTTATGCTAAGGAGCAAATTCTTCCAATTCAATGTCCCCCTGATCATTTATTTATTCTGCAAGAACTTCTTATACTCCCAGTACCTACCAGCACTGCTCTGGATGCTGCTGTCATAATGTCTATCAATATCGATAATATCTATCAATGTAGGCAACGCTTTTAAGCTTAGAAAGTGCATTCACATACACATTTTTTTGTTTTTTGAGACAAGGCCTTACTCTGTTGCCTAGGCTGGAGGGCAGTGTTGTCATCATAGCTCACAGCAGCCTCAAATTATGGGCTCAAGCAATCCCCCTGCCTCAGCCTCCTGAGTAGCAGGAACTACAGGTGCACATCACCATGCTCGGCTAATATTTTTTCTTTAGAGACAGGGTCTCACTATGTTGCTCAGGTTGGTCTTAAACTCCTGGCCTCAAGCAATCCTCCCACCTCAGCACTGCACCCAGACCATATACACATATAATTCCTAAACAATATTGTGAAAAAGTATTATTATCCTTTTCCCTAGATGAAGAAATTGAGTCTAGGAAGAGATTTACACAAAGTTACACAACTAGCAAGTATAAAAGCAGAGTCTCAAATCCAAATCTATCATCCTTTCTCATTACCTCCACAGCGATTCATATTCATCACACATTAACTAATTCCTAGCTAAACACCCCTGTACTAGTAAACAAATAATAATATATTTGCTTTAAAAAATTCATATTTTCCACAATTTGGGGAAAAAATACCATTTATCTCTCCCTTAAAAAACATAGTAATATATCCACATGATGATACATGTATAATCTAGTCTACGATTATACAAGAAAAAACTGCCAGAACTCTTTCAATCCCCAGAGCTACATACAACATGGCATATTTCAGTTTTGTGCCCCAAAAAGGAGAACTTAGAGGAAAATCAACTGATTCTATCTCTGCTAATTTATGCTCTTGAAAGTAGTTTTACTATTTGTTCACATGGTCTGATGAAATTTACAGATTAGTTTAAAAATGGGTTTGGTCAAGAAAGATGAGAACCAAGACCATTTCTCATCTTTTGACCAGCATAATCTAACTCAATTTGAAACAGGAACAGTCAAGGAAATTTTTCAAATAAGCCGTATTAAGGAATATAACAAAAAGAAGACAAAAGCTAGCAATAAAAATATGAAATGATTGACACTGGTAAATTAGGAATACTTTTCTCCTGATAATGACAGCAGTCCCACAGTCAACACGTTCATTCTAAGAAAAAAAAATTTTGGAAGTACCAGATTTGTCTGAATGGCAAAAAATTGAATGATGATTATCTAAAATTTCTGAAATGTTTGTCAGTTGTAATAATTTTCTACTCTACCAGAGTATCCCAGTTATATAGAAAACTATGGTGAATGTGTTGGTAGCCCAGTTCCCTACAAGGTTGAAAAAGTCTAAAGGTACCTGGAGAAGAGAACTAACATTTCTCAAATACAACAGTGCACACCAATTTCTATTTAGGCATTTCACATTCAAGACCTCCTTTAATCCTTCCCATACCCTATTTTACTAATAACATATAATAGTTTATAATTTTTTTGTTTTACAATTTTTTTCTACAGCCACATTAGAAGATATCTTAATATATAATATTATCTTCATTTTACAGATGAAACAGCTGGATCTCACATAAATCAGTAAACTGGCCCAAAGTAAATGGCTCCAGTGTACCATAGAGAAGATGCTTTCAAATACCTGACTCCAAGACCTGTATTTTTCTCACTCTACCACAATGCTGATTACATAAAAGTTGTCACCCCTGATTTCTAATTAGGAGAATTATCTCAAGAGATTTGTAAAACTTTCATTCTCTAAGAAACTATACCTGTGTAATTGGGTCATGACAAGCTTCTGAAACTTAAGTTGCAAAGAACAGAGAAGCTACCCTATAGGTTGATGGCTGTGGACATCAGGTAGCTATGTTATGATCCAAATACACAAGGGTGGAAATTATTGCAATGTTCAAGAAGTCTGTAAAAGACAAGCCAAGAAATGGATAAGTGGGATATTGATTTTCAAGTTTCAGGTTCAGTTCAAATTTATTTTTAATTACCATGTGCTCCATGCTGGGGATACAATGAATAAATGACAATCTGTGTCCCCTAAGAACTTCCAGTGAAAAGAACAGCCTCATACTTTCAATAAAACGTGGTTCTTTAAATGCTAGAGGAAAACACAGGGAACTTAGGAGAGGTAGACACAGCCCAGCTTGCAGGACAGGAAAGGACTCTGAGTAGCACTACTTCTAGGACTGTATCCCACAACACCACCCACATATGTATACAAAATTTATCAAACTGCAGCATTATTCACAGAAGCAAAATCATCAGAAATAATCTAATATCCATCAATAGGAGAAAGGTAAATAGTAAATTATGGTATACTTATACTAAGGAGCTATTAAAAATGATGATACACAGATATGGAATGACCTCATATGCCTGTTAACTGTCATACTATTAATTTTAAAAAGTAAGAAGCATGAAGACCAAAAAACTGTAGTCTTACTTTTACTTTTATATGTGTACATTTATTCAGATAATTCTAAGTATATATAAGAGCTGAAGATTCTAAGAATTGGAGAAATTACTTGCCCAAAGTCAAATAAGCAATTAATGATTATGGGCTGATCATTTATTAAACAGAACATATTAGAGAATTAATGTTTTACCATTTGATAACATTTCTCACCAGTATTTTTAGAATTTTTGTATTTTAAGTTATTAGATTACTTTTGGGGGAGAAAAATTATAGATACACACAAACACCCTTATACATTCTCCTTGTACTTAGTGGAAGATTAATAAATAAATTAACTGTCCTAAATAACTTCAAAATTATTTCATGGCAAAGTAAAAAAATTCTTTCATGCAATCTTTGCTCTGGTTTTCCTGTTTATATTACTACACAAATACATCTACATAAACAAGATAGTTCCATTCAAGTCCATTTAGAAATAATACAAGGATAGAATAAGGAATACAGAGCATGAAACAAAACAGAAAATAGTAGGATGAAAACACAGAGACCTTTTTTCCCTGGACCTCCTATATTACTAAGGAACAAAGAATGTTACTGACCTAAGCCTGATTTGATATTCAAAGTTTTCCAGGCAAAATAGAAATAAGAACTATAATTGTTGTGTAGATATAGAATTAAAGAAGAGTAATTTTAAGAGCTGAAAGAGATCTTGGAATGGTCATCTAATAGAACCTTTTAATTTTATGGAACAAGAAACTGGTGCCCATAAAAAAAAAATCACTTATGCTAATAATGACTACCAATAGAACATAGCCAAAAAAGTCTGAAAGTGTTTTCACTCCAGGTCCATTGTCTTCTCTGGTACTCAGTCAGCAACACTTAAATCTAGTCATTGAAGAAAATTACTTTAATTTAGGCTTAATTATCCAAATTGGCTATCTCTAGAGGGTGAAATTGCTGCTCAAATCATCTTTTCCAAATGTAAACATAGCCAAAATATTTACTTTACTCTTATCAATTATTTAAACAAAAAAAAAATTTCATTTTCTTATATTTTATGGCAATATGGTTATCATGACAACAAATATAGCATGTTATAATCCAGGCTGATTCTGAAGATGAAAAGAAAATTTTAGATCCAGAATCTCTAGTTTCTGGAATGAAACAGCAAAAATGATCTACTTGCTGTAATCAACAAGCCTTACTCAGAGTTGAAATCACTTTATCATAGCAGTTCTTTTCTTAATTGAAACCACTTTCTCAAAACCCAACATTCATTAGTATAAAAATCTTCAGATCGCTGGGTTAGTCATGGGGGGGGGGAGGCAATAAGAACAACTGAACTTCTCAAAAGCAATTCAAAAGAATAATTGTTTTAAAAATGATACAATTTTCCCCAAAGTATGTTCCATGAGTCATAGAACACTAAATAATATCACATTTATAAAGAACAAGGCGAGAAGAAAAGTTTTTCTATTATGTAACAGTGTGGTCCTTGGGGACTTTGACTAGGTTCACAGTTTCGTGATTCTCTAACAAGGAGGTATGGGATAAAGTTTTGCAAACATATTCAACCACATTTTTTCACAGTGCTCCCTAAAGAACTAATATCCAATAAAACATATCTTTGAAATATGCCACCACATCTCATCATTTAACCCCAACACACAAAGCCCTTGCTCTGTGAATGGCTATGGAAGGAATAATGTTTAAGGAGCAGCTCATCCCTGCAATCCTCTCTTCATACCATGGCGGAGAGAGAAGGAACTGAAGGTGACCAGTTTTAGGCAGTGAAAATGATTTCTACACAGACAATGTATAAAAACACAATGTACGTTATTTATGAACATACAATCTATATGCCTTACAGCTCAAACCACTGCATCAATTATTCTCACACTTCATTACATAATTAGAATTGCTGCTTATCAAAAAATAAGTTGGGCATGGAGGTGTATGCCTGTAGTCTCAGCTATTCAGGAGGCTGAGGTGGGAGGATCACCTGAGCCCAGGAGTTCGAGGCTGTAGTGCACTATGATTGCACCTGTGAGTAGCCACTGCACTCCAGCCGGAGCAACATAATGACACCCTGCATCTTAAAAAAAAAAAAAATTATATTCATCATTCCAGAAACATGTATTTTAAAAAGATAACCTAGAAAACAAGATAATGAATAAAAGGATAAATAAATGACAAAAAAAGGCTCAGAATTAAACTAAACATACTGTGCATTGCTAATCATACTTGTTTTGACATATTTTCTTAACTGCACTGAATATGATCTGAATTCAAAGGCTAGACCTTTTTACCAAAAAAAATTTTTTTCTATAAACATGAGGGATAATACTTAGATGATAAAACTCGGGATAGTTCTCAACAGTAAAGGTTGAGAAAGTCTCAAATTCATACCATGGTAGAAATCGTGAAAGGTCACATTAGAAGAGAGTAAACAAAGGACAATATGTTCAAAGCAAGTGTTTGATGTCTAAATTGTTAAAGGTGTGCTGTTGTGGCTCAATTATATTCCTGAGCTGTCAGTGTGAGTCTGATACAGAGAAGACACGTTAACTGACCTGTGGTGCACTGCTCTCTTCTCGTCATAAAATATACATCCAGCAAAATGCCAAAATTTTGCCCAAACAGAATTCTACCTTCAAATCATTCCTGGGGTCATGTCTTACCCTGAGTTTGTGGATTTAGGACTCTGCCTCTGGTTCCTCATCTGTTATATATGAATTATTTCCACAGAATTTTTCAGAGAGTAGTCAATAAAATAGCATTCATGAGGAAAAACTAAAAATGTTAGCGTTTCATTCATCCCAAATTGAGAACATACACTTTTCAGTACTTTGATCATGTTATTCAATGGCAGTCAGTTCTAAACTCAATTAATAGCATTTAAAAGATTTTCCAAATGGGATAAAAATATAGAAAGATAGCTTACCATAAAGGGCCTATTCTAAAACTGATTCTGGACAGGTGTGGTGACTTACACCTGTAATCCTATCATTTTGAGAGGTGCAGGCAGGTGGATCACTTGACGCCAGGAGTTTGAGACTGGCCTGAGCAACACAGCAAGACCTTGTCTTTACAAATTATTTAAAACATCAGCCAGACATGGTAGCGCATACCTACAGTCCCAGCTACTTGGGAGGCTGAGGTAAGAGGATCACTTGAGCCTATGTAGAGGTTGCAGTGGGCTACGATGACGCCACTGCACTCTAGCTCAGACAACAGAACGAGACCCTGTCTCAAAAATAAATAAATAAATAAAATAAAACCTGATTCTTATGTTAGTAAAGAACACAGGCTCGGGCCAGACCAGGTAGACCACATGCTGGGCCCACCCATAAACTCTGGGCTCAGTGCTGAAGTTTTCTGTGCCTGGGTTTCCACTGCTGAAAAGTGATTAGCTACATGAGGACTAAGTGAATGAACACAAATAAAGCCCTTTACAGAGTGTCTGATAAGGTAAGTGTTAGCTATGTTTATAATTATCATCAAGATGATAATGTCCCATGTAAAAACTTATTCCTTAGGAACAAAACTTTGTGTTTTCTGAGGTAAAAGACGCCCCTTGTCCTTAGCATCAGAAGAAGCACATAACTGAGTATATATCTCCTTTTCACAGTGTTAACCACACTGGAGCTACGTCTCCAATACAGTTGAGAGAGGAGGAGAATGCCTCCCACTTCACATTCTATTCTGATCTCTCTGCCTGTCTACCTAAATTCAGTCATGACTTAAGAAGCACTTTGATACTTTACATGCTTCAGTGGCATTTCTACAAATAGTTCAAAATATGTTAACTTCACCTTGGTCGTATTTCTGACTTTTCAGAGAAAGATCAGCCTTACTTAAAAACTAAGTTATAATAAATTTATCTCTGTTAATCTCCTTGTAAATTTGCACATTTCAAGTGGAATCATGGCAAACTGTGTTCCCAAAGTATTTCTATCAGCTTTGTAGTTTGATAATGTAACTGTTCTTAATAATTAAAGCACTGAAATCTTCCTACAAGATGGCCGGACACTAGATATGCCATATACATATATGGGGCGGGGGGGGGGGGTATGTACACATCGTCAAAGAAAATCTGTGTGTGTGCTTATTTATAGACAAAGCGAGTTTATATTTCTGACTTTTAATCATCTAGTCACATATTTAGCCACATAGTACTGGTTCACTCTGTTCTGTGGATATATACTGCACTCCCAACTATCTGTTTCCCCACAGGTATGTGGTACCAGTCACATGAGAGATCAGATAATATAATACAGATGGGTCAAAATCCTATTACCTCTCCTGATGAACAAAGCATATGCCCCAGGAAGAGTGGAGTCTCCACCTCCATCTTTGTAAATGAAGAGCAGCATATAAAAAGATGCATCTCTACCTGCTATGGTAACTCCATACACAGAAAAAAAAAAAGAAAAAGAAGTATAATATTTAAAAAAAAAATGGAAAATTAAAAAAAAAGGATGCATCATACTTATCATTGGTTGAGTAGGTGGTTAATTTAATTTATGAACTGTCATGATACTGAATCCCACTATCCCCCTTTCCTTTCCTCTACACTGCTCTTAGCTGTAATTTCAAGATCAAATACCATGAATACATATTGTCACAGTTTTAACACATGTATAAATTTAATTTGCAGAATTAGCTCACCTCAGAGGGTCTCCAAAACTTTGCCTCAGTTCTAATAAACTTAGCTAACACTGAATTCACACCTCAAAACAACATTCACAAAAATAAGGACCCTGGCTATTCATATTAATAAGAATTAAGCATATTAAGAAAAATTCTATAATAAAGGCTTGAATTGGTTTGTTTTGTTTTGTTTTGTTTGTTTTTGAGACAGAGTCTTGCTTTGTTGCCCAAGATGGAGTGCAGTGGCACAACCATCACTCACTGCAGCCTTGAACTCCTAGGCTCAAGCAATCCTCCCAGCTCAGCCTCCCGAGTAGCTAAGACTATAGGTGCGCACTACCATGCCCAGCTAAATTTTGTTATTTATTTTTTGTAGAGACAGGATCTCACTGTATTGTGCAGACTGTTCTTGAGCTCCTGGCCTCAAGCAATCCTCCCTCCTCGACCTCCCAAATTGGTGGGATTACAGGCATGAGCCACTGCATCCAGCTGAGTCTTGAAATTTTATATGTAGAAAGGACTAAAGATTAAACAAAAGGCTAAACTAGTATCTTCATTATGGAGAATTCAAATATGAAGTTGGTACCAATTCAATCTTTTTGACACAATTTTACAAAAATCATAGAGCAAAGTATAACAACACAAAAGACAAGGCATGTTTTAGCTGGTAAGTACTAATTTGTTTTTAAAAATAATCATAATCCATTCTTTCCAAAAAGGTCAAATAGATTTATTTCTGGCCACCCCTGAGGAAGTAAGGCTCAACCACAAACATCTGCCAGTTTATCTTACATAAAAGCAAATAAAACTAAACTTATCTTTAAACTGGCTACTGATTACTCCAGCACCTACCTCCAGTAAAGTAAATGCCAAGAGCCAGGTCAGTGAAGACAGCAGCAAAATTTCACTGAAGAAACAGCCCTGGAAACAGCCACTCCCTTGCATTTACTATCCAAACACTTTCAAAAGTACATACAGAAATGATATTTTAAGAACCCACTGTTAATCTAATTCATGCAGAAAAAAGTCCCTGAAAAGAACGTTTACATTATTATTATGTTGATTAGTATACCTAGTATTTGCATAAACATACATTGTATGTTCTCTTTATTCATTTTGATGACTAATTTTAGTATTTTTATAATGTAATATCTATTTCCAGGAACAAAAATCTCACTGTATGCATTGGGCCAATAGGAAAGAGATTTTAATGTACAATGACCTGTCAAGCCTATTGCTTGAAAACAATTGGGTCATAAAAGTTAGGAATACAGGAATACCATATGAAGCTCACCATGCCACCAGAAAAGAAAACAAACAAAATATCTTACTGATGAGCATTTATTTTTTAAACATAAATAAAGATTGAAAGAGTAATTATTTCATTCTACTGCTGATGAAGAATATTCATGTATATTTCTCTGGAGATTTTGTTTAGGATCGTTATAGATCTAGTACTACATAGGGCAAAAAAACAGCTGGAAAAATCTGCAAATGAAAAAGAGAAAAAAAATCTTCCAGCTGACCATGCAAAATAATTCTGCAGGAGGTAACAACAATCTGCATATCTGACTATTTTGCGGATATGTTACAGTCCTAGCTTAACCTGCAAGACTGACAGGTAAGCACAACACTGGTTCTTTCAGGACCTGATCTCTGACTCCAAATTCACCCTAACCTTGTGCACAACCCTGAGTTACTACTACATATTTTAGATGGGCCAGTAGTGCTAACCTACTTTACCAGAAATAAATGTAAGTCAGTATCTTTAAATCTCTTTATCTCCCTTCCTCTTCCTGACTCAAAGTATTCTTTCCCCAGTTTCAATCCATGAATACCACCAGCTTTCCTCAAAGTTCCTTACTTCACCTACTAACCCACCAGCAAGATTGTTAACCTTTTATACTTCTTGAAACCATTCTAATCTTATCTTCTTGCAAACTCTCTCTGAAGCACTATTTCTCAAACTCTATTCTTCCAAAATGTGCGTCTGCCTCTCATGCTGCCTCCCAACACCTTCAACTGTGTCTTACACCTTGTTCTCATCTTCCCTTTCCTCACAGTACCCCAGTGATTTAGGTGATTAGCATATGCCTAGCTTAAAGCAGACACTCTTTACAAGAAAATACTCTCTTAGAAGAAGCAATTTGGACTAAGAATTTGTCAGATAATTGAAAAAGGCAGTTAAAATTGGAGAAATCATAAAAATTAATTATTTTATAATTAATTTAAAATAATTAATATTATAATTATAATTAATTAAATATAAAATATATTTATTAATATATTTGAACAGGTTTACATTAACATAAGACACCTAGAAGTACATTCATTCAACAATATTTTGATATCAGGCCAAGGCCTTTTCTTTGAGTTTAGGTCTATAGATTAACAACTGGCATTATTTTTTTTGCACAACTTACTGGTTATGACAACCAGTTTGGTTTTCTTTAAAGTGGGGCAAAAACTTGACGATACTTACAAAAAAACTAGAGTGGTAAATCTTTTTAGATATTTGTTGAAACAGGTTCGGTTATCTATATCAAACTCATCTAGTTTAACAAGATTTTTAACTGACATCTTTATGGGATCTTTCCAAAGAATTCAATTTACATTTTTATAGAAAAAAAATCTTTCTTTTCACACTTATGGTTCATCAATTTATATAATACTGAATAAAATACACATTTGGACAAATAAAGTGGGTGAAAACAGGTTTAGGAATATACATAACCAACTCCTACTTAGCCTACAACTCCCTTTAGCGAGGGGAGAAGTGAGGGCATACTAAAGAATAGTCTGGGAGCCTGAATTATTCAGATGGGCATCAGTCAGTATGTTCTACCCAGCAAATGGAAGACATGGGTTAATCCAGCAAGTTTGTTAAATAGAAGTTGTTTGAAATCTTCTAGGATAAACGTTTACTGAAACGATTGAGAGAAAAAGAATGGAGAACCAATGGATTTCCTCCAACCTTCCACAGCCACCAATAGGAAGGAGATGTACAGCAAAATGATGAAGTCATCTAGCCTGTAAAGTTCTTTAATGACTCCCCATAGTTTGCATTTAATTTCCAACCCCTCTGCATACAAGTCTCTCTTTGAGCTGCCACCTGGCTATTAATATATCCTTATACTACAAATACACACATACACACCTACTATTCCTCCAACTGTTCTGATTTACTTTTAGTTTAGTTTTCTCAAACACACTTTTCCCTTAGCTTAGCATTTCCCACTTCTTTACTAATTAATTCTTATTTATCTTTAAAGCTTTAATTCCAGCATCACTTCAAGAAGCCCTCTCTGATGAGCCCCTGCTCAGGAACACCACTGCAAGCTGTTATACCTATGGTGGCCATACCATGTGTACTGGCTTCACTGGGTCAGTCCTAGGTTATGCCTGTTACCCCACTGTCAGTATGAACAACATCCCCTTTCATCTCAGAAAGTATTCCCATTTTGATGATAAATTCTATGGTCCCCTAGACACTGCATGATAAAAGAAAATTAAGCAATGGTCTATGTCCTTATTTTAAAAAATAGTAATAATAATCAGACCATCTAATTTATCAATAGTTTGTATGATAAATTATATATGGTCACCCTATATATATATATACTTGTATCACAGCACTGTGTATCAAACTGTCCTATAAATGTTTTCTTATCTCCTTCACAAGACTATAGTCTTGAGGAGAAAAGGTTTGTCTTATTTATCTTGATATCCACATATAGCAGAGCCCAAAGCTCAACATATTTTAAGCATATTCAATAATGTTTATTGACTAATTATCAATCAATTTAAAGATAATGCTTCTCTAAATAGCTGTAACATAACCAGTTATTTCTAAACACCTGAATAGGTGATTTATCAGCCTTGATTAATGCCTATACATAATTATAGGATGTTATATTAATCTCAAAATGAAAAATATCGGCAGTAATTTAAATCATATCTGACATACTGGCTCAATTCATTCACGTAACACAATGAACTTTCATATTAAGTCATATATCCTACCCAACATCCTTCTAAAAGGGGCTTTTATTACATTCATTTTAAAAATTAAAAAAAAATAACTTTCATAGTTCTATTTTCAAATAAAGAGGACACTATCAAGGGTCCAGATAATACTAAGACTCTTCTACCACGTTTATACAATGCTTTTTATGAAACAATTTTTTTTATATCTTCAGAAATACACATAAACCCAAAAAAGTTGTTTTATATTTAAAAAGAAAAATGCAGAAAACAGCTCCACTGTGCTCTTCCGATGTGCTCTTAATGGCTCTTCTTTCGATGCCATTAAAAGCAATTTCTGCCTAGGGAAAATTTGTTTGCATGTAAACAAATTTGCATGAACAAGCAAAGCCATTTCATATTTCAGCCTAATAACAACTGTCTTCCAGATAATGTAATTCATGGAGAAAACATACAGACAAAAAAATATGATTTCAAGACCCTGGATTATTTGTTTCCAGGCAGTTTATTACTAATTACAAGTCACCGAGAAAAATGAAAAACTGTTTTCTGGATAAAGAAAAGTCATACTCAGCAAGAGCTTGATTAGAGATTGAGGCAACCAACAACCAAAATAATTACAAAATTATAACTGAGCTCTGGAATTAAAACTAAGCTTATTTCTAAAATCAGTATTAAGGAAGTGGGGGGACAGAAATGACCCAAAAAAGTAATTCCCCTCTAATGACCGAAAAGAACAAAAGAAACCATATTTTAGTAAACAGGTCAGGAAATAAAAGGGGGAGAAAGAGACAAAATGTTAACAAATAATTCAATTACCTTCTTTAATTAAATTTTGAATAATTTTCATCATAAGCAGATAGATATACTCACATACCGAAGTTACCAAAGCTGTGGCAAGTTACTGCAATTTCTAAGCAAGTGGCTTTACAACCTTCTGATGTAGTTCAAGTTTTAGATTCTCTCGCAACTAATTATAAGCTTGGGTGATCACTCAAAGCAGAAATGAAGTTAAGGCAAAATGAATACTCTTCCCGTTCAACCTGCACAGCCATATCTCACACAACCATACTTTAATGACTGTTTCTGGTTACTTATGAACTGTCATTACCCTTACAGGGCAATAGATTGAGATTTCCCAAATGAAAGAAAGCACAACAGCTTCAGCACACCAGAGCAGCAGCCAGAAAAGATTACAATCTGTAATGGAATCATTCAGCCTTCATTTATAACTGCTAACTTGAAGGATTTTACCTATAAATAAAACATCAAGCATTATCCTTATATAAATATTATTACCATCATCCCAACTTGGACCTTCAGATGGGGGCTGGGGGAAACACAAAGGGGAAGGAGTACAGGTGATAGATATCAAAGGTTATTAACATGGATTATGTACCTACTATGTACCGGGCAGTGTTACAGTCCTGGAGAGACAACCATAAAACAAAGTCTCTACCCTCAAAGTTTAAACAAACTTTCTTAAGAAGATCGTAAGTCAGCAGGATTTGAACTCAGATCAGTCAATTCCAAATTATATGATCTTCCATGATAACATACTGCCCCTAAGAGGAGAACTCCCTTTCAGCAGGTTTTCTGAGAATGACAGGAACAGAAGATCCAGCTCCCCTACTCATATATGTGGAGGAAGAAAAAAAAAAGTTTTCTCCCTGAAACAGCTTCAGAGGGTGCAACCAAATAAGAAAACTTGACTGTGATGGTTAACTTCATGTGCCAACTTATCTGGACCCTGGTGCCCAGATAGTTGGTCAAACATTATTCTGGGTGTTCCTGTAAGGGTGTTTTGAAATGAGATTAACATTTAAATCAGTGAACTTTGAGTGGAAATCATTTCCTCCTATAATGTGGGTGGGCCTCATCCAATCAGGTGAAGACCTGAATACAACAATAGACTGACTTCTCCTGAGCAAGAAGTAATTCCTCAGCAAAATACTTTTATACTTAAATGCAACATCAGCTCTCCCCTGGGTCTCTAACCTGCACCCCACCCTGCAGATTCTTGACTTGCCGATCTCCATAATTGTGTGAGCCAATTTCTTAAAATAAATCTCTCCCTGTATATACACATACACTATAGGTCCTGATTCTCTGGAGAACCCTAATATACTAACTAAACATTAAATATAGGACATGGAAAAAAGACACCTTCAGAAATATTTCAAATCAATATTCTTAGTTTATTTCCACCATCCTCTAGTGAAAGGGACAAAATCTAAAGGCTCTATCAGATGAACTCTATAATCAGAGGTTCCCTTTCTATATTAAGGGCAAGAATTTCATCAGACAATAAGAGCCAAAGCCAAATAACTTCCATCTAAAACTCTTCTGATTACTACATCTGCAAATGGGGCAATTTCCTGAGAGCTCTCCAGTTCATTAAAGGTACTACTCACAAAACTCATTATTCAGAAAAGGAACCAGCAACATAAAAATTCTACAAGCATCATAATCTCCAATGGGAAAACGCAAGTCTCATCTCAAACTTCGTTGCATGCATAATTAACTAAAAAAGATATCACTGCCTCAAACCATTTATGAAGACAAATTTATATAAACATTCAAAATCATAAACAATAAAATTATTTTTTCTTAAACTCCTATTGTCTTTTCCCAGTGTAACCCTATTATAGAAAGAAATCAAAATGTTAAATGTTTTAACTGTTAATGTTGCCTTTCTTCCTTTAAATAGTCCTTACAATTATATACAATCATCTAAGTATCACTACTAGAAACTCAGTATTCAATAATATACTAATTCTAGTAGTATAGAATTTATTAGCCACATTGTAGTAAGGTTTAAGTATGCCTAATAAAAATGATCATGCACTGTAATCCTAGCACTCTGGGAGGCTGCGAGGCGTGTGGATTGCTCAAGGTCAGGAGTTCGAAACCAGCCTGAGCAAGAGCGAGACCCCAACTCTACTAAAAAAAATAGAAAGAAATTAATTGGCCAACTAAAAATATATAGAAAAAATTAGCAGGGCATGGTGGCGCATGCCTGTAGTTCCAGCTACTCAGGAGGCTGAGGCAGAAGGATTGCTTGAGCCTGGGAGTTTGAGGTTGCTATGAGCTAGGCTGACGCCATGGCACTCTAGCCAGGGCAACAGAGTGAGACTCTTGTCTCAAAAAAAAAAAAAAAAAAAAAGATCATGCAACATCAGATTATATAGTAAGGCAATTTAACTAGGACTTCACCAGAACTCATAAAATGCCAGACTTGCTTAAAACTATAAAATTAATCAGCTGATCTAATTAAACCAGAAGCAATACTTTAAACTTTTTAATTTCAGAAAACTCTGCCACCCAACAAAAATATGTTTCTCCTCATTTATATACTACAGCATTATCTATCAAAGCCTTTCAAAAGTGGAAAACTATCCAATGCATGAGAGGAAGTGACCCTTTGACTCTAACTAAAAATATTATATACTACCATGTAGTCTAATCATACATCAAATAAGTCTCTTTTCAGCTAATACAATACATTTGTTGAGAGGAACAACAGGAAACTACATATTGGGTGGTGTTTTGGAACAGGAAACATATTCAAAAGGACTCTGTGGAGGCCTAGAAACTCAAAATCCTGTTTTTAAGTGAGGGTTTATAAGTCTTTTCATATGATTATAGGTAGGCAAGATACTGAACGTGACATCTGCATACTCTCAATTTCACAGAGAAGAAGCCTGCTGAGGTTCAATAATCTAATAGATCAGAAAGACATGATCTCAACATAGAAAAACTATTAGGCTTTCTTTAAGCAAATGTTTATAATTTTTAGTATTACTCATCACAGTATGTTTCACTTCAAATCCAGTATATCCAGTTTTTAAAAGCATATTTTAAGTAATACATCAGGATATTAAATACAAAATGGCTAACTGAACTCAAGGAAAATATCTCATGTTTATACATATGTTATACTCATAATTTAAAATAAATTGGTCCTAAAAGAAGTGGTAAGTTAAAAAATTAAAAAAAAAAAATCAATTGGAAGGGCACCCCAGCCCCCAATAATACTTATAAGCTTAGCCACAAATGTGGGACCAATTTTACCAAGGGTTAAAAAATATGCACTTAACAGCCAGGCATGGTGGCTCTCTCCCATAATCCCAGCACTTTCGGAGGCCGAGGAGAGAGGATCATTTGAGGCCAGGAGTTCAAGACCAGCGTGAGCAATATAGGGAGCACTGTCTCTACAAAAAATAGAAAAATTAGTTAGTCAAGGCAGTGCAAGGTTGTAGTTACAGCTATTTGGGAGGCTGAGAAGGGAGGATCCCTTGATCCCAGGAGTTCAAAGCTGCAGCTAGCTAAGATGCACTCTAGCCCAGGCAAGAGAACAAAAGCCTACCTCAAAAAAAAAAAAAAAAAAAAAACAGAACCCTGAGACCCTGAATAGCATTTTTAAAAAGTGCTTTATTCCAATTATATCCCACTCCTACCAGCACTTTTTTATGTAGTTAAAGAAGTCTGGGGTACAATAAACACTGTACTGGTGGCAGGCACGTTGAAAGGCCTGACTTCGGCATCATACAGTGTATCCATGTAACAAAAATATTTGTACCCCCTTAATATTTTGAAATAAAAATATTAAGAAATTTAAAAAATAAGAAAGTAACATATGTTCATTGCAGAAAATGTATCAAGGCTAGAGAAATATAAACAATTTTTTAAGCATCACCTTTATTCTCTCCACTGAAAAATTACCAGAGTTAAAATTATGATGTATAGTCTTTCAATCTTTGTTCTAGGTGTAAATACACATACTTTAAAAATAAAAATGTGGTAGAAATGTATATTAAGTATTTAATCAGACTTTTTATTGTGAAGTTTTTCTTGTATTTAAAAAAATCTTAGAACGCATGAATTATATAGCTGTATCCTGTTACACCGTACACATGTATCGTAAGAAATTTAACCACTTCCCTATTATTGGATGTGAGTTGCTTTAACTTTCTACCAACACAAATAACACTTTGATGTCCTCCTTACTAAAAATCATTGACAAAAAAGGCAATAAATAACACTCAGAATTCATATTTTAAGAAACCTATAAATATATGAAAATCTTCAACATCACCAATAAGGCAATGTAATATGTAGAAATTATGAGACGTTTTCACCTAACAAACTGAAAACTATAAAGCATCTAATACTGATGATAATGCAGGGTTCGTGAGGCAACTATTCCAATGCAATGCTAATTATAAACTAATCTTACTATATAGGGTTAATTCCCTTTTAATGTTAACTTAGTGTTATCCACATGTATCAGAAGTCAATGAAGACCGGGTTTACATTATTCTTCTTGAGTTCTACTTTCCCATCTGTATCACAGATTTTCATTCTGGTCAAGCCTTTATTTTTCATAAAACTTGTTTATATGTTTGTTTGTTTTAGTGCTCAGTGCTCAACCTTAAAATTACTAACAGGAAATAAGTGCACTGGACACAGAATATTACATAATACCCTGATGCACAATTTAAATTACTATATTTTATTATGCTACCTACAGGATAAACCTACAAAAATAAACACGTTTTAGGTATTGCTGGATAAGATGACAATCAAACATCCTACTGTAAGATTTGCCTTTCCCCCTGAGGAATGAGTTCTTTAAAAAAAAAATACATATTACCAGTTGATTAATAATTAAAAGTATGAATTTATGTCTTCTTCT
Source organism: Microcebus murinus (assembly GCF_040939455.1). Classification (NCBI taxonomy): domain Eukaryota; kingdom Metazoa; phylum Chordata; class Mammalia; order Primates; family Cheirogaleidae; genus Microcebus; species Microcebus murinus. Next base: position 44,627,158 of record NC_134112.1, read on the forward strand.
TCCTTTATGAAGCAATTTTCCATATCTCTTTTATCTGAAACAAATACTTAGTAAAAGAATCCATCAATACATTATAACACTGACTCAAAAGTGGATCTTAAAAACTACCCAATAAACCTGCTGTGAGAAGAAAAATTTTTGCAAGCCTGAAAATGCACCTCTGACTCTTAAAATGCTTATATTTAAGATTAGGCAAACTTTCCAGTATAAATTTACTCTCCATGAAACTCTATCCTGACATATATTTGAAAGAAGAGTCAAAGTAAAAAGAAATTTTGGGGTTGGGTGTGGTAGCTCACGCCTGTAATCCTAGCACTCTGGAAGGCCAAGGCCACTGGATCGTTTGAGCTCAAGAGTTCAAGACCAGCTTAAGCAAGAGCGAGACACTATCTCTACTAAAAATAGAAACAAATTAGCTGGACAACTAAAATATATATATAAAAAAAAATTTAGCCAGGCATGGTGGTGCATGCCTATAGTCTCAGCTACTTGGGAGGCTGAGGCAGTAGGCTTGCTTGAGCTCAGGTGTTTGAGGTTGCTGTGAGCTAGGCTGACGTCATGGCACTCTAGCCTGGGCAACAGAGGGAGACTCTGTCTCAAAAAAAAAAAAAAGAAAGAAAGAAATTTTTGGAGGAGAAATCTGAGGTAGAGAAAAAGGAAAAGTCACTGTCAAGTTTGCCTCACTATACAATAACAGACTCAATGCCCAGAGTCACTCAGTTTCTTAGGGTCACATGCCAGTCCAAATGCGTCAAGAAAGAAACACCAAATATCTACTCTGGAAGCCTCTCACTGGTCACTCCTGAAAAGAAACCTTCATGGTCATGACTTTGTTCACCTTTTTGATGCTTGCCAACCATTATGTGTTCGAGTCTAGCTCAATATATTTCAAATGCTACGGAAAATAATTTGTCAGATTAGCTTTATCCAACACAAAACTCATTATGTAACTTACGTTTCTGAGTAGTTTCATTTACAACCACTTATCATTGCCCATAAATATATGGGGAAGAGTTTTAATTCCATAAAATATTTTTAAAATATCAATGAAATAGATTAAAGAAGCAAAGAACAAAACTTTCTTCCTCCTAAAATATAAAATTTCCAGATATCTTTATATTTCATTATCTCCTTTGTAAGGATCGTTGCATCAGAAAGAGCAAGTTAGGCTGAAAATTGGGAATTATACAAAAAATTATCAATATTTCAATCATGTTGAACTGTGCTATGAAGCTATTTCCAGAGCAAAAGTGAGTGAAGCAATTAATATGTCAGTAACTATATTATAAAACATTTCTTTCTTTATTCTTAATTTCCTCAGCAGGGTGTTTTAATATATAGTTCAACCCATACTTTCAAAAGTTAAGTTGCCCTAAAAATCCACTCTGTAAAAATGTACTCCTTGGACTTAATGTTTTAATCATTTTAAAGTTTTTTTACTATAATCTATAGCATAAATAACATTCTCAGGAGCAATTTAATATAAATTCATTTTGATACTTCAACAAACGATGTCCAAAATTTTCTCTTTGAAATAATAGCACAGATATTCATGAATTTGGTACAGCACAAATATGTTTAAAAGATCATAAAATTCAAGATGTTAAAGCTGAGAAGTGACCTGAGTGATAAATTATAAGTAAAATAGCCTCAATCATAAGTAAGAAATCCAAGGCATCAAGAGGAGATTTGTCCGAGTTTACAGAATATCAAGTAACTCTTAGTGTTACCATTGTTATTACCAGTTAATAATATTTAATAGTAACACAGACAGTATGCTTCCATGGACAATATACAATAACCTAAATAAATACCTTCCTCCCATCACTCATCTTATAGATGATTAGAGTACAGATAATAGCAAGTCAGCATATGAAATCTATATTGATATATTGAATAGGAAAATTTTTTAAATAGTGAGGTTTGTCCTTGAAAAATTCCAATCAATACAAAAGAATAATGAAAACAAAAATGTAAGAGCAGTAGGATAAAAATAAGCATCATATCATTAGAAAAGGACAAAGATCTTTTCATGCTAGAAAAGACCAATGTAAAGATGAAAATCAACATTAGTGCCACTTGTGCCTTGAAAGAAACCCTATGCTGAATCAAACACTCATGCTTCAGCACTAGCAATTTTAGATTACGTTAACAGAAGTGCAGCATCCCAAGCAAGGAAGCTGTTCCAGTCACCCTCTTAGCCACATAAACCTATTATTCCTTGGTTACAAATCTCATCATCCCTTCTTGGATCCTGCCGTCTCCTCTGCTTCATGAAACTGCATGAACAGTTGTGGCCGACGACATTTGTTGCTCCCTCATCTTGCCACTTAACTTTTAGACCACGTCACCATCCAGAAGAAAACACTGTTTTGCTCTTGCTCTCTAGACTTTCCCGTAGCCTGTTATCCTCATGGTATCTAAAATTTAACATAACCCGAACCATACTCACTGTGTCTCCTATATTTCTTTTAAAAAGCATGCCCCGATTCCATTTACATGAAATGTCCAGAAGAGGCAAATCCATAGAGACAGAAAGTAGATGACTGTTTGCCAGAGGGTGGAGGAGAAAGGGGAATTGAGAATGACTGCTAGCAGGCACAGGGTTTCTTTCTGGGATGATGGAAATGTTCTAGAATTAGATAAAAGTGACAGTTGTATAACACTGTAAATACACTGAAAACCACTGAATTGTACACTTTAAAATGGTGAATTTTATGTTATTTGTATCTTATCTCAGTAAGAAATTGCAAATTAAAATTAAGTAAATAAAAAGAACATGCACACACACATGCGTGACCCCAGCACACTCCTCCTTCTGATGTTCCTTTTACCTTCCAAGGTAATAAAGTCCCCATAAGCAGAATTATTCAAGCAGAAGATGAGAGATCATCTGTCAGCAATATGTTATTGAAGGGCTTCCTGAAGTGACTGGGAAATTACACTAGATTATCTTTTAAGTATTTTTCATCTTTAAATTTCCACGCTACAAACCAAAGTGAAGAAATTAGAACTAGGAAAAAATTTTAAAGATGACCATAAAGAAAAATTATAAAGCATAACTAGAAAAGTTTTCTTTCTTTTCAGAATAATAATTACAGAATAAAGCAAAAGAACAAAATTAAAATAGTTTCAAAATGAAAGGGCATAGAAAATTAAGAAAAAACATCAATTGGATAACAGCACAAAAACTAACAAATTATTTTCAGAATTTAATATAGCAACGTTTGTTCTGCTTATACAAAATTTATCCTACATCTAATTGTATTTCTCTACAGGAATTTCTAAACCTCTTTTCTTTTTGAGTGGTGAAGAAAGTGTTAGAAAAAAATCTAATGCAGATCAGATTTAAATCAAATTACTTCTAATAGGTATAGATAAAAGAATAGAAAGTTATTTTCCTCCAAATTTGGCGTCTTTAAAGTCTATGAACCCAACTAATGTCATTTGTGAAAAAGCATGAAGGAAAGACAAAATATTATGTATGATCTGAAAAGCAAGAAACTTTAAATCTTTCTACTACAAATAAATGCCAGCAGACATTTGGAATAATTTGCTGTAGAAAGAATCCCTTTTTAAACACTAAATGATGATTGTTCAGTGGAAAAAAGAGAGTATAGTATACACTCTTGGATTTTAGAAAAGAGGCTCATTCAATAAACATTCACTATTTGATTTTACACAGTACATTAAAATACTTGACATATTTCATTTACCTGGTTATGAACCATAGGTTATAAAACATCAATATTTAAAAGGAAATCCAATTTAAATGTTATACCAACAAAGTTATCCAAGTAAAAGCAAGTTAAATAAGACAATAATGTTTATACTCTCTACAGAAGTTTATTAATTTAGGCTCCCAAAAGAATGAAAGAAATAGAATTTCTGAATCTGTCAAGAACTTCCCCCTCCCATCCTCTTATAATTAAAAATTCAGACCACACAAAGAACCTAGGATGTGACTTTTTAATGACCAAAACTCCTTGTGAATTAGGGATCATAATCTACTTTGGTATCCAGAAACACAGTATCTCATGCATTTTACAAGATAAGACCTTGTTTCATCTTCAAAAAATATTATTCCACCCAGTTGGCTATAGCAGCCCCATCTGGAAAGCATATTTATTAAATTGAGGTTCCCCAACATTTTATGGACAGTCCCTTTCAGAAGCCACAAGATTGTACTTCAATCATATTCTAAAGAGTAATCTGTTAGTCAGCAGCATCAGCACGACTTGTTAAAAATGCAAAATCTCAGGTCCCACATCAGATCAACTGTTATGTGAGTTTGCTGTATTATTTGAGAATATTAATTTCTGTGAGAGAGGTAAAGAAAACAAATGGGATGGAGAAACTCCTAATAAGTGATAATCATAGACAGTAAATAATAGCTTATGAGTTAGAGGCAGCACTCACAAGCTGTGTTAAGCACTGATAATGACAATGCAAGCTGATAAAAAGAAGGCAGAATTCAAAAGATGTGTTAAAAACTAAGTTAGTAGCCTGTAAAATATGACAACAATAGAATAAATAGAAATTATGATGGAACAAATGAGGTTGATTGCTGGGCACAGTGGTTGATGCCTGTAATCCCAGCACTTTGGAAGCCGAGGTAGGGGGAATACTTGAGGCCAGGAGTTCAAGACCAGCTGGGGAGCTTAGCAAGACCCTGTCTCAAACATAAAAAAAAAAAAAAAAAAACAAATGAAATTTATTTATAAAGAAAGGGATGAAAAGACCAAGCCATCATTATGCCATCTCTGGACTGACAACTGTGTTCCCTCCATGTCAGTTACTCACTGAGGACACCTAGCATGGTCCTATGCTCAACAGCAGGCACACTGCAAAGCTACTGTTATACCCGGATTTACTAGTGCGTCACATCTTTTCAACAGAGCAAGTGGCCATCTTTGACCAGGACATCGGATTTACTAGTGCGTCACATCTTTTCAACAGAGCAAGTGGCCATCTTTGACCAGGACATCATTAGTCTATGGAGTCTTGGCTCAAACATTACATCATCTCTGGTCCTCAAAATGCCATAATCTATGGGGAAGGCACATATGAAAGATAGAGACAGGATGCAGGTAGTATGCTCCTTCCAGCCTTGTTTGCACCTTACGTTAGGTGCGTTAACTTACTACATAGCTTTTCTCTTGCTTCTGGGTTTGTGTTTTAAATGGACTGAATAAATCCTGTGGTTCAAGCATTTTAATTTGGTCACTGAGCACTTCTATCCCACAACCTGAGACGGCGTGCCTGGCAGTGAGCTTGTAGGCTAACCACTGCATCAGGGTAATTTCCCACAGAATACCTCCTGAATTTGAATCTGCACATTAACAAAGTCCCAAGTGGTTTATATGCATATTAAAGCTTAAGATACACTGACAAAACTGTTAAACAGAAAGAGAAGCCTCCTCAAAGACAAAAAGTCAGATCTAAGAAGAACTGTCCTCACAACACTATCCTGAACAAAAGGCTTCATGTGCCCCCCCCACAATAACTGGGAGCCTGAAAAGGGGGAAAGAATACAAGGAGATACACTGTCAACAACTATCACGTAAGGTTTAAAGAAGTATTGCTGCCCTTGCTGATTCTTTGAACTCTAATCCTGTAAAGCTCCATACAGTCTGAGAAAACAAACTATAGCACAATGCACCTCAACATTAACTCTACAATCTCCTTGCTGGAAGCTAGGAAAATCTCTTTTTTTAGATATCCTATGTTTCAATAATAGCAACCCAAAGGACATAAGGCTACCAGAAACAGAGAAAGGGTTATGACTTCCCTAATAAGACTGCAGTGACCTTAGAAAGGTCATCGAAGAACAGAGTTGAGCAAAACAGCCTGAGAAGGTCCCTTAATAGGCTGTACACTTCCCACCTACCAGAGTTCCTGACATGGTCAGCTCCAGTTATTTTATGTATTTGTTATATTCCCATTTTTTCCTGACACATATTAGGGACTCAGCAAATGTTCTTAATAGAACAAATGACCAATGTCACACTCTCTATCATTGATTTATCTGAGAAAAATTTAATTTAACCCCTTAATTTTGAGAAATTCCACAGAATAAAGACATAATTCCACCTCTCAAATTAGCATGGTTCATAATATTCTCCCATTCTGTATCTCAAAGTAGTTGGAATTTTATATTTTCTATTATTAATCCCATTCTAATATTCCATGACTCTATGAAACATATCAACCTATCCACTATAAACAACTGATCCAAGAAACATAGGAGAATTATACTGCCTATGAACTATCCAACAATTTTTTAAAGTCACTAACAAGTACAAGGAATATTCTACATAGGAAAGATCAACCACTATTTCGAAGTTTTTCTAGGTCCATATTTAAGACAGTTTAGGGAAATATCTATTAAAACATCCATAAGAAGAACTGAATTAGATACTGAGGATGGCATCACATATGCAAAAGATCATAAACAAGATCTATAACAAAATACTAAAGGTGCTGGGAATATGTAACCTAGTAGAGAATAAAGTGAGAATATCAGGAAAAGAATGTAAAAGTTCTAAAAATCATTTTTGTAAGGAATATGTTCCCTATAGCTTCTGAAAGAGGAAGTATGTTTAAATTTCAAAGGAAAAACATTAGGTTGGGTATCATAACTTCCCATTCCATAAATAAAGCTTCATGAAAACAATAAAAAAACACAGGGAATGGTTGTGTGTATTCCTTTCCAAATAACCTGTCGAATCCCTGTCACACTATGCCTTTAGTACAGCCAAGTACCATTAAAGGATTCATAGGACATTAGACATTTTGGCACAATTGTTTACACTGTGTTTATGAGTTTTAAATACAATATGTTTAAGAATTGACTCTACAAGCTCAGAGGAAAGGGGTAATCTTATAGATTTTTGTGTTTTCTACAGCTAACAGCATGAGAGAACACACATGATAAGCCTTCAATAAATACTTATTGAATTTAATTAGGTATTACCACCCTCTGAGGCATAAAATCTTAATTGAAGAATAACCTAAACACCACCACCACCCCCACCAGCAGAAAGCAGCTCTCAAATTTTCCAAGTGAATCCACTTGCATGCTAAACAATGGAAGCATCGAGAAAGAGTAATTGTTCTTATTCATTACAAAGGGCTAAAAATGAATCTTCTGTTTCCAAACTTAATCCACTCCAACTAGACCTGTTAACTGCCCAATAAAAAGCAATACATTATCTTCGTTTCACAAATCTTATGCTTGATCTAAATTCTTGATGAAATGTGTTAAACTTAATGTAGGTAATTTATTTTCATTCTTTGCTATAGGAAATTCAATCTATTATATGACAATTAAGAGCCAAAATGTTTATTGTTATAAACAACAGTAGCAAAAATCACTTGAATTTCAAAACATCACACCCAAAAAGCCGGTTTGTTCACATATAAACAGACATAATTCAATGATATGTCCTTTAAAATCTATTAACCCTACTACTTCGCAGTTATGTTTTACGCAGCACAGGACCCAAATACAAGACTGGTATCCAATTTGGTTTAGTGGGCAGTATTCAACTTGATAAATTTTCAGAAGCTGTTAACCTCCTATTAAAAAGTCAGTCTCTGGGTTTAACAAACTCCTTTAAGAGTCCATTTCAGTTATTCCTGCCTTGCTCAATGTGAAATGATGCTATCTTATTGCTTTCTTCCTAAAGGGCAGAAAGATGATATTCAAAGGGGACATGAATAGTGAAATTTAGGAGCTCACTGAATATGCCTCAGGGAAAGGCACCTTTTAAGACAGTGGCTAGAGCTAGGGTTTGGGAGTAGGGAAGGAAGACAGGGGAAGGAGAAAGAGAATAACAGAGCAAGGTAGTAAAACACTGCAAAGAAACTTAGCTCACTTTCCAACTAGATTCATATCTCTAATTGATTTTAAGCACAATTTAACTAGCCAAGCCCCATTCTGATCCAGAACTTCTGCCTCGCACTAATATAATGAAGTTTTGCCAGCTAACACCTGTAAATACTTTCACAGATTATAGCTTAATTGCAAAATAGTATTTCATAACTAAAGCATGTCAGATTTCTCTTTAAATTTTCTAAGTAAATTATGTATCTTGTAGCCTTACTTGGAAGTTCATAAGCTGGAAATAACAACAGACAGTGAATTTAGATTTTGAGGGGAAAATTTACAAAAATATGGTATCAAATTCCAAATCTATCTTACATACACACTATTTAAGTTAGAAGCCCTAAAGGTGATTTCAAACTACACATTCTGCCACCGTAACCTCCAGATTCCCCAAGGACAGCATGACAGAATCTTAGGACTGAGCTGGTGGGCTTTAAAAAAGCACTCCAGGAGATTCTGATACTCAACCAACCACCTCCTGCCCCTATTGCCATTACCAGCTAATAAGCTAATAATGTTCCACCACTCACTGCAGATGTACTTTGTGCTATTCTTCTATACCAAATGTTAACTAAGTGAAATCATTAGAATAGAGCATCTGAATTCAACCGGCATTTATCCAATTTTTAAGAGGTAAAAATACATTCATGAATGGCAAATCAATTTTACCTCCTTTCGCAAAATTTCATTTTAAAGCTACATAATTTTGAACTCAAACCTGTTTATAGTCAAAGCTTTTCAAATTATTTCAGTCAGCTTATATTTCCAAAAATCAAGTTTTTACCACCACGTAGCAGTACCTGAGAAAAAGTCCCAACATTCCTCACAATCCACTTACAGAATAACTCAGATTTTTTAAGCACGTAAGAGTATTATTTCAAGGTTACCATAATTCTCTCATTGTACATTATACTTCATATCTTACAATGTAGATGCAAAAAATACTATTATTCATAGGGAATTTTAGGGAAAACTAGTTAACTACATTTCAAACTGACACTCCTGATTTTTCACATTATTCATTCTCCAATACATTAGAATGTATCTCACAATCCCCAAACTTGTTCGACTTTAATATTACTGGTTTATGCCATTATAAAGCATTTGATATCTCTCAAACTCCAAACTTTTAAAAATCACCTGACAACAGGTGTGCATCAACAATCTTGAATTCCTTACATAAACTTCCAGTAGTTGTCAAATCTATTCTGCATACAGTTAGGCACCCATACTAAACACACACTCAGAAAACAAACTAAGAAAACATACTTACCTTAATAGGAGCTCTACTAAACTGAATTTTTCTATTTACTGGGATGTCTTCTTCTTCTGACAACCCACTCATTTCCGAGCATTCCACAACAGGCTGATAGCAAGAATTCTCATCACTATCTTCCTCCTCTTCCTGCTGGGTGCCTGTCCCTCCCCAGTCAGACTTAAACCTGGCTTTCACCCTATACACATTATAGTCTCTCTCCATGTACATACGGGGGCCCTCGAAATTATTTGAATCTTCAGGTGTTTCTTTTCCACCACTGGATGCAGAAGTACCAGGAGAGGGGAAATCATCACCTGCAAATTTTTTCTTCTGTTGCTTTGCTGCCGAATTAGCTTCAGCACCTTCTAAAGGTTTGTGTCGTGATGAGTGTTTTCTTGATCTTGGCATTGTCTTATTTTCAGCACAAGGTTCTTCGGTAATGTCACTTCTGCCAGGAGTCTCCTGGTTAGATGTGGAGCCTTCGGCTTCCTTGCTCTGCTGGTTCTCTTCACTAGGTATCTGAGCTAGAGAGCTACTTTCAGAAGCCACTTCCGGTACTGGGGTGGTGTGACTCTTCTGAGCATCCTCTGTATCAACACCTTGTTTGTTTGAAGGAGCCCAAGAATCAGAATCCTTAAGGTGGCCAAAGGTATCAAGATTTGTAACAGTAACAGATGGTAAATTCAAGGGATAATGCCCAGTCACTGAGTATTCACTGTTCTCAGCTTTCTCAGAAATGATGGCACTGGGGGAATCAGTGTTCTCAAATACTGCACTCAGTTGACTCACAGTTGGGGAGACAGCCTCAGTCCGGGAGCTGAGGCTGTCCAAGGAATCAGTGCTGCCTCTATTGGACTTGGAACCAACCCACTCATCCTGAGGATCACTCCCCCCACCTTTTTCCTTTTTTGGGGAATAACGGTTTTGTCCTGACTCATGCACACTTCTCTCAAACATCTTCCGAGTCTCAGTGAACTTAGAATATGAAGGGCCATCGTACATTGTGTCAAATCTACTAATTCGTTCAGAAACAGAGGACTCCAACTTAACAACAGAGCCATCTGTTTTCTCTAGAAATTCTTTGGGCTTCATTCTCCTCTGAGGAGAGGAATGTCCACCTTTCCCCCTTGTTTTGGCAATGGCCGCAGTATTCTCACTAGGTTCCATACCCATCTGCATAAATAGATTTTTAATTCGGTTGACATTAGAGCCATATTTCCTCCCCCTGCTCTGCTGGGAGCTTTCACCTTCTTTTGTTTTTTGTTCCCCATCTGACTTGGGCTTGTCAAAGGTACTTTTCAGTGCCTGGAACTCAGTTCTATATGCATTCCTGTGAGGAGAGGCACTTCTGAGAGTGGTTCGTTCACCTGAAGACTCGGCTTTCAACATTTTTACTCCAGAAGTGAAAAGCCAATGTTCATAATGATCAGAGAAAAAAAAATCAAAAAACAAAAATACCTCTCTTCTCTAGTCACCAGTATTTGGTCAAGAACAGTACCTCTCAAATGGTATACTCTGTCAGTGATTGTCCCAACAGGTGTATTAGGAAATTATTCAGAGTCAAGAGTTACACAAAATGCCTTTTTCAAAGCAAGACTAGAGGTTCATCTGTAATAGAAAAGAATGAATTTCTGAATTCATTTACTTATTTGAATTTGTTTAGTTAATTAATATATACTTTATTTTCCAAGTGGCTTAGCCACATATCAACAATAAATTACTTATTGAAATGGGAAGTTAAAAGTCAAGTAGTTAAAAGTTATTCTGATTGGCCTTAGGTAACAGAAAAGTTTCAAACACAATTTGAGAATCCCTACCAAAATCACACACACACACACACACACTGATTCACAAATACAAGTTACACATAAGTGCATATGAAAGCAATACTCTAGCCCAAATTTTTGTTGCTTTTGTAAGTGCCCTTAAAAGAAACCAGCAGTTCATTGATCTTTAAGAAATCATCAAACTGTCGAGAAAATCAACTTAATTTGGGATTCTACACAATCAGGTAAAATTTATTCTAAGTACAATCAAAAGTTTGGAATCTATGTTTACAGACTCCAAAACATGTCTACAGAAGTTTATTTCTCTTTTTCTAGCACAATATTCTCCTCTACAGCACCTCCAAAGCAACACTAGTGCAACTTTAGACCAAAACAAAGAGAAAAAAGTTCTTGAATGGCTGTAAGTTTCACTCTAAGTTCAGTTATCTCAAATATTTGGAAGTTTCCTGACAGTGGACATTATTAATGATGGAGTGGGATGTAGACTATCACGGGAATAAATGCATAAGAAATGTGAGGATCAGGAAGCACACATACGGTGACACCTTTTTTCACAGCCCTGATTTGTTTATTCTTTATTGACTCTAACTTACTACAAGTTCTAAACCTAACGCAATGCATGTTTGCTTGTCTCCTTTACTCCACAGCTGGATTTTGTATCAATATGCCAGTAATCAAATACTTTAAGATATGCTAAGGAGCAGACAATGCAGTATTAAAGATTTTTCATTTTGTTTCTGTTTTGTTTTGATATTAGACAGAGCCACATCACCCTCACGCACAACCAACTGAGGAAGCACACACTTTAACTTAAACCGTCTCCAAACTGGGCTCCTGGCCCAGCACGCATGCATGGCCCATGCAGACAAACAAGAAAGGCTTCAGAGTGTGGTGCCTGTTTTTTTTTTCTTTTCTTTTCTTTTCTTTTTTTGTAAAGCACAGACAATCTCCTTTTCCCCTGACATTGTTTTAAAGCCATAAACACCCTCCCCTCTCCCCTGCACACACACCCCATTCCCTCCCCCGCCCATTGGAGCCCGAGAGGGCGGGGGCGGGGGCGATGGGGCCGCCAGGGGATTCAAATCCTGCCCTGACAAAAGACAAACATAAATAACACCAACTTGAGAGGCAGCCGATTCCCCAGCCTGGTTCGGGACGCAATCCCTCGGCCCCGGGGCAGGGCCGGGAGAGCAGGTGACGCCAAACGCTACGGTAGGAGGTCGCAGTCTAGCTTTGTGCCAAGAAGCACCTGAAGTCCTAACACATTGGCTGCGGCTCCCGGCGGCTGCCAGGCGGATCCTAGTGTGGCACTGGGAGAGACGAGCTCCCTGGCCACATTTAAAAAAAAAAAAAAAAGAGAGAGGAAAAAAAATTACAGGGTAGTGATAATAAATCCCTTTGTTTTTCCTCCCAGTGTGCCAGGAAACAATAGATTCCACTGATAATGCCTGCGATCTTCAACCTATCGCTCCTCCACCACAGCCCACCCCCACCCCCAGCCTGCAACTCAGCCTTTGTACAAGCCGATTTTTCTCCTCATCTCCACCCTCCCAACTCCTCGCGCCGCGCACAGCCTCCCCCTTACCCGAGCGCGAGCGCCGCGGGCGGGAGGGTCGGGCCGCCGCGGCTCCCACCCCCTCCTCACAGGAGCCCCCCGCCCGCCCCACGGTGGCCGCGGCGGCTCGGGTAGGCGCCGGCCCGCTGGCGGCCCCCCCGCCCGCTCCTCACGGCGCAGCGCGGAAGGCGGCCGCCACGGCCGCTTCCACTCGCGCTCCGGCCCCCACGAGCGCCCAGTCCGCGCCGGGCTGCCCCGGGAGGCGCGCTGCGCTCCCCAACGCCATTGCGGGCGGGCGGGCGGCGGCCCGGGCACGGACGGGCGCTCACACTCGGGCCGGCCTGGGGCGAGGGGTGCCGGCCGGGGACGAGGGTGGCCCACGTGCGGTCCCCGCGCCGGGCCCTTTGGCCGGCCGGGGAGGCCGGGGTGTCATGGAGGAGAGGCCGCGGGGGTGAGGAAGGCCAGGGGTAACAGGTGCCTCACCTCGGCTGATGGGATTAACTCTAGGGCCGCAGAGAGAGGGAGCCCGGCAGCAAAATCCCAGGAGAGGGAGAGAGAGGGAGCCTCTGGCGGCCAAGGAAGGGCGAAAAGCACCGGCCCGAGGCGAGGCCGCCCCACCCCCCGGCCGTGGGCGAGGGGCCTCTCCGGCCTGGGGCAAGGCGACCTTCCAGTTCAGGTGGGTGCTGGTTCGGGAAATGGGTTCACGGGCTGCCCGCTGCCGGGGCCCCAAGTAGTTTGCAGTTAACTCCGTGACCCCAGGGCATACGAAACCCGGGACACTCTTGTGGCCGGAAAAGCTAAGACTTAGGCCCAAGTCTGGTGTAGCCTAAGCACAGTGGGCCTGGTCTGCTACTCACCTTGACCTTAAGGTCCCATTGCCAAAAGGAAAGGGAGGAGGAAGCCTTCTGACTTTACTGACTGGGAAGGGTTTTTCAGCCCCCTGCCCTTTTATAAATGCTCAGTACTCGCTCTCCCACCCCAAAATGCCGGAAGTGTTACAGCCTTATTGCAAAATATAAAACTTGTCCTGAGTGTCAATACGGACCTTTAAGACAATCCTCCCCAAAAGTCAATGGGACAGAAACTCTTAAAGAATAATTTTTTTAAAAGGTAACAACATAACTCTCGTAGAAATATAAAATGAACATGGGTCAAAAATTTTACTTGACTAATTAGGGCGGGAATCAGCAAAATATTGCAACCCATTCAAATGAGGTGAAGAACAGACACATAGGCAATCAGGAAAGAGACAAAACTGCTTAATATTCTTGAAGGCACTGAAATATAATGTTTAGAATTATCCGTTCTACAGGGCGGTAACCAATTGTTTTCCTAAGGAACAAAATAAATTTGCATTTCTATAGATAAGAATCACTTACATTACCATAAATTCCTACAGCTTACTAAGTAGTAAAATAGTCTAGTGAAAGTCAGTGAAAGTTGCAGACTACCTCAGAATCACAACACTGTGGAGTCCTGGAAATGACATCCAGCATTCCACTGAAAGGACAAGCAGTAGGTAATCTTTTGCTCATTTCAAAGTCTTTCACAAGTTTTCCCAACAGAACTATTATCCCAATTTCACAGATAGGAAAACCCAGGTTTAGGTGTTGTAACTTACCCACAACTTTATTAGCTAGTAAATGATTATGGCTGAATACAAAACCAGGCACATCTGTACACAGAATCTATACACCCTGGGAGCAAAATCTTTCAATTTTAAAAGGATTTTGTAGCTACTCAATTCTATATAGTTTTTTTATTTTAAACAGTAAGGTGTTTTTTGTTTTTTTTTTTGTCTTCAAACGTCACCAAATTCTGGGTCCTTTCCCAAGAAATTGGCATTCTCTGTCTGCAAAGTGGATGTCACTTCTGTAAGCATAAACAGATGCAGCAGGCAATGTGAGGGGGCTGGGGTTCCAGTCTCCACTTTTGGAAGAACATTTGTGCTGTCTGGGATAATCTAGTGGAAAAGTCCTGTCATTTATTTCCAGTATGGAAACCAGGTTTTTTAGGAGAATAACCTAAATAAATGTAGAATCTAATCACTGAATTCTGTCTGTAAAAGAGGGGGCAGAGTTGGCAATAAAATCAGTCTTACACCTCTTTGCAAAAAGATGATTCATACAGAAAAGCAGCCTAAAGAATTTGGTTGGTTTGGGTTTTATTTCTTGAAAATGCGAAACTTCTGGAAAAATTCATCCCTAAGGAATGATAGATTTTTAGAAACATAATGCTGAGAATTTAAGATTCCTGGATTGCCCATCATGGACTTTCCAGTTCTCATTCTTACCGGAATGTTTGAAGGGTCTACTAGACCTGTGCTGAGCCAGTATGTGTGACTATTTAATTTTAAATTAACTAAAATTAAATACAATTAAAAATTCAGTCCCTTAGTCATACAGCCAGATTTGAAAAGCTTGCTAGCTCCATGTGCCTAGTGACTACCCTATTGGACAGTATAGCTGCAGAACATTTGCATCACAGAATTTACATTGCAGCTCTACAGACCAGTGCTATTCTAGGTCACATTTATACTTCCATGAAATAGGAGAGTTATACTTGTATTGACTTTAGAAGGGTTTACTTAGTTCATTAGACCACTAATGTATTAGAGGTTAGAGGTCATAAATTTTACATGTTCCAAATCAGAAGGGACAGGGGCAGTTTTGAGTGTGAAAGGTGAACTTCAGTATTGACATGCAAAGTATCCAAAATGTGTTTGGGGTTGGGGTGTTCTCAGTTTTCATATATCCTTTCTCAACCTTGCATAAATCATGTGGAATATTGTGGGCAGTTATTTTCATTCACTTTGCAACTAATAATATCATGATTAGTAAGAATGGACCACAAAGTTAATGGATAAACAAAAAGTACAAAATGAATTCTACATGGTTTTAGGGTTTTTTCTCAATATATTTTTTAAGTTTTCACGATGGATATTCTAAGCAGCTATTCAGAGAATTAAGTTATTCATGTGTGTAAGTGAAACATTGAGTGCAGCTGTGAAATGAAGCCTACATCAAGCCTGAATCAAATTTTAACAGTAGGGAAAACTGGCTAAGCTGGGCCCCAAGACTACCTACCACACCTTAATTTATAGTAAGAAGGCACCTGGCTGGTTGTGTGTTAACAGAAGTTCGTGAAGGCAGAGAAAAGGATAGAACAAACTTAATGGTCTCTAAACTAACTTCTTTATGGAGGAGGCAAAGTAATGGAAGAGCAGCTTCTGTAGGTAATTTTACACATTATTTTAGCATAAAAGGATATTTTATTCATACAACTGTTTCCTTACCAATACTATTAATAACAAGAAAAATGTTTTTATAGTGATGAGGCAGCTTGTTTACCAAAAGTTTAGTTATAACTGCTTATTTCACATTTGGAAATATCACAGAGTGATTGGTTGACTTCAATCTAATATCAACTCAATGTTAATATTCAGTTTTCTAAAAGGTCCAGCTTTAAAATAACCATCTCTATTTAAGATAAAAGTATAAGTCTATGTCTTCTAGTCTTACACTATTTCACACAGACTCCATTGTAGAGGTAGTATATATTTGTCTAAAATAATGTCGGAGATATCTGTGATCTGTCTGACTGTGTCATGTTAGCTATAAACCTAAGGTGCAAGGCGTTATTTCTGCCCAAATAAATTGATAATGATTCAGCATGGCTTTCTACCTGCACTCATGTCTTGGGCAGGCCATTGAAAATTTATACCATCATCTTAGCCCATTTCCCATTTTACAATACATCCAGTGTCTTAGCTTTTCAGCCTAAAAGGAAGTTCATAATAACTTTGCGTATTTACTTTTGTTTGCTACAAGTAATAAACTGTAGAACTTTTGAGGATTCCTTAAGGTCATTTTTAAGTTATTAATACTACCTTAGCTCTACAAATAAACCTATGTTTAATCGAAAGTGATACATCCTTTCTTGTATATTATTACTTTTTTTTCCCCATACAAACCACAGAAAAACAAGAGTTATATTGGACTAGACGTTGGTATGATGTTTTCATTACTGTCATCACTTCTAAGGTGGAAGCAACAGCTACTATAACCATTCTATTTAGTTTTCAATTTTACAATGGTGTACGCTGCATGTTTAAAGACAAGTGTGAAGTATTTATCTCTTTCTACAGAAGCTCATTTTACTTTCAACAGATAAGCCCCTCTAGCAGGTGGATGCTAGTAGTGGTACTCTATCTGCCAATCTTCCACCCACAGGTTGCACCTGAACTCTGGCATCCTTAGGATTGGCATGTTGTCGATCCTACTTCAGAATAATTTGTTATTTCAAAACTGAGACAAATGGGAGAGGCACAGAGATCCTTCACTGAAAGAACAGTTAGTGAACTGTTAAACGGAGATTCAAATTAAAGACATTTTACTGTAACTCAACATTCAGTACTCTTGTACCCTAGTGATGTTAAACCTAGTCCTTGAGTTGCATGATAACGTAGCTCTTGTTTGTACACAACTGACAGGGAAAATAATTATCCAAGACACTCTTGGTTGTGAAAGTCATCATAAAGGAATCAAAGAATAAGGGAGGTATTTCAGCAGCTCTATTCCTTGGTGAATTATCCATTAAAGTATATAAATAAACAACCCTATGTGTCTACAAACAGGAGATTTCTATGATTTTGTTTCCATTTCTAGTCTAGTTCTAGTAATAAAGCCTTCTTGAGGAGGTTTATAATAGTCCTGTCTTATTAAAAATTTACATTATAGCATACTTCATTTTAAGAAAATTCTAGTATTTTATTTGTACATGTGATCATCTGCTTTTAGAAATAATTCAATAATAAATTTCCTCTGAAGTTGTTAGTATATTTTTCATAGGTTCTTAAATAGCCATAATCCGCATGTCCATCCAGCATAGACTTTAATTATCATTATTTTAACATGTTGTTTCAAAGTTTGAAAGTTTGAAAATATATCATAATGCCTCACATGTTTGCACACTGTTAAATTTCTGAATTGGATGAATAATGAACAAGTACCCTCATTAAAGGTTAAATTTTTTTTTAATTTTAAAAATTAAAAATTAAAGAAATATTATGGACACCAAAGTGGTATGTGTGTATGCAAAAAGACAATATGCCATTTATTTTCCATATTTTTAAATTTTTTGTAGAGCCAGCAGCTCACTGTGTTGCCCAGGCTGGTCTCAAACTCCTGGCTTCAAGAAATTCTTCCACTCTGGCCTCCCAAAGTGCTGGGATTATATGTGTGAGCCACTGTACCTGGCCTTATTTTCCATATTGAATTTTGACAAACATAAACAATAAATATTTATTTTGTGAGTACAGAAACAGCAAGGTGGACAGTTAAAAGCAACTTAATACCTAGCTATGTCCTCAAAGGAAATGAAATTCATATTTTATGATAATGAGAATAGAAATAAACATGTTAATGTGAGATGAAATTGAATTGATATGAACTAAAATTGTGAAAGGAGTTTAAATAGCACAGATTAAGAAAAAAAAAAAGAAACAAGATACTATCTCTGCCAGGAATGCAAATTTGACCTGTTGTAGCTTTAAAGGCAAGAAAATTAAATTTTGTGGATTTTTAAAAATTATACTTTAGAATCTCACAATCCAGTCTGACATTATTTTGTGAAGCTTGAATAATTTTTTTATAATAAGATTGGTGGGGTGGCTCATGCCTGTAATCCTAGCACTTTGGGTGGCTGAGGCAGGAGGATCCTTTGAGACCAGAAGTCCCAGACAAGCCTGAACTACATAGTAGCAAGACTCCATCTCTCTCAAAAAAAAAAATAGCTGGAACTATAGGGATGCCCCTGTATCCCAGCTGCTCAGGAAGCTAAAACAGGAGGATCACTTGAGCCCAAGAGTTCGATTTCTTATAATAAATTACATGTCTGTGAGTACAGTGTACTATAATGCAATTTATGCAAAGTGTACATATTTTACAAATTTATAAGTTGAACTCATCTCAAGAGCCTCAGAAATTAAGCAACGGCAGCAACATACCAAATGATAGACTACCTCATGTTTACCCAAAAGAGAATTGGACCAAGGCCAAATGAGGCATTTAGATGCATAAATAAATAGCCATTTATTATGCCATGTAGTTTTGTTCTCTGAAAAGCAAATGTACCTCCAAAAATCTAACACTAAGATTAAAATTGACACTGACATACTCTTGTATGAGTGCTGACCCAGAAACTTACATATTTACATAAAGGCTCAGTTTCTAAAATATTTGTACGTCATCATCACCTCATTAAAACTGTTATGATCTCTTCTGTGGGATTTTCAAATCACAAGGTTATTGCATACTACAGTGACTTTTATTTCACTTTAAATGAAATTATTTCCAATTATGGAATATACGACTTCTCTGCAAGATTCCAAACATATGTTTGGGTATGTAAAACCTAAGAAATAAAAGGACAAAATAATTCAGAACTGACCGAGGGATCAATAAAAATAACACAACATGTTTCTAACCAGAATTGATTTTGAATAGCTCTTGGCAGGATTTAGACCGTAAAAAAACAGAAAAAGAAAAGGAAACTGCCTTGTAGTTTCAAGGTTAGATTCAAAAGAAACCAATAATGTGGCCTACAGAATTTGTATTAAATAAGTTAATGTTCGTTTCTCATAGAAAGTTTGACTGTCTGGATTTTAATCCCTGTCATAGTGCTGGACACCAAAGATAAATGTTACTTGTCTTTGTGTTTGTAAAGGATGCTTGGAAAGCAATATAAGAAAAAATAAATTATATTGCAAAGCTTGGAAATTATTTTTCCTTGTTTAGAAGAATCATATTCACTGGCTCTAAACCTTGGGTGAAAATGAGAATCACCTAGAGAGCTTCAGATTCGTAGGTCCCATGCCAGCCCTTCTGAATAAGAATCTCTGGGATAGGATCTAGTAAACTCCAGCATATCCCTAAGGTGATTCTGTTGTACAGCTGGCCTCAGCATGGATGTTTGGGAAACACTAACAGGATGATGTAACTGATATTAAAATCTAATAAGTTGTTAGTGTCTAGTATACACCTAAAGTTCTCACACTTGAATTACTATTTTGTGGACCCCATATGGTAGAGCTGTCATATCTCTGGATAAACTTATGGGACCATGAGTAGGAGATATCAGAAGCTATCCTAGCCACATCTTTCCTGCTATGTTTTTGGTTAAGGAGGTCTGCTCCTGGCTTTTTGGTTAAGATGATAGTGGCAGCTATTGCTTTTACAGTTACTATCCTGATCAGCTGTCTACATTGATCCAAATAGTGTGGAAAAACTTTTAAATGAAGTACTCACATTTCCAAGAACTGAAAAGTCTAAGTCCTCTAAGGTCAAAACTATCCAGAAAAACTTTAGTCTCGTAGAATTTATTTAAATTTGTTAGTACAGTAGTATGTTAGCTACCTCTATTGATTCAGTAGTTTTTAGACTAACTGGTGGTTACTACTCAGAGCCACTGAAATTCTAATTCTAACAGAAAAAGAAATTATGGAAGCGGCCAAATATTGAGTATGTTGCTATGAGGTCATTTCATGAAAATGACTCCCATACATACATAAAAATGAAAACGTGTTAGTGATTTTATTTAACTCATTAGTGAAGAAACTGACAAGGTATTACAACCAGGTAAAAGCACATTAATTTTTTTAAAAAATTTATAGCCAGAAATATTGAAATTAAAAAGGTGGTATATGTATATCATGGAGTACTACTCAGCCATAAAAAATAATAAACTAATGCCTTTTGCAACAATTTGGATGGAAGTGGAGACCATTATCCTCAGTGAAGTACCTAAAGACTGGAAAAATAAACATCACGTGTACACACTATTAAATTGGAACCAACAGATGAACACACATGTGCACAGAGGAAGTAAAACTCAGTGGAAATCAAGCATGGGGGAGAGGATAAAAGAAGAAGGGTGAAAACCTACCTAAAAGGTACAATGAACACTATTTGGGTGATGGGCACACTTATAGCCATGTCTCCAAGTATTATAAAAGCGATCTATGTAATAAAAAAACATTTGTACCCCCTAAATATTTTGAAACTTTTTTTGAAAAAGAAATATTGAAATTAAAATCTAAATGAAAGCAAAAATTGCCTCTTTCCCAGTGAAGGAGGGAAGGCAAATGAATCTCCACCTGACAGAATTTACAAGTCCATACACAGGAATTATTTTGCATTGTTATCAGCTATCTATAATTTAGGAAGCTTGCTCAATGATAACAAAAGATTAGAATCAAATACCTGGATGGGTGTAATCTAAACAATGTAGAGTTTTCAGCCAGGCACGGTGGCTCACGCCTGTAATCCTAGCTCTCTGGGAGGCTGAGGCGGGCGGATAGCTCGAGGTCAGGAGTTCGAAACCAGCCTGAGCAAGAGCAAGACCCCGTCTCTACTATAAATAGAAAAAAATTCATTGGCCAACTAATATATATAGAAAAAAAACTAGCCGGGCATGGTGGCACATGCCTGTAGTCCCAGCTGCTTGGGAGGCTGAGGCAGCAGGATCGCTTGAGCCCAGGAGTTTCAGGTTGCTGTAAGCTAGGCTGACGCCACAGGGCTCACTCTAGCTTGGGCAACCCCACAGGGCTCACTCTAGCTTGGGCAACAAAGGGAGACTGTCTCAAAAAAAAACAAAAAACAAACAAACAAAAAAACACTGGATCAATAACTCCATCCTCTGTTGGGATTCACAGAATCTCTGTGACTTGAACTGAGTTAATTAAACCTTGCCTAAAATCCTGTTTTGGAATGCAATGAATATAAATTAATATATAAATAATTCTTTGTCTGATTTGACATATCTAAAATATTAGAAAGGAATATGTGAGGTATTCATGGACAGATAACCACTGTAAATACCTGGTTTTATTTGCTTATTGTTGTTTTCTTTGTTTTGTCAGATGTCTCATAGTCAGTTAAAACTTTTTCTACACATAAATATGTATGTATATGTCGAGCAATGTGAGTGATTTTTAAACAAATATGTCCAAAATTTGCATCCAAATGAGTCTTATCACAAAGCAATTTTCTAAGTCTACTGAGTAATGAATACCATCATACTTTGTGATGGAATTGAACATTTATAAACAATCTAAAGTCATTTGTAGTCAAATATGACAAGAGAAATGAAAGTGTGTGAGTCCACTTTTATAAAATAGCTCAATGACTGCATCAGAGGCTGGTTCATAACAAAAGAAGAGTTCCAAGGGATGGTTTTTAGTAGCATTATTTGAAAAGGCATATTCTTGTGAGGGGACAAGATTCATTTCAATGCATAAGTTATATGTTTATTTTATTGTATTTTAGTCATACCTCATTGTCACAGCTATAGCTTAGCAATATTTTTTGTTATACAAAAATATTTTACATACAAAATAATTGTTTATAATGTAGTTATACTGCACAGCTTCATTGTACAATGCGTGCAGTTAATACTACACAGCCATTAACTACACAGCCTCACTATACAATCAGAAGTAGTCCCTGACACATTAGACAATGTACAAGAAGCTGACATAGAGCATTGTCTCATAGCCACTTTTCATTGTTAAAAGTGTGTCTTACCATTAAGAAAGAACAAAGCTGGACTCCTCACACTTCCTGATTTCAAAATGTATTATCAAGCTACAGTAACCAAAACAGTATGAAACTGGCAAGAAGACAGACATATAGATCAATACAGAACCCTGAAATAAACCTAGAGGTATATGGTCAATGATCTTTGACAAATATGTCAAGGCTACACAATGGGGAAAGGATAGTCTCTTCAACAAATGTTGCAGGGAAATCCTGCAACATTTGCTGGATATCCATATGCAAAAGAATGAACCCATACTTTATACTACTGTGTTTCCCTGAAAATAAGACAGGGTCTTATATTTATTTTTCCTCAAGAAGACACCCTAGGCCAGGTGCGGTGGCTCATGCCTGTAATCCTAGCACTCTGGGAGGCCAAGGCAGGAGGATTGCTCAAGGTCAGGAGTTTGAAACCAGCCTGAGCAAGAGCGAGACCCTGTCTCTACTATAAATAGAAAGAAATTAATCGGCCAACTAAAAATACATAGAAAAAATTAGCCGGGCATGGTGGTGCATGCCTGTAGTCCCAGCTACTTGGGAGACTGAAGCAGGAGGATCGCTTGAGCCCAGGAGTTTGAGGTTGCTGTAAGCCAGGCCACGGCACTCTAGCCAGGGCAACAGAGTGAGACTCTGTCTCAAAAAAAAAAAAAAAAGAAAAGAAAAAGAAAATAACAAGTGTTGGCAAGGATGTGCAAAAACTGGAACTCATGTGCATTGCTGGTATGAATATAGAATGGTACAGTTGCTATGGAAACCAGTATGATGGTTCCTCAAAAAAAATTAAACATAGAATTACAATATGATCCAACAATTCCACTTTTGAGTATATATTCTAAAGAACTGAAAGCAGAGTCTCAAAGTGATTTTTGTACACCCATGCCCACAGCAGCCTTATTCACAATAGCTGAAATGTAGAAACAGCCTAAAACAGATGAATGAATAAAGAAAATGTGGTATATGCATATAAATAGAATATTATTCAGCCTTAAAGAAAAAGAAGGAAATCCTGTCATATGCTACAGTATGGATAAAACTTGAGGACTTCATTCTATGTGAAATAAGCCAGTTACAAACAGACAAATAGTGCATGATTCCACTTGTATGAGATATGTAAAATATTCAAACTCAGCACACAAAGTAATGTGGACTAAAATAAAATTTTAAGTCTCACCCCTCACCAGCTAACTAAATGGATCCCCTGGTGGCCAAAGGAATAACCTAAAACTAAACTGCTTGCCTGGAGGAAAGAGGTCAGAGATGCCTTATCATGCCCCTCTCCCTTCTTTGTGTGTTTTTTTTTTTTTTTAGACAGAGTCTCACTCTGTTGCCTGGCCTAGAGTGCCATGGCATCAGCCTAGCTCACAGCAACCTCAAACTCCTGGGCTCAAGCGATCCTTCTGCCTCAGTCTCCCGAGTAGCTGGGACTACAGGCATGTGCCACCATGCCTGGCTAATTTTTCTATATATTTTTAGCTGTTCAATTAACTTCTTTCTATTTTTGGTAGAGACGGGTTCTCTCTTTTGCTCAGGCTGGTCTCTCGAACTCCTGAGCTCAAAGGATCCACCCGGCTAGGCCTCCCTGAGTGCTAGGATTACAGGCATGAACCACTACACCCTGCCTCCCCCTCCCTTATTGGAAACATCCTTTGTAACCCATTAACAGGCCTAAGGGTATGCAAGACAAACCTGCAGGTCCTCAATTTACACAACATATCTAAGTCAGTGGATTGGCTCTGGTAAACAGCTCCTTCTGTTAAAACATTCCAAGCCTTTAGACAAAGCTTCACGTCTTTAACCAATTACAAGCCAAAGAATCTTTAAACCCACCTATAACCTGTAAGCCCCATTTCGAGATGTCCCACCTTTTGGGGCCAAACCAATGTATGCTTTTCATGTATTGATTTATAACTTTACCTGTAATTACTGTCTCCCCAAAATGTATAAAACCAAACTGTAGCCCAGCCACAGTGAGTTTCCTTGCTCAAGGCTTCTTGGGAGTGGCTCCGGGTCATGGTCTTCAAATTTGGCTCAGAATAAATCTCTTTAAAATTATTTTACAGAGTTTGGCTTTTTTCCGTTGACAGTAGAATGGGGATTGCAATAGACTAGGGGAGTGGGGAGGGGGTAAGGGCTTGTTTAATGAATATAGAATTTCAGTTTTATAAGATGAAAAAGTTCTAAAGCTCTATTGCAAAATAATGTACATACAGTTAACAGCATTTTCAAAAGGTTAAGATGGTAAATTTTATGTTATGTTTTTGCCACAATTTTTTTAAAAAAACTGATTTCATTGCTGCAAAGAGAGTATATAGCAAAGAGAACCACATTTACATATATAATCATTCCTGGAGAATCATCAAAATCAAAGTTAAATGGCAGGAGAAGGTAACTTGTACATAAGTATACTTTACTAGGTTTCAAATTTCTAGCTTCACAAATGCCCCAGGAAGGTACAGAAATTGCTTCCTTGTTTTTCAGGCTCTTTATTTCTTAGCTGTGTTATAAAATCCTACAACATAGATGAATGGCACAAGTGAAAAAGAGGATTCTCTAAAAGCAAGTTACTTAGGGATGCAAACAGTTTCAGACCTGGCTTAATTCTGGTCTGCACCAAAGGCTTTTTAAAGTGTAGATTTTATTGGTATGCAGGTTTGGATAGTTTGTATGATTTCACTAGGCTGTGGGGTGTAGAGGCTGTCTCTAGTTGTCAGATACCTGGCTCTGGGGCGATTAGGGCAGGAGAACAGTGGCCCAGAGCACAAGCATTCCCAGAGAGCTTGATAAAGGAGATGGTTGGGGGTATGGGCTCCCAATGGGTTGGTTTGCATTTGAAAGGTATGCTCCTGGCACATTCACTATCTCTGGGAATTGGCTAGCTCTGCAAGGGGTAGTCCTTCCAGGGCCAGGAAGGCCTCAGATGTGAAAATATCAAAAATACAGAAAATAAAAAGGCAAAAAATTGATACAAAAGGAGAAATGGATTTTAAATAATTTATCAATTTTCTAAGAGGTTTATATTTTTTCCCCTACAGGGCTTATAGGAATTGGGCAACAAGCAATTGAGGACATACTCTTTGGTAGGAATCTGGAATAAATATATTCTGTTTAGCCAAAAAGAAAAGAAAAAAGGCAGATTGATATGCTCTGACAATCAACTAATTGTCAAAATGAGAAAATTCCTTCTTATATAAATTAAGCCTGCCAAGGAGGCACCTGTTTGAATAGAAATCCACTCCACTTCCAACAGAGATGGGCCAAAGGCCTATTTGTGAGCAAAGCCAAGATTTTCTTCCAAAGATACTGCTGGGTCTTCTTAATGCTTAGCTAAATGAATATTTTTATTATTTTTATTTATTTTTTATTTTTGAGACAGAGTCTGGCTCTGTTGCATGGGCTAGAGTGCCATGGTGTCAGCCTAGCTCACAGCAACCTGAAAAGTCCTTCTGCCTCAGCCTCCCGAGTAGCTGGGACTACAGGCATGTGCCACTATGCCTGGCTAATTTTTTCTATATATTTTTTAGTTGTCCAGATAATTTCTTTCTATTTTTTTTTTTTTTTTTTTTTTTTTTTTTTTTTTTTTTTTTTTGAGACAGAGTCTCGCTTTCTTGCCTAGGCTAGAGTGAGTGCCGTGGCGTCAGCCTAGCTCACAGCAACCTCAAACTCCTGGGCTCAAGCGATCCTGCTGCCTCAGCCTCCCGAGTAGCTGGGACTACAGGCACGAGCCACCATGCCCGGCTGATTTTTATATTATATATATTAGTTGGCCAATTAATTTCTTTCTATTTTTATGGTAGAGACGGGGTCTCGCTCAGGCTGGTTTTGAACTCCTGACCTTGAGCAATCCGCCCGCCTCGGCCTCCCAGAGTGCTAGGATTACAGGCGTGAGCCACCGCGCCCGGCCTCTTTCTATTTTTAATAGAGATGGGAGTCTCACTCTTGCTCAGGTTGGTCTCAGACTCCTGACCTTGAGTGATCCTCCCACCTCAACCTCCCAAAATGCCAGGATTACAGGCATGAGCCACCTCTCCCGGCCTTAGTTAAATAGATAAAGGAGACCTGAGTGTCCTACTCCAGAGAGAAATAGAACTTTGCCATAATTATTTTTACCTGAGAAATATTTAAAGAAGATGATACCTAAAATAATTCAACAAAGCTCCCATAAAATGTATGATTTTTAAAATATATTATAATGACCCTTCCAAGATGAACTATATTACAAAATATATCTCTAGGTACATTGACTTACTCTTGTCAACAGAAAAGAAGATACATTTTGTAAAATAATTTAAGGAGGTTTAATCTAAGCCAAATTTTCAGACCATGGCCTGGAGCCATACCCAAGAAGCCTTGAGCAAGGAAACTCACTGTGGCTGGGCTACAGTTTGGTTTTATACATTTTGGGGAGACAGTAATTACAGGTAAAGTTATAAATCAATACATGGAAAGCATACATTGGTTTGGCCCAAAAAGATGGGACATCTCAAAGTGGGGGCTTACAAGTCATAAGTGGATTTAGAGATTCTTTAGTTGACAGTTGGCTGAAAGAGTTAGGGTTAGTCCAAAAGACTAGGAATCAGGGAAAGGAATGCTTGAGTTAAGATAAGGGCCTTCTGTCTTTTATGTGAGACTATACTGTAATCAGGTTGGGAAGTGAACCATATCATGAAAACCTGTTTACTGAGATTTTATCATTTTTAGGTGTGACTCACCAGGTTCCCTTAGAAAGGAATTTTTTGGGCAAAGAAAAAGATCAGAGTTCAGTCCTCAATCTCCTATACAGGATCAGTAGATATAAGTTTATCAAATGTTAGCAAATATCTGCCTCAAATGGTAATTTACATCTTATACTGGTTGCTCTTAAGACATTCTTTCTGGGAACAATTTAATAAGATCATAGTATGTTGAGGTTATATCTAGTTCATACTAGATATAGACAATACAAATATTTTATCAGGACATTTAATTTATCTATATCTCCTATGGACTATGCTTACTACATAAAGCAAAGCATATCATGAGCTAAACCCATATAAGTGATCAATTACCCAAATATAAATATACATGTACACATAATTTGGGATATGATTTTCTTGATTTATAAGTGCAGTAGCTTCTTAAAATTTGAGGTTGGTGAGTAGAAGGGGTGGTTTATCCCACCTGACCTGCAGCTGGAGTCACCCCAACAGCAGTAGCAGAGGAATTCCAACAAGGGACGGCCCCAAACCATCCTGAGATGGGGCTAGTTGGGATTCAAAAGAAAGAAGCACTGAACGCTAGGGTGATCAGTTCAAAGCATTCATTAGGGAATTTACATACAGAGTGGGATATTAGCAATCCTTAGGATAGAGAAAAAGGGGGTGTTCTACCTAGGTATGTTTGCAGTGTGGGGTGGGGGCATGGAATCTATATGAAGGTTTAAGAAATTTGTCTCAGGGCTGGAACTAGTTCCCTCTAGTTCCCTAGATACCTTTGTTAGTGCCTGGGAACGGCCAAGGTTTGGATTCAAGCCTGTCGGGAAGAAACTACAGGTGGCTGGATCCCAAAGTGGTCAAGGCACTCTGTGACTTTTGGTCAGGATACAGAAATGGTGGGAGAGTGGCAGGAGGTGAGCCTAGTGCAGTGGCTCACTCATGAAATCCAAGCAATTTGAGAGGCTGAGGGCTTGAGACCAGGAGTTCAAGGCCTGGACAACATATCAGGACTCCAGTCTCTAAAAAAGTTAGCCAGGTGTGGTGGCCCCCACTAGTAGTCCCAACTACAGGAGATGGCTGAGTCAGGAGAATCTGTTACCAAAACTTGGCACTTGCCCATGAGGCCACATCAGAAGAACAAGGACAAGTGGTTGAGGAGAAGGAAGGAGAAATTTGTTACTTTGCCAGCAAAGGAGGAAAATGATAGACTATCATCTCAAAATCCAGATTCTTGTCCACAAATATAAACACAGAGCTTTTCAAGGGAGGGCCCTCAGTTGTAGGCTATTGTTGTTTAACTATAGTTAATGATCCTAACTGTCCCATCTCTGCCAAAGACAGAGCCATGACCTCCACCCACCCGCAAGGCCCACCCAGACCTCCCCTGGCCAGACGCTGGGCCTGGGATGGAGCTGACAGGTCAGCTGAGCTATCTCCTACAGCACAAAGAACAAAAGCCATTTCCCTGCCCCTCTCGACCACCTGCCACAAGTAGGGATACAGGTCTCAGTTCCCCAAAACTGTGGGGGATGTTTTAAAGAGACAGAAACATCTTTTGCTGTTTTTTTTTCCCCCAGGCCATTTCCTCTGTTACATATTTCCCACTCTCAATTTTACAGTTCTGTTTCTATGGGAGGAGGGGCGACGTAGTCATCAAGCTACTTCCTGCTGAAACAGGGATGAAGTTTTAAATGGAAGGTTTATACTTATGTATGTTATTGTAAAGCTTTGGCAGTATATTTGCAATAGCAGATTACCAGATTAAAAAAAGTCAGAAGCAATAACTACAACACTGAGGATTGACAACGTAAAATGGGCTGTCACCTTGTATTACTAGACAATGTCTGCTACAGGGCTGGGTTAGAAAGACACTCGGAACATCTGAATGCAGAGCTGTTAGTTGCACCCTGTATTCGATCCAAGAGACTAGCTTCTGTAAATTTAGAAATCATATACAGCACCAAATAAGGTTTAGGAGGACAAACCCAGCAGCAGCACAGATTAACAGAAGAGGCGATAGCCCAGAGAAATCCTCACTAAGGAGCTGACAGAAAAAAAAAAAAAAAAAAAAAACCAAAGAAAGATTAGTAAAAATACTAACGTTTTCATTTTTTGCTTTCCTTAAATAGTAACTTTAGATTGCCTAAAGGCTGGGTACTTGGGTCCTCTTCTGGGTACTTGGCTCTCCACTGGGTACTTGGGTCCTCTTCTTCCACTAGACACCTCTTTACTCTGGTATGATGGACCGAAGATCTCACTTCTGACAATTTCAATGAGGTATATTACAGGCACTTCATAGGGTCCCTTTTACTTTTCTGCTTCCAACTGGGGCTGAGACCTGAAAGAGGCAAACTCATGCATTGTGGTTAGCAGCTGACCCACTCATTTGACATACTGTTTGACTCTGTTTTTTTTGTTTTTTTTTTTTTTACTCTTGGTTATATTACCATACTTACCTCAGAGGATCAGGAAGAGTCTCTCATAAACTACTTCTTAGGGACTTCACTTAAGCCTACTTCTGAGGGCTATCCCTATCCCAAGGAGGACAAACAGCAATACCCTATCCTACTTTTCTGCATTGATTTTAGAATGTATGTAATTTTTATTCTAGACAGAGGACTTTGCTTATTTGCTGGGTTACCTCCTATTTAGAAGTGGGTCTGTTATCACTCTGTATGGACGAGGGGAGGCCATGAACATCTTAACAACCTGTGGGATCATTGAGTCCACCGTGTCCAGCAGCTTGGAGAAACAGTTCACAAAGTCCCCACTGGAGGTCTACTAGAAGAAGATCATGGGCAACCACAGGACATTGAGCAGCAGATACAGGTGTAGACGGCAGGAAGCAAAGATTTCCCGGATGGGCACTGCTATGGGGATAGCCAAACACGGTGATACCTTGAACTGCTGAGCTGTCTCTGCAGCTACCTGTCCTAGGCCTCCATCACTGGCTCGCCATTCTCCATTTGCCTGGCCTCTTTACCTGGACTGTTGATGCCCCATCATCTGGCCATCCTCCGAGGCTTGTTCCTGGTGTACATGTGCAGGAACTTGGCAAAGGCCCCATCCCGGGCCAGCAGCTCCTGCTAGGAGCCCTTCTTGGAACTTTAGACGCTTTCTCCATTTGAGTAGCACAATCTTCTACCCAGCCTGAAAAGATATCTACTGATATGGAGTGAAACTGCCAACATGGAAAGGGTTGGGCCCCCTGTGTTGGGCTCTCTGTGCAGTGGGTCGCCTCTCTGTCTTTGGATCGTTTTGAGCACATTTTGTTGCAAATGGGGTTCTCTCAAATGAGGTTTCCCCAAATCCATCCAGGCATCACACCCCAAATATGTGCAATCATGTAGGTGCCTCCTAAGAGGCCAAACCAAAGCTTTAGGTAGGAGAACAAGTCTATAGGAATTTTGTCTCCACTTAGCTGTGCCATCTCCAATGGCAGAGTCCCAGTCTTTCGTTTTAATCTCACTGGGGTATCAAGGCCCCAGAGAACAGATCCAGTGGCCTCCTGAGCATCTCTCCCAGTGGCCTCACTTCTTTTTGCCATGCTGGCCACCTTTGGGGCTTAGCCATGGCCTGTATCAAGGCCATTATTTCAGTGGCAAACTTAATATTCTTATTTCCTGCCATCAGGAGACCACTTTTCTTTCAAATGGTATTATGAGTATGCACAATAGTAAAAGCATATTTGGAGTCCGTATAAATGTTTACCTTTTTTTCCTCTTGATAATTGCAACTCAGCTTCCTGAGCTGAAGTCCCAAGTGGCAGTGCCACTGCTATGATCACTGCATATCCAGCCCCTCGTTGTCTATAAAGCTGTTCCCATCACTGAAAAGATCCCAATCTTGCTCTGGTATCTGCTAATCTGACAGAGCCATCCTGCTAAAATACACAGCTTCCAGAACCTCTAAATAGTCATGTTGTAAAGGCAATAGGGTAGCGGGATTGAAAATAGACACGGTCTTTAATAACAATTTACCAAGGAGGCCATTTTCTCATAATATTGTTCAGGGCGTTTGAAAAGTATACCACTGGCCTGGGATATTTCCCAGCATTTGTACTAAGACTCCAGGGCTCATTTCTTGTTTTTCATATAATATTATTTACAACTCAGGCAAACCCAGAGTAGGTCAGTCATAAGCTGTCCCCTTAAAGGCCTCACACAAGGGCTTTACCATTAGTCTGAAGTCTGGGATCCAGAAGCCATTCCTAGGAACCCCAGATAAGTTAATACAAGTTTACAAATCTGTCTGATTGCAGGTTTTGCAAGTCCCCTGCTAAGCTTCTATCAAACAGGGCAGGAGAGCCTTTTGAACCCATAAGGCAACACAGTCCCAGATCCTGCCATTTAAGTGTAATTGAGTATCATTTAAGTTTTTTTAGCTGCTTGCCTAGGGTTGCCTCCCTGCCATCTGCCCAAGAATATTTCCCTAGTAGAATTTCTCAGTGCAGTGTTTCATGTTCTTGACTTTCTCCTCTCCATTGTCAAAATGTTCCAATCTAGTATTTCAGTCACAGAAACTTTTTGGCTATTCTTCCCAACTGAACTAAGTTGGCCATTCAGTAATTACTGGATTCTTTTAAACAATTGTTAGTGGTCCTCATCAATTAGAGGCAAATGGTTGGACCTTAGGACCAAGTGGTATGTTGCTATGAAAGAAAATATCAGACAAAATTCTTGACCTGTTATTTTACTGGGGTTTATGCTTTTTCCTTGTTGATATGCAGGAGCTTCTCATATATTGCATATTGATCCCTTTTAGATTTTTGACATTGCAAATATCATATGTCCCAATCTGTTACGTTTCTAACTGCTCATGTATATAATCCATCATTATGTACTTATGTATTTACTTATTTATTGCCTTGCAATTTGTGCCTTTGAAGTTTTCTTTAAGAAATGCTTCCTGGCCAGGTACACTGGCTCACACCTGTAATCCCAGCACATTTGGGAGGCTGAGGCAGGAGGATCACTTGAGCCTAAGAGTTCAAGACCAGCTTTAGGAACATAAGGAGACCCCCATCTCTACAAAGAATAAAAAAATTAGCAGGGTCTGGTGGTGCATGCCTGTAGTCTCAGCTACTCGGGAGGCTGAGGCAGGAGGATCCCTTGAGCCCAGGAGTTTGAGGTCACAGTGAGCTATGATGATGCCACTGCACTCTGTCTGGGCAACAGAGCAAGACTCTGTCTCTCAAGAAAAAACAAACAAACAAACAAAAACCCAAGAAAATTCTTTCTTATCTCTATATCACAAAGATATTCTCCTGTATTATCTATATTTTAATATACTGGTTTTGCTTTTTACATTTAGGTCTTTCATCTATTTGGAGGCTGGCTTTCAATAGAGTGTTAGGTAGTGTTCATGTTTTATTATGCTGCATTACTTTTAAGGAAAATTACCACACAGTCATTGTAACAGCTATGACAAACAGGGAATGATGAGTTATTTAATCAATTGTAGAAAATATATTTTGTACTTCAGTGAAAAACTATGCATAATTTACAGCACATCCATTTGGACTGTCTAGAAGTAATCCTGTTCATTGTCCTTGAGCTATTATGTACCTTTTTTTAAATTGCAGACAACTGATGGATATACAAATTCTGTTGTCCAATAGAATTTTGATTGACTTCTCTAACTCCTGTGCAAAAACCAGGTTTGCCTCCCTTTCTAAGCCCTTTCTTTACTCTGTATAAATTTGTGCTTTTTAACTTTTCCTTTGAATCAATTTTATCTGTCTGGTTTCTTCATTGATTAACCAGGAAGATAAAATCTTTAACACATGTCCATTTTTATATCTACACAAGTCATTATACTTCTGAAAATTATCTTTTCGCACAGTTAAAATAATTCTGTATATTAACTAGCTAACAAAATTTTTCCTCTATATTTTTTTAAAGGCTGTGCATAAATTGAAATGATTCTTGAGTTGCGACATTAATAAAAACTATGCTTTGGGGAAGAAGCTGTTCATTTCTCTTAGAGCATATCTTGTGAGTGGCCTCTGGCTGCCTGTGCATTAAGAGAGTCCCAGAAGAGATACTCGAGCAATCAATTCTGAGCTTTCCTTTTTTAAGCTTGATGAGCTTGAAATTTATTCCTTCACTTTTATTTCCATTCCTTTACTTCTCAGCAAACAAAAGTAGGTCCCGTGGTTTTCTAAAGAAATAGGCTGGTATGAATTTTAAAAAGAAATTGAATTTGGGAATCAGAAGTTTGGTTTCTAGTCCTAGTTTTTGTTAATCTTTGGGGGGCCCTGGGTGAGTCCCCAGCCTCTCAGGACTCTAATATTCTAGTCTGTCAAATGTAGAGGTAGGACTAGCCTTGTGATGGACTTAAACCGATTTTGCTATTTAAAATAAACTGGGTCCTTTTGGATAGCTATAAGTAGCCACCAATATTGACCTGTGTAAAAGCTAGAACAACCTCACTATTACGTGATATGTATTACAATTAAGGAAATCTTAGACTATATTTCATCACACATGAATATACTTATTAGTAAGCAGGCTCAAGTTATTTTATAAGTTCAAAGAAGTCTTAATTCTCTGTTCTTTTAGTAGCTCTAACAAGTTCCTTGCATGAAAATTTATTTGGGGCTATTGTGCAGTTTTATAGCAGCAGGATTCAGTTTCCCTTCTTTAGAAGTCAGAGGACAAAATTTTGAATTACATAACTGAACATAGGACAGGTTAAAATATTACATGTAGTTTTACCACTCAGTGCATTTCAAACTTCAGAGTGCATTCAAATCTTGTTGAGAGACAGAATCTGGCTTTGTTGCCCAGGCTAGAGTGCCATGGCATCAGCCTAGCTCACAGCAACCTTAAACTCCTGGACTCAAGTGATCCTTCTGCCTCAGCCTCCCAAGTAGCTGGGACTACAGGTGCTTGACACCATGCCCAGCTAATTTTTTATTTCTATTTTTGGTTGTTTGGTTAATTTTTCCATTTTTAGTAGAGGTGGGGAGGGTCTCACTCTTGCTCAGGCTGGTCTCAAACTCCTGAGCTCAATGATCCTCCTGCCTTGGCCTCCCAGAGTGCTAGGATTACAGGGGTGAGCCACAGCACCTGGCCCAAATGAGTATCTTTAAAATGCCAATCTGACTCAGTAGGAGTGGGATGAGGCCTGAGATTCTGCATTTCTATCAAAATTTCTCCGGTTACTGGTGCTGCTAGTCTAGAGCACCTTTGGCAAACCAAGGGCGTACCTCATTTTGTCTTGGTAAGATCTTATACCCTGTTCATGCAGAGGCAGGAAGACATATACAGTCTTCCTAGTCAAACACATATCTCGAACACCAGTGAAAAATTTCTAACATTTTCTTTGTTATTTTAAAACACACTTGGTGTTGATAGTAGTTCGAATAGCTGCCTCACTAAAGCCTCAAGTATGGAATTATTAATACTTAGTCTTTTAAGTCTTTCCCATTTCTTCTATTTCAAATCTGAAAGTAGTTTTCATCATCACCATCGTCTCTCATTTTGAATTATGGCTGTAGTGCCTTTACTCTCAATCCTGGCTGAGACATTGTACAACCTGGGTAACTTTTCAAAAAATTAAGATGCCAGATTAATTCAGTGAGAACAACTCTTCCTAGGTAATTCTTATATGCAGCTAGAGAATTATATGCAGATTGAGAATCACATCTCTAGCACACTGATTCTTTCTTTCTTTCTTTCTTTCTTTCTTTCTTTCTTTCTTTCTTTCTTTCTTTCTTTCTTTCTTTCTTTCTTTCTTTCTTTTCTTCTTTTTCTTTCTGACACAGTCTCACTTTGTTGCCCAGGCTACAGTGAGTGCCATGATCTCAGCCTAGCTCACAGCAACCTCAAACTCTGCCTCAGCCTCCCAAGTAGCTGGGACTATAGGCATGCACCACCATGCCCAGCTAAATTTTTGTGTATATATATATTAGTTGGCCAATTAATTTCTTTCTATTTATAGTAGAGATGGGATCTCGCTCTTGCTCAGGCTGGTTTCGAACTTCTGACCCCCCCCCCCCCCGGCCTCCCAGAGTGCTAGGATTACAGGGGTGAGCCACTGCGCCCTGTCAAACACTGATTCTTAAAGTTGGCCACATTTTGGAATCTCTTAAGGAACTCTTAAAAAATGCAGATGTGACTGGTAGGAAGGTAGTGAGTTATCACATTTAATTGTTCACAGTCAGTTACAGATCAAACTCCTTGTTCTACTCTTTCCTCCCTTGTCATTACTGTACTTGACTAGTCTTTAAAAAGAAATAGTAAATATATTATATAAAATAAAAAATTAAAAATACAGATGTTTGGGTCCCACCCCAAAAGATCCTGAATTCTTTGTTCTGGAGTGTCACCTGGGCATCAGGATTTTTTTTAATCTTTCCAAGGGATGTTAACATGCCTTAAAATAAAAAAATCACTACTTATAGAGTGATAATTAGTAAAATCGGAACTCAACAGCCAATCCCCAGAATTCTGCTTGGTTCTGTTTAACCTCAACTTCCAGGATTAGTCAAAGCAAAACAGCAGAATGCCTAGCAATCTCTTGTACATTAGAGAAAAGGATTCTATTTACTTTCATGGCACACCCTACTCAGGTCTTACTGAAAATCTAATCAATGTTATTTATAAAAACATTATGTTTGTTTTATTATATGTACATGCCTAAGGATACAGTAATGGAATTACCAAAATTTAACTTGCATAGCAATCACCTGGGATAGTTGCTGGCAATGCAGATCAGAACCTCTAAATATTGAGATAAAAACGCATCTACATTTTATTTTTTTTTTTGAGACAGAGTCTTGCTTTGTTGCCCAGGCTAGAGTGAGTGCCATGGTGTCAGCCTAGCTCACAGCAATCTCAAACTCCTGGGCTCAAGCAATCCTCCTCCCTCAACCTCCCAAGTAGTTGGGACTACAGGCATGCACCATCACATCCGGCTAATTTTTTCTGTATCTATTAGTTGGCCAATTAATTTCTTTCTATTTATAGTAGAGATGGGGTCTTGCTCTAGCTCAGGCTGGTTTTGAACTCCTGACCTTGAGCAATCCGCCTGCCTCGGTCTCCCAGAGTGCTAGGATTACAAGCGTGAGCCACCGCGCCCGGCCTGCACCTACATTTTCAAGGAGCCTCAAAGTTGATACTGACAGCATTTGTGAGATTATGGTGAGTATACCATGAAAGTAGAACTGGTTAAACGCTTTGGTAGTGACCTAGTTGTCTATCTCGTGCCATTTGAGGTTGAAGGGGATCAGAACATGCCACACCAAAGTATACTACTTTGGCATAAGAATTATTATTATTATTTTTGGAGATGAAGTTTTGCTCAATCCCCCAGGCTAGAGTGCATGATCATAGCTCACTGAGGCCTTGAACTCCTGGGCTCAAGCTATCCTCCTGCCTCAGCCTCCCGAGTTGCTGAGTCCACAGGTGCGCATCACCATGCTTGGTTTAAGAATAATTTTGAGCTGAAAGCAATTGGGAATCAACAAACAGATGCAGGAAGAGTCCTCTGCCTTCCTTTTATCTACCTAAAAGCAGCACATAAATTTCCATTTGTGAAGGTATTTCCCTCCCCTATACCAGGAAGAGGAGAGTGACTCATCACTGGAGATGGAGAGTTGACACTGAGATGAGTTTGCATAAACAGACCTTACTAAATAATCCTATTTCCTATCAGTTCCCCCATGTATTTCCTAGTCATTTCCCTACAATTTATTATTGAGCTTTAAAGCTTAAATCGCTTTTCCTTTGTCATAATGATATATAAGCCTCTGAGTTTAACTCTTTCTTTGAGTTTAGTGCTTTCCTATGAAATCTCATGCAGGTAAATATTAATTTAAAATGTGTGTCTTTTCTCCTGTTAACCTGTCTTTTGTTAGTTTAGTTCACAGGCCCCAAGTCACTGACGTAAGAAGGTAGAAGAAAAGAGTTTCTTGCCCTGACAGTTTTGGTGGTTAGGATGGGATGGGCTTGGACCCTGCTCACTCTGGAGGCTGCAGCTGAGATCTTGGGACTTCAGACTAAGCTGGCAAGGTAAGAATATTACCAACACAGCCACCTGGATTTCTGCTCAGAATCCAGTCAAGTGTCTTTCCTTTCCAAATTTAAATTAGCAGGAGAAAATATTTGTAAGACATAGTTATTTGGGTATTGGTGATTTTTTGGTTTGAATACTTTTGTTATTGATCCTTTCCCTTCTAGGGATAGTCATTTGTTCTCCCTTCATCTCTGTTCTGTGTCACTTCTCTGTAAGGAGGAGAATCACAGGGTAGGACACAGGAATAAGTCCTTTTTAAGCTTATTGCTCAAGCTGGCCACGTGGAACAGTGAGTTTACAGCTCTCACCATCCAGCATCCATTTGGGCAAACTTTGCCATGGATCAATGATAAAACAAACAAACAAACAAAAAACCAGGCCTGGTGTAGTGGCTCACGCCTGTAATCCTAGCACTCTGGGAGGTCGGGCGGATTGCTCAAGGTCAGGAGTTCAAAACCAGCCTGAGCAAGAGCAAGATCCGTCTCTACTATAAATAGAAACAAATTAATTGGCCAACTAATATATTAGCCGGGCATGGTGTCAAGCACCTGTAGTACCAGCTACTTGGGAGGCTGAGGCAGGAGGATTGCTTGAGCCCAGGAGTTTGAGGTTGCTGTGAGCTAGGCTGACTCCAGGGCACTCACTCTAGCCTGGGCAACAAAGCGAGACTCTGTCTAAAAAAAAAACAAACAAAAACAAAAACTACTGGCTTAGGTGGGGCACAGTGGCTCATGGTTGTAATCCTAGCACTTTGAGAGGCCAAGGTAGGAGGATTGCTTGAGGCCAGAAGTTTAAGACCAGCCTGAGCAAGAGTGAGACACCCATCTCTACAAAAAGAAAGAAAAAAGAATAGAAAAATTAGCCGGGTGTGGTGGTGTGCACCTGTAGTCCCCGCTGCTCTGGAAG
This sequence comes from Microcebus murinus, assembly GCF_040939455.1. Classification (NCBI taxonomy): domain Eukaryota; kingdom Metazoa; phylum Chordata; class Mammalia; order Primates; family Cheirogaleidae; genus Microcebus; species Microcebus murinus. The sequence continues at coordinate 44,664,865 of NC_134112.1, forward strand.
CAGAGGCAGGAGGATGTGACTTGAGCCCAGGAGTTTGAGGCCGCAGTGAGCTATGTTGATGCCATTGTACTCTAGCCTAGGCAACAGAGAAAGACCCTGTCTCAAAAATAAACAAATTCTAGAAGAGAGGTTGGGAAAACTCTTATAGATATCGGCCTAGGCAAAGAATTTATGAAGAAGATTCTAAAGGCAATCACAGCAACAACAAAAATAAATAAAATAAATAGGACCTGATTAAATTATAAAGCTTTTGCACAGCCAAGGAAATAATTAATAGACAACCTACAGAATGGGAGAAAATATTTGCATGCTATACATCTAATAAAGGGCTAATAACCAGAATCTATTCATAAAAAGAACTCAGTAGAAAACATCAAATAACTCCATTAAAAAGTGGGCAAAAGACATGAACAGAAGTTTGTCAAAAGATGATAGACTAATGGCAACAAACATATGAAAAAATGCTCAACATCTGTAATCATCAGGGATATGCAAATCAAAGCCACAGTGAGTTATCACCTAACTCCAGTGAGAATTACTTTTATCAAAAAGTCCCAAAACAATAGATGCTGGCGTGGATCCAGAGAGAAAGGAACACTTACGCACTGTTGGTGGTGCTGCAAACCAGTTCAACCTCTATGGAAAGTATACCTCAAAGAACTAAAAGTAGACCTACCATCCAGCAATCTCACTACTCCCATTTACCCAAAGGAAAAAAAGACATTTTATAGAAAAGACACTTGCACCCAAATATTTATAGCAGCACAATTCACGATCACAAAGATGTGGAAACAACCCAAATGCCCATCGATACATGAGTGGATTAATAAAATGTGGCATATGTACACCATGGAGTACTACTCAGCCATAAAAAATGGCAAACTAATACCTTTTGTAACAACCTGGATGGAACTGGGGACCATCCTTTTAAGTGAAGTATCACAGGAATGGATAAACAAACACCACATGTATTCACTACTAAATTGGAACTAATTGATCAACACTCGAGTGCACATACAGTAGTTAAAATTCAACAGAAATCAGGCAAGTGGTAGAGGGGAGAAGAAGATGGATAAATTCACACCTAATGGGTACATGAACACTATCTAGGTGATGGATACGCTTATACCTTTGACTCAAACTGTACAAAATCAATGCATGTAACCAAAACGTTTGTACTTCCATAATACTCTGAAATAAAAAAATAAAATAAAATAAAAAACAAATATTTGCAAGGTACTGTCAGACTTGTAGGAATTTGTTGTACAAAACATAAGCATTTGTTAAAACCATTTGAGCTAAGGATTTAGATTCTTGTATCAGAATGAACAAACAACATTCTAAACAAAAAGGGTATAAGGCCCGTCTAGTTCAAACAAAGACAGAAAAATGGAAATTTACAGGTAGCTAAATATTCAAATTATCTAGATTTTGTAGACATTTGTCAAAGATGTTAAAAGGCTCAAAACATTTGATCAAAACATAATCATGGACTATTGTAAAATAATAGTAATTCACTTCACCAAGACTGATAATTAGAAGACTTTAAAGGCTATCTAGACCACAATGAGTAAGATGTGCAATGTTTGGGGGAAGGACATGCCTGAAGTTCTTATTCGAGGGGGGAGGGGAGTATGGGCAATATAAGTAACCTTAACATTTGTACCCTCATAATACTCTAAAATAAAAAAAATAAAAAAAACTTTTTTAAAGCTCAGTTTTCCTAAGTAATCAAAATTGTAATAAGGACAACAGAGGAATTATCTTGATAAAACATAAAATCTTTGTTTCTTAGTCCAGTTACCAAAAGGTAAAGAAAAGCCTTCTTTAGTGCAAATTGTTTTTTCTCACGGGAAACCCATTTACACAACTTGGAAGTCAAACCTCATGCAAAGGGTACTAGAATTTATTGGCTGTAAGAAGACTGTGTCCAGGATCATGAGTGAATATTATATTATCAAAGAAACAAGAAACTAGAAAACTAATACCTTGAGAAGGGGAATATACAACTCTTAGTATCAGTATAGGAAGATTTTTGTCCATGTTGAACAAGTCAGACATATCAAGAAGCTCAGAGAAAACATTACTTTTAGACTTTTTTTTTTGTTTTTTTGAGACAGAGTCTCGATTTTTTGCCCAGGCTAGAGTGAGTCCCGTGGCATCGGCCTAGCTCACAGCAACCTCAAACTCCTGGCTCAAGCAATCCTTCTGCCTCAGCCTCCCAAGTAGCTGGGACTACAGGCATGCACCACCATGCCCGGCTTATTTTTTCTATATATATAGTTGGCCAATTCTATATATATATAGAATTATATATATATAGAATTATATATTATATATTATATATAATATATATATATTATATATATATAGAATTATATATATATATGGCCAGTTCTATATATATATATAGTTGGCCAATTAATTTCTTTCTATTTATAGTAGAGATGGGGTCTCACTCTTGCTCAGGATGGTTTCGAACTCCTGATCTCGAGCAATCCGCCTGCCTCGGCCTCCCGGAGTGCTAGGATTACAGGCGTGAGCCACTGCACCTAGCCTGCTTTTAGACTTTTAAGGTAAACATTTCAGTGTCAGACCTTAATACCAGACTTAGAACCAGAACCAGAGGATACAAATGCTACAGAAGCTGATGAAAAAGTGAAGAAGAGGGTTATTATTTCAGATCTTCTCAAAGGGAGGAAAATCTGAAACCAGTAAGACACAGCAAAAATTAAACTTTTGAGAGAGGTCTGAGAAGTTTCAAAAGCAGCATATTACAGAAAACCTCTTGCAATTTTATTATACTTATCTCATTTACATTTGCCTGATTAATTTTAGCAGTTTGCTTAACCATTTTGATAGCCTGTGAATATTAAATATACAACCAATGTAATTAACTGTACCCTCAACAAAGTCATTTAATGTCTAAACAACTTAATATCTAAACAGATTTTCATAAACAAAATTTAGAGAAATGAGTAGGAAATGAATTTTAAAACATAGACCAAGAAAAAAACCATAAAATATAGTTTTAACTATTGCTTTTAAACTTAAAAAAAACTACCAAAATAACAAAGGAAAGTATTTTAGTAAGACTTGCTGTTCTGAACAATGTAACATCTTTACATTCTATAAATATACAAGTTTTAGAACATATCTTGCTTAAAGATGTTAACTAATTCAATCTTTGTAAAGTACCAATATCCCAAAATAAAATTTATTGACCTAATATCACATGACTGTAGACTGAATAAACTTCTCACATCAATCCTTAGCATCTGAAATAATGGCACAAAGCCGTAACATTTTTTTTCTACATAAGGATCAAGATCAAGCTATTTTAAAACAATCTAACTGGTCTCAAAACATTTTTCTACTTATGTGCAAATTCAATTACATGTAATACTTCCAAAGAATAAAATTGTTTTGAGATTCTCTTTGAATTCTAAGAACAACTATTGTGTTCATTTTGAAATAAATCACTGTAAAAAAATTAGCAGTTCAAGGATTCATTTACAAATTTTTCCAGGCAAAGGCTTTTGCTATGGCAACACAATATACATATAACAGGCTAGCTTGAACCAGTACTCAGGGTGACAAAAACCAAAATATCTTCATAAACCTTTAACCATAAATTTATGTTTTTGTGCTTTTACTTAGAGTTTTATTTATTCTAGTTTATTGACATTTATTTTTGTTTAGGCATGCCTACATTTTGACCTGAGTAAGAATCTTGAAGTGAAACATATGGGTATTTTTGCCAATAACTCAGGAGATTAAGCTGTTTTTATTGAACCAACAGTATTAGTCTTATTAAAAATCATGCAAACACAGATCATAATGTTTTGGCTGGGTTTTTAGTTTTATAACCTTTGTGTCAAACCTTGATACTTCAAATATAAAAATGACCAGCAAACGTAGGTGAAAATGTATTCTGACAATTTTGAAGAAATTTTTATTGCTATTTTATCAATAATTTAAAAAAAAACAGCTTATTTACCAGAAATTACTAAAGTCATAAGAATTTCAAAAACATTTGGGTTTACATACTTAATTTATGAGAGCTTATTTTATTTATATGCTAATTTTGGTACCATGTGGACATATAATACATGTACATATACAAAACACACCTAAACACATACACACAAAGTTTCAATAGCTCTTATCTCAGAAATCTAGCCATGAGATCCTCTGAAGTTCCACATAAATCTGTGTACATTATGTTTCTGTTCCTCTTTCTCTATCCAACAGTGGGCGTCCTGCAGCTTGGCCAGGTTGCCTCTGTGGATGGAGATGTCGTTTAGTCTCCTAGATGCTGGAACAGAGACGCAGAGATGTTTTTTTAATCTCTCAGACCTTAGGATGGAGTTGTCTTTTAACTTTAGAACCTGCCACAGACCTTGCACTGCACTTATAATACCATCAACAGCAAATTTACTTTTTTTTTTGAGACAGAGTCTCACTTTGTTGCCCAGGCTAGAGTGAGTGCCCTGGAGTCAGCCTAGCTCACAGCAACCTCAAACTCCTAGACTCAAGCGATCCTCCTGCCTCAGCCTCCCGAGTAGCTGGGACTACAGGCATGCGTCACCATGCCCGGCTAATTTTTTCTATATATATTAGTTGGCCAATTAATTTCTTTCTATTTATAGTAGACACGGGGTCTCGCTCTTGCTCAGGCTGGTTTTGAACTCCTGACCTTGAGCAATCTGCCCGCCTCGGCCTCCCAGAGTGCTAGGATTACAGATGTGAGCCACCGCGCACGGCCAACAGCAAATTTAAAGTAGGCAAAAATAAAGTAGAAACAAAGAGCTTAGCAGACTCCACATTTACATGCCACACATCAACATAGATAAATTCAAGAGGTTCCTAACAAACAAACTGTAATTTCTCCTAAAGAGCCCTTGGAGAACAAAATCAAAACAGTTAGGTAAGTTCATACTCTCACAAACAGTTGGGGGCTTATCCAACCCAAAACAAATGGGAATGCCCTCAGACTTCCCCCAAAACTTGGAGGGGCATCCCCTGCTGTGTGGTACTTTCAAAGAGCACTCACCTGCCTGGATGCCAATTTCAAAGTCTGTAAGTCCTTTCTTCAGAAATCAGGAGGAAATCACCAATGTGTTGGAGGCCAGTAACAGCAGACCTGGCAGGAGAGTCCAAAGCCCACCTATGGTAAATACGGCCAGGTAACTGCTAAGACAGGCTTTTGTACTCTCCTCATTCTACAGCCACCCACCCATGAACAACACCACCCTGGACAAGCCCCAGTAATTGTTATCAAAACCACAAGGGGAGGCCAGGCATGGTGGCTCACGCCTGTAATCCTAGCACTGTGGGAGGCTGAGGCGGGCGGATTGCTTGAGGTCAGGAGTTAGAAACCAGCCTGAGCGAGACCCCACCTCTACTAAAAATATAAAGAAATTAATTGGCCAAGTAAAAAAAATATATAGAAAAAATTAGCCGGGCATGGTGGCACATGCCTGTAGTCCCAGCTACTCGAGAGGCTGAGGCAGGAGGATGTAGGATTGCTTGAGTCCAGGAGTTTGAGATAGCTGTGAGCTAGGCTGACGCCACGGCACTCACTCTAGCCTGGGCAACAAAGTGAGACTCTGTCTCAAAACAAACAAACAAACAAACAAAAAACATAAGAGGGTTTCAGCCTAGGTCTAGTTACTTGTTGCACAAAGATCCAATTATTGAGCCAATGAGGATTGCCAAGGAAGAGAGGAATGTTTTAATACAACAGGCATCTTGTCAGGAGAATGGGAGAAGCTGCCTCAAATCAATCTTCCTGACTAATGGAGATCATGAGCTTTTAAAGAAGGAGCCAGGTGCCTTGGAGTCGGTTGTGGTGTAACAAGGGGCAATATGCATTGGGAGGAAACTTGTAGGGGATGGTGAATCTTACTGTAAGGAAGTCTGCCCAGGGATCTTCAGAATCTCAGCTCCTTTGTCTTGCAGAAAATATAGCATTTCTAGGAAACAACTCAAAATGTGAACTAGTTAGTTAAAGGAGAGGATTATATAAGGGTCATTGAAAATTGAAATTTGTTCAATTGGGGGGGGGGGCAGTTATATGTCCTGAAGCCTTTGTGGAACACTTTATAAAAATATATCAAAGACAGATGCATTAAATCCACAGGCCCCAGAGCATAGGAATTGTTTAATTTCTGTCTTCTCCCTAAAACCAAAACCAAAACATAGAGTATAAGGGAGGCTTTGGTGTTGGTAAGAAAGATGGGTGGGCTTTGGGTTACTTCTACAACTGCATTTCTGTTTTTGTAAAGACTCAATTAGTGAGGCAAGAACTATGATTTTTAATTCTTCAAAGAATTGGGTGGCAGTCTTAATGATAATATCAAGAAAGAGACTGAGTCATAACACCAAAAATACAGAGAGAGAGATTGTCCAGCCCATCCAACAACACTACAAATGGTCCCCAACTTTACAAAAACAGAAATGCAGATACTCATCAACTTACTGAGGTTGAGGTTACTTCCTGATAAAACCATTGTAATTTGAAAGTATCATTAAGGCAAAAATGCATTTAATACACCCAACATCATATAAACATCACAGCTTAGCCTATCCTACCGTAATTGTGCTCAGAGCACTTATATTAGTCCAAACTTGGGCAAAACCATCCAGCAATGCAGTGTGCTGTCGCATGTCAGTAGTTCCCCCATGTGATGGCACGGCTGACTGAGAGTTGTGGCTTGCTGCCACTTCCAAGCATATCGTTAGCCCTGGAAAAGATCAAAATTCAAAGCAGAGTTTCTACTGAATGCATATAGTTTTTGCACTATTGTAAACTGAAAAAAATTGTTAATTGTGCCATTATAAGTTGGGGACCATTTGTAGTGTCGTTGGATGGGCTGGACAATCTCTCTCTCTGTATTTTTGGTGTTATGACTCAGTCTCTTTCTTGATATTATCATTAAGACTGCCACCCAATTCTTTGAAGAATTAAAAATCATAGTTCTTGCCTCACTAATTGAGTCTTTACAAAAACAGAAATGCAGTTGTAGAAGTAACCCAAAGCCCACCCATCTTTCTTACCAACACCAAAGCCTCCCTTATTCATCTCAAGATGCTTGTAGATAATGTAAATACTGTAGTCCCCAACCCCCTGGCCACAGACAGGCATACCCCGGCCCCATCAGTGGAAAACTTGTCTTCCATGAAACCTGTCCCTGGTGCCAAAAAGGTTGGGGACTGCTGCTGGAAAAGATCAGAACATTAGAAAAGGGATTGTCCTGCACTTAAGGAAAAAAACTGAGATACTAATTACTCTGGGCTCTGATAATAGGCAAATATGCTCCTGAACTCCTTAGAGGTTTAGAAAATTCAGGTTGTTTCTTTGTCCCTTTGAGATACAAATCTTCTACCACTCAGAACTGTCTTCTCAGGGATGTTATAGTCATCTCTTTAAAATGCAAACATCTAAGCAAAGGGTTCTGGCTCTCAGCCCAAAGAGCACCTGGGTTTAACTTCTCAGTTGACTAAAACCACCACCTAAGGCCAAAAAGGAAAAAGGGCTAATTGGAAACAGCCATTCAGATGGGCTTTGGAAACACCCATATAGCCACCTAGTATTTCCAAAATGTCTCTCTACCAAGTTTTATTTCTCAGCCTCCATAAGATTGTAATTATGTATCAGGGCAAATTAAAATCTTAAAAGTCTTTTTTATAAGTATTGGTAAAAAGCTTTAACCCTCATATTGAGCAAGTAAACTTAAGTTGGTACATCTGCCAGAAATATAATCCAGATTTTAAAAATGAGGCAGAAATGAGAAATAATTCTTATATAAATTAGTGAGTTTTCTATTTCTGTATTTCTATTTCTGGCCAAAACTTTAGAATGAGAGCTATATAAAGATCTCTTTTCCTATTTGCATTGAGAAATGAAAATAAAATCCTAACCACCCCTAACCAACTGAATGGACCCCTTCTTGGCTAAAGGGATCCCAGAGAAACCTTAAAACTAAATTTCTGGCCATGACGAGAGTTGGGAGGTCAGACACTCCTCATTATACCCCCTCTTTTAAAAATCACCATTAGGCTATCTTCCCCACAGGTTAAACAGAACCAACCTTTTGGAAAAACTTGCTCCACTACTGATTTCAAACAACTGCCTAATGCTGGTCCTTCTTTTTGTGGTTTCCTCACTACAACTAACCAGCATTCCTCCCGACAAGAGGCCACCAACCATCGAGTGATTCTGGCCAGTCCATGGAAAATGTGCACAAAAGGCTTTCATGTCCTCTGCCTCACCTTTTGATGTCAGAGGGTGGAAAATTCCACCCTCGGATCATGCTAATGCCTCCATTTTTTGTATATGCTGCCTCTGAAGGGGCATGAAGCTCGATTGCACATGCACATTTCTCCTTTCATAAATATTCATGACTTCCCCTATAGTTATTCAAATACATATATTTGGCCACCCTGCTCAGCATAAATTCTTGTTCCCCTTGCCTTTTCCTGGAGGTACATTCTCTTGGCTTCTGCCCCAGGCTATTGCTTCCCAGCCTGCAGCCTACCACCCTCTTATGAGAAATAAAGTTCTACTTTCCAAATTTATGAACCTTGTCATCAGTCAACAGCATCTGTCTGTATATGTATGTAAGTTATGTAGATGTGATCTTTATCAACCTCCAGATGATATTGCCAATATTAATTTATAAAATCACTTAAAGAGCTCTGTTTTAATTGGCTTATAGGAAAATAAGTGCTTTTCAATTAAATATTCCTAAAATTCTCAAAAATATAGCAACTAACTAAAATGCTTTTCAAGTTCACATGATTTGGAAAAATCTTTGGTAAATAAAACTAGTTTAATATTATTGGCTTAATAAAACAGATATGTCTTCAGAGTTGTTAGCATTAAATATAAGGCAGATGTACATTTTTATTCTACCTGGGTTTTTAGTCAAATAAACTTTTGTTATCTCTACTAGATATTTAAGATTATAAAGTTATAAATTCAACCTAACAACAAAGTATGTAGTAAAGATGAATTGCTTGATGTATGTCAGTCATGCCAATAAAAAGAAGCCATATGTTTAACTTTTTAGATACTTTGCTTTTGTGATTTCTGATTTACCTAACATGCATATGTTACAAAATTTGTTAGCAAGAAACTAACTTAAGATGATGGCTACCTTTGTCTAATGTTTCATGAAATTATCATGAACAATTCAAGAATAATTTATAAGAACATATAAATTAAACAGATGTAAGTGGGATGAAATGTATAAAAAAATTTGTCAACAATAAGCATATTTTATAATATGTCTGTTTTAATATAAGTTTCCAAAATCTTTTTGGTAATTTGAAACGTTAAAAGTGTACTAAGCAAGACATATTCATTGAATATCTAGAACATTTCCAAATAAGATAAAGTAGTGAAACACTGAATACAGAATATAAGTTTATTCATTTTTTTATTTGTGCAAATTTTTGGGTTACGCGAGAAAATTTGTTATACACACACACACACACACACACACACACACACATATATATATATATATGCATAGTGAGCAAGTCAGAGTATACAGGGTGTCCATCACTTGAGTATCATATATTTTTGTTAAGTATACCCATCTTACTCTGCTATTAAACACTGAATTCATTCTTTTTATCTTTCTGTATGTTTGTACCCTTTAGCCCACTTCTCTTCATTCCACAGTCCCTGGTCAGGGACTTTAGTCTCTATTATCTATTCTTTCATTCTCTACCTCCATGTTTTCAAATTTTTTAGCCCTCACATAAAATTGAGAACATACAATATTTGTCTTTTTGTGCCTGGCTTATTTCATTTAGATAATTACCTCCAGTTCCATCCATAGTATTGCAAATAGCATGATTTCATAATTTTTATGGCTGAATAGTATTCTTTTGTATATATACATTTTCCTTATCCATTCATTAATTGGTGAATACTTAGGTTGATTTTATATCTTTGCTATTACAACTAGTGCTGCAATAAGTATGTGACTGCAGGAATCACTTTGGTATATTGAATGTTTCTACTTTTGTCTACTTATTTTTTATAGAGATATTAAAGATATTTGGGTCTGTTAATAAACATGTTTTACAACATTGAAATATTGTACTATGAGGAAACATATGCCTCTAGAAATCATGAAATGATGTCTACTCATGAATCTGCTAATTTACTACAGAATGCTGACATATGACAGACAATTCACAATTGTCTACATTCTCATTTTTACTGGAAACTAAGATTCCTGAGATGTAAGAATTCTAAGCAATATAAATAAATAAACTAATAGCAATAATAAGGGTGAAGAAAAAACTGTATGCAAAGTATACAAGGAAAGGAAGATGTATTTTTTTTTTTGTATTAACAACATTTTAAATGTTTACTTATTATATTTGCCTTTTTTTTTTTTGAGTCAGAGTCTCACTCTCACTCTGTTGCCTGGGCTAGAGTACCGTGGCATCAACTTAGCTCACAGCAACCTCAAACTCCTGGGCTCAAGTGATCCTACTGCCTCAGCCTCCCAAGTAGCTGGGACTACAGGCACACACCACCATGCCCGGCTGATTTTTTTCTATATATTTTTTTTAGTTGGCCAATTAATTTCTTTCTATTTATAGTAGAGACGGGGTCTCACTCTTGCTCAAGCTGGTTTCTTGAACTCCTGACCTTGAGCTATCTGCCCACCTCGGCCTCCCAGAGTGCTAGGATTACAGGCTTGAGCCACCACACCCAGCCTTACTTATTGTATTTGGAAAACAAAACAAAATGTTAAAGATAAACTTATCTATCAAAAAACAAGGCCGGGTGCGGTGGCTCACGCCTGTAATCCTAGCTCTCTGGGAGGCCGAGGCGGGCGGATTGCTCAAGGTCAGGAGTTCAAAACCAGCCTGAGCAAGAGCGAGACCCCGTCTCTACTATAAATAGAAAGAAATTAATTGGCCAACTGATATGTATATAAAAAATTAGCCGGGCATGGTGGCGCATGCCTGTAGTCCCAGCTACTCGGGAGGCCGAGGCAGTAGGATCGCTCGAGCCCAGGAGTTTGAGGTTGCTGTGAGCTAGGCTGATGCCACGGCACTCACTCTAGCCTGGACAACAAAGTGAGACTCTGTCTCAAAAAAAAAAAAAAAAAACAAGCCTTATGAACAGACATTTAAAGTGTTTAGCATTGAAAAAATGTTTAACCTGGGACTACTACAATAACAGCAGTAACTTGTGAAATTTTGAAAATAATAAAGGTCCAATTTAGTTTAAAATAATATTAAAAAATTTATTTTGCTCAATAAAATGTGATTTTAAAGAAGTTCTGTGTATATTATTATAATTCAAGGGAAATATTCTAAACATTTTATTTAAGTAAAAGGCATTTTGAACTATGCCTTCCAACACAATAGCCACTACACACTTGTGCCTATTTAATTGTAAATAGCCTCAGCAGCAAAAATGAGATAAAATTTTAAATGTGCTTCCTCTGCCTAATTAGTCATATATCAAATACTTAATAGCCACGTGTGCCTAGTGACTACCATATTGGACAATGCAAATGTATTTTCCTTTAATTTTTTTATGTTTTTAAATTTTCTAGCCTGTGTGTTTTTGATAAAAGTACATAAGGTATAAAGGATATGTGAAAAAAGGAGAGTTATTTTGATTTGAGTTAGTTTTATTTAAAGGTTGTTCTGGAATGAGAAAGGAAGAGAGAGAGAGAGAAGAGAGAAAGGGAAGGTGGTAAAAAAGAAAGGAAATCTTATCTTGTGTGGTTAAGCTAGCTAAGATTGTATAGATTTATTGATAAGGTTTTTTAAAAAATGAGCCCATTGGTATATTGACGCAGAACTACTAGAGTGTTGTTATTTTTCTCTGTTAAAAAGATTATCAGCCGGGCGCAACAAAGCGAGACTCTGTCTCAAAAAAAAAAAAAAAAAAGATTATCAGTCTGTTCTTTATTTGAGACAGAGTCTCACTCTGTCACCCTGGATAGAGTGCAGTGGCACCATCATAGCTCACTACAACCTCAACTCCTGAGCTCAACTGATATTCCCATCTCAGCCTCCTCAGTAGCTGGGACTACAGGCACGTGCCACCATGCTGGGCTAAGTTTTCTATTTTTAGTAGAGATGGGGTCTCCTAAGCCTGAGACATCCTCCTGACTCAGCCTCCCAGAATGATGGGATTACAGGTGTGGGCCACCAAGCCTGGCCTTCAGTCTGTTCATGATAAAATATTTTTTTAATCTTTTGAGTAATTTGCCCAGGAAACCAAAATTCTGTATGCTCTCTGTTGTCTTTATTTTGTCTTTGATTAATTATTATTAAAAACTCAGTCTTCTTCTCAATAGTGAAAGAGCTAAGGTGTTTTTTTTTTCAGTATCACATTATTTCCTATATTCAATTTTGAAATCTTTTACTTTCACTTTGATTTGATAAGTATGGTTTCATAGTGATCTGTGATCTTATTTAATCAAGTGTTCAAACCTTTTGACGTTTTGACAACTTCCCCAAATCAAATTCTAAATGAAGTCTTCTTGACCTCAAAGTGACTTTGATATTTCCCAGAAGGTCCTTGGAACATCTCAAAGGATTTGTTCTCTGAGACTGTAAAAAGAGAGATGTTAATTATGTCTACTTGATATATTAATTTGAATGGAAGTATTGTCAAATAAGAAGTGATGCTTAACCTTCCCCAGGTTACATTTTATGAGTAAAAATGTTATTTCAAAAATTACAGAAAATTCTTAGAAATCTGTGAATGTCTTTGCTGTCCTGGTATAGTTATCAGTCATAATTCCATTTATTATCCTAATATGTTCTATGTCACAGAAATAATAAATTTCCCTATCAATTGCAAATGTTCATCAAATCTTATACCATTTTATTCACAGTTATTGTCTTACGATGATGCTTTTTTAAGAGTTCTTACAATCAGCTTTATGTCAAAGTGGTTCATCTTCATCAAAAAAGTGCTGTCCTAAAGACTCATGGAAAGGACTATGGCAGATACTCTGGAGTACAGGCTTCTGATGACATTATGTAAATAACTTTAGGATTGTACTGCTCTACTCAGTAAGTATTTCCAGCACTAATGTGGAAGCTGATGGGTTTATAAAACCTCTAACCAAGATCAAGGAGAACAATAATTAATTATATAGCACTGAGTAAACTGATGAAAAATGATTATAATTGTCATGGCCTTTTTGTTCAAAACTTTTCTAGTTCTTTACTGTTCTATTTTCTTGATACAAGAAACCCCTTTCTTTTTTCTCTTAAGCTATCTATAAGTCACAACAATCTAAAAGATTATGCCTTTGTAAAAAATAAAATGAAACGTTCATCTTTTCTTCCTACTTGATTCCTCTAATATTCAGAAAATCTTATTGCATATTCTTATTTTCATGGCATAATAGTTATTTTCATAAGTCCAATAATAATCTGCTCTTGTAACAGGACACATTTGGAAACATTGCTTATACCGTGTTTCCCAGAAAATAAGACAGGGTATTATTTAATTATTCCTCAAGAAGACACCCTGGGGCTTATTTTCAGGGGATATGTGTTGTTTTCTTTAAAGTACAGTACAACATTTATTCAAATATAGTTAAGTAGTCTTCTTCTGGAACATCATCATAACTCTCCAAACCCTGAAATCCATCCTAAATGTCTTGCAACTCTATTTCCTTTAGAACCATTGGCCCAGTCTCTCATGTCGAGCAATAGAGCTCTCATGGGGCAGATGAGAAGGGCTGCTCATCTTCTTTACGGCTCTGTGATGAAATGCATGGGTTGTGCAGATACGCTGCGTAGCCACGCCCATCACTAGGTCTTATTTTCGGGATAGGGTTTATGTTGCGCAAATGCTTAAAATCCTGCTTGGGCTTATTTTATGGGTAGGTCTTATTTTGGGGGAAACATGGTATTACCAAGACTTTGACTAGAATGCTGTATTTGAAAATGATATACAAAGAGTCAGATATGACCTGATAATTTTAGGGAACTAAGGTTGACTTTTTGGAGCCAGTACTTACAAAACCCCTTGGTACTGGCCTGGTACCTTACTTACAGTGCTCAGAGCTTTATAGATGAGTATAGATCACTTTCTGGCAGGCCCTGGAAGCAGGATATTTTAGGCAGCTCAAGAAGAGAGGAATTCACCCAAATCTAAATCTATAAATACAATCATGCACTGTGTAATGATGATTTGGTCAATGGAGGACTGCATATACAACAATGGTCCCATAAAATTATAATGGAGCTAAAAAATTCTTATTGTCTAGTGAGAATGTAGCCATCATAATGTCCAAATGCAACACATGACTCATGTGTTTGTGGTGATGCTGGAGTAAATAAACCTACTGGGACGCCAGTTGTATAAAAATGTAGCATATACAATTATGTACAGTACATAATACTTGATAATAAATCACCATGTTACTCGTTTATGTATTCACTATACTATGCTTTTTATCATTATTTTAGAGTATACTCCTACTTACAGAAAAAAATTTAACTGCAAAACAGCCTCAGGCAGGTCTTTCAGGAGGTTTCCAGAAGAATGCATTGTTATCATAGGAGATGACAGCTCCATGAATGTTATTGCCCCTTAAGACCCTCCAGTGGGACAAGATGAGGAGGTGGAAGACAGTGATATTGATGATCCTGACCCTGTATTGGCCTAAAGCAATGTGCATGTTTACATCTTAGTTTTTATTTATATTTTAGTTTTTAACAAAAAAGTTTAAAAAGTAAAAATAATAAAAATTTTAGAAAAAGCTTACAGAATAAGGATATAAAGAAAATATTTTTGTGCAGTTATACAACGTGTTTGTGTTTTAAGCTGTTGCTATGAAAGAGTCAAATAGTTTTCAAAAATTAAAAAGTTTCTAAAATAAAAATATTATAGCAAACTAAGGTTAATTTATTATTGAAGAAAGAAAAAAATTTTAAATAAATTTAGTATAACCTAAGTATACAGTGTTTATGAAACCTACAGTAGTGTACAATAATGTCCTAGGCCTTCACACTCACTCATCACTCACTCACTCACTGACTCACCCAGAGCAACTTCCTGCAAGTTGCAAGTCCTGCAAGCTCCATTCATGGTAACCACCCTGTATACAGATGTATTATTATTTTTTTTATCTTTCACATGGTATTTTTACTGCGTCTTTTCTGTGTTTAGATATGTTTAGATACACAAATAACATTATCTTACAATTGCCTGTGGTATTCAGTACAATAGCACGCCGTATAGGTTTGGCTATACCATCTAGCCTAGGTGAGTAGTAGGCTAAGTTTGTGTAAGAACACTCCCTTATGTTTGAATAACAGTGAAATCGCCTAAAGACACATTTCTTAGAACATATCCCTATCGTTAAGCTATGCATAACTGTATGGAAGGCAAAGTCTGATGGCAAGTTCTTAGTTTGACTTTCTAGCCACAGGAAGCTTTTAAAAGTCTAATCTGAGACTCCTTATGAAGTTTCAGCAAAGCAAGCGAAAAGACCTATATGATCAACTACTATTCTTATTACATTCATGTAAATGATCAGGTCAAATTTTTTTTTTTTTTCTTCAAGGGCAAAATCAGGTCAAATTTAATGTTACTATATTTTCTTTTCTATTATTTTTCAGAGATGGAATCGCACTTTGTTGCCCAGGCTAAGTGCAATGGCGTGATCATAGCTCACTGCAACCCTTCTGCCTCAGTCTCCCAAGTAGCTGGGACTACAGGGACTACAGGCACATGCCACCACATCCAGCTACATTTAAAAATATATTCTTTTTGTAGACATGAGATTTCACTATGTTGCCCATGCTTGTCTTGAATTCCTGGCCTCGACGCCTTAAGCGATCCTCCTGCCTCAGCCTCCCAAGGTGCTGGGATTACAGGCATGAGCCACCACACCTCTCCAATACTTAATTTTTAAACAAAAATAATCTTACTTTGACTATCTTTCACCAAAATAGATGTGAATGTAGAGAGAAATTTTAAGTGTCAGTGGAAAACTGTAACCCAACCTGTTTGTGTTCACTGTCTTTGAGCTCTTTTCACCCCTTCATAAACTGGATCCTGATGTTTGTAATTAATGGATCCAATTTTCTTTCACCCTCATGATTTGGGATCACTGAACTAAAACTGTCTTTTTTCCCCGAAGCCCTGCAAGCTGAAGCTGGATAACTTGATATCACTTCAAAGGGCTGAGCACCACCACACTTTGGGCTGCTCAGGAAGTTCACCATGGTCCCTCGAGCTCTGAGAAATAACAGTAAACCTGTAATGGCCACTAGGACCAAAAGATGCTTCAAGCTCAAAGATCTAGAAACCTTGACTGGCTACTCTCTGAACTGAAAAACTGGTTTATAGTCAGCTCCCACCATTAGTCCTTGTTTTTCTTTTGTTTCCATAGAAATGCCCCTTATATGCCCAATTGATCACACCATATAAAGGCCTAACCTTGAGGGACAATACACTCCCGCCTGCCTTACCACCTCCTGAAATGAGGCACAAATGTTTAACTAAACCAATTCACAGCACTGGGAGACAGGTTCTCTGACATGTGAGGTAATGTGCTTAGATTTGTTCTTTTCTGCATCTTGATTCTTGCTCTAATCTATGTTCTTCTCTCTCTTTGCAGATCTCTTACCTCCCAGCTACAAATATGAACTTTCTCTTACAGCAATCAACTCAGCTCTTGATGTGTGAAATTTACGGAAAGCTTCAGATGGGGGGAAATAAAGAAAATCAGCATATGCCACACCAAAATATGCCACATTGGCATTAGAATTATGTTGAGCTGAAGGCAATTGGGAATCAGGAAATACAGGCTGAAGAATTCTCTGGCTTCCTCCTTTCTGCCTAATATAGGGTATAAATTTCCCTTTGTGGAGGTGTTTCTCCCCTCGCCCCGGCAACCCATACCATCCGTTATCACTGGGGACCGTTGACATCAAGATGAGTTGCACAAACGAACCTTACTAAAGTGACCTGTATCTTCCATTATTTTCCAAATATATTTCCTAGTCACTTCCCCACGCTTTACCATTCCCTAAAGCCCAAACCTCTTTTCTTTTGCTATAATGCACAGAAGTCCCCAAGTCTGTTTCTTTGAGTTTCAATTCTTTTCTTTTTATACATTGCAATTTTATTTATCAACAGAGAAAAATTCATCTCCTGATCCCTAGAAAAAATGACAATTTGAGGGACAGTTACAACTAAATCTATGCTTATATATCTACACAGTTTTTTTACTCCTGAAGTGCATATTGCTTTACTCACATAATACATTTTATCGTAATAATATTCTGAGAGGCAAGCTTCAGTTAAAGCTTAAAATATGTGGGCTTCTAGAAATATAATGTGTGAGGGGTATGGAGTTCCAAAAAAAATGTAACGGGAAGATTTGCATTATCCCCTGTTCTCCTCCAAACATACCATAGTCACATGTGGATATTACCCTACTTCCCTACCCACACCTGAAATGTACAACTCAGGGATATTTCCTAGCAGTTGTTAAGACAGGTATTTTTCCATGACTTAGCTTTGCTGTTTGCATCTTTCTCATTTTTTCTTCCCATGATGCTATCTTCTCTGATTCTCCCCACACCCTGCCTTCTTTTCTCTGTCATCATATCCTTGTTCTCCCTGTAAAGTTGGCCTTTGTGAAGAAGCAGCAGCTATTGAGTGACCCCAATGTAAACTACTAGAAAAGAACCATTTCATTCCATAAAAAGCAGGTTCGAAGAAGTGGCATTTCCCACCAGTGGGTGAATTCCCCTTACTCAGGCCACCTGGGAGGAAAAATTGATTCTTTTCCTCTTCCACCTCTACCTCACCTTAGAAAAACCTACTGGGGACTGTGGCCCTGAAATGACTCATGTGCCCCCAATGCCAGGTGCTGGCAAAAATGCTTAGTAAGATAGATCCCTGGGGACCTGCCACGAGAGTGGGAAAGTGCCCTTGGGAAGCCTGGTGGATCAGGGCCAGTGGTCAGCCAAGATGTAACAGGGACATGACCTCCATGGTGGAGTTCTTTTGTCCAGTGCCCAAGTGTCAATTCTTTTCTATGAATTCCTGTGTGGGTAAATATTGATCACAATTGTGTGCCTTTTCTCTTGTTAATCTGTTTTTTGTTAGTTTAACTCACAGGCCCCTAGACACTGAACCTAAGAAGGTAGAAGAAAATTTTTTCCTCCCAGACAACTTTTGCATGTGAGGCTCCCTGTCTGTCAATACTTCTTTTACTGGACTGGCTGTGGGGATTATAATTTTCTCTCTGGATTCACTCTTTGCGATAAGGAAGTCTTTTCCCAAATACAGGCAAAAATGCCAGCACGTTATGTGAAAGTTGATTATACAAATTGGTTCATTCTTGTCATATCCAACTAAATCAAAGTCAAGGGACTAAGAGTAAAAGCACTCAGGACACATAGCACCAGCTTCAAGAATTGCATTTCCCCTCAGTCCAGCTGCTGAAATGTCTTTCTGTAACTCTAAGACCAGTTTTACCTAGTAGTGGCTGAAATGACCTACTATGACTTTAATACTAGAATAGTTTTAGCTGCCTGCCATCACTCACCAGAGCTTGCCAGCTCCCAAAAGCTTTTCTAGTGTCAATAAGCTTTCTTTCAAAACAATATATAACACTTCTCTTTCTAATAAAACCCTCAACCATCTCTTTGTTCTTTAGATATACTAAAGACCATGATGTTCTGTCTCTATGCCTTGAATTGCAGTTCTGTGATTACTAAATAAAACACACAATTGGAAATTCGACTCTGTGTTTTATTTTGACTTTGCCATACTTGGTATCCTAAGTAGGATTAAAAGCACACCTTGGAGAGACCAATGGTGCCCAAAACCTCAGTGTGAGGTATGTACACTTGGGCCCCTTGAGCACCTCACTTCTGTAGGTCACTTCTTTTCTCCCCAGTGAATCTCTTTCAGATCAAACTCCCATTTTTTCTTTTGGCCGAGTTTGGTTTCAATTGGGAATTTGTTAAGAGGGGACTTTTCCCCTTCGAGTTATGAGATCTCCTATTTAGGAGGGATTTTTCTCTCTCCTGTCTATTAGCCTTGGCTAGGAGGCATTTGTTTTTTTCCTTCCTGGTTATGAGGTCTTCTGTTTAAGAGGGATTTTGCCCCCTCTTGTTAAAGAAGGCTTATCATTCTTCTCAGTAAGTACATACTTTATTTTACGATTCATTTGCATGCTTAGATTTTAATTTTGCTTTTATGTATTTGGCATTAAACTGAATCACCTATATGAATTTATTTACAAATGGCCTCTCAAAGTTCAAAGGGATGCCAAGATAGTTCCCCTCTTCTGGGCCTCTAGCTGGTGACATGTTCGAACATTATGGAGATCATGCAAACAGTCAATTTTTCTTAAAAATAAACTAAAAGATTACAGGTATAAAATCATACAGTACAAATAGGATGCATATCTCTTTTTTTTTTTTTTATAAGTTACAGCCTCAATAATGGATGCATATCTCAAATTGCATCTGGAGGCTCCAAAACTCATTCAGTACTCAATGCGAAACACAGTCTGAAAGCTACCTGAGTCTCTTTCCTCTGAGCCCTTTCCAACTGCTTTGTAAATCTCCTCTTTTTCCTTCCCCTAAGCTAAACTCTCTTTTTTTTTTTTTTTTTTTTTTTTGAGACAGAGTCTCACTTTGTTGCCCAGGCTAGAGTGAGTGCCCTGGCGTCAGCCTAGCTCACAGCAACCTCAAACTCCTGGGCTCAAGCGATCCTCCTGCCTCAGCCTCCCGAGTAGCTGGGACTACAGGCATGTGCCACCATGCCCGGCTAATTTTTTTTTTTCTATATTAGTTGGCCAATTAATTTCTTTCTATTTATAGTAGAGACGGGGTCTCGCTCTTGCTCAGGCTGGTCTCGAACTCCTGACCTCGAGCAATCCGCCCGCCTCGGCCTCCCAGAGAGCTAGGATTACAGGCTTGAGCCACCTCGCCCGGCCCTAAACTCTCTTTTTCCAAAACTCCTCAGCTATTCTAGCTTACTTACTATTTAAGTAAAGAAACTTGAAAAACAGCATAGACAAAAGAAAATTAGCTTTATCTTTGTGCTGTTTTTTAAAAGCAAAATATGAAATTCCCATGTAAAAGACACCCTCCCTATACTGACAGGAAAGGCAATACTCTTACCTTCAAGAATGAAGAATTGAGACCAAGAGATTACTACAGAGATCTTGTTGGAATAATTGTTATCTTTTGGGCCTCCTCACATAATTCAGTCACATTTTCGTAGTTAACTATTCTTTGTCCGATCTAGTATGTTGCTAACTGACTCAAAATGATTTACCGAAAATTTGGTTCATGGCATTCATAAGATTACCTATTAGGGAAAAAAATTATAAAGAAGTTTAGCCTTATCCCATTTTGTCATAAATATAATTTGGATCCAACTATCTTCTTATAAACCAGGGAATTTATATTACTATATTTTAATCATAGCTAAATTTTTAACAAAAACTATAAGGTCTTCACATGCTTTTATTATTTTTTTTATAAGCCATGGATTTCTCTGACCAGGGTACTGGTTTACTGGCTTATATTATTCTTCTATAATGTATTGTACACTAATAACCTTAAACATATACTTTTCTAGTGTTTAATTGAATTTAAGTACTTTTCATGAGGTTCGGCTTCCAGATTATCTAAACAGGCTTCCCATAAAGAGAAACAGTTATATTACAGAGGTTATTCTGTACCTTTTAAGTAATTAGCTCAAGAAAGTAGAGATTTCATGCTTTAAGATAGTTTCTTGTACTTTGTGCTGTCTTTATTGGGTTTTTGACTACTTGGGAAAGCTGAGTCATCTTTAATTACAGGTCTAAGTTCTTTTTTCTCTCAAATATATAACTTTTTGTATTTGCTTATGAAGTCTTTCAATTATCACTCTGATTAAATAAATATTCTTTCTCTATGAAATGTAATTCTACTTTAATTAAATTTAAATTTATTGAGAAATTGGTTACAGATAAAAAGGTTAAAGTTGTTTTTTCTTCATGTAACTCTGTATTGCCTTTAAAGCCTTTTGATTATCACTTTGGTAACATGAATATTATTTCATAAATGGCCTATGATCCTATTTTGATTAAGATTTTTAAGCCCTTTATCATTTTTGACAAATTTACCCAAAACCAATTTTTTTTTTTTTTTTTTTGCGACTGAGTCTCACTCTGTTGCCCAGGCTAGAGTGCCATGGCTTTAGCCTAACTCACAGCAACCTCAAACTCCTTGGCTCAAGCAATCTTCCTGCCTCAGCCTTCCAAGTAGCTGGGACTACAGGCATGCACCACCATGCCCAGCTAATTTTTTATATATATTTTTAGTTGTCCAGCAAATTTCTTTCTATTTTTAGTAGAGATAGGGTCTTACTCTTACTCAGGCTAGAAAAACAAATTCTAAGTTGTCTTTTGTAACCTAAAATTGACTTTATTTGCAATTGAGATTTTTCAGTTGGGCCACTGGAAATTTTCAAAGGATGTGTCTCTCTCTCATTAGGCTTATTTGATGTTAAGTTGTATGAAAAGCACTGTCAAAAAGAAAATACTAAATCTTCGTTCAATTATACTTATATTGATATGTTATTGATGTAAATGTTCTAAAGATTACATAAAATTTGTAATGGTCTGATGGTCATATGTGACACTATCAGTCATCATTCTGGTTGTTATGTTAAAATGCTATATACAATAGAAATAACTTAATTTCCTTGTCAATTGCTGAACTTTTATCAGATTTTAACCATGGCTATTCTAAGTTTTTATCATTTACAGTGGTGATTTTACTCTAAAGGCATCTATAATGAGATTTATAAAAAGGACTAACAAGTGCTCTTAAATAAAGGTTTCTAGTAACTTTAAGATCAAGGAACTAAATAAAAATTTCCCAAACTCTAATCGAAAAGAAAAAAAAACTAGTGGTTTCATAAAACTGTTAATCAAGATGAAATAGAATAAAAATTAATTATATAAAATTAAATAACTGATAATTATAATGATTACAACTTTTATTTGAAACATTGTTGTTTCTTTATTTAAATATTTTGTTTTCTAGATTTAAGGAAACTTTCTCAAACTATTGTTTACAGCAATTTGGTAAAGTATACTTTTATAACTAAAGGTAAAACATTTACCTATAGATTTGATTGGGTCCTAAATTCTAGGTTCCTTAATCCAGTTTTCTCCCATGGAAATACTAAAAATCGACATTGCTCTTTCCTAAAGACCTATAAACTGAAGGTAGACAACTTGATGTGAATTTCAAACAGTAAGCCTCCTGCCTAGTGTATGGACAATACAGAGAGTTCGCTGAACTGCCTGATCCATAATCAGAGACATTTGAACTGGAAATTGCTGACTTCACGCTGTAGACAGCTTTTCCCAAGACCATTGAAACAAGACTCCATCTTACAATAAGATTCTTACCTCTCTTAATGCCTACCTTTTTCACTGGACAGAACCTGATGTAAAACATCTTTATTTTTATTTTAAAACTTTCCTTTTAGAGATGGAGGTCTTCCTGTGTTGCCCAGGCTGGACTCAAACTCCTGGGCTCAAGGATCCTCTCACCTTTGCCTCTCAAGTAGTTGGGACCACAGATGTGGGCTACCTCATTTGGCAAAAATGCTTTGACAATATCTCTAATACAAATTTTTGTTCAAATTTCACTAATGGTCCCTTTTATAGAGTTGGCACCCCCTGCTTCAATTCAACCCTGTTTTAAAAGTGCTGCTCAGTGACTACAAGTCTCACTCAATTTTCCCAGTCTTTTGATTTGTTTAGTTGGTTGCCCTTAGGCTTGGGCTCTTGTTGCAAAACCATTGTACAAACTAATTTTATTATATTGTTACTAATTATTTTTTGTATTATGATCTTTATGCTCTGTTCTTGTTGCCTGTCTAATCTTAAAGCCTGTTCTCCCAACAGGACAACGTTAGCCCAACACTTCCAAGGCAATTGCTACTACCTGTGGGACTAATAGGATAAAACTCAATCCTGGACTCCAAACCAACCTACTCTGAAAAAAATTTTCCTTCTGTTCTTTTTGTTACTCAAATGTGGTCCAGGTCCCTGGCACTGACTTCCTTACTGTCTGCCTTGTACAGGATCACAAACAACCAGGACAGGTCCATTACGGCACTAAGGGATGATTAAACCTGATTTCAAGATTTTTGATCAATGAAGATTTCAGAGAAAAATACTGAAAAAAAGGGTGAAACGAGAAGGTTGATTATACCAATTGGGTCATTCTTGTCACACCCAACTAAATCAGAGTCAAGGGGCCAGAGGAGAAGAACACTTATAGCACGTAGCACCAGCTTCAAGACTCGAATTTTCCACAAGCCCAGCTGCTGAAATGGCCTGCTGTAACTCGTAACCCTAAGACCTAGGGTTTCACCTAGCACCGGCTGAAATGACCTGCCGTGACTCTAAGACAGGTTTTACCCACCACCTTTACTCTCCACTCAGAGCTTCCCAGCTCCCCAAAGCTTCTCTATTGCCAAAGAGCTTTTTTTTAACACAGTAAGTGACATTTCTCTTTCTAGCAAAACCCCAACCTTCTCTTTATTTTTCAGACATACCGAAGACCACCTTCATCTGTCTGTACGCCCCAAATTGCAATTCTGTGATTCCCAGATAAAATGTTTAGAGATTCATCTTTACTTTTATTTTATTGAATAAAGATTCAAAAAGACTGTAATTTGACTTCGACAGTTACCTGTAAGTCATTGGCACTATTATCCACTGTTATTGGTTGGTGGGTTTCCTATAAAACACACTGGATATGAAAATAAAATTGAATATGGAAATAAAAAAGTGGGACCAAAGTAAAAGATAAGTATATATATATTTTAAAAACAAACATATTAACAGAAAAAAGATAAGTCCATTTTGTTAGTAGTAGAGTAAGGATATTCTAAAAAAGTAATACACCGACAGAAAGAGCAAAACCAGGATGCAAATATGGGAAATATCAGGCTCCAGAGTCATGTGATTATCAGACACCTGGGGGAGGGGCAGGCATAGAAGTGGTGGTGGGGGGAAATAAGATGATAGGGAAGCACCTGCTGTAATTTGCAGGGAAATAATAAAAAAGATAAGGAGAAAGTGAGAGAAGAAAGACATGCAAAGTGCTAACTATCATTTGGTAAGGGCAGTGCATATATTGGGCACTGTCCTAAGCAAGTTATATTGGCTCTCATAGCAATTTCTGCAAGACCTCTATGAGTTAGGCTCTATTTTACTACTTAGTGGAAAACAAACCAAAACTGAAGCTCAGAGAGGTTATATAATTTCCCTAAAGCTATTAATAGAGTGAAACTAGTATGTGAACCAGCCCAGCATAATTCCAAAGCCCTATTTTCCTCCTTAATTTCTTTCATTTAAAAAACGGCAAATTAAATTTTGTGAAGAAAAAAAAACTAGTTGAATCTAAGCACCATTTGTTTTAACCATGGGGATTGTTAACTCATCAACATTTGCTGAGAATTCATGAATTGTTAATAGAATTGTGGAAGTACTATCACCTTTGCTGATGCCTACTTGAATAGAGCCTCTTAATTTAACTCCAGGGTATTTAAATTGTTTGGCGTCTCAGAAGCTTCATTTAATAGGGCTTGACCTGGAAATTGGCCAAGAGCTCTTGGCAATAGAGGTAGCCAGTACTCCAGGAAATCTTATTCCTTATATTATTAAGAAGCAGAGCAAAAGGAAGACTATCACTGAGTACATATTGCTCTATTGATCCAGCTTGTATGTCTTGTAAATTATTAATGATGAGTGTATACTCCCAGAAAAGTAGAAAGAAATGCAAATAAACAAAAAGCCCTTATTTGAGAAGCAAAGTGGCTTTATATATTGTACATGACTGTAGACATCAGATACTCTGACATTTTCCTCTATGTTGGCCCATTTTTTAAAAACACTAATGAAACTGAACAGCTCAAGGGCATTATAAAAAAGCAAATGAGGCTGATACTCTAATTAGAAGCAATTCAAACTAAACAACTTACACTGTGGCCTAGACTGCTTCATAAAATTGAATTTAGAAATTAAAGAAAAAAATAATGTAGAGGTGCACATGAATATTTACCAATGATACCGGTCATGGAGGTATTAGGCCAAGTTGCATATTTATAGTCCCAGAGAATATATGAATAAATAAGAAAAATAAAGAAGAAAAAGGGGAAAATATGAAAATAAGGACCTATTAACATTTAATATCTATTCTTCCCAGGGCAAAATACATTTATTGTGCTAAGCAAAAAACAAAAGGAGATCTTAAATTATTTCCTTCAGTTTTTTTTTTTAAATAATCCTGAAAGTTATATATTCAGTCTTCCTCAGGTAATCATGATAATCCACAGGTAGTGCTGTTTTTCTTTGACAATATGTATTAGCAGAAGTATAAATCAGATGAAATGTTAATGAATTCTTAGGCTTTTATAATCAGACTTTTAGATATTGAAATGACTTTACAGATCATCTAATCCAGTCTTTCTCAAAATGTAGTCCAGAGACTACTTGAGTCAGAATTAGTCATGCTGATTGAAAAAAAATGCATATTCCCAGAAGTCACACCAAACAACCTAAATGAAAGTCTCTCATTGAAATGTATCACAGCAGCCTGCTAACTTTGAATGCATGCAATGTTTTCTTTATTCTCAGACACCATGGAAAACTCAGAAGAGTTCCCATGGCCCTGCTTCTTCCATCCTTTGCCCATGTTCAAAGGATTAGGTTTAAATACCCATGATATGGGCGGAATGTCTATATACCTCTCCAATTCATATGGTGAAGCCCTAACCCCTAATGTGATGGTATTACAAAGTGGGGCCTTGGGGAGACAATTAAGTTTAGATGAGATCATGAAGGCAGAGAGCCCGCGATGTGATTAGTGCCTTTGTAAGAAGAGGAAGAGACACCAGAGCTTCTCTATCCATCATACAAAGATATATCAAGAAGGCAGCTGCCTACAAGCCAGGAAGTGGGCTCTCATCAGAACCTGGCCATGCTAGCACCCTGATCTTGGACTTCCCAGCCTCCAGAACTGTGAGAATCCATTTCTATTATTTAAGCTACCTAGCCTGTGGTATTTTGTTTCAGCAGCCTGAGCTGTGTAAGACAGCCACTCTGAGCTTGCCATCAGCATGATTTTATGTGACTAGAACATGCCTTTCTTTTTCTATCTGGTGTCCATAAAACAATTATCATAAAGTGAACTTTTATTGCACCTATTCTTATATCTTATCAGTAGGAAGATGTTAACATTTTGTTGGAATCAGACATATTGGCATTTGGGATTTGTAAGACCTGTGCCTGTCAGATTTTAAATTTCACGAAGTTCATACACAGCCTTGAAATGTAATCATGTATGATCTTTTAAACCTGGCAAGGGACGCATTCAGAATTCACACCCAGTCCTGGCTCAGTGCTTGCTCTTTTTCTCTCTGTAATGCCATTTCTAGCAATAGTGAAAATACTATACAATTTATGTCATATAAAGATAGTGTTAATGATATTTGAACTAAGAACAACTGCAACTGTGAAGGTCTATGGAGTTGTTTTTAATTCAAGTGAATAAATCACAAAAAGATTAGTTTTAATGTTTTGATGAAGAATTATGACTAGAAAGGATCTTGAACATAAATAAATTTGAACTCCAGATGAGGAAACTGAGGCGTAGGTGTATTAAGTTACTTCACCAAAGTTTATAATGGCAGAATTCTACCTAGACATAAGACTTTGACTCATGGCCCAGTGATATTTTCTTTTCTTCTTCTTCTTTATATTTTTGAGACAGAGTCTTGCTCTGTCACCCTGGGTAGAGTGTAGTGGTGTCATGTAGCTCCCTGCATCCTCAAATTCCTGGGCTCAAGTGATTCTCCTGGCTTAGTCTCCCAAGTTGCTGGGACTACAGGCACTCCAGGCACTCACCACCATGCCCGCCTAATTTTCTATCTTCTTTTAGTAGAGATGAAGTCTCACTCTTGCTCAGGCTGGTCTCGAACTCCTGAGCTCAAGCAATCCTCCTGCCTTGGCATTGCAGAGTGTTAGGATTACAGGACGATTAGCCACCGCGCCCGGCCCAGTGCTTTTTTCTTTATCTCTGTTACTCGTAAGTACTGTCCATGGCATAGTAGCATAACATAATCTGGGAGCTGGACCAGTGCTTCTCAACTTCAGTGTACAAATCTCCTCACATTTAAAAAAATGTAGATTTTGATTTAGTAGATCTGGGATGCTACATTTTTAACAACCTTCCAATTGACATGTAGTGAATTCCTATACTATCATGTTGCCTGGTCATTCACTGTGAATATACTTGAACTTTCTCATACCAGAAGCAGGACTTAGTCACCCTTGATCCAGTGTCTAGTTCTCCACTTCTTCCTAGTTTCTCTGTTTGATCAATCCAGGTGTCTGCCTTATGTAAATGCTTTCTGATGCCCACCTCCCCATGGGACAGCTAAACACATCCTATTTGACTTGCTCCACAGACTCCTATGCCCCACATGGGCTGTGCAAATATGCCACAGTGACCACCTCTCGGTCACAGCAGTCACAGTATAACTCCACGGAGCTCCTGCCTGCTTGCTTTAAACTCACCAATTAGAGCTTCCCTTGGGAAACCTGCTTGGGTAGCACCTTAGACTCCAATAGAGGCCTCAGCTCACAGGCCCTCATCTCTCTCTTGCTCCCTGCCTGCTGGTTGTTCATGCCTGTCCCAGATGGCACCCCCTTCCCATTGGCCCTGTGAGGCATGCTGCCCTCCTCTCTCTGGGATCTGTAAGTAATACACTGCTTCTGTTATTTTGTATGTTTTGTTATGCTGCCTTCTCTGTGTATCACCTGACCGACATAGGTAACCTAACTCTCTTCCTGATCAGGACTCTCCTAGAGAGTGGCTATCTTGGTAGGAATAAACTGTATACAGGTCAGAGAAGAGTCATAAAGGTGTCTGCCAGTATAAACAAATTTCTGTGAAAGGGACACTTGGTCACATGTTGAACACAGGCATTTGACCATCCACCAGGATGAAGAAGTATCCCGTGCAAGGTATGCTGCAAACATCCATGACCACCTCCCCGGAAGCCCATCAGGGCAGGACTATATAGCCAGCCACTCTGCAGAGAGAGACCTTAAGGCCAAATTAGAGGAAAATCACAACATGACATCTACACTACTGATCTCTAGGCCACACTTTGAATAGCAACACCATGTTGATGGGTTAATTGAGGCCCCTTTCTCCTTGAGGATCACTTTCCTCTAGCAAGGGGAGAAGGATCTGCTCTAGCTGTACCAGAGGCTTAGGTCTAAATGCTATTCATGTATGTTTCTATAAACATACATGTTCTTCGTCAGTTTCATCAATGTAGGCATAATTGAGAAATAAATAAAAGATTAATAATCTGATCCTTAATCATGAAAAGTGTTTGCTCCCTAGTTGCCATAAAAGACTAATAAAAAACATAGGTGGATTGATTATTATTTATAATTGACTAACAATATATATCAAAAGGTTATTAATTAAAAAGAACAACATTACTACTCCACCATCAAAGATAGAGTGTGACAGCTAAATTAAAAATACTTATCAGGGCTAATTTAATGTGTTTTACAAAGAAAGGCCTAAATCTGTTGTAATAAAAAACACAGGTGCTCAATTTAAGGGGGAAAACCATTGCATTAATATCCATAATAAAAAAAATTCATTACTAGGTGGATTTGAACACCATGTATTCCTTATTTTAAAAGATCAGACATTATTCAGCAAACATTTACTCAATGACTACCATGAGTCAGAATGCACGAAAGCACCTGAAACTCAAATAGGAGCCAGGTTCTTAATTTCTAAAAGCATGGCAGAAAAAAGATGAAATACAATCCCAAGGAAATATTTCTTAAAGAACATCAAGTGGGACAGTAGTAATAATTAGTAATTATAAAGTATGTTGCCTTTTTAAGACCCTTTGCACATTAGCTCACCAACCCATTGAGAGAAAAATAAACCTTAAATTCCTTCTAACAGTCAGCAAGCAAAATGGGGCCAAGAAACTGTATGATTTACTTACAGCAACCAAGAAGGTAACCTAGTGTTAAAAAAAAATTATCCAAAACTTGGAAATGGGGGATGGAGCAATATAACCTTTCAATGTAAAATAGGCTGTTGTATAAAAGGTACATCCAAGGATTATTTTATTCTCTGAGTGAACATACCCATGTTTGACTTTGCTATTTTACTGTTTGATTATAGTACAAATCCTGTGAATAACATGTTGACTTATAGATTTCTATTTGATAGAAATGGTAAATACAAAGGTTATGGTTTAATTGTTTTGTAGGACATTAGCAATTTGTATTCAACATTCCACCCATCACCCCCAGCCTCCAAAATGCTGTAAGTAAACAGTTTCTCAAAATAGTCTTTGAATAAGATTTTTCATCTTACTGGCTCCCTACTTAATGACTTAGTATATCTATGACAAATATTTATATTTGTACAAGTCATTTTTAACATTTTTGAAAATTATAACTAAAATGATTTACTCAAAAATTCAATAAGAAAAAGTGTTCTCTGATTAATATAGCAGCAACTGAATAACCTTTGTATTCTAATAGCATTGTCTAATAGCATTGTGACCCTTATCACATATTTAATATGGACTGATGACTTCTTCTGTGTATAATCTCTCTTCCACTAGATTTTAGAATTTTATACTTGTTTGCATTCTTTTTTTTAAATAAAATTTATTTTTAAAACATAATTCTTCTTCTTCTTTTTCCTTTACCTCCAAGGTTCTGCTTGATGTTTGCATTATGAAGAATGCAAACAATGAGTAAATATGGTAAATTCTCATTTTTTTTTGCTGAGACAGAATCTCATTTTGTTGCCTGGGCTAGAATGCCGTGATGTCAGCCTAGCTCACAGCAACCTCAAACTCCTGGGCTCAAGTGATCCTTCTGCTTCAGCCTCCAAAGTAGCTGGGACTACAGGCATGTGCCACCATGCCCAGTCAATTTTTTCTATAGAGTTTTAGTTGTCTGACTAATTTCTTTCTATTTTTAGTAAAGACGGGGTCTCACTCTTGCTCAGGCTGGTCTGATTCTCAATATTTACCTTGTAAATAAACTGATTGAATATGACATTAATGTGCACAAAGCCAATGTGTCCAAATTGCTATTTACTGAGTACATTTTAGATAATTCTATCAAAATAAAACTGGCTGTAAGGAAACTAGAAGAAAGAAATGGTAAGATTTGCATGTTTCATATATATGTAAGTCTAGATGTCCTGTTTCGTTTGAGGAATAACTTAAATTTTCTAGGACAAAAAAAGAAAAAAAAACTTACAAGCACCTATAGCAAGGTAGCATATATCAATTAAAATTCAAGTGAAAGAACAAAAAGAAAGTGATTGGCTTAGAATGACAGATGGCTGGCATATGTATCTAAATTAAACATTGTCCACCGTGAGGGAGTAAGACTTCCTAGGTTTGTTTGCCTGTGGGTATATACAGTAGTGATAAGGAAAAGTTAACCAAAAAAAGAAGTAGAATAATTCTTTCTTTCTTTTTTTTTCCAGACAGAGTCTCACTCTGTTGCCAAGGCTAGAGTGCTGTGGTGTCAGCCTAGCTCACAGCAACCTCAAATGTCTGGGCTCAAGCAATCCTTCTGCCTCAGCCTCTCCGAGTAGCTAGGACTACAGGCATGTGCCACCATGTTCAGCTAATTTTTTCTATTTTTAATAGAATTAGGGTCTTACTCTTGCTCAGGCTGGTCTCAAACTCCTGGGCTCAAGCAATCCTCCCTCTTGGGCTTCCCAGAGTGCTAGGATTACAAGTGTGAGTGAGCCACCACCCCCGGCCAGAATAATTATTTCTTGATTTTCAATATTGTCATATTGCTGTTAGAATACAAACATTCTATATAACCTTTTCCCCCCTAGTCCTAAGCCGTATATCAGTTCATGTAGTGTATTATATATTCAACATACATTATTAAATTAGCAGTTTTCTGTGATCTTCAGTCCAACAGTTCGTGGAGATCTCATTTCTTCCTTTAAAAATGTTTAGAAGGTTAGAGGTGACTAGACAAAAGAAAAGTGGGTAAATCATCTAACAGTACTAACAATAAAATGAATCATTCATAAACAGTCAAAATGATCTTCCAAGCCTTATTTTCAGAAAAGCTTAAGATGCTGTACGTAACTGTCAAATAGGAAACATTCACACCCCTAAGAAATAGATGACATGCAACCAAAGATATCAAGCATAATTAATGAAACAGACTTCATGAAAAATTCACGTAAACAATTGTTTTAGAGCTAGCAAATAACCTGTATAGTATTATTCATTTGATGTTCGCTTATTCACAAAGACATAGTTTTTCTTATGATGTGTTATAATGCCAAATTCCATGCTGGGAACACTCATCACAGTTTCGCAATTTAGCTAAATATTTGTACAACTTTATTACAATGTTGAATTTTGATTAAATATATCCCTGTAGCATTTGCTTAGTTTTTCTCCTTTGATTTCGCAAATGGAGGCAACTCATCATCCATACAAATGCTGAAGAAAAATAGCACTGGTATCTTAAAAGAAGGTCCAAGAATGACTCAGAATATCACTTATTGTCACACTGTCATGCTTCAACCCCAAACGTACACATAACACCCATCTTTACCCAGCCTATATCGCTCTTCTGATTTTGCCTGACAAGAATGTATGGGGGACATGTTCAAGAAAACGGTGTTTGACAGTGTTTCGAAGTTTCAGTCACAGCATAAGGAATCTTCAGCATGTCCCAGAGTAGGTCTCACTTAACCAGCTGCACTGACCTCTCCCTTTGCTCTTATGGCAATATCCCATCTTCCCCATCTCATTCCATCTCCTGCTGATAGTCATTATGGGGTCCCTGTTAGCTACACTATCCTCTGCTGTTGCAGCCCAACATTTCCTAGTCAGGCATCCAGGTAATCCACAGTCCTTGGGGATTTATTTAACATTGAGTGCAATCAGGGTTTGCCTGACCCTGGTGCTGGGCACTCAGCCACTTCAAATACATTTAACAGAAACTTTTAAGAGTTCTTCTTTTGATTTGGCTGATGTTCTCTGTAATATCAGTCTACCTTACAGTTCTAGCATTTAGCTGCGTGATCTATTGGGAGTTCCCCTTTGGACTAAGCCCTTGTTTTACAATTCAACCTCATCTGCAAACACTGGACTCAATAGGTGGGGTCATTGTGACTCCAAACACCACCCATGTCTCACTTGTTCTAAATCTTCCTATCGTGAATTGTCTCACATAAAAACCTGGAGGAGGGGGCTGTGTAGAAAGCAACGAAGAAGGCACAGTTTGAAAAGTATGCTCCTAAAAGATGGGCCCTGATGAAGGGAGCAAAAAGTGCAATAGGTAAGAAATAAAAAAATGGCAATGTATTTTGGTAAGAAATATTAAGAAATATGAAGAGGATGATGTATCATTTCATCTAGAAGACAAACTATTGGCAAGATATTTCTTCCTTCCTTTTTTATATATCTAAGAATTATAATTCAGAAGTGGTTGTCACTGATACAGTAACATGTATATTTGAATTATAAAAATAGATTTTTTTCTGATTTGGCTTATAATAATAAGGACTAGTTTTGCCATAATTGTCGTATGCAGGACATTTTACATAAATAGAATGAATTAAATATGAATCTCTGAAGTTTCAACAAAAGTCTATTTGAAGCATGTACATTATGTGCAATACACTGGAAATACAAGTATTTAAAATTATTATAGGCTGGGCGTGGTGGCTCACGCCTGTAATCCTAGCACTCTGGGAGGCCGAGGCTGGAGGATCACTCGAGATCAGAAGTTCAAGACCAGCCTGAGCAAGAGTAAGACCCTGTCTCTACTAAAAAATAGAAAGAAATTAGCTGGACAACTAAAAATATATAGAAAAATTAGCTGGGCATGGTGGTGCATGCCTGTAGTCCCAGCTACTTGGGAGCCTGAGGCAGCAGGATTGCTTGAGCCCACGAGTTTAAGGTTGCTGCGAGGTAGGCTCATGCCACGGCACTCTAGCCCAGGCAACAGAGTGAGACTGTCTCAGAAAAATAAATAGATAAATAAATAAATAAATAATAAAAAATAAAATTATAAAATTTAGGGTGTCATTTAAAAATATTCAGGGGAGCATATCATTAAAAAAATTCTTTTAGGGAGCACAACCATAAAAATCTTTGAAGACTGTTGTCTTAAGAGACCTCTCTCCTCTCAATTTCAATTTCTACTCTAGGCTTGGAAGTGAATTGCTATAGAGCCTACTCCCTGAGGAGTGAGTGATCAATTGTGGTTTTTCTTACCTGTCACCAGTAGCCTAAGTGATATCTTTCCCAAGAAATAATTTTCTGTTTTCTCTGGGGAACAAGGCAAATAAGTCCTCTTTTTACTTGGGCCTGAAAATGGAGGCCATTTTTTGTCTAAGAAAAAGCTTCGTTTTCCATGCCTAAGCTTCCTAAGTTCAGAGCTCAGAATGATCATTTTGGTCAAGCAAATATTGCATAGGATATATTTGTACTAAAAGATATTATTTACCTGAAATTACATTAAACAGAGCATCCTGTATAGTTATTTGCTTAATCTGGCATCTGGCAACCCTCCAAATACTCAGATCTACTAAATGTTAATATTACCTTATATTTACTGGTTGCCTAATGGCTATGTGAAAGATAGGCTATTTTATTATTGTTGTGATTTTCTAGAATATCTGAGGTTAAGGTACATTTCAACAGTTTTTGTTGGGAAAGGTAAATAAAGACAGATTATAAGCTCCAAATAATGCTTCTATTTGGAGAAGGAAAAGCACTGATGCTGATCTTTCACAGCGAACACCTTGCAAATCCATAAGGAAGCAAGTCGAAAGGATGCTCCCTGCTAAGCTGTTCAACTGTTGCTCATGTTCCTCCCACATTTACCACCATATGAGCCTCTGGCAAAGCCCCTTAAAACTTTCAACCATCTCCTCAATTCTAGCCTTCTAATTTGAGTTAATTGCCTTGTTGGTTTG
This sequence comes from Microcebus murinus, assembly GCF_040939455.1. Classification (NCBI taxonomy): domain Eukaryota; kingdom Metazoa; phylum Chordata; class Mammalia; order Primates; family Cheirogaleidae; genus Microcebus; species Microcebus murinus. Next base: position 44,698,963 of record NC_134112.1, read on the forward strand.
CCTTAAGCAAATGTCAAACTGATCGATCTGATAGCAATGCTTTGGGGCCCTGAATTACAGTTGTAGACAGCTAGGTTTATACACCACCCTGGGCTGTGCAGTTCTCCCTGTGGAATTTCTCTCTTGATCTTTTTAAGAGGAGAAAGTTCCAGCAGGAATCTGTTTGGGCATGATGACTGTAATATATACCTTTTGTTACTCCTCTTTTGTAAAATAGGCAAATGATAAGCTGAGGTCTTGTAAGTCTAAGCATGTCAGTTTTATAAGCATATGGGCTTCATGTACTAATTTTTAAAACAAACCTTAGGAGAACATTCACTACATTGATAACCATTGATTCATGAGATGCTAGCATCATTGGGCTAGTCTTCTATTGATTTATTTTAGTTATTTAATTACTTCACTTAGGGATTTAGACCAAATCTCAGAGATAGGTACTTGCTCTTACCTTCATTTCATCCAGCCCAATAGGAGTTTATTTTTCTTATTTTTATTTTTTTTTTTGACACCGAATCTCACTTTGTTGCCCAGGCTAGAGTGAGTGCCGTGGCGTCAGCCTCGCTCACGCCAACCTCAAACTCCTGAGCTCAACCAATCCTGCTGCCTCAGCCTCCCGAGTAGCTGGGACTACAGGCATGCACCACCATGCCTGGCTAATTTTTTCTATATATATTAGTTGGCCAATTAATTTCTTTCTATTTATAGTAGAGACGGGGTCTCGCTCTTGCTCAGTCTGGTCTCGAACTCCTGACCTTGAGCAATCCGCCCGCCTGGGCCTCCCAGAGTGCTAGGATTACAGGCTGTTTATTTTCTTTAATTTTTGAAGAATTCAAAAAACAGAGTATCTTGTTCAGATTTTAGCCAAGGCTTCCTTTTAAATTAATGTTATTATTATTTTTTAGCTCTCATAAGAAATTCAAATTATGAGTCTGTTTGAATACTTTGTTTTAATTTTATAAATTACATTGATAACTTCCAACTAATAACTTCGCTGCTTCTTTTATTTCTTCATTTTGGGACAGGAAATATATTCTTAGTTCTGTCTTGGGACAAAGATACTTTCTAGATATCAGGGTGTTTGTTGACATTAACAGATGGTTTTGGCAGTTCTCATCCTCATTTCCCTGGCCTTAGATAGTTGGATAGATAGGATGTTTAATCTTAATCATCTATTTACTGAAAATAAACTGAACAAGTATTTACATATTAAAATATATTTGGAAATTGGCCGGGCGCTGTGGCTCACGCCTGTAATCCTAGCTCTTGGGAGGCCGAGGCGGGCGGATTGCTCAAGGTCAGGAGTTCAAAACCAGCCTGAGCAAGAGCGAGACCCCGTCTCTACTATAAATAGAAAGAAATTAATTGGCCAACTGATATATATATATATAAAAATTAGCCGGGCATGGTGGCGCATGCCTGTAGTCCCAGCTACTCGGGAGGCTGAGGCAGAAGGATCACTCAAGCCCAGGAGTTTGAGGTTGCTGTGAGCTAGGCTGACGCCACGGCACTCACTCTAGCCTGGACAACAAAGTGAGACTCTGTCTCAAAAAAAAATAAAAATAAAATATATTTGGAAACCATCATATTTTTAATTTTATAAAGCGAAGTCTCTGAAAATGTGTCATTTAGTTGGCTGCAGATATATCACAAAGACCATTTAATACAGTGATTACAAGGAAAATAGCATTATATGACCACTGTCCTTCATTTGCAATGTCATGCCAAATAAAACAATTGTGCTAAAACTTCGACAAACCAATGCAGGTAATCCAAGATAATAAGATACTACACCCTTTGCTGGATATTTACCAACAAGATGATAAATGGCCATGGGTTTTGTGAGATAGCTATCTAACGTGGTTTTCTTCTATGGTGATATACTGAAATTAGGAGTGCTTTGACGTTAAAATAAACAGACAATGTTTGTGTGGTCAGCTAGATAATTGACCAAATGATCCTCAATTATCTTCCACACCTTTCCTTAGGTCTTCCTGTTAAAAGTCTTTGTTGATGTGTATGGTAAAGGCTGTGTGGTGAATTACTTTAAAATATTTTAGAATGTGATACATGTATATATGTATGTGTGTGACAATTAGACTTACTCTATAACCTAGGAACCTTTAGCTAAATTTCCAGAACACTACTTAGTGATTTGCATTTCAAAGGTAACCATGTTAAAAGCAATTTTTCACTGGTTTGTATATTTTTAAGATCACTTTTAAAAGATAAAACGATGATTCTCATGCAAATATAAAATGAACACATGTCAAACATATTTTTAATACATTAATTAATATGGGAGACTAAGAAATTGTTACAACATTTCAAAGAAGAGTTCTTCATAGAATATACACACACACATATATACACACAGTGAGAAATGCAAAAATATTTTAAACAAATGCAAAAATAGCCAATATCCACAAAGTAAGAAATTATTAAATTCTACATGGCAAAATCTGTTTGCATTGCTATGGATAAGAGTCATTTGCATTATCATCTGTTCATGCAGCACAGACAGATAAGCAGAGTCTACTAGACAGGAGGTTCAGTAATCTTTTTTTTGCCCATTTTAAAGAATTTCATCATTTCCCCAACACTAGGACAATTTTAGTACTGTAATACTTTCTATGAAGGAACAAGAATCCAGCAAGAGTTCTTGCCCCAGTAAGAGTGGCTTTTATTGAACTCATATTCATTAGATAATAATTATAAACTCTAGAAAAAATTTGTAAAACAACTATTCGAAGTCATTGGAAAGGAAATGGAGGGCAGAAGTAGACAGAAACTAAAGTAGATATGACCCTTGAAAGAGCAGAAATTTCTTTGGTGAAAAATCTGTTTATATGACTTTTCCCTTGTGGGGTGCTTCCAAGACCTCTAGTCAGCATGACTAAAAATTAAGTTTTCAGAGTCAAATAGTTAAGTTCCAGGTTGCTAGAGCAGCTGGAAATTGAGAGATGATATCTCAGAAAAGAAAGGGTCATGGAGAAGTTACCCCTAAATCTGCATACAAATTTCCCCCAATCCATGTTATACTCCCATACAGCACAAACACTGGGCTTGATGCCAAAGAGCCTGAGGAAAAGAAACACCTGGAACACTAAACATGATGAATAGAAATTTTAGCTTCTACCTACTCCAGGGGAGACAGAGTTTGGAATTTGAATCATGCAAAGTGCTTTGTACACACTTCGTGTTTTCCATTGAAATGGCCACATGTTAGAAATAAAGACTATGTATTTCTCATAAACCTAAGATAAAACTCAAAGTGAACCACGTTCAGAAAGTGAGAAATCAAACTTCCACAAGTTCATTAGACTATCTTTGAGAACAAAAATTAACCCTCTTCAAAGTAAGATAATAAAATCTAAAATCTCTATAATACATTCTCAAAATGTATAGGACATAATAAAAAATAATGGAAATGGGAAGAAACATGAAAATATAACCACTGCCAAGAGAAAAAGTACATGACAAAAAAAAGATGTCAAAACAACCCATATATTAAAATTAGTAGACAATGATGTCATCGCATAAATTCTTATTTAATGTTGATATAATGTTTATATATTATGTATACATTATGTAAATATGTTGAAGATAAAGGAAAGATGTTCACAAAGAATAAATAAATGAGAACTCTCAACAAAGACATAGAAATTATAAATAAGAGTAAAACAGAAATTCTAGAATTATAAAGGATAATATCTGAAATAAAAAAACAACATTGTATGAGTTTAATAGCAGTTGGAAGATGAAGAATTATGGGGTCAGTAAAAGTGAAGAGGCATTAGTGCAAATTATTCAACTGTTGCAGAGAGTAAAAATATGATTAAACTAGATTATGGTGAAGGTTGCTCAACTTGCTAGGTTCCTAAATATCATTACAATTGTACACATAAAAGGATGATTTTTATGGTATGTAAATTATGCCCCAATGAAGTTGTTTAAAAAATAACAGAATACAAAGAAAAATCTAAAATACTTATGAACTAAAAGTACACTTCTAAATAACACATGGATCAAAGTAGAAAGCACTAGGAAAATTTTAAAAAGTTTGAAACTGTATGATTATGAAAAGTCAACACATCAAAATTATAGGATATGGATGAAATAGAATTTATAGCTTTAAGTGTTTATATCAGAAAAAAATAAAAATTTGCAATAAATGATCTAAGTATCACCATTATAAAACTAGAAAAAGAAGATCAAAGTAAGCCCAAAGTATGTAGAAGAAAAAAAATAATAAATATCAGAGTAGAATCAATGCAATAGAAAACAGAGAAATGATAGGAATAATAATAAAACCAGAAGTTGGTTCTTTGAAAAGATTAGTAAAATGGCTTATCTCTAGCTAGATCAATTAAAAAAGAGAGAAGACACTAATTATCAATATTAGGTTTAAAGAAGAAGTACTTCAAAATACTGAGGCAGGAAGATGACTTGAGCTCAGGATTTCAAGACTAGCTGGGCAAGATGGCAATGCTACTGAAAAAAGAAAAAAAGGAAATATTATTTGTTACAGATCTTAAAAACATCAAAAATGGTTAAAAAAGGGAATATAAATAACAACTTTAATGAATAAATTCAACAACTTAGATGAAATGAAAAAATTTTTTGTAAAACACAACTTTGCAAAAGTGATTCAAAGAGAAAAGAAAAATCTGATCATTCATATACTGTTTTAAAAGTTTGAATGTATAGTTTGATTTTTTTTTCTTTCTTAACTCTAGTTTTCAGGGCTTTGGGTTGAATGCATACTTTGAAACTTTAGAATTACTAGACCATACATAGAATTAGTAGACCAGATTAATTCATTGGTGACTTCTAAAAGAAAATCCCCCCCCCAAAAAATACCAATGTTCACAAACATTTTTTTCTCATGGAGACACTATAAAAGAAAGCTGGAGAGATATACCAAGTTTATGGATAGAAATATTCAGTATTGATAAGACATCAATTCTCTACAAATTAATCTGTTGATTTAATATAATACCAATCAAAATAATAAAAAACATGTTTGTAAATGTTGACAAGATGATTCTAAAATTCATAGGAAAAGGCAAAGCTCCTTAAGTAGACAAAATTATATTGAAGAGGGAACAAAAAACTTACACTATTTGATTTTAAGACTTATAATACAGTGGGGTATCTCAATCTTGGCACTGACATTTTTGGCCAGATAATTTCGTGTGGGTGTGGGAGCTACCTTGTGCATCAGTTGTACTTCTTTAACTCCAGATATATTACTTGCATCGAAGTTTACTTTGTCTTACTATATTAATGTAGGCACACCAGATTTCTCTTGATTAATACTTGCATGGCATATATTTTTGCACTCTTTTCCTTTCGTCATATCAACTTTCATATTTTTAAGTGTTTCTATTGTGAATAGAATATATTTGGGCCAATGTAATTACTGGTATAGTTGGATTAAATCTGTCATGTCTTATTCCATTCAGGCTGCTATAGTAAAATACTTTAGACTGGGTAATTTCTATGTAATAGAAATTTACTTTTTACGGTTCTGGAGGCTGGGAAGTTCAAGATCAAGGTGTCAGGAGATTTGGAGTCTGATGAAGGCTTGCAGTCTGTTTTATAGACAGCTCTTCTTGCTGTGTCCTCACATGGTGGAAAAGCCAAACAGACCCCTTCATGCCTGTTTATAAGGCTACTAATTCCATTCATGAGAGCGGAATCTGCATAACCTAATCTTCTAAAGGCTCTACCTCTTAACATTACTGCCTTGAGGATTAAGTTTCAACATGGATTTTGGAGGAACAGAAACATTCAAACCATAGCATACCATCTTGCTGCTTGTTTTCAATATTTGTTCCTTTTATTTTTGTTCAAGTTTTCTTCTTTTCCACCTTTTTGCTGGATTCAACAAGTGTTTAAAAATTACTCCATTTTTATCTCTTTTAGCTTTTTAGATATATCCTTTGTATTAGTCTTTAAGTGGTCATGTTGCCAATTATAGTCCTCCTGACTTATTTCAGCTATGTTATATCAGCAATTGTATGAGTAAATCAAATTATTTTACACAGTTTAACTACATTTACCAATCTCCTGCCCTTCCTGCTATTACCATCCATCTATTTCACTTCTATAATACATTTGTTACAAAATCTAGAAGACATTGATGTTGTTCCTGATTTAAACAGTAAATATTTTTGGTATTTACCCACATATTTACTTTCTCTGATACTCTTCATTCCTTTCAACACTTCTATGCCTTCAGCTGGTATCAGTATATTTTATCATGAATATAACTTCTTCTAGGGTTTCTTTTTTTCTTCCCTCCTTCCTCTCCCTCTCCTCCTCCTTCTTCCCTGTCTTTCAGTCCTCCTGTTCTTTTCCCTCCTCCTATCTACCCTTCTCTCTCCTACTTCTTCACACTATCTTCTCACCTATTTCCCCCCCTCTTTATAGTATTTCTTGTACTTTGGGAATGATGACAATTATCTCAGCTTTTGTTTGTCTATAAACATCTTTATTTCACCTTCACTTTTAATATTTTTCCTGAGTATAATATTGTAAATTGTTAGTTATTTTTCTTTTAGCACCTTAAAGATATCATTCAATCATCTCTGCTTCCAATGTTTCCTTTGAAAAGTTATTTGTTAGCTTTATTTCTACTCTTTTAATGTAATAGATTCCTTTGGCTGCCTTTGTAAGATTCTCCTCATTTTTATTTTTTAGCAGTTTGACTATAATGTGTCTACTGTGTGATTTTCTTCACCCCCAACCCCCAAGATTGGGTCTCATTCTGTTATCTTAGGTAGACTGCAGTGGCATAATCATACCTCACTGCAACCTCAAACTCCTGGGTTCAAGTGATCCTCCCACCTCAGCCTCTAAGTAGCTAGGACTATAGGCGCATGCCACCATGCCTAGCTAATTTTTGTATATATATATATATATATATATATATTTTTTTTTTTTTTTTTTTTTTTTTTGTAGAGATACAGTCTCACTATGTTGCTCAGGTGAGTCTCGAACTCCTGGACTCAGGCGATCCTCCCACCTTGGCCTCCCAAAGTGCTGGGATTACAAGCATGAGCCACTGCACCCAGCCTGATTTTCTTTATTTATCCTGCTCAGAGTTTCCTGAGATTCTGGAATCTGTGAATTTACATCTTTCATTATTTTAGAAAAATTTCTGGATGTTATAATTTCCAATATTGCTTCTGTTCAATTCTCCTTCTCACTCTCCTTTCCATCTGGGTCCCCAATAACACGTAAGTTCTTTTTGTTCAATTCTTTATTTGTTTTTTTTTCACCTTGTGATTCAATTTTGGATATTTATCTTTACCTGTCTTCATGTTCACTAATCCTGTCTTCTGCTTTATCAAGTCTACTATTTTACTCATCTAATAAGATATGAATTTTATGCATTGTTTCTCAGTTCATGCATGACCATTTGCTTCTTCTTATAGAGTCCAATTCTTCATTCACATTCATTTCATTTTTTATCTATTTTGTCCTCTCTATTAAAATACATTTATAACACATATTCTAATTTTTTCATCTATTAATTACCATATCTTGAACATCTGTGTGTGCTTCTATTCTCCTTGTTTTTTAAAAACTTTCAGTAACATTTTTCTGCTTCTTTGCCTATCTTAGAATTTTTTATTTTATGGCAGAAATCATATATAAAAGAAGCATAGAGATTGACATTGATATTAATTGTTCCCAGAGTTCTCTTTTTCCTGTTGCACAGAGAGGAAGTAGGTCTTATCACAGCAATCCAATTAGGAATTGAGCTGAGTCCAACCTGGATTACAGCATAAGTAGAATTTACTAACATGTGGTTTCAAATATCTTGAGGAGAATACCTGTGTTGTGTTTGGTGTAGTCTCCTTTCTCTTCAAGATTCTGCATTCTATTATTGTGATATTGTGAGATATTTCACTACACTTTTCCTTTTGAACCTCCTCCTAGTCTTCTACGTAGCTCCAGGATTCAGTAAATCTCCTATGAGGAAAACAGGCCATATGTTTGGGGCTCCTCTAGATTCTAGTCTGCCACATTATTGTCTTCATGATACTTTTCCCAACCAATGTTTTTTGTCTTTTAATGACAGTTGCCCTATTCTGCATTTCTGCATTATATTATAAAGAATGTTGTCTCTCCCCCAACACCCACACACACCCCAATTTTACATTTCTTGATGGTAGAGTAATTAAAAATTTTCTTTCTATTCTCTACAGAACCTAATGCATAAAGTAGACTTCTAATATTATTCATGAAATGTAAATATCTACGAACTTAAATGCCCCTGGACATAATAGATCTTTTTTTTTTTTTTTTTTTTTTGAGACAGAGTCTCACTTTGTTGCCCAGGCTAGAGTGAGTGCTGTGGCATCAGCCTCGCTCACAGCAACCTCAAACTCCTGGGCTCAAGCGATCCTCCTGCCTCAGCCTCCTGAGTAGCTGGGACTACAGGCATGCGCCACCATGCCTGGCTAATTTTTTCTATATATATATTAGTTGGCCAATTAATTTCTTTCTATTTATAGTAGATATGGGGTCTTGCTCTTGCTCATAATAGATCTTTAGGTGGTTGTTAACGTCACTGAACATAAGCTTCCAAAGGAGTTTATTAAAATTTTGGTTTCTGGATATCACCCAGAACCTGATTCAGTGGATCTGGGTTTGAGTCCAGGATTCTTCATTTCCAACAAGTACTTGAGGCTTTTTTGCTGCAGGTGATCCTTAGCCTGACTTTGGAAAAGCTCAATTATAATCCTTGACAATGTGCCACAAACCATGCCTGAAGGTTTGCCACTATCATTTCTTGAGCACATCCAATACTGAGTTATATAAATAGCACAATAGTTATAGTGAATGGAGATTAAAAATTTGAATGCTCATGTCTAGAAGTTTAAAGTCTAGTCAAAATTATAGGACCCATACATTAATAACCCTCAGGCACACTTACAAAGCAACAACAAAATAAGTTCTTACTGGTAGAAAATAATGAGACATGTGACCAATGGATTAAATTGAGAACTCCATTAAAGAGATTTGGGCCAAATATTGAAGGAGAAGAAGTCCCTGTAGTGGTAGCAGGAGTGAAGAAGTTATTTCAAATTAAAGGAAGAGGTTGAACAAAGAGAATATAGTTGGTAGATATGTCCTGATATTATTTTTCAAGGAATAAGCAGATGAAGAAATTTCTTGCTGCTCTCTTGGAAGCTATTGCCTCCACACTCAACATATTACCAATCTCCATTTTATGAACAGAATGTCTTATTTTATTTTATTTTATTTTATTTTATTTTATTTTATTTTTTGAGACAGAGTCTCACTCTGTTGCCCCACTAGAGTGCTGTGTTATCAGCCTAGCTGACAGCAACCTCAAACTCCTGGGCTCAAGTGATCCTTCTGCCTCAGCCTCCCGAGTAGCTGGGACACAGGCATGCACCACCATGCCCAGCTAATTTTTTGTATTTTGGTAGAGACGGGATCTAGCTCTTGCTCAGGCTGGTCTCCAACTCCTGACCTCAAACGATTCACCCACCTCGGCCTCCCAGAGTGCTAGGATTACAGGTGTGAGCCACTGCACCCCGCCTGGACAGCATGTCTTGATCTTGCTAAAAACCAAGATATTTACTCTGATTTCTGCAAATGCAGTCATTACGATCAACTTCTGTCCACCCACCTCACATTATGTTGCTAAGCAGTTTCACTTCAAGCTTTGTTTATGTGTTCTCTATATCAATTTGTTTTGGGATGCCCCGCTTGCAGCTGCCCTAATTCTGTACAACATACAAACACTATTTAGTAATATTCATCTCATTTGTTCTCACACATGTCCTGGCCAGCTGACTTGTGGTGCTGTGAATTCAGCTGTGCAGTGTGGGTGTACTGGCTGTATTTCAGGACTTCAGTGTAGCTTTTTCTTAAGGCTGTAAAGATGTAGGACTTCAGGAGAGCTTTAATCTAGGACAGGACAATTCTAGGTCCATGGTACTGCCCTGACTCTACCTGTGGCATTCTGTGATTTAGTGAACTTATCTCTGTATACCCTACTCTGTTGGCCTGGATGCTGCTTCCTAACTTCAGCAACCCCTGGGTTTTCCTTATACCAATAATGCAACCAATAGGTAGTCCTCATGACTTCTTTGTAGAATAATCAGGAAAAAAAATTGGTCTTACACTATTGTTTTATTTTTATTCCTAATTATATTGATTCATAAATGGTTTGAAAGCTGAGTTCTATAGCCATAGCTAAAAATTTGTCTATTTTTTCATTTGTTTATGGATTTTACATAAAACAATTTTTTAAAATGTGAAAATAAGCACAATTATAGGTGCTAATTATAATGCATCTTAATCACACTAACCAAAACATGTTTACTAACACATTATGCAAATTAAAAAATTTGTTTACACAATAATAATTATTCTGAAGTATTGAGGCATTTTTCTAAAAAGCATAGGGCCTAACAAAGTCTCAGAAGTCATGTGACATCTCTCCTGGCACATTCTATTCTTTGACAAAAGCCTCCCATGTTCAAGCGGAGGTGTCATAGGCTCCTCTTTATGGGAGAAGTGTCAAAAATGATTTAAAACCTCCACAATGACTGACTCCTTTTGTCCAAAATCCAGAAAAGTCTTTTTTGTAGATTGCATAGTGGCCCAATTATTCACTTAGCCCTGTAGTGACAAACTATTAGTTTGCTTGGGCTGCCATAACAAAATACCAAGAGAAATTTATTTTATCCCAGTTCTGGAATCTGGGAAATCTAATATCAAGATTCCAGCAAATTTGGTTCTTGGTGAGGGCCTACTCCTGGCTTGCAGATAGCCAACTTCTCTCTTTATCCTCACAAGGTAGAGAAAGGAAGCTCTGCTATCTCTTCCTCTTCTTATAAGGGCACTAGTTTCATCATAGGGGCCTTTAGCCTTATGACCTCATCTAAACCTAATTACCTACAAAGGACCCACCTCTTAACTCCATTACATGAAGGGTTAGGGCTTCAACATATGAATTTTGAGGGAACACAACATTCAGTCCGTAACACAAACTTTCCATGTGACTTTGCAGCCTCTTCTACTCATTCATAGTAGGAGTAATGTTTTTCCTGCCCTTGACTTTGGCCATGGATGTGTGGACTTGCTTTGGCCAATGATCTATTAGCAGAAGTAACAGTAGAATTTGAAATGCTCGTGTGTCAGGGGGCTGCCCTCATGAGTCTTTGCTACTGCCTTTAGGGAACGGTTCTCCAGCTTTACTTCAGGTCTCAGAAGGAAGATGAGACAGGTGTAGGGCAGATCCACTCCAGCTACCACAACCGGAAAAAGAAGCACCTGAGCAAGCCTACAGAATTATAGGGAGAAGCAGACCTGCCCAGCCAAGCTCCTCCCAGGCCAGCAAATCTACAGCTAAATAATTATTTTAAGCCACTTAGTTTTGGGTGGTTTGTTATGTAGCAACAGTCAACCAAAACTGTTTTATTTTATTTCAAATATCTCTCGTGTTCCACAATGGAATTACAAAATATTTTTCATATATATTCTCTACATTTTCTCTCAAGTGTATTCTCAAGTGTTTTTCATTTTATATTGCTGCTTTGAATGAGTGTTGTTACATTATATTTTTAAATTGTAGATACCAAAGTAATTAAGATCTTGCATCCTAAGGTCTGAATATTAATTTTGCATCCAACTACCTGACTTGACTTATTTTTACTAATACTGTTTCAATATTAATTATAAAAAATTGGTTCTATTTTGTTAGATATTAAATGATTTGATGAAAATAATCAAAATAAATAGCTTTAAATAATCTATGTTCCACTGTCTTCAGAGTCCAACACCACAGTTTTCACTCACAACATCTTTATCTGTGAGTTTATTATTTTAAGTCATCTTTTATTTAACTGGATCACATCCTCAAAAGATTATTTTAATCAACTCTATATAGACATAATTTACATGCAACAAAATATGCACTTTTATGTGTACAGTTTAATGAGCTTTGACAAATATATACAACTGCACAACCACCACTATAATCAAGATTCAAAATGTTTCAATTACTTTAAAAAGATCCCTTGAGTCTCACTGAGGTCAAACTCTATCCTGAATCCCAAACTACCCATTGATCTCTTTTATGTCACTATAGATTAAAACTGTCTCTTCTAGAATTTGGTAAAATTGGAATAATACAATATTTACTCCCTTGTATCTGGCTTCTTTGGCTTAGCATAATATTTTAAAAATTCATCCATGTTGTTGTGTGTATTGGTATGATTGCTATTTTTTAAATTGTGAGTAGTATTCCAGTGTATGAATATATCATAATTTACTCATTCATCAATAAATAGACATTGGGATGTTTCCAGATTTGGGCTAGTTGGATAATTATTTATATTCTGGTTCAAGTCTTATTCTTGTACAAATTTTTTTATTGGAGATGTCATTTCTCTTAAATTTATACTTAACAATATAATTTCTCAGCCATTAGGTATTTTGAATGTTTTTAGACATTTCTGCAAAGGTTTACAAAATGGTTGCACTATTATATACCCCTACCAACAATATATGAGTGTTCCAGTTGCTCCCCATTCTAGGCAGTATTTGATAATATTAAAGTTTTCAATTTTAGCCATTCTAGTAGATACGTAGTGCTATTCAATTATGGTTTCAATTTGCATTTCCATGATGACCTAGAATGTTGTTAAACATCTTTTCATTTACAGTGATGCCAGACTTAATGACAGAGTTATATTCTAAGAAATGGGCCATTAGGTAATTTTGTTGTGCAAATATCATGGAGTATATATTTACACAAACCTAGATGGGATAGCCTACTACACATGTAGGTGTAGCCTATTGCTTCTAGGCTACAAAAATCTGTACAGCATGTTACTGTACTGAATACTGTAGGCAATTGTAACACAATGGTAAGTATTTGAGCATCTAAACATACCTAAACATGGAAAAGGTACAGTAAAAATGCCGTATAAAAGATAAAAAACAAACGGAGCTTACAGGACTGGAAGTTGCTCTGGGTGAGTCAGTGAGTGAGTGGTGAGTGAATGTGAAGGTCTAGGACATTACTGTACACTGCTGTAGACATTATAAACACTGTACACCTAGGCTATACTTAATTTATTTAAAATATTGTTTCAATAATAAATTAACCTTAGCTTACTGTAATTATTTTACTTTATAAATGTTTTAATTTTAATTTTTTTTATTTTTTTGTAAAAATACTTATCTTAAAACATAAACACATTCTATAGTTGTACAAAAACATTTTCTTATTTATATCCTTATTCTTTATTTTTAGTATTTTTAATTTTTTTTATGCTTTGTTTAAAAACAACGAAGACACAAACACACATTAGTCTAGGCCTACAGAAGGTCAGGATCCTCAATATCACTGTCGTCTTCCATCCCCACATTTTGTCCTACTGGAAAGTCTTCGGGGGCAATAGCATGCATGGAGCTGTCATCTCCTGTGATAGTAATGTCTTCTTCTAGAATATCTCCTGAAGGACCTGCCTGAGGCTGTTTTACAGTTAACTTTTTTTTTTTTTTTTGAGACATAGTCTCACTCTGTCACCTTGGGTAGAGTGCAATGGCATCATCATAGCTCACTGCAACCTCAAACTCCAGGGCTCAAGCAATCCTCCTGCCTCAGATTCCTCAGTAACTAGGATTACAGGTGCATGCCACCATGCCCAGAAAATTCTTTTTATATATATTTATTTTGGGTAGAGATAGGGTCTTACTATGTTGCTCAGGCTGATCTCAAATTCCTGGCCTCAAGTAATCCTCTTGTCTTGGCCTCCCAAAGACCTGGGATTATAGGCATTCACCACATCCTGCCTTATATTAGGTTTAATTTTGATTTTTTTTATAGCTTCTTACTGGGGAATCTTAGATAACAGATTTTAGACCCGTTTATATTTTTTCCTAGGTAATTGCTTTAATTATATCCTACAAATTTTATGTTGCATTTAAATTTTCTCCCAATTCACACTTTCTAATTTACATTGTGATTTTGGGGGGCCCATGTTCATTTGGGTCTATGTTTAATTTCTAAATATTTGGAGATATTATAGGTGATTTTCCATTATTGACTTCTCATTTAATTCTGTTGCAATCAAAGGAAATGATCTGTAATTTATAGGAAATACTTTTACGGTACAGTAAATGCTCTATCTTGATGAATGATTAAATTATGTTTTATAAAATATGCATTCTGCTGTTGTAGCGTGGAGCGTTCTGTGTCAGGTTAAGTTGGTTTATAATGTGCATATCTTCTATACATTACTGATTTTGTGTTTATTTAGTCTATCAATTACTAAGAAAGATATGACGATCTCTATTACTGTGCATTTGTTATTTTTTTATAGTTCCATCATTTTTGTTTGTTTGTTTCATGTGCTTTGATTTACCATTTCTGGGAGCCTTCATTTCTTTGTGTACACCCAAAGTCCATCTGGTGTTGTATTTTTTGTTTGAAAAACTTCTTTCATTTCTTATAATGCAAGTCTTCTGGCAACCAATTCCCTCAGCTTTTGTTTGCCTAAAAAAGTTTTTAATTTTTCTTCACTTTTGGAGGATAATTTTGCTGGGTGGATAATTTCAGGTCAACAGTATTTTTCATTCAGTATCTTAAATATGTCATCTCATTGTTCTTTGACTGACTTTATTTATGACCAGGAGTCCATGTTCATTCTTGTTTTATGTCCTTAAGAATAGAACAACAAAAAAGATAAGCCTTATAGCTCATTGCCTGGAGAGAGTTTCCACTTCCGCAGCATAGAGAGGCTGCCAGAGCCCAGTAGTGTTAACTGAGTTGAGGAGACAAAGTTGAAAGTTTGTGGAGGTTATAATGGAACATTATATGGAAACATGGAAGTTATAATTTTCAGGACCTATTACTAAAAAGAATGGGGTTTCCAAGGAAAAGATGTTTGTAGTTCTGCAGATGTGTAGTTGGGGCTACAGGTATGTACTATCACACCCAGTTAATTTAAAAAAAAAATCTTTCTAGAGATGGAATCTTGCTATGTTGCCCAAGCTGGTCTCAAATTCCTGGACACAAGCAATCCTCCAACCTCAGCTTCCTTAGTCACATGAGTCACTGTGCCTGGCAGGATTGAGATTTTCATTGGATATAGACTTTGAATGGAAAACTGGGAAAACAATCAATTAAGTTTGCATAAACTGCCTTTTAGCTCACATATCTAATCTTTCTCTATTTAAATGATAGCTCATCTGTTAATTCAATGAATTTTTGTTGAGACCATAATATTATACACATTGATGATGCAGATATGAATAAAAATCAGACAAGATCTCTCCACTGGCAGATATTAGAATTTATTGGTACGGTTATCACAATGCTTATGTCTTTTGGAATAATATGAACCTATGTCAATGTAAGTTCAAATCTATTTCTTTTGTTCAAATCTAATCTTGTAAAATCCAGTTAAAGTTCTACTCCTATATTTCCTTCCTCCTATGCCCAACTGATCTCTCCCTTCTCAGATATCATTACTGTAGCAATTTGCAGGCTGTATTTCATACACTCTCAAATTAATTAATCATTGTGCTATCATAGCATTTTTATTCTGTATTTTCTGATCATTTTTGAATATATTTGCTTTCCACACTAAAATATTTTCTTTACATCTGTCCAAGATTAGCAAAGTTGGACATTAGTTCGAATGGTGAAGAAGGTTTTATTCAATAACTACAGACAGTAAGAAAGAACTGAGCTCCATTCCAATTTGTGCAGAGGGGATGAGCATTAAACAAAACAAAACAAAACAAAAAGAATAAGGGAGTAAGGAGGAAATGCAAGCAGGGGCTCAAGCAGAGTCAGGGAAGTACAAAATTACCAAAATTGGGTAGGAGGGTTGGTCAGTGTGGATGCGCTTAGGCCATTGGTGTCTGCCGGCAGGCAATTATTGAAATTAGGATTCCATCCCCCCATAGAGACTGGGAAACAGAGGTCCCACCCTTCCTGATGATTACGTTTTACACGAATGGCTTTAAGGTCCTTGAGAAAGATAACTCTCAGCTCATAAAAGGTACATACATATGGGACATAGGAAGGATTTACAATTGTAAGTTTTTTGAAGTAAATTCTCTAAGAAAGGAGGCTGGGTCAGAGGCTTATTGTCAAGTGTAGGCAAGAACAATGGTAAAATTCTTTAGACAGCATTGATCTTTTTCAGACAGGAATTCAAAGGGGGTGGATGGGGGCTGAGTCCTTCCAGGGATGTAGTCTTAGGTCACCAGAAACCATGCTAGGGTTGGTCAAGTCTCTTTCTGCTGTGGTTTGGATGGAGTAGGTTCTCATGAATGTTAATCCAATTTGTTTAAATGTTAATAGTCTGGTTAATAGTAACCAGATTGGAATTATTGTTTTCTGTTGGTATTGATGGGCCTATTTATCACTGCATACTGAAGATCCCATGCCAGGGCCACCTTGTACAGTTGTACAGGTTATACAGTGCACAAATGCGTCTGAATTAAGGGATGAGGGGAAGCTCAAATCCAGGTTCTGCTTTAGTTGCCGTGAGCTCCAACGCCAGTGCTTCACGTCCTGTAAATTCTACAAAGACATCATGTGGGCTAGTGTCTATCCTTCCAATTTTGATGCCTGTCATAGGGGTCTCAAAAATACCAGATGGGTGTATTCTAAGTTTGTTCTCTGGAGAGTTAAAATAAAAGCAGTTTTGGCCAGGCGCGGTGTCTCATTCCTGTAATCCTAGCACTCTGGGAGGCCGAGGCGGGCGGATTGCTCAAGGTCAGGAGTTCAAAACCAGCCTGAGCAAGAGCGAGACCCCGTGTCTACTATAAATAGAAAGAAATTAATTGGCCAACTAATATATATAGAAAAAATTAGCCGGGCATGGTGGCGCATGCCTGTAGTCCCAGCTACTCGGGAGGCTGAGGCAGAAGGTTTGCTTGAGCCCAGGAGATTGAGGTTGCTGTGAGCTAGGCTGATATCACGGCACTCACCCTAGCCTGGGCAACAAAGAGAGATTCTGTCTTAAAAAAAAAAAAAAGCAGTTTTAACCAAATTGTTAAAGAATTACATTGATTTTTGCCTTGGCTTTGTAATAAGAGAAGTTGGGTTTGCTAAGGTTTAGATGTTCGAGCACTAGAGAGCACAAGTTGGTTTTCTATAGGGGTCTGTTTGATTTAGAGTCTACCATAGGTTTTCAAGATCATGGATTTATAGCCAGGGGCCTCTCAAATATAATCACTACCTTGGTAACCAGTGTCACAACTAAAAAAAACACAGATTCCTCTCCAGGGAGTTGACTGTCTTTTTGTTGATTTTGTTTTTGGATTGTGGTAGATTTATCTGTTTTTATTATCTTTGCTATACAAGTTAATGCAGAGGTATTTTCAAGTAAGGTCATGATTTATTCTTGAGTAATACTTGTTATAAAGTCATAGGCTTGGTGTTTTTTTTTTTAATTTTTATTTTAAAAGGCTGTACCTGTTTTTCAGCTCATTAGTTTGCAAGTGTTTAATTCCTTCACGTACTGACTTGCACATTCCCATTAATATATCCCAAGTTTTTCTCTACCAAAAAAAACCCATAAAAATTAAGCATCTATTTGGACTTTCAGTAGTGTAACAATTTTGCATTTTATATTTCATAAGAAATCATTTAAAAGCAACAATGCTATTAGAATTTCTGCTTGGATTAAGAAAATTAATTTTAAAGTTTTTCATGATAGCACAAGATATTGAATATAATAATATATTCCTCCTTTTGGAAAAAAATATCTTGGAAAGTCTAAAACATCTGGGGTGTATGTCAGTATCCTGTACTAACCTCAACTTTACTAATATTTAATTTCAGGCTGTGTGTAATTGATAGAACTGGCTTTCTTCCAGTTTTTGACTCAAACCAAAATATATTCAAATATATTCAAATGTCTTCCATTAAGAATTAGAGAGGTAAATTGTTGCCCACTTGTAAGAAGCAAAGATTCTTATTTGTCTGCTTCAAGACTCATCAGAGTACATTCTTCAGTTTCTATGGAAACTATCTCCAACTAAAAATGAGAGGGTCTCTGAACAGAACTGAAATACCTATACCAATAGAAAGAAAGTGTTTTAATTCTTATGGAAGTTATTTACTTTCATTTTTTAATAAGTTGACAAATTATTCACTCAGACCACATTTCCTTGGATATTAATCATCCTGAAGATAATACTTAAGTGAGAATTTGTTTTCTTTTTTTTTTTTTTTTGGTTGGGGAAGGAGAATTAAAGTGTTAAAAAAAAAGGCTGAATTCTCACTGAAGAATGAAGTTTTTAGTTTTTAAAGCTGGGCATTTGAGCAATATAGGTTTTACTGTTGACTTTATTGGCCATACTAAAAAGTGAGTGTTGTAATAATTCATGTTAGTGTTTACTGGTATGTTTGCAGAAAATAAGTGACAATCTGTGAAATGCTATTTTTAAAAGTCATTTTATAAGACTTAGCATTATCAGCCAGTACTAGAAGTAAAAAAGAAATAAAAAAAAAAAAAGACTTAGCATTAATATAGTTACATTTAGTCAACATATCAAAAATACTGCAGACTGTGCAAGTTTAAGAAATATTTACAATTTTGTCTCAATTGGTACAGTTACTGGTATTGTTACAATAAATTGAACATTTCTCCAGTAATAGAAATTCACAGTTGTATTATAAAGAAAGCATTTTCTTGGTTATTTTAGCTCTTTCGAATAAGTGTTAAAACCAGGTGCAATTGAAACTATTTCATTTTTTCCACTCTGGCAGAAATACCTATTTAAATTTTAGATATTTATGTTTTCATGAACATAAGGACTTTATTTAGAATTTCTATTTCATGTTTCAAAAAATTTAGAGAAGTCAATGAATTATGGAATGGAGGAGAACTTAGGCATTTTCTAGAAGTAAACCCAGCCTTCTCATTATCCATTTCAAGAAAACAGTCCTATATGATTGGCTAATTTCCTCATGTCACACCTATAGTGTGGCGCTACTGGACCTGAGATTCTTAGACCCCAGTTCAGTATGGTTGGCCTTTCCACCTGACTTATTTATAATATTCATATTTATATATGAAGACTGTCCAAATGGTAGTGCTATTTCTATGTCTATTATAATAAATGGATTGAAAAACCTAAAGACTTACTACATGTTTTGGCCTTTTTATCAAGACTATAATTTGTTTCAGTAATCAAGATACTACTTCAGTATAAGAAAGATAACCCCCCAAGTTTCCTAAATATGAGTGTGTTGAGAAACCCTAATCTGGGCGGCACTAATATTTTAGACAAATAATATGTGGGTAACAATCAGGAGTTGACTATATGGTGTTTGTCATGAAACATAAATATGAATAGACATGGAAACACACATTTATTTCTTTGCAGGTGGGACCTATCTTGATCTCAGGTTGTAGCCTAGTTATGGTTTGTTCATTTTTCATGCTAATATCCTTTATTGGCATGGATAATGGAGAATTTACTGTATGTGTATACATCCTGTTCCTGTGGAAGAGAAATTTTGGAAATACATATTTCCCATCCTGAAACACAAAACAAGGTTTTAATAAACGCTGATCTAAAATAATGTAAAGTCAAGATGTGTGCAGAATAAAGAGATAATTATCTTTTGAAAAAAGCAGTGGATGTACAGTTTAGAGTCTGGCATTTAAATTTCAACCATGGCACTTACTGGCTCTGGAAGGTGATTTATAAATTATAGAAATCCAGTAAAAACCCTGACATATAAACAAAAGGAGGAAAGGCAAGGATTTTCTTTAGAACAGGATTTACATTTCCATGTCCATTTATTTATAAAATATTGACTGCGCCATGTAAAGGTCTGAGCAATTAGAGCCTTTTCATCATCAATATTAGTTATACCAGCTCAAATACTTTTACTGACATTTCTTTATTTGGTCTCACAAGCTACATACAAGAGAGTTTTGAAGATGACTGTCATTTTGTGGAACTTTCTTCCTAGGCAGACTGAGCAGCTAAATAACTCATTCAATGTAATTTGTGTGATTATTTAATAAAGTTTAATATAGTAGTTATTCTGCTCTTATTTCATTTATTTCAATTACTTACATGATGTCCTTCAGTCCTGTGGGGATTGTATCACAAAAGGGACAATGTTAAAAATTGACTACTTGATAAATAATGTTAAATATATTATCACCCCTCCATCCCTGATTAGAACCCACAGATTGGAATCTACTTCATTCCCTTGAGGATAACATTTGATGAGTAAATATTGATTTTCATGTATGAAGTGGTTTTCTTTTAAAGTGCAAAAATGTTGAACAAAAGCATTTCCTCCAACTGATAACTGCTGAAAAGCTTTGGAAACTTGTAACACATTCAACTTGTTCATTCCTCACAAGGTCAAACTGCTCAACTTTGCAAAAGTTAAGCCATCTATGTTCTGTCACCACTGGTAATGGCTTGTAAATAATGTCTTGAGCCATCTCGTGATCATAAAGAGACGAGGACATATGTAGCAGCAGGGAGGAGGTAAACTCTAGTGGCAGCAATGTAGCTCTAAATCAATGAATTTATGCATAAACCATTTTTTGGTGACCTGTTATAGAGGGCTGAAGAATGTACATGGACGGTCACACCTGGGGAAGTGAAAGTAAATAATTTTGAATCATTTTATTAAAGCATGACTCTGGTACAAATGTAGAATAAGCGTGTATTAAAGATGTATTTGACTTAATAAGGGTACCAGAAGAATGGTTAAGCTCCTCAAAAAATAGTTGAGATAACATTTGAGATATATACATACATTATATTACACATATATTTTGTATGTGTGTATGTATGTATATACAAGCATATGTAATACATACAGGTACTCTCTCTATATACATATGCATATGTATATACAGATATCATTATATAGAAGGAGAGATTGAGAGATAGAGAGATTGATTTGTATTCGGCTAGCTACGAAATAAAAGAGTTGCTGAAATAAGTTTACTCAGTAAGAGACAAAATTTATTACTATCCTACAGGGCAATAAAACTACAACCTTTTGGGTTATCTTTTCTGAGAGAAATCATTTGCACCTCTACTGGACAAAAAATCTATACTATTGACATATAATTCACAGAACTTGGGCCTTGATCAAAGGTAACTAGTAAATCAAACAAGGTACATCCACTTGAGATTTAGGTAGTCCTTGGGTGGTCCTGTTAGACAGTGTTCTAATGTGACACTAAAAGGCCATACGGTGATGTCTTGTCCTATTTTGAATTTGGTATAATTTTCTTGAGCAGTACCAATTTCCTCCCTGAATACTTGAAGTCTGCATTCTGTAGATCTAACATTATCATGCTCCAGTGAAAGCCCCCCGTTGTGAGCTAAATTCTCCACCTTTGCTCATCACAGAATATGCATTCCTGCACAAAGGAAACAACTTTATTTCCAGAATTTTTCCAGGGTTGTGCAGAATTTTAATGTCAGGGGAGGGCCTTTGATCTTAAAAAATATTCCAAAAGCAAGGAAACAGGAATTGACTGCATATGAATATAAATATGGCAAACAGGCCCCCCAAATATATTTGTATGCCATATTGAAAAATTCTGAAAAAAAAGTGAAGATCTTTATGATGAATATTATTTCTAACATTTATAAACATTTTCAACACAATGTGTGCTTTGAGTGGTTTGTTTACTTTCCTTTGCCTGGCTGCCATCATTTAGTCATTATTGGAATAATCTGTACAAGGCTGTACTGGGAGTTCTTTATTTCAGGGTCACTTTCAGTCCTCAACATCCACAATTATGTTCACATATTGCACTGCATTTTGTTTATCTCACAAGGCACATTTACCTTTTCAAAGTAAAACTAATATATATGACATTTACATTTTGAATGCAAGATTTATTTGAACCTATAAGAGGAAGAACTAATGTCCTTCACTCGATACGGTTGAAAACACAACTCCTTAATGTATTGTTTCTAAAAAGAATGTATATTAAAAACATTGCAATAAGAGGTTACAGAATAGTACATTGAAGAACATATGTGGATGTTTTTGCCTGGGGGAATGAACGTAAATAATTTTGAATCATTTTATCAAAAGAATGCAGTTTTCATTGCAAACCAAGGAAAGAATAATAAATAAGAATTTAAGCTAGACATAAGATTTGAAATGTTTCCAACATAAAGAAATGATAAATGTTTGAGGTGATGGATATTCTAAATACCCTGATTTGATTTTTATACATTATATGCATGTATCAAAATATCACATGTACCCCATAAAATATACAATTATGTTATTAATAAAAATAACAATAGAAAAATAATTTAATACAATTGACCTTTAGAATGCTAATAGATTTTACATATAATCTTAAATCATCTGAACTTTTTATACTTTAACATATGTATTTTTAAAAACCCGACCTTTTAAAATGCAACTTTAGGTTTACAGAAAAATTGAAATGATAGTAAAAGTTCCCTTCTACCTCTCATCCAGTTTCCCTTATTGACATCTTACATTAGTATGCTAATGTCACAATTAATAAACTAATATTGATTTTTATTACCTAAAGGCCACATATTATTCAGATTTCCTTAGTTTTAACCCAATGCCCTTTTTCTGTTACAAGATTTCATACAGGATACCATAAACATTTAGTTGTCCTGTCTTCATATACTCCTCTAGGTTGTGACAGTTTTTCACTTTCCTTGTTTTTAATGACCTTGACAGTTTTGAGAAACACTAGTCAGGTATTTTATAAAATGCTCCTCTATTGGAATTTGTCTGATATTTTTCTCATGATTACACTAGGATTATGAATTTTTGGAAGGAAGGCCACAGAAGTGAAGTACCATTTTCATCATTTTATATCAATGGTACTTACTATTAATATGACTTATCACTGTTGCTGTTACCTAGATCACCTGACTGAAGCAGTGTTTGACAGATTTCTCCACTATGAAGTCAGGCTTTTTTTTCTCTCCCTTTCTATTATACATTCCTTGGAAGCAAGTTCCTATGCACAGTCCACATGAAAGGAGTATCTATCTACACAAATTATTTGGAATTCTTCTGCATGGGAAATTTGTCTTTTCTGCTCCATTTACTTATTTGATCATTTGGTTCTATCAGTATGGACTCATGGATATTTATTTTAAACTTCGTGTTATAATCCAGTACTGTGTTTTTGATTTTACTGCTAAAACTGTTGCAGTTTTGACCACTGGGAGTTCTTTCAATTTGCTCATGTGTCCTTTGACATGTCCTCCTCATGCACGGTGTTCTTTTTGTTTGTTTGTTTGTTTGTTTAGCACTTCCATTCTTTCTGACACTACGCAATGCTCCAGGCTCTTTTTGTCTATTTCCTGCCACAACCCTAGAATCAGCCATTTCTTTAAGGAGCCCTAGTTCCTTTTATTGGAGAATGATATTAGAAACTAAGATCTGGGTCCTAGATGTCCTTGTTGCTACTAGGATGTTATTGCTTCTAGCTCTCTCAACTGACAGAGAGTTGATAACCATTATAACCATTATATATCTATAACCACTACAGATATCTATAAATAGATCTGTATGTAACCATCTGTATTTATATTAAGCTAAACATGTGTTTATATTGATGTCTCCAACTCTTCTCAAAAGATGCTTTTTATTAAGAAAAGGAATTTTTTTCATGAAAAGGGATTACTCAATTTAAAACCTCTTTAAGCTCCATTTTTTATTTTGACATTACCCCTGTTTTTATTTTTTTTTAAATTATTACAGTAGACCCATTTGAGTATCTATTGGGATCATATTATTTGGTTGACTCAAATGGGAGAACTTTTATTCTTTTGGGTATATAATTTTTTTGGTTGGCATTACCTTGACACAATGATCAACTTATCCTTTTTAGTTTGATTACCAAGCAGAAACACATTCCAAACAGGCAGCTTGGGAGAAAGAAAAGTTAATGTTTTTAATTAAGGTGTCTATTTAAAACAATATTTTTTTGTTAGTGACAAATACATATGGGAAAAATTATAGCAAGCAAAACAAAACAGATAATCATGGGTCAATGGGAAAATCAGAACTGTACAAAATTAGAATGGGCTGCAGCTATACTATTTCCTTTGCTGGATTTTTACCAGCTTTGAAGATCACAATATGTGATTTCATTCAAGGGATTCAAGTGATTCAAGTATCAGATAGAAAAAAACACTAGACTTAGGTAACTTAGAGAATCTGCAATTTCATGGTAGTAAGTACTGTGATTGGTAATTCTTATCTAAATATATGTTTTTTGAAGAAAGACCTAAATATTTTAAATATGATGAAAAATTTCTAGTAAAGTAGGGATAATGGCAGCACCTGCTCTCCCCTCCCCATCAAATTATGTCTAAAATGTCCACAATGACATAGTGACCTGGATCCTTGACCCCTATCATCTAATTCACTCTTCAGAACAAAGCAATGAAGGAAATAGTTGCTGAATTTTGAGTTTCTAAACAAGAACTTGTTTGCTACATGATCCTGATCTTGGAGGGTGCACATGATTGAAAGATAGAAGAGCAGGTAGAATTTGGAAAAAGACTAGAGCAATTTTTTTCTTGGAGAAATGACCAGAATCATCGGGAAAATAGCTTGACACATTTTGACTTAACTGTACTATATTGACTCAACTAAATGGATTTGACTTTCAAAAGTTTGAAAGTCACCCACAAACTGACCTGAATAATTCCACACGACCCCCAACCTGGAGTTTTGAAAGATGTGAACATGTTAGCTTGTGAAGTGAGAAGTAGCTGTGGACAGTCATGTAAAATCTTTACTGGAATGGACAAAACACCTTATGAAGCAACCACTGTTACAAAGTATTTTGCAAATAGCCTCAATGAAAACATCTAAGATATGATACTTTTCTTTTTAATATATAGGATGTGGCCTTAGACAAGCCCAGGGACAAAATTCATAGCAATAATCCTAAATACAATTTTGTCATAGTAAGGAGGAAGGAGGTAAAAATGAAAGTAAATAAAATAAGCATTAAATTCAAGGAGTTAATAAAACAAGATCAAGTCCTAAGACAATAGACAAGTTAATAAAGTTAAAAGAAAATATTACATTTTAAGAAAAATAAAATTGTAAATAAACCCAAGAATTGGTTCTTTGATACCGACACATGTGACAATGTGAAGAAATCTCACGGGCATTATGCTGAATAAAAGAAGATAAATAGAAAAGAATACATAGTGTATTATTCTACTTATATCTACTAAGTTTTATGTCAAGAAAAACTATAATAATAGATGGCAGAATAAAAATCAGAAGGTTGCTTGCAGGTATGTGTTGAGTGTGGATTTTGACTGGGAAGAGGAATAGGGGATTTTCTAGAGTGATGAAAATTTTCTCTATTTTATTGGGCTATAGATTGTATGTATCCATGCACTTGTTAAAACTCAACAATTGGTAGACTTAGATTTTATGCAGCTTATAGTACATAAATTTTACCTAAAAACAAATAAATCTATTAACAAGTTTCTCATTAGTAGGTTTGTTTTTACAAGGTATAGGTTAATAATTCTAAATTAACTTATGTGTATTCTAGCCTCGAGAAAATTAGTAAAAATATTAAGGATAATGAGATCCTGGTTTGTCATTATTTAGCACAGTGAAAGAAAGATAAAATTGTGGAACTGGGAAGAACCAATATGTCCCCTATGGTACTGAATTGGAATTAGAATGCATAGTTATTAATTGAGATACAGAAATAAATATAGAAATAGTATATAGATGTAGCTAGATAGACAGATTTCTTAGCTCTCTTTGACAAAAGGGACTAGCGGCAGTGACACAGCTGTAGCAGTGAGCACACAACATGCAGATCTTGGTATCTAAATACTACGTATTCTTCACTAAAAGGAGCCAGGTTTCCTTGGGAAAATGGTGGACTCCAGGCTTGGGGGAGAGAAAATGTAAAATGAACCTGAAACACCTCATTTTACCAGAAAGTAAGAAAGTGTTCAAAATATCATGGGAATATATCAAAATAATAAAAGGAGAGCCTCAGTGGAGGCATGGACCACATCTCTTGTCCCTACTGCTGAGTAGAGAGGGTAATAGAACAGTGGCTGGGGAAGGCTCCACAGGAAGCTCAGTATCTAACAAATACTGGTTCTTAGGTATCTTCAACTGGCTCATCCAGAATGCCATTTAAATAACAAATTAAAAAAAATACCATGACATGTTGTGATAGAGATTATAGAAGGAAGAATTCCAGCATACATGCAAATAGGCTTAGAAAAATTCATGGAGAGGAAAATGATAAGTAACAGAGAAATTCTCTCTGGAAATTTAGAAAAGCAGGTCTGGAGTGTTCTTTCATTTCTCTTAATATACTTGAGAGAGAAATCTTGGAGGAAATTATATCCTTAGATATTTACAAACAGATTGAGGAACTCAAAGAACAATCCTGCTAACATTTTCAAAGTGAAAGCATGGAGTGTATAGAGAAACAGGATCTACAAACTCTTACAGTGAGTGAAGATGAAATGGTTACTGAAAATCAAGTTTGTGATGGATGATATAGATGGCCCAAACATTAAAGTAGGCTAATTAGAACATTCATAAATCTAATGAGGTCCTCCTCCCATGTCATAAAAAGAAAACAGTTATTCTAAAGATGAAAATAACAGACACGTTTCCACAAACTATTCCAGTAAAAAATAACAAATGGTGAAAAATAAGAGAGATAGTTTGGGTGTTTAAGAAAATGTCACAATGTCTTCTGTTTCACCTGTAAATTATTCTCTAAAGCAGAAAATTTCTTTTCTTTTTTTTTTTTAGACAGAGTCTCACTTTTGTTGCCCGGGCTAGAGTGCCATGGCATCAGCTTAGCTCACAGCAACCTGAAACTGCTGGGCTTAAGCAATCCTTCTGCCCCAGCCTCCCGAGTAGCTGGGACTACAGGCACACGCCACCATGCCCGGCCAATTTTTTCTATATATTTTTAGTTGGCCAATTAATTTGTTTCTATTTATAGTAGAGATGGGGTCTCGCTCTTGCTCAGGCTGATTTTAAACTCCTGACCTTGAGCAATCTACCCACTTTGGCTTCCCAGAGTGCTAGGATTACAGGCATGAGCCACCATGCCCAGCCAAAAGCAGAAAATTTCTTACCAAGTCTAAATGATTCTGATTGGACAGCTTTGAGCAAAAGGTTGAAATTTTATGAGGGATCTCCTATACATCACAATTCAATGTGTTGATAAGTACATATGAAAACAAATTTAACAACAGGAAGCAGTTAATTGGGTTAATGAAAAAGCAATAGAATTTGAAGGTTAAAAAAAGACAGCTTCAAGGGATTCGCACTGGCTAACTTTGTGATAAGTTGTAGATCAAAAGAAGTTTAATTAATTAATTAATTTTAGAAACAGGGTCTCCCTTCGTTGCCCAGGCTGGAGTGGGGTGGCGTGATCATAGTTCACTGCAGCCTTGAACTCCTGGCTTTAAGTGATCCTCCCACCTTGGCCTCCCAAAGTGCTGGGATTATGGCTATGAGCCACAGGGCCTGGCCAGTCAAAAGAAATAATGATAGCAATAGATTTTAATAAATTTAATAAAATAAGAATCAATGAGACCATACATATATAACTAAATAGGAGAGAATGAATACCTTTATTTATAGTAAAATGTTAGTTAAAAGGGGTGATTAAGTTAAAAATCATCAAGATGTTAAAATAGGTAGATGTTTGAAGAGAATCAGAATATTTTCATAGCTTCAAATTATCGAGTTACTTATTTATGATAAAGGGATAAACAATCACTTGGAAGTGGAGAAACCTGTAGATACCACCTTAACTGAGTGATCAAAACTAACATCACTGTTTTGGGAACAAACTAACATCATGTTACTTCTTATATTTTGCACTGAGAATGGCACAAAATCACTTCTGTGATATTTCTACCAAAGTGCACAACAAATCTTATCATGAGGAAAGATCTAACAAAGCCACATTGAGGGATTTTCTTTAAAAAATCAAAAAATTTTCTTTAAAAAATCAGTTAAAAAACTGCCCTTGCCCTGCCCTTGCCCTCTTCAAAATTTCAAGGTCAAGAAAGGTAAAAAAAAAAAAAAAAAGACTGAGGAATTCTTCCATACTCAAGAAAAACTAAAGAGATATGAAAACTAAAGCAATATTATAAAGGACATTATTGAGGCATAGATATATTTGAGTATGGACAATGGGTTCAATATTACTATACCAATGTCTAACTTCCTAATTTTGATAACTATACTGTGGTTAAGTAAGAAAATCCTTGTTCTTAGGAAATACATATTGAAGTATTTATAGAAAGATAAGCATGATGTCTTCAACTTACTCTCAAATAGTTCAGAAAAATATAGCAAAATGTAGACTAGTAGTCGAAGTACATATATAATATACATTTTTTTGTGTAGTATATACATTTTATGCACACACACATGCACACACAAAATGATATAGCAAATGGGGCAAAATGTAAACAATGGTGAATTGGAGTAATGGGCATATAGGAGTTCCTATCCTGCTCATCCAACTTTTACATAAGTTTGAAATAGTTTTGGCAAAGAAGTTTTAAAGTGTTTTTTTTTAAAGATAATAACCTCATATTTTCCAATAAAAAATAGAAGGAGGTAAAGACAAAAAATTTAAGAGTGAGAAAGTAGTCCAGAAGATACCAAAAGGTGAAAAGAAAATACCAGCACTCTACTGATAAATTTGAGAATATTTTTCTGGGAATTATAGATGTAATACTAAGTAGCAACAAAAATTGTGTTATTGAAGAATATTAAACAAGATGAAAATGTTCATGATGTATAGATTTTAAAATACAGAACCGTTTACAATTGATTGACCCTAGCTTTACAAAAAAGGGACCTAAATTTAGAATTGGAATAATACCTATAAAACAGTCTGGTAACAGTGATTATCTCTATGCAGATAGATTATGCATATTTTCTTTTGGGGGGCTTTTCTCCATTTTCCAAATGTTAGGCAACATTGTGTATCACTTTTTCAATAGCAACAGAAAAAGCCCAATTAATGTTATGAAATATCTATGAAAACATAAATCAGAAAAACATGTGCAATGCCTCTGGAAACTAAGGATTAGAATTCAACATATATCAGAATCTTGGAAAGATTTATACTAATCACAAGCAGATGTTAAGTTTCAAACAACTATAATCATAGCCAATGAATGCTTGACCTTTTACCCTGAACAATACAGGAAGGAGTGGACATAGACCTCTGACAGGAAGAGGGTCAAACAACTTGGAAACTGACCAGACACTTTCTGAGGCAGGAAATTCTTCTCCCCCAACCCCTTCTCCTCATTATTAGCTCCTTCTTTCTACATTCATTTAGAATATCATCTAAGTGAATATCTTCCCTGCACAGCTCTGCTTTTCAGCTCAGTCAGAGGCCAGCAATCCCTCGCATCGGAGACACTGAGAATAGTTGAAGAGGAGTTGGTCAAAGTAACGCAACTGTTGTTTCATTTGGCTTGTCATCTAGAGGTTTAAATCTGATTGATTAAAATAAGGCTACATAATGGAATAAATTACTAAAGGAAAAAGAATTTCTAAAAAGATCAATACAAGAAACAAGGGAAGGGAAAAGGAGAGGCTATAATAAAATGTATTAAACAGTAAATATAAAGTATGCTGGATAAAATGAAATCAGACTGATTAATTGATTTGACTAAATTGCCCTATGTAAAGAGAGATGCATATTTGTTTAGAAAATAAAATCTAGCCACATACTGACTATAAGGAACAAATAAAGGGTGACAATAAAGGAATGGAGAAATATATTAGGTGAATACAAATTTAAAAATCATGATAATATTAATATTGATGTAGTGAAATTCAAAAGTATTCAACAAAAGAGAAATATTTGTAATAATAAAAGATAAAATAAAAATGGATATAATAATCACTAATAGTTATTTGCCAAATAACTAAAAATAGATATTTTGAGCAGAATAATTACTAAACTAATTATACATGTATATGATATTTTATATATGTCACTATATATATTGCTTACTTTCTTATACTCATAGAACAATTATAAAAATTAATCTGAAATTGAACAGATAAAAACTTGGAAAACATTAAAATGAAGATATTTAGTAAGCATGCTAATTCACTAAAATGTGAAAAAACTAAATTCAATAACAAAGAAATCAATATAGACTTAGTTGCTTTATAAAGGAAAATATTCTTTCGATGATCTCAAGAAGAAATAGGATTTTTTAAATGAAGGGTAAAATCACCAAGAGAGTTATGGAAAAGATAACATATCAGATAAAAATCTAAAAGAACACAGCTAAACCTCCACTTAAAGAAACGCTTCAATAGGTCTTGATACTTTATTGTGAATGAAATACTAAATCGAATGAAATAAGTATTCCATTTGGTAAACTGGGTGAAAGAACAGTAAAAGTAATTAAGATAACAATAAGTAAACTAAAACATAAAAGGAGAAGAAAATTATTACAGGTAAAATTTGAAATTAATTAAAGGCTGTATCAGTTAGTTTTTGTTGTAGCACAAAGTATCCTCAAATGCTTGGAACAAAACATTTATGTAGCACACAATGCAGCAGTTTGGCACCATGGCTTGAGATTGGATTCAGCTGGATGATTTTTCTGCATTGGACTGAGATCTGATCTCTCAGCTTAGGTGCCTGCAATCAGCTGGTGAGCCAAATTGAGGCTGGCTCATTTATGAAGACCTCTGCTGACGTGGAGGAGATGACTGAGGCCTCTCCCCACTTGGTCTCTATCCTCCATTCACCTACCTGGGCTTGTTCAACAGGAGGTTGTAGCAGAAGCCATGGACCTTCTTGACATGCAGGTTCTGAACTCATACAACACCATTTCTGCCATATTCTATTGGCCAGAGCAAATCACAAAACCATCTCCAATTCAAAAGAAAAAAGGAAATAGATTTCATTTCTTAGCGATGGGAAAAGTTGCAAAAAATTGTGTCCACTTTTGCAATCTATCATACATATATGTCACTTTGTAGAAATAACTTTGAAAATCTGATATAAATGGGGGCTTTTCTATTAAAACAAATTTTAATTATTGCCCCAGAAGACTGAAAAAAATCAGAACAAATCAAGAAACATTTGTTAAAAATCTACGATCAATCAGTAGAGAGGTAGGGGATACAAAGACCAGGAATGGCAAACTGCAGCCTATGGGCCAAATCAGGCCTGCTGCCTATTTTTGTCAATGGAGTTCTATTGAAACATAGCTGAATCCATTTGTTTATGTATTGTTTATGTCTGCTTTCAGACAACAGTAGAGTTGAGTAGTGACAGACACCATATGGACCACAGAGTATAAATGCTTAATCCCAGAATTTGTTGAGCTTCTTAGATGTGCAGATTAGTATCTTTTATAAATTTGGGAAATTTTTCACAACTATTCATTGAGATATTGACCATCTTTCAGATATTCTTCCTGCCCCTTTTCCTGTTACCTCTTCTTCTGGGTTTCCTATTATGTTGGTAAGTTTGATGGTGTCCCACAATTCTCTTAAGCTCTACTCATTTTTCTTCATATTTCTTTCTGCTTCTCAGACTGCATAATTTCATTTGACCTATTTTTCACTTCATTGATTCTTTCTTCTAACTGCTCAAAGCTATTATTGAACCTTTCCAGTGAATTTTTCCTTTCTGTTATTGTATATTTCAGCTCCAAATATTCTATTTGTTTATCTTTGTTTTTGAAACAGTCTTGCTCTGTTGCCTGGGCTAGAGTGCCTTGGCATCAGCCTAGCTCATAGCAACCTCAAATTCCTGGGCTCAAGTCCTCCTTCTGCCTCAGCCTCCTGAGTAGCTGTGACTTCAGGCATGTGCCACCACGCCTGGCTAATTTTTTGTCTATTTTTAGTAGAGACAGGTCTCACTTCTGCTCTGGCTGGTCTTGAACTCCTGA
Organism: Microcebus murinus; assembly: GCF_040939455.1. Classification (NCBI taxonomy): domain Eukaryota; kingdom Metazoa; phylum Chordata; class Mammalia; order Primates; family Cheirogaleidae; genus Microcebus; species Microcebus murinus. The sequence continues at coordinate 44,730,961 of NC_134112.1, forward strand.
CCTTGAGCAATCCTCCCGCCTCAGCCTCCCAGAGAGCTAGGATTATAGGCGTGAGCCACCACGCCTGACCTATATTTGTTTTTTTTAAATATACTTTCTATCTCTTCATTGATATTCTCTATTTGTCAAGATATCATTTTCCTGGTTTCCATTATTTCCTTCTCCATGGTTTCCTTTAGCTCCATGGTTTCCTTTTCCTTTGAGTGTATTTAAGACACCTTAATTTCTTTGTCTCCTTAAGACCAATGTCTGGGCTTCCTCAGGAACAGTTTTTGTTAATTTCTTTCTTTCCCTATGAGTGGGCCATACTTTCTCCCTTCTTTGTATGTCTCATAATTATTTTGTTGTTGTTGTTAAAAACTGCACATTTCGAATATTAGCATAGAGTAACTCTGGAAACCAAATTCTTTTTCTCTCTCCAGGATTTGTTGATTTTGCTTGCTATGGGTTATAGTTGTTTGTTTTAATGTTTTTTCTAAATTAGTTTTTATAAAGACTATATTTTTTGTCATGTGTATGTCAGAAGTCTCTGTTTCTTTAGTTGTTAGCTAATTCTTTGACAAAGATTTTCTTAAGTTTCTGGAACACCTCCCCCGATAGAAAAAGCAGGAAAGAAAAGAAAGGAAGAGATAAAGGGGGAAAGAGAAAGAAAAATTATATTCTCCATGTCTTTGAAGATCAACTCTGTGTTGAGGCATTCCTTCCTTGCTTAGCCAGTCTCTTTACAGCTTGACTTAACCTTCACTTCCTGCTTTCATTAAGCCTAAACATCAGCCAAAGGTGAAAAGAAAGTTTATGGTCTTCTTAGGTCTTTTCTGACCAGGCATCCTGCTCTGAGTGTGTGTGTGGCTTCCTAGGTTCCCCATTATAGGCAAGACCTTTTCAAAGTCCTTAATCCTCTAGGATTCTCACTCCCAACTTTTTTTCCCCCCAGCTGTCTATTGTTTGCTGGCTGTTATTTTTTTGTCCCAGCTGGCAGATGCTCATTTTTTGGCTTTCATTGTTTTAAAGGAACATCCTCTGTGTATTATGAGTGCATAATGTTTTACAGGACAGCCTTGAGAGAGTTCCAAGTTAGGTGAAACAAAGACAGGACCTTTGCATGAGTCCTTCAGGGAATTCGCAGAAAAACCTAATTCCTGGGAACAAGGTCCCTGGGCTCTTTCTGAAACCATGCCCTCATATCAGGAATGAAGGATGCTGTCTTCAAAACCTCTATTGTGGTGGGTAGAGGGGCAGGGCAAGGCTAAGTAAACTGCTACAAAATTCTTTTACTCTGTTTCAATGGCTTTTCTCTTGGCTAATTGCTCCCTTTGTTGCCAGGAACCTTTGACTGTCTTCCAGAGCTCCAATAAAGTTGATTCTGAAAATTTTTTGCCAGGTTTTTGGGTGTTTCTTGGGAGGGACAGGGCCCTGGAAGTTCATACTCTACCATTTTGACTGATTTCTGTGTGTATTGAAATGTCTTTGTTTTTAGAGATTGGGTCTCACTATATTGCCCAGGCTGGCCTTGAACTCCTAGGCACAAGCCATCCTCCTGCCTCAGCCTTTTGAGTAATGAAACTTATTTTTTAATAGAAGAGTTGCAGAAGTATTATTTTCTTTTTACAATACCAAAATGCAATGAATAGTGCATACAAAATTTAAATTACAGACCGTTAGTAATGATTATGTCAAAATATTTTGTGTGTTTCAATGAAAACTATTCATCATTTGCAGCATACCTTTCAGGTTGTTAGATTCTAGTCCTATTTGTTGTCTTTGAGCTATTTTCACCTCTTTTTATGTTTCGGTAACTGATAAATATGGAAATGCTGCCTTGTTCAGTAATAATTTTAACTTCTTCCCCCCTGTGGAAAAAAATGATTTTTGTCCCCATTTGCAATTCCTCTCAACCTAGCTTTACTCCATGAAGTTGTTTTTCTGCTTTAACTTTTTGTAAAAAGTTCTTATAGATTTATTTTTTATTTTTTATTATTATGGGTACATAATAGTTATATATTTGGGATCCATATGATGTTTTAACACAGGCATATAATGTGTAATAATGAAATCAGTGTAATTGGGGTATCCATTGCCTCAAGCATTTACCATTTCTTTGTGTTAGCAAAATTCCAATTCTAGTCTTTTAGTTATTTTAAGTATACCATAACTTATTGTTGCCTATAGTCACTTTGTTGTGCTATCAAATATTGTTCATACTTTCTCTCTAACTATATTTTTGCACCCATTAACAATCCCTATTTTATTCCCCTCCTCCTAGTGACACTCCCAGTCTCTGGTATCCATCATTCTACTTTCTCTCTCCATGAGATCAATTGTTTTCATTTTTAGCTTCCATATAAGTGAGAAATTGCAGTATTTGTATTTCTGCATTTGGCTTATTTCACTTAACATAATGTTTTCCAGATCCAGCCATGTTGTTATAAATGACAGGATTTCATTTATGTGGCTGAATAACATTCCATTGTACATTCCACTATACCCCATTTTCTTTATTCATTCCTCTGTTGATGCATGGATGGACACTTAGGTTGATTCCAAATCTTGGCTAATGTCAATAGTATTGCAATAAACATGAGAATACAGGTATCTTTTCAATATACTGATTTCCTTTCTTTTGGAAATATACCTACTTGTAGGATTGCTGGGTCATATGGTAGTTCTATGTTTAGTTTTTTGAGGAACTTCCACACTGTTCTCCAGAGTGGTTGCACAAGTTTACATTCCCACCAACAGTGTATGAATGTTCCCCTTTCTCCTTATCCTTGGCAGTATTGGTTATTGCCTGTCTTTTGAATAAAAGCCATTTTAACTGAGTGAGATGATATCTCATTATAGGTTTATTTATTTACTTATTGTATAGATTGCTCTCTAGAACCATAATTATAGTTTTGATCTGCAATTCTCGGATGACTAATATTGTTGAGCACTTTTTCATATACCTGTTGGCTATTTGTACATTTTCTTTTGAGAAATATCTATTCAGATATTTTGCCCATTTTTTCAATTGGATTATTTAATTTTTTCCTATTAAACTGTTTGAGATCTTTCCATATTCTAGTTATTAATCTCCTGTCAGATGAGTAGTTTATTTGTTTTTTTTTTCTTTATTTATTTATTTATTTTTTTTTAACTCAAGATTCAAGCTATAAGATGAGTAGTTTAAAAAATATTTTTTCCTGTTCTGTGGGTTGTCTCTTCACTTTGTTGATTGTTTCCTTTGATGTGAACATGCTTTCTAGCTTGATGTGATCCCATTTATCTAACTTTGCTTTGGTTGCCTGTGCTTTTGTGGTGTTACTCAAGAAATCATTGCTCAAACCAATGTCCTAGGGTGTTTCTCCCAAGTTTCCCAAGTTTCATAATTTCAGGTCTTAAAGTCTTTAATCCATTTTTATTTAAATTTTGCATATGGCAAGAGATAGGAGTCTAGTTTCATTGTTCTGCATATGGATACCCAGTTTTCCCAGCACTTTTTATTGAAGAGACTGTCCTTTACCCACTGTATGTTCTTGGCACTTTTGTCAAAGATAAGTTCACTATAGATGTAAGGATTTATTTCAGGTTCTCTATTCTGTTCTGTTGGTCTATTTGTCTGTTTTTATGCCAGTACCATGATGTTTTGGTTATAACTGCTCTGTAGTATAATTTGAAGTCAGGTCATGTGATTCCTCCAGTTTTTTTCTTTTTGCTCAGGATTGCTTTAGCTATTCTGAGTCTTTTGTGGTACCATATAAATAGTAGGATTTTTTTTTTCTATTTTTATGAAGAATGTCATGGGTATTTTGATGGGGATTGCATTGAATTTGTAGGTTGCTTTGGGTAGTATAGACATTTTAACAATATTAATTCTTCCAATCTATGAGCATGGAATTTTCTTTCCATTTTTTTGTATGTCCTCTTCAATTTCTTTCATCATTGGTTTATAGTTTTCATTATAGAGATCTTTCACTTCTTTAGTTAAGTTTATTACTAGGTATTTTATTTTATTAATATTTGTAGCTATTGTAAATGGGATTGCTTTCTTGGTTTCTTTTTCAGATCGTGTGCTATTGGCATATAGAAATGCTACTGATTTTTGTATGTTGATCTTATATTTTTGAATTTTGATTTTTGAATTTTTTGATTGTCTTTAGGTTTCTATAAATACAAGATAAAATTGTCTGAAAAGAATAATTTGACTTCTTCCATTCCAATTTGGATGCCTTTTCTTTCTTTCTTTCTCTTGTCTGATTGCTCTAGCTAGAACTTCCAGTACCATGTTAAATACAGGGGTGAAAGTAAGCATTTTTGCCTCATTCCAGATCTTAGAATAAAGGCTTTCATTTTTTTCCATTCCCCCATTCAGTATAAGACTATCTGTGGGTCTGGCTTACAGCTTTTATCATGTTGAGGTATGTTCTTTCTATATGAAGATTTTTGAGAATTTTTATCATGAAAAAGTGTTGAATTTTATTAAATACTTTTTTGGCATCAAGTGAAATGATCATATGGCTTTTGTCCTTTTCTCTGTTGATATGATGTATGACATAGGTTGATTTGCATGTGTTGATCCATCCTTGCATATCTGGGATGAATCTCACTTGATCATGATGAATAATCTTTTTAATATGTTGTAAAATTGCTAGTATTTTGTTGTAGCATTTTGTTATAGTATTTGTTGCTAGTAGTTTGCTAGTATTTTGTTGAGGATTTTTGCACCTATGTTCACTAGAGATATTGGCCTATATTTTTCTTTTTTTCTTGTATCTTTGTCTGGTTTTGGTTTCAGGGTGATACTGGTCTCATAGAATGAGGTTGTAAGTATTCCCTATTTGATTTTTTGGAATAGTTTGAGCAGAATTGGTATTAGTTCTTTTAATGTTTGATGGAATACAGCAGTGAAGCTATCAGGTCCTGGGCTTTTCTTTGATGAGAGACTTTTTATTACTTCTTCCACTTCATTACTTGTTATTGGTCTATTCAGGTTTTAGATTTCTTCTTGGTTCAATCTTGGTAAGTTGTATGTGTCTAGGAATTTATCCATTTCTTGTAGGTTTCCAGTTTATTGGCATGTAATTGCTCACAGTAGTTTCAAATAATCCTTTGAATTCCTGCAGTATCAGTTATAATGTCTCCTTTTTCATCTCTAATTTTATTTTTTGGGTCTTCTCTCTTTTTTATTTTTTTGAGATAATATTTTCTTATTTATTTTTTCTTTTAAAAGCTTTAATAGATACAAGGGTACAAATTGAAATCCATTGTATGTATGGTATAGTGGTGGAGTCTGGGCTTTTGGTGTACCCATCACCTGAAAAGTGTGCCTTGTATCCCATAGGTAATTTTTCATCCCTCACTCCCTCATACCCTTACCCCTTGTGAGTCTCCAATGTCCATTATACCACTCTATGTGTCTTTGTGTAGGCATAGTTTAGCTCCCACTTATAAATGAGAACATGCAGCATTTATTTTTCTGTTCCCGAGTTACTTCACTTAGGATGATGGCTTCCAGTTCCATCTAAGTTGCTGAAAAAGTCATTGTTTATTCCTTCTTATTGCCTAGTAGTACTCCATGGTATATACATATCATATTTTCTTTATCTACTCATCAGCTGATAGGCATTTAAATTGATTTCATATTTTTGTGATTGTGAATTTTGCTGCAATAAACTTATGAGTGCAGTTAACTCTTTGATATGATTTCTTTTTATCTAGGTAGATACTTGGTAGTGGTATTGTAATATTGAATGGTAGATCTACTTTTATTAATAGTTATCTGAGAACTCTCCATACCAATCTCCATAGAGGTTGTACTAATTTACATTCCACCAACAGTGTATAAGTGTTCACCTTTCACCACATCTGTGCTAACATCTATTGTTTTCTAACTTTTTAAATAATGGTCTTCAAATTGGAGTAAGATGGTATCTCATTGCATTCTTTTTTTTTTTTTTTTTTGAGACAGAGTCTCACTCTGTTGCCCGGGCTAGAGTGCTGTGGCATCAGGGTAGCTCACAGCAACCTCAAGTCCCGGTCTCAAGCAATCCTACTGCCTCAGCCTCCCAAGTAGCTGAGACTATAGGCACACACCATCATGCCCGGCTAATTTTTTCTACATATTTTTAGTTGGCTAATTAATTTCTTTCTATTTTTAGTAAAGACAGGGTCTCACTCTTGCTCAGGCTGTTTTGAACTCCTGACCTCGAATGATCTTCCCACCTCGGGCTTCCAGAGTGCTAGGATTACAGGCGTGAGCCACTGTGCCCAGACTCATTGTGGTTTTAATTTGCATTTCCCTGATGATTAGTTATGTTGAGAATTTTTTCATATGTTTGGCCATTTGTATGTCTTCTTTTTAAAAATGCCTGTTCATGTCATTTGCCTGCTTTTTAGTGAAGCTTTTTTTTTTCTTGCTGAATTGTTTGAGATCCTTATAGATTCTGGATGTTAGTCCTTTGTCAGATTGATACATTGCAAATATTTTCTCCCATTCTGTAGGTTGCCTGTTTACTCTGTTGATTATTTCTTTGGCAGTGCAGAAAATTTTAGTTTAACTAAGTAAAATTTGCTATTTTTATTTTTATTGCATTTGCTGTTGGAGTCTTAGTCATACATTCTTTGCCTAGGCTAATGTTCAGAAGAGTTTTCCCTAGGTTTTTTCTATGATTTTTATTGTTTCAGGTCTTACCTTTAAGTCTTTAATCCATCTTCAGTTAATTTTTGTATATGTCAAGAGATAAGGATCCAACTTCCTTCTTTTGCACATGGCTATCCAATTTCCTTAGCACCATTTATTGTATAATGTGTCCTTTCCCCAGTGTATGCTTTTGTCTGCTTTGTTGAAGATCAGTTGGCTGTAGGTATATGGTTCTATTTCTGGGTTTGGGTTCTTTACTCTGTTGCATTGATTTATGTGTCTACTTTTATGCCAGTTTTATGCCATTTTGGTTACTATAGTCTTGTAGTGTAATTTGAAGTCAGATAATGTGATGCCTCCGGTTTTGTTCTTTTGCTTATGATTGCTTTGGCTATTCAGGTTATTTTTTGGTTTTATATGAGTTTTACAATTATTTTCTCTAATTCTGTGAAAAATGAGGTTGGTATTTTGACAGGAATTGCATTGAATCTGTAAATTGCTTTAGGCAGTAGGATCTTTTTATCAATATTGACTCTTCCAATCCATGAGCATGGGACGTTTTCCTATCTGTTTGTGTCACTACAATCTCTTTCATCAGTAATTAGTAATATTCCTTATAGAGAATTTTCACTTCCTTGGTTAAATTTATTCCTACATATTTTATTTTATTATTTTTATGTTTTGCAACTATTGTAAATGGGATTGGAGTTCTTGATTTGGTTCTCAGCTTGGTCTTTGTTAGTGTATAGAAATGCTATTGATTTTTGTGTATTAATTTTATAACCTGAGACTTTGCTGAATTCATTTATCAAATCTAGGAGTTTTTTGGAAGAGTCCTTATGGTTCTCTATGTATAAGATCATATCATCAGCAAACAGAGATAGTTTGACTTCCTCTTTTGCAGTTTGAATGTTCTTTATTTCTTTCTCTTGCCTGATTTCTCTGGCTAGGACTTCCAGTACTATATTGAATAGAAGTGATGAAAGTGGGCATCTTTGTCTTATTTCAGTTCTTAGTGGGAATGATTCCAATTTTTCTTCATTCAACATGTTGTTGGCTGTGAGTTTTTTCATATATGGCTTTTATTATTCTGTGGTATGCTCCTTCTATGCTGAGTTTTTTGAGGGTTTTTATTATGCAGGGATGCTGAATTTTATCAAATGCTTTTTCTACAGCTATTGAGATGATCATTGGTTTTTGTTTTAATTCTGTTTATGTGGTGAATGACATTTATTGACTTGTATATGTTGAAACTTTGTTGCATCCTTGGAATAAAACTAACTTGATTGTGGTGAATTATCCTTTTGATGTGCTATTGGATTTAGTTTGCCAGTATTTTATTGAGAATTTATGCATTTATGTTTGTGATATTGGTCTATAGCTTTTTTTGTTTTTGCATCCTTTCCTGGCTTTGGTATCAGGGTGATCCTTGCTCTGTAAACTGAGGTAGGAAGAATTCCCTCTTTCTTAATATTTTGAAACAGTTTCACAGGATTGGCACCAGTTCTTTATATATCTGGTAGAATTTGGCAGTGAATTCATTTGGTCCTGAGCTTTTTTCTGTTAGGAGATTTTTTTTGTTATTATTACTAATTCAATCTTGCTACTTGTTGTTAGCCTATTCAAGAGTTCTATTTCTTCCTGGTTCAATCTCAGGAAGTTGTATGTTTTCAAGAATTCATCCATTTCTTCTAGGTTTTTTAGTTTGCAAGCATATGGTTGTTCATAATAGTCTCTAACAATGTTTTGTATTTCTGTGGTATCAGTTCTAATGTCTCTTTTTTTCATTTCTGATTATGTTTATTTGGATTCTATCTCTTCTTTTCCTGGTTAGTCTAACTAGTGGTTTATCAATTTTGTTTATTTTCTTGAAGAGCCAACTTTTTGTTTTGTGGATCCTTTGTAATATTTTGGTTTCAATTTCATTTATTTCTGCTTTGATTTCATTTATTTCTTTTTTTCTACTAATTTTGGATTTTGTTTGCTCTTGTTTTTTAGTTCTTCAAAATGCATCATTAGCTCACTTATTTGAAGTTTTTCTATTTTTTTTCATGTAGGCACTTATTTCTATAAACTTTCCTCTTAGTTCTGCTTTTGCTGTATCACATACATTTTGGCATGATGTGATTTCATTTTTATTTGTTTCAGGACATTTTTCAATTTTATTCTTAATCTCTTCATTGACCCACTGGTCATTCAGAACATATTGTTTAATTTCCGTATGTTTGTACAGTTTCTAAGATTTATCTTATTATCAATTTCTAGTTTTATTCTATTGTGGTCAGAGAAAATACTTGATATGATTTTGATTTTTCAAAGTTTTTTAAGACTTATTTTGTGGCCTAAAATATGGTCTATTTTTGAGAATAATTCATGTGCTGAGGAGGAAAATGTAGATTCTGAAGCTGTTGGATGAATTGTTCTGTAAATATCTATTAGGTCCATTTGGTCTATAGTGCAGATTAAGTCTGGTGATTCTTGTGGTTTTCTGTCTGGATGATCTGGTCAATGCTTGAAAATGAGGTGTTGAGGTCCCCAACTATTATATTTGAGTCTATCTTTCTATTTAGCTCTATTAATATTTGCTTTATACATCTGGATGGCCCAGGGTTAGGTGTACATACACATACACACACACACACATACACACACGGAGCTTGGCCAACTTGATGTTTAATGTTTATTCATTCATTTGGCCATGCTAGAAACTGGCAACCTATGGACTGAATCTAGCCCACAGTCCTAAATTTGTTGTTTTTCTTAGCCTTCACAATATTTAAAAATCAGAAGATATAATAAAAGTCTATATTTTCAGCTTCTTTTAGTAGAGATGCTCCTTCAAAGCATATCTGCATTCCTGTTCCTACAGCTTTCACCATTCCTTGTCCTTTAGCTGCATGGCTCCTATGGTCACCTGAGTTCATGATTTCTGGGTTAAAAGTGGCAGAGGGGACTGTCTGCTTCCTCAACTAAGGCGTGGTGCCACTGTTTTCTCCTCTCAGCAGACTGATGTCTCAGAGCTCAGTTCCCTCCAGGGGAGGGACTCCTCATTTAGGGGGGTACAGAAACCTGCATTGACCCAGGTCTCTGAGGCTTCTTCAACTCCTGAAAACAAATTAATTGAACCTCACCCTGACCAGACCTTCAGATTCTTTTCCACTATTTCTTCTTTTTGGCTATCTGGTCAGTGTTGATTCCAACTTTCTTCCTATGGATGCTGCTGCTTTCTTTTTTTACCTTTGCTGCTTGAGCCAGTGTGTGCTCTGCTCTCTGCTTCCCTAGTCCTGCCATCTTCCTCATCTCTTTCACTCCTTACATCCAAGACTTCCTCCTCCTCTCAATGCTGGTGTATTTTCTTCTTGTTCCTCTTGCTTAATTGATCCCTTATCATTATATAATGACCTTCTTTGTCTCCTTTTAAAGTTTTTGTCCTGAAATCTGATAGAAGCATAGCTACTCCTGCTCTTTTTTGGTTTCCATTTGCCTAGAATACTTTTCCCATCTCTTTATTTTCAGTCTATGTGTGTCTTTATATGTGAAATGAGTTTCATATAGACAGCATATAGTTGAGTCTTGTTTTTTTATCCATTCAGCCATTCCATGTGTTTTGATTAGAAAGTTTATTATATTTACAGTCAATGTTATTATTGATAGGTAATGACTTACTACTGCCATGCTGTTATTTGATTTCAGGTTGTTTTGTGGTCCTGTCTTCCTTCCTTCCTTCCTTCCTTCCTTCCTTCCTTCCTTCCTTCCTTCCTTCCTTCCTTCCTTCCTTCCTTCCTTCCTTCCTCCCTTCCTTGTCTTGTTTTATATAAAAGTAATTTTCTCTGGTAGTGTCTTTTAATTTCTTGCTTTTCATTTTATATGTATCTGCTGCAGGTTTTTTGATTTGAGATTACCATGAGGGTTGCATAAAACATCTTATAACCAATATTTTAAACTTATGACAATTTAACTGTTTACAAAAAACAAACAAAGGGACAGCAAAAAAAAACCCTCTACACTTTATCTCCTCTTTTCCACTTTTTAACTTTTTATTGTTTACATTTATGTATTTTTATACTATCTATCTTTTAAAAAGTTATATTAATTATTATTTTGGATAGATTTGCCTTTCAGTCTTCCTACTCAAGATATAAGTGGTTTACACATTGCAATTATAGTGACAGAGTAGTCTATGTAATTACTGATACCAATGAGTTTTATATACCTTCAGATAATTTCTCTATTTTTCACTAAAGTTCTTTTCTTTCAGAAAAAGAACTCCCTTTAGCATTTTTTGTAGGGCAGGTCTGGAGTTGATGAAATCCTTCAGCTTTTGTTTGTCTGAGAAAGTCTTTATTTCTACTTCAAGTATGAAGGATATTTTTGTAGGATACAATATTCTAGGATTAAGCTTTCTTAACTTCTGCACTTTGAATATGTCATGCCACTCTCTCATGGCCTATAAGGTTTCCAATGAGAAGTCTGCTGCCAGAAGTATTGGAGTGCCTTTTTATGTTATTTTTTCTTTTTTCTTGCTTCCCTTGGGACCCTTTCTTTATCTGTGATCTTTGAGAGTTTGATTATTAAATACATTGAGGGAGTCTCATTTGGGTTATATGTGCTTGGTGTTCTATGGCCTTCTTATACCTGAATATTGATATCTTTCTCTAGGATTGGAAAGTTCTTGGTTATTTTTTCTTTAAATAAACTTTCTACATAAATCTCTCTCTCTACCTCCTCTTTAAGGCCGATAACTCTTAGATTTGCCCTTTTGAGGCTATTTTCTAGATCTTGTAGGCATGCACATTCTTTTTTATTCTTTTTCTTATCTTCTGAATTTGCATTTTCATATGGCCTGTCTTCAAGCTCACTAATTCTTTCTTCTGCTTAATCAATTCTGCTGTTGAGAGACTCTGATACATTTCTCAATTTGTCAACTGAATGTTTTAGCTCCAGAATTTCTGCTTAATTTTTTAAAAATTATTTCAATCTTTTTGCTAAATTCCATGGATAGGATTCTGAATTCCTTCTTTATGTTGTCTTGAAGTTCTTGAGCTTCTTCAGAGCAGCTATTTTCAACTCTCTGTCTGAAAGGTCACATAACTCCATCACTCCACAATTGGTCATTGGTATTTTAGTTTGTTTGGTGAGACCATGTTTTCCTGGATGTTCTTGATGCTTGTAGATGTCTGTCAATGTCTGAGAATCGAAGAGTTAGGTACTTACTCTAATATTTCCAATCTGGACTTGTACTTGTCTTTGAGAAGGCTTTCCAGGTATTCATGGGGAATTGAGTGTTGTGATCAGTCTTTTGTCACTGCAGTTGTATCAGCACTAGGGGGTGCCCAAAGCCCGGTAATGCTGTGACCCTTGCAGACTCCTGGTGGTACTGCCTTGGAGGACTTGGGTAAGATATGGGAGAATTTCTGGGTTACTAGTCATAGTCTCTCATTCTCTTTGCCCACTTTGCTCCAAACATGGAATCTCACACTCCATGGTGGACTACCTGGAGTTGGAGAGGAGTGATGTGAGTATTCCCCCATGGGATTGCACTGGGTCATACCTGAGGCCAGCACAGTCTCACTCAAGGCCCATGATGACTTCTGCCTGGCTAGTGCTGATATGCAAGGCTCAAGGGCTCTTTAGTCAGAGGAGGTGATCCTGCTAGGACTAGGTCCTTCCATTCAAGGTAGCAGGTTCTCTATGGCTCAGATGGGTCTAGAAATGCCTTAGAAGCTAAGACCTAGAATCAGAGACTTCAGGAACCTGCTTGGTAGTTTATTTTACTGTGGCTGAGCTGGTACCCAAGTTACAAGATAAAGTCCTCTGTACTCATCCCTTTTCTTTCCTCAAGTGGAAGGAGTCTCTGCCTGAGCTATACTACCTATAGTTTTGGGAGGTAGCCACTGGCTTGGCCATCACTGCTGGTATCTCACTGAGACATGTGCACCCCAAGTCCACTGACTTCAAGCCCAGCACAACAGCAGGACTTGCCCAACGACTGTAGCCTTTATGGCCTGACTGCCTTTCAAATTTCTTCTGGTCCCCAAGCTGCTTTAGTCAGCCAGTGGTGGAGATAGCCAGAACTCAAATTCCTACCACTAGAGAAGAGAATTCCTTTCATTCCTTTCTGGTCTAAATGCTCCCTCAGGTGCACCAGCAGAATTCTGTCCTCTGTTGTGGGACAGAATTCTGTCCTCTGTGACAGGGTGGACCCAGGTTCCAATGCAAAGTTCCACATTCATTTCACTCTCCTTCCTCCAAGCACACAGATTCTCTCTCCACCAGTGCAATGGGGCTGCCGGGGGTGGGGGAGAGGTGGCATAGGCCATGCGAGAGTGTCTTTCCTACCCTTTTTTAGTGCCTCTTTCCTTGATATAATGTTAAAACCAGTTACTATGATCACTCACCTGATTTTTGGTTTTTATGAAGATGATTTCTTGTGTGGCTAGTCATTCAAGTTGGTGTTTCTGCAGGGGGATGATTGCTGGAGGGTTCTATTTGGTCATCTTGCTCTGCCTCCTCCCTCAAAGTTTTTATATTTGCTATTTTTATATTTGTACAGGACTCATGATTTTCTTTTTTTCTGAAAATTATCTGTTACCAATTATAAATGCAAATATCCTAAATATAAATACTAGCAAATAGAACTTGGCACCACAATATCAAGTACATTATATACCAGGAATGCAAGTTTGATTCAATATTAGGATCTATTAATATATTAGTGCATATTACCATATTGTTAATGAACCCACAAGAGGTGTTTAATGTTGTTTGCTGCACAGAACGGCAACTACTGAGACGAGGATTATCAAGGAAGAAAGGATTTATTTTAACGGATGTGTCAACTGGGAGGTAGGAGGTATGAATTGCCTCAAATCCGCCTCCCCAAACAACAGGATTGGGGGTTTTTCTGGAAATGAATAATGTCTGAGGGGAGTGAGCATCATTACATGTTTGGTGTATAGTGCAGGGCACCCAAGCGTAGTGAGAAATCATGCTAGTCAAAAAATGGCAGATAAGTGTCTCTCAGGGTGAGGGGTTTAGTATTATAATGAGTTAGGGGTTAATATCGGTCATTCTTTCAGCCTTGTGTGCAAGTTCAGTGGGTCTTTTGGCACAGTTCCTGATGAAGTGCTGCTTATCTTCTCTTTTCCGGACAAACAGGTGGTATGAGGCTTTGTAGTTATCTTGTGGCTGTAAAGAGGTTCTGCTGCTTCTGGGAAAGAAATGCAAAAGGGAATGTATCAGTGCAACAGAAAGTTACAAAGTTATGGTCAGCAAATCTTACTGGCCTGGGAACATGAAACATAAGAGAACTACAAGGAAAAAAAACTATTAAAAATGTTTTCTTGTTTATGGAGCTGGTTATAATATTATAATATTTAAAAAGAAAAAAGCCATATAATATCTTTCCTTAAAGCTTAAATTTTTAATGGTTAGAGTGTAATTTTCAAAAAAGTAAAATCATATTTCTCATGCAAATATCCAGTGAACATATGTCAAAGATTTTATTCAAATTGTTAATGAGAGAACCAGTAAGATGTTAAAAGTAGTACAGAGAGCATTTGAGGAGCCAGGACTCTATAGATAATTTAATAAAATAATACTAGCATAAGATTGCTTGGGTAAATACTAAACTGGTTGATATTGAGGGCAATAAATAATACAGAGTAGAAGTTGTTTGTATATCTACTGAACAAAAAGCTACACATTAATTTCCATTTCTACAGAGTTGTAAAATAATGCAGGAAATAAAAAGTTAATCAAGGCTGCAAGCCCAGCACTGTGTTGAAAGAATAGCCAGTACCCAATTTGGCCTATTTCTGATGTTTTGATAATTTTTGTATCATATTCATGGAGACAAAATGTTAGTTTTCCTGCAGTGCTAGCTGGTATTCTATGGAATGTAGTTTTGATGTTTCTACAAAACTGTATGACTGGAAATGTGTCCCACAAGCTTCTCTTACTAGCAATTCTCCTAATAAACCAGCTAGTGGAAATGACTGGGAATTTATTACTCAAAATTCACATCTATGGTCCACAGGTCAGTCTGGAGAATAAGATGACTATAACCTCGTTTAATTAAAGAGAGGGCAGACAAACATGGAGTGGTCTCCTTGACTCTAAAGACTTTTGAATTGAGACCTCCTTCATTTTGGATAAACTCATAGTATCCATGCATTTAGGTATGTGTCTATATATTTCTTTAGTAATATAGTGGCATTCTTTAGTAATATAGTGGAGTAAAACAGTGGCATTTTTACTTGAATGTACTTACTCTGGAGTTTGGGATTAAGTAGCATAATCCTTAGACTGGCTGCAGGTGTGATTGGTGGTGCCCAGGAATGTATCATAGCTAGAAACCAAAATTGTTCCAAAGGAAATATCCTGGGAGGAGGATGTGGAAATAAACAAAGACAATCCAAGTGAGAACAAACAGAGGCTATTTATGCAGAGCTGGCTATAGCAAGGCAATCAGCCTCTATCACGTGTATCTGGCAGAGACTCAAAGGCAGGCAAGGGAGTGCAAAAGCTTTCTAGGGGGAAAAAAGAGAGGCTTAAAATGTGTTCTAATAGCAGGTTGTTGGCATGGGGAAGCTGAAGGTGGGCTAACTAGAAATGAGGTGTTCTATGTGATTGATTTGGGGGAGATCAGTTAGCATTCTCTGGTTATCCTGAGTTGGAAGCAGGGAGAACACTAGGGAAGTTGGCAGTCATTGACCAGGTTCTGATTGTTCTTGGCTGATTGCAGCAGAGAATGATGGTCACAGTTGGGTTACATATATGGTCTGGCCATTGTCTGTATATTCAGTCTCTCAATCCCAACTTTGGTCATTCTCTCACGTTCAAGAGGTTGACCAATTAGGGAAGGCTAGAGATGCAGATCTTCACTGATTGGAGAGTGTTCAGTCCTCTTCATAGACAACTGCATTGCAAGATCTTCTTTATCTCATAAAGAGATATCACAAGCTCAGAAGGATTTGGTACCCAATGTCTGCAATATTTAGTTAAACTTAGAAAACCTCTCAATTTCCATTTTATAAGGGGGTAGGATAAATTCGGATAGTCTTTAGGAGTTTAGGAGAGAGGTGTTTTTCTCAGATTGATCATGCCTTAAATAATGGGCTGTGTTAAAAAAAATGTAACTTTTTTTGAAGCTTTTTGTCCCTTTTCTATTATGGCTGAGATCAAATAAATAAAATCCTCTTCTTTAGGCTTCCTTGTTCTCCAATGAAAGTATGACATCATCTACCTACTGTAACAGGGCTGAATCACAAAGGAAATTTAGATCTTTTAAATCTCGATTGAGGACCTAGAAAATATGGGGGGGAGTTAATAACCCCTGAGCATGATTGTCCAGGTATATTGTTGTCCTCCCAAGGTGGAAGCATAAAGATATTGACTGTCCTAGTCTAGAAGCACACTGAATAAGGTAGAGCAATGATCCAATACACTGAAGAAGGTGGTTTCAGGTGGAATTAATGACAGGATTGTATTTGGGTTACATGCTACTGGCAAGTGAGGGATGAAAATTTTGTTGCTGGTTCTATGTTTGTGAACAAATAGATGAACTTATATGTTTGATTTCTTTACAGGCAGAATGGGAGTATTAGAAGAGCTACTACAGACCTTTTGATATAAAGCCTTAACTAACTATGGGTTTGAACCCTTCCTTTGCTTCTGGTTTCAAGGGATTTTGGTAAACTTTGTCTAATGGTTTGGTAGGATATATTTAATTTTAATGGGTTCTGTTCCAGTTATTTTCCCCGTGTCAGTGGAATTTTTAGCCCATGAAGTATCGGGTACAGCATCATGATCTCTACCCGGTATATACCTCAAATATAATAAAGTAAAGGTATATCCAGAGTAGAAACAACTTGATGATGAATGCAGGAGTCCTCTCCAACCTCAGGAAAGTATCCTCCTATTGTGCAATTCTATAGCTAAGTACATCTTTCTCTTTTAACTTTGCAGGGGTAGTTTCACAGAGCAGAAAGGAATGTTTTTCAGTCAAGGGCGCAAGGGTTATAGTTAAGGGCTGGGAGGTAGGAAAAAATCTGCAGGTTGTTTGAATGCCTATCACGTGTGCGGTATGTTTACTCTAAGGAAGAGGTTGAGCAAAGGTGGCAGAGTTTAATGCAGAAAGAGTAGCAGCCGAATCGACCAGCAATTGATGAGGATGACCATCTGTGTTTATAGTTCATTCATCTTAAGTGTTCAAGGGTGAGGCAGGATGTTAGGTGCTTTTTACTTATTTGGAACACCCTCATTGATCTGAATTGCAGGAATTTTGTTTGAGTTTTTCTTTCGTAAGATGGAACAGCAATCTTTTACAGTGTCCCTTCTGTGTACAATACCAAAGCTGTCCTTGTCAATAGGTAGTTGCTTGGTTGGATGTGGGCTATATCAACTGTTTGATCTGCAGGGCCCCAAGTTTACTGTGGGTCTCGTCTCATTTTTGTTCTAAATTCCTTTCACATTGTTCTGCCACGTGGTGTAGTTCAGGTAAAGGGCTGTTTCCCAATCTAATTTTAGCTTTGAATTTAGCTCTCTAATTTCAGGTTTAATTGGATTAACAAAATGAGATGAAAGGGCTGCTGTTACAGCAGCACCTTCTTTAATATCGTCAGTAGGTATTTTCTACTCTATCCTGAAAATCTCCTACAGTTTCATTTTTTTCTCTGTGTAATTCAATTATGGGCTGTCAAATCATTGTTTTTGGAAATGTTTCAGGTATGTCTTTTAGGAGACTTTGACCTGCTTTTTGAGCATTTTTCTGACCCTCAGGTTTACTGTCTAATGAAGGATCTTGCATGTCCCTTTCTGAGTTAGTACCATCAGTTTTTGCTATCTGAGATTTAGCATCTGAGATCTGACCGGTATGTGTAGAAGATGGAAGAAGTGAGGTAACCCAGGTCATATGCACTCAAAAGAATTCTAAGTTCATCAGTATAGATGTTCATCATAGATGAACTTAGAACTGCTGATCTTGTCTGAGTTTAGAGAGATCCTTAATTATAGCTTTTAATTCACCTCATGTTCAGGGTGGTGCCACAGGGCAGAAAGGAATGTATTTTAATCAATGGCCCAAGGGTTATTATAGCCAAGGGCTGGAAGGCAGTTTAAATTCTACAGGTGCCCGCATACGAGGCTCACTTGTTACGGTAGGAATGGATCTTTAAAGACAAGTTGGTATGTCAGGCTCTTTGGGGAGCCATTGGCAATAGAAAAAGGGTCTGAACCAGAGGAAGAAGGAGGAGTCCATGGAGGTCCAGAAGGAGAGGAAAAGGGGGAGAGAGAGAGCTGGATATAAAGAAACAACTGCAGGACAAGGAGGGGGGATTTACTGGGAAAGTGAGTCTAATTTAGCTTACATTTGCTTCAGTGTGCTGACTTGATCATTATCTTTGGCTAAAGAATCTTCTAGGGAAGCAATTTTTGATTCAGAATTTCATTTAGACACCTCTGCATACCAATCAAGAAATGTTGCCTTATTGGGCCAGAGAAATAACATTACCTTTCTTTCCTAAGGCCCTTCTCAAATGAACAATTTTATTCAAGTCTAATGTTCCCCAGAGTGGCCATTGAAGGCCTAAATCATTCTTGGTAAAGTTATACCATTTAGAGAGATCGGCGCAAGAATTAGGATTTTAAGGAGAGTGCGTGTGAGAAGGAGTTTTTCCTTGGGAAAAGAGGATTTCAACATAGATGACCCCATGAGAACTGGCAATGGTCAGTAGAAATACGATCCTTGTGCATCTCACGTTTTCAGCTTCTAACCTGAATGGTGGCCACCTCCAAACATAAATCTCATAATCTGCACCATCCTAACCCCCCACCTTACAGGAATTAAGCCCAGTTTTCAAGACAAAAAGTCAAGACAAAAGGAGAAACTTACCTAGTTTTTGGTGACCGAAGCAGAGATTGTCCAAGTACCTGTCCAGTAAGAACCACAAATTCATGAGTCTGTGAGGCCAGCTGGAACAACAGGTCTATTGGGCCTATGCCTATGACTGTCCTTCTTACAACAAATAATGCTTTCAGACAGCACAGCACAAAAGGCAGCGAAGAAGAATGACCTGATTCCACCAAGGAAGCCAAACAAATGGAAACCAATAACAAAGTTTGCCTATCAAACTGAGAAGAAATAGCTGAGGAACTCAATGCAAAGACAGCGGAGTTCAGACCCATTGCTGACCTAGCACATAAGTGTGCACTCCGTGAGACACAAGTAGCAAGGCACAAGGGGCCTCCCTCCAGAGCTACTGCATCTAGTTAAAGGCTGGGGTCCACGGCAACAGACAGTGCAGAGTGCATTTAGGTGGGGCCTCCTGTAAAACTGGAGATAAAGGAAGACCACTGAAATGAGAACTTTAAATGGCTATTTGTTCTGAATTTGCTATAGTGAGGGAGTTAGCCACTGTCATTTGCTTTTGCCACAGATTCCAAGGCAGCCAGGGAAGCTGTAGACTGGAAAAAAGGGGTAGATTTCAGGTCTGCTCTGATGGGGGTTGCTGGCAAGGGAAAGCTGGAGAGCTGGATATCGGCTAACTAGAAGTGAGATCTCCTATGTGGTTTTAGGGGGGCCTATTTGGCATTCTCTGGTTGGTCCTGAGTTGGAAGCTGGGCAGAAATTAGGGGCAGCTGGCAGTCATTGACCAAGTTTTGATTGTTTTGAGCTGATTGCTACAGCAGTTGGGGGTCAGAGTGGGATTGCATTTATGGTCTAGACTTTGTATTTTCAGTCTCTCAAGGAGGGCAGTGTTTTTTTTTTTTTTTTTTAATCAGAAAATTCTTCATTGAATTAATAGTTGGATCAAGTCTTGCAGTAAGAGGTGTAATTTTGGATGGGTTTCTCTAGTCCCTGCTTGATACATTGCATTTGACCATTGGTCTGACGATTGCTTTGGAGGCAATTTCATTCTTATAGCCTACTTCTGGTTGTCATCTCCTTTCTTCTCATCCTATGGAATGACCTGAAACTGACGTGTGGCTGCAGCAGGTTGCCCTGGCCTGGCCTACCCAGCAGCGTTCCATATTCCAAAAAGGCTGTTAGAAACTATTGGAAGTCCAAGTCTTTTCCTCCTGTTATTCTTTTGAATTGCCAATAATACTAACACAGTAATCTGCACACAGAGGATGATCAATAAACGATTCTGACTCATTTAAAAAATGTACCTCATATACACCAAAGCCCAGAGCTTACTCAGAGAGAAACTGGCTCATTAAAATGGTCTCATACCAGGTCATCCTTATTATCTTCCCCCCAAATTATTAAATGTACATGTTGCTGAGCAGGGCACTGTGCAGATCACTTAAAAATAAAAGAAAGTCTATTTTTGACTGTGGGAAAATCTTTACAAGCCAGAGACACAGTTTCAAACCGCTTCTGCACCTGAGCAGAATTATAAGTTACTCTGTCCCAGAGAAGAGAGAATTAGGTTGCTCATTATGAAGATTCCTTATTGTCTTGGCCCCACAGTTTCAAAACTGCTCCAGAACTCACAATTGCCTGCTGGTGTGGCAGTTAATGAATAAAGAACTGAGTAAAAGCTCTGAGGTTAAAAATTACTGAGAAGGGTTTCAATGGAACTTAAATAGGAAGACAAATACTCCACATCTACATTTTTAGCCATAGCTCTCTGCAGTCATGGCATTGAGTTCTGTTTCTTTTCTGTAGGGTTCCCCATTTGCTCATGTTATGTCGTGGTAGTTAACCACCACTTGCTAGCTTGCTATAGCCCAACTCTCATTCTTTTCTTTACCTTTGTCAAAGATGAACAAAGCTGGACACTAGTTAAAGTTGTGAGGACAAATTTGAATCAGTCACATACTATCAAAATAGGGAAAAGAGTCCAGTGTGAACTGAACTCAGATTTGTACAGAGGTGACTGGGTGTTTTAAAGGAATGGTGAGGGAATAGAAGGGGAGTAAGTAGGGCTCACTAGAGTTGGGGGAGTGAAAAATTACAAAAAGTGCAAAGGGGGTTTGGTCCGTGTGAAACCTATCTGGGCTTACAAACTAGTGCTTATGGAAGGTAGGCTCCTGTCTTCCCACAGAGACTGGACACAGGGGCTCTATCTTCAGGTGTTGGCTGGAACAAACAGTAAATTCTTTTGACAGCCTTGCATTTTCTTATGCAGGCACTTAATGGGGGCTAGGGTCATCCTAAGGATACAGCCTTCAGCTGTTAAAAACCATGATAGTGTTTTTGTTTTTGTTTTTAGACAGAGTCCCACTCTGTCACCCAGGCTGCAGTGTAGTGGCCAGTCTGATCATAGCTGATTGTAGGCTCAACTCCTGGGCTGACGTGATCCTCCTGCCTCAGCCTCGTGAGTAGGGTGGACTACACGTGCATGTCAGCTCACATAGCTAATTTTTTTATTTTTTGTAGAGATAGAGTCTCGTTATGTTGCCCAGGCTTGTCTTGCACTCTTGGCCTCAAGCAATCCTTTTGCCTCAGACTCCCAAAGTGCTGGGATTACAGGTATGAGCCACCACACCTTACCTATGGTAGTGTTTATTCAAGTCTTTATAGGCCAAGGTTGAGGCCAATTGAGAGAAGAAGGCTCACAGGAGAGAATCTTTGTCATCATCGATATCATCGATATTATCATCAGTGAGTTTTTTGATGTCTTCAGGGGCAGCTTTTATGTGCAGAAGAGACCATTTAGAGGTTTACTTAGTTTTCTTTTTAAATAAATATTTTATTTATTTGATTCTATCTTAAATTTTTAGTTTGCCTCATAGTCTTTGAATTCTTTTTTTAAATCTAGCAAATTTTTATTATTGCTTTTGGGGAGGATTTTAGAATCTTATTAAATTCCCTTAAACACCTAAATTTATTAAATTTCCTTTTATGTTTAACATTTTATGTTAAGATGTTTAGTTTTCTTTTCAGCAATACAATTGTCTAACTTAAAGCCTTCCTGACCATTTAACTCTATTAATATCGTAAATTAAACTTATACATACCTCATTATCTTAGATTTTTCAAGAATGTACATGCTTCTGGTAAGAATTCAACTTAATATCACAAGCCTAAATCAATTACACAAGTATATTTAGAAAATGGAATTATGAGGTTAATAAGACAAACAGCAAAAAGATAAAAATAAAAAAAAATAATAGTGGCAGATACACAAGATCCCATAATACACAATATTAACACTATAGATTTAATTTTCTTAAATCTTTTATAGATACTCCTAATTCTTCCTGGGTGAGAAGATCCTTAATCACTAAAGAGATGAGTATATCATACCACGAAGTTTTTGGAAACATCTTCTGAATAAGGTAAGGTTCTAGAATGACTCCTCCGATTTCCCCCACCCCTTTTTTGTGCTAAAAAATGCAGAATATAAACTTTACCCTCTTTGCCATTTCTAAATGTAGAGATCAGTAGTGTTCAGTATATTCACATTGTTGTGCAACCAAACTCTAGAACTTTTTCATGTTGTAAAACAAAACTATACCCATTAAACAACTCCCCATTTCCCTCTCCTTCCAGTCCTGGGCAACCCCCTGTTCTACTTTCTGTTTCAATAATTTAACTATTTCAGATACCTCATATAAGTGGAGTCATACAGTTTTTGTCCTTTTGTGACCAGCTTATTTCACTTAGCATGATGTCCTTAGATTCATCTGTGTTTTAGTGTGTATCAGAATTTCCTCCTCTTTGAAGTTTGTCTTCTAGAATGATTCTTAATTACAACAGTAAGGAGCTCAAATTGTCTTAATTATAATCACTATAACTTTAAAAGGGGATGGGGAAGGGTTTCACACAGTTCAAGTTCATGCATTTAAATCACATATTTGCAAATATAGGCATAAGCTGCTGATTCTCTCTTCAGTTAAGATGTTCCCAGTAGGATGCCTCTTGGTTTTTAATACCTCTAACTTCATAAAGCATATTTATCTCTTAACATATTGTTTAAGGCTGGTGCTTATTGGGGGGGGGGAATATTTATTTATGTCCCCAAAGCTCAATGCAATATTTTTCTATCAAAATGATGAGAGGCAAAGGTTTGAATTGTGATCTGAATACAATTGATAGCATGACACAATCAGTGTCAAAGCCTACGCAAGCATAGCACAGTGTCAGTAAAAGGGATGTGATGCTTATGATGTCCATGGTGGAAACACAGGCATTGCAGCATTGCTGCTCACAATATAACATGTCATTATAATAATTTCACATCCTAACATTTGAGTCTGTGACTCAAATGCAACTGTTTTTGCAGTTGGAGGCTTTGAGTTGATGTTGAGCATATTATAAGTTTTGTTGTTTAGAATAATTGGAAATAGGCTCCTTTTAACAATTTTGTGCACAAGTCCTGATTGTTGAGAATGGTGTAGAGACATTAAGCAGGAAATGTCTGCACTTGTCTTCTAAAACAAGTATGCAGACCCCACTAAGATTGTTGTCAACTTGCTTCATCATCTCATTTGGATTTTCACTTCTTTGTGAAAATACCCTAAGGTATTTAAATACATTCCTGTCTAGCTTCAAAAACATCTGGACTTGATCATATCATACGATCATTCTTTTCATATTCTTTCTACCTTCTAGAATAGAAGATGGAATTTTATAATTTATAATTTTTATACATATTAGAATACATATCTATTCATAATTATATTCCAGGCATCTCCATGGCTTTGTTTGGGTTTTGCACTCTTGACTTCTAAGACCTTTCTGCTGACACTTGTGTGCATTATGATCACTCTCTTTACATATCTATGTTGCCTATGTTTGCCTCTTAACCTGCCCTGTCAAATTAAAAGGCCCTTGGAGATGAATGAGAGAAATGTTTTTAATATTTAATGAGTCCAATTTAGGTTTTAATTTCTCTGTTTTAGCAAATGCATGCAGTAAAATATATATTTTAGGCTTCTATTCAAACTGCTTTGCTGTATTACTGTTGGCAAAGAAATTTTTGCTCAAATCCAAAGCAATGAAATAGCTCATATTACAAAGTGACTGGAGTGATTCTGTCAACAGTAATTTTATTTTTTATTTTACTAATAATGTTAGAAGGAAAAACTTCAACTTGTTTGCTTTACCCAAAGGATCTTAAGGGCAAGCTGTCTAATTTTTTCTCAGCATAAATTCTTGAGGAAAAACTATAAAATACTAAAATCAGAAAAAAATTGTTATTGGCCCTAGAAGTTTGATGAATTTTTACTAGACAAGAATGGGAACAGGTCAAGGAAGGATAGACCAAAAATCCTTTGGAAGGGCCATGTGTCTGGGAAGCCTGAAAGAATCAGAGATCCAAACTCTGGCAAAAATTCGACTTCAAGTTGAATCTATTAACAATCAATACCCCTTTTGCAAGGAAATAGAAACAGAAATGTTAGCAGATCAATGAAAATATAACACCATTCTAAAGAAAGGCTACATTAGAATGCAACAGATAAAGATTTTCCTTGTGGATTTTTGTGTGGGAAATAGTCTTAAGTCAGTGATATCTTCCAGGTATATGACTGGTCAAGCTATAGCAGACCTCACAAAATAGAAAGGTTCTGAGAACTGGGGCCCCCTATGCCATCGTATCAAACTGTTCCAGAGAACTTTAGCCCAGGGTGATAAAACTATAAATAAGTAAATTTTACTGTTTGGTCAGGGAATTTCTGCAAACCAATGTTGTCCTGGCAAATGCTTTGCTCATTTGGATAAACAAGTCTCCTATTAGGATAAGTTTCTCCCTTGAGCAAACAGCTTGCTTATCTGGCAACAGTTAAAACACCTTGCTGTGCCACCAATCCCAAATTATTATTATTATTATTTGAGACAGAGTCTCACTCTGTTGCCCAGGCTAGAGTGAGTGCCATGGCGTCAGCCTAGCTCACAGCAACCTCAAACTCCTGGGTTCAAGCAATCCTGCTGCCTCAGCCTCCCGAGTAGCTGGGACTACAGGCATGCACCACCATGCCCGGCTAATTTTTTCTCTATATATATTAGTTGGCCAATTAATTTCTTTCTATTTATAGTAGAGACAGGGTCTCGCTCTTGCTCAGGCTGGTTTCGAACTCCTGACCTTGAGCAATCTTCCGGTCTCAGCTTCCCAGAGTGCTAGGATTACAGGCGTGAGCCACCACTCCCGGAGCCAAATTATTATATCAAAATTGTACCTGTCACAATCAGTTACCTGGTGAAAAAAAAACACTTGCCCCTAAACCTCATAAGGTCAAGCCCTCTAACCACTATAGATATTATATCTTGAGCTCTCCCTGTGGAGCCACTATTAAGACTGTAAATGTGGTGCTCCGTTAACACCTTTATTACAATAAATCTAATAGACTTAGCTTTGCTTGATCAACAGGTTTTCAGATGGTCTTTTAGGGAATTGATAGTTGATGATTCAGGAGTTCCCAAGATCTAACGGAGACCTCCCTGATGCCATAGCTAAGGCTTTTAGCTCAGAAACCATACATACCCTTGAAGCTTCTTGAACTTCATGTTCAGAAGTCTCTCCCGCTGCAGTGGTGAGGTAAAGTAGGTCTTGCATTGGGCACTCAGGTCAATATATTTACATGAAACCTTCTAATCCTGAGTTTATTTTTGTGTCCTTGGAATGAAGATTCCTCTTTTAAGAGCCCTTCGATTATTTGATCAAATTTGAAAACTCATATTTGGTGGGAAAACTTCCATACAATGTTTTGTTTTGTTTTTTTTTTCTGTTTTTGTCACTTTTTGTTGTGAGTCCATAGGGAAAATTGTAAGAAGGGAAAGGATAAGCATAGGTTCAATAAGTATGTCTCTCGATGCATCCCCTAAGGCTGACAAGTTCTGAAGATCTCATCACACCATTATCCTTACAGGACAAATTTTGCCTTGGACCACCTTCCAAATCTAATAAGAACATTCCTCAGTTTTGTCTTTGTGTCTCTGATAAGTACCTACGTTAGTTTCTTTTGCTTGGAACTGTGGGACTTTTTTTTTTTTTTCTTTAAGATCACAAGACCTGCTGTTGATCAGATCTTACCAAGTGTTGACGTTGTCATGGTGTCTTCCTTGACACAGTGAGCCAAACATGCTTTCACTCATGTGCATTTTTCTCTAACTGTCCTTACTGAACCAAGGATAATTTAAACTTACTGTGACCACTTAGGGAATTCCTGGCTTGAGCAAGATGAATTATTTGAGACACAAATTAGAACAAATGGGAAGAAAGCCTTGGGAGGAGATTCTACAATTTGTCCAAATGAGAGGTCATTTTTTCAGCATATGAGATTTCTGCCAGCCCCTGTCCCGGAAGGTGTCCTACTTAGGTGATTACTAAGCACTAACTTTTTAATCGTAAGATTTGATGGAATGGTTAGAGGCTTTAGTTATTGTTTAAATCAGCTGTAATGCTTTTTCTCTTGTTTGTATATGTGTAAGAATAGATTTTCTTTCCTCAAACACTTTTCTTCTCTTTGCAGAGTTTAGGTAATTAGTCTTTTACAGTGATAATTTCCTATCTATCTTAAGCTGCCTTCCTCTTGCTTCCTTCCTCCTCCTTACCCTTTCTTTTTCCCTCCCCCTTGGAAATTTGAATATTAATTTGTTCATGAACATTCCCTTGTCATTATGTGTAAACTCTGGAAATATTCAGTGCAGATATAAAGTCAAGAACCTCAAAACGTAAAAAAAAGTTTTACAAAATATTAAATTATGTTTCTTTTGTATACTCTTTCTTGTCAAAAACGTGACCCAGGAAAAGTTGACTGCGACGCTAAGTAATTGTTGTGGCACCTACATATTTATAAAAACCTCCACACTTAGAACTTTAAGCAAAATTCCACAGTCTTTAAATATTTTTAATATTTTATTATATTTATTTGTAATTGAAAAATCAGAAAAATCTATTATGCAATTCATCCATGTAACAAAAAACCATTTGTATCCCATAAATCTACTTAAATAAAAAATGAAAAGAAAAATAGACAATTCTATCAATAAATTAGGATAATTTAATTTTATTTTAAAATCAAGACAATGTCTTCTTATAAATTTTGCCAATATGTAAAAATTTTTAGCAAAATATTTTAATTAGTACAAGATGAGTTTAATTTTTCATGATTTAAATGTTAAAGATTTTCTACATTAGTTTCATGAGTCCAGTATGCTATTTTGTATCCACAGATTTTTTTAGGATTAAAAAAAAAAAAGTGTGTTTAAATGAATACCTAATGAGAAATGTTTTTAAAATCATTTAATCTTTTGAATCCTTATTATCTGGCCAAAGATGTCAACAGGGCCAAAGTGGAAAAGTCCTGATTTAAACCTAAATTACGAATCTAATCTGTTTTGTCCAAGATTTTACCTTCACTATGTGGATTTGGATTCTTACATAAAAATGCTTCAGAACTAAATTTCTCTAGAAAGGGATTTTTAATAGGCTAACATATATGACACTAAAATTTGATTTCTTTAATTTCTAAAAGTTCTAGGAATATTAGATTTAGGTAACAACTTATTAACATATATAAACCAATCAGAAGAATTCTTTTATTTAGGCCGGGCGCTGTGGCTGACGCCTGTAATCCTAGCTCTTGGGAGGCCGAGGCGGGCGGATTGCTCAAGGTCAGGAGTTCAAAACCAGCCTGAGCAAGAGCGAGACCCCGTCTCTACTATAAATAGAAAGAAATTAATTGGCCAACTGATATATATATAAAAAAATTAGCCGGGCATGGTGGCACATGCCTATAGTCCCAGCTACTCGGGAGGCTGAGGCAGAAGGATCACTCGAGCCCAGGAGTTTGAGGTTGCTGTGAGCTAGGCTGACGCCACGGCATTCACTCTAGCCTGGGCAACAAAGCGAGACTCTGTCTCAAAAAAAAAAAAAAAAAAAAAAAAAAGAATTCTTTTATTTTGTAAGACTTTATAATATAACTTGTTAATACCTTCTGGAGATAGGAAAATATTTGAAATCACCCAAGAAGAGGTAAAGACTTTCTTCAATCACAAAAACACAAAGTTTGCAGATTTAGTTCTACCTCAGCCACAGTAGAAAGTAAAAAAAAAAAAAAAACACACACACAATGCAAAAACTCCAGTCCAGATATCAAAAGGCTATCCTTCTTTCCACTAGACACAAAAATATTTTCTTAATTGATAAAGGTTCACCAATAGTCAAACAGAAAAACAAGCCATATTCTCTATTATCTCTCACCTAATTGAGATTGGATCCCCATCACTCATACAGAGATTTTTAAATGGCAAAACCACAGAATAGATTACCAATTATTGTCGTAATCAATAAAGAAACATTTATTGGACACACACAAATGAGATTCTTGTATATGGGGTGCTCATCTGACTATCTGGCCAAGACCAGCTTACTAGACCACTACTAGTCCCTACTCCTAGATGCAGAAAATGACTAAGTGCACTCAGTTAAATGAGACATAGATCAACTAGCAGACAGGAACCAGAAAAGAAAACAAAAATGAGGAAGAAAAAAGAAATGGGGGAAAAAAACTAGGGAAACAGCACGTCAGCAAAGGTAAGGTCAGTTGGAAATCACTCCGGGAGGCAAGAAAAGACATGCCTAGGCTTACATAACTCATTAAGTTCACTTCTCAGGCAATGCAGTTCTACTGAAACCAGTGGGTAAACCCACTTGGTTGTCTTGGTGGATGACCTATCAACATTTTAAAGTACAATTTTCAAAGAATTAAAACACAACTCATGTAGAAAGAACACAAGTCAAATATTTGGTCCAATTTTTTAAATAATGACTGAAGAACTGTGAAGGAGCCAGGTGTGGTGGCTCTCACTGTAGTCCCAGATACTTGGGAGGCTGAGGCAGGAGCATCGCTTGAGCTCAAGAGTTTGAGGTTGCTGTGAGTTATGATTTTGCCACTGTGACCCCCCTCTCGAAAAAAAAAATACTGTGTGAAGGGTCTGAGATTTTACCTTACTTGCAAGCTAAATAGTTGCCTGCTAATGATTAACAGATGCTGGCAGAAGATATAAGACTCCTGGGTTAAAGCAAAAAGTTTATTACTCATGGTACAGCAAGCAGCATGAGCATAAGCATATTTGGTACCAGTTCTCCAAAGCACGATTTCCACACAGTGATATTAAGTAGGCTAGGTGATGCCTACACGTGCAGTGGATTGCATTCTAGGAGAGGAACTCTGAGTTAAGGTAATCTTTATCTTTTATAATACACACACTAAGCATGCCTGGCCCCCTATCTGGAAGGAGACCTACCTATATCTTCCAAAGGCTATATACGAACCTGCATGTTGCTTTGGAAGGAAAAACTGTATTATTTTTGAAAAATAATTCAGAACAAAGGCAGTCAGTACCTACACTCATAAGACATGCAGAAATGTGAGAGAACCATAGATAATTGCCTTCATTGCTAACATCAGCAAGTGAAATGGTGAAGCTAATTCCAAAAGCATTTTGAGGAAGTATCTAAAGG